>NC_080542.1:41336255-42049101 GCF_028640845.1 Ahaetulla prasina | reverse complement strand
GGGCGGATGCCCTGTCCCGCAAGCCAGAGTACCTCTGCACCAAGGACCCCCTTCCTCCACGGACAGTGCTGCCGGCAGAAGCCTTGGCTGCAGCACGGGAACCAGTGGACTTGCGGGCCCAGGTGCGAGAGGCGCAGCGCCAGGACACCTGGTCGCAGCAAAGGAGAATGGAGGTGGGCCCTGCGTCTCCTTGGACCTTGGAGGAGGACTTACTCAAGTTTCGGAGGCGATTATATGTGCCCACAGGACCACTCCGAGCCCTCGTCATGACCCAGTGCCATGACAACCTTGCAGCAGGACATTTTGGGTTCTTCAAGACCCTCCACCTGGTGACACGGACCTTTTGGTGGCCCCGAGTGCGGCATGATGTACATGCCTACATGACATCCTGCGTACCATGCCGGCAAGCCAAGGCCGCCACGGGGGCCCCTCCCGGGCTCCTCCAGCCCTTGCCGACACCCGACAGACCCTGGGGGCGATCTCCATGGACTTCCTGACGGACCTGCCACCATCCTCTGGGTTCACCACGGTGCTGGTGGTGGTGGACATGCTCACCAAGATGGCACACTTCATCCCATGCCGCGGACTGCCCACAGCCGCAAAAACGGCCCGTCTCTTTCTGCAGCACATCTTCCGCCTCCATGGTCTACCGGACAGGGTGGTTTCGGACCGCGGAGTTCAGTTCACAGCTTGCTTCTGGAAGAGCCTGATGGCCGCGTTGGAGGTGCAGGTGTGTCTGTCGTCATCCCACCATCTGGAGACCGACGGGGGTACAGAGAAGGTCATCGGTATCCTGGAACAGTATCTCCGTTGCTTCATCAACCAGCAACAGGACAACTGGGCCGATTACCTGTCCCTGGCGGAGTTTGCTTTTAACAACTCTCAGCACACCTCTACTCAGATGACCCCGTTCTTTACCAATGTGGGGTACCATCTGCGGCTCTTCCCTCTTCTCCTGTTCCCGAAACGCAGACCTTCCTGACGGAATTGCATGTGGTCCAACAGTTGGTACGTCAGCAGCTGGATCGGGCAAAGGAGGACTACAAACGGTCCGCCGACTGCTCCCGACGGGCAACGCCCCCGCTGGCAGTTGGAGACCGGGTGTGGCTCTCCACCAAACACCTCCCGTCCGACCGCCCGGTAAAGAAGTTGGACCACCGATTCATCGGCCCGTTCCCTGTCGAGGCAGTCATCAACCCGGTAGCCTACCGACTGACCCTGCCACGATCCATGCAGATCCACCCCGTCTTTCACTGGTCCCTTCTGTTTCCTGAGGCCACACTGAGTCCCCTTCAGTGCCCAACAGCACCCGTCACTGTCGCCGAGGACAGGTCGGAGGAATACGAAGTCCATAGCGTACGAGACTCCCGCTGGCTGAAGGGTCGTTTCCAATATTTGATCGCGTGGAAGGGATACGGGACTGATTTCTCCTGGGTAGATGCCTCCGACGTTCATGCCCCTGACCTGGTGCAGGCCTTCCATGAGCAGAACCCAGCCCGACCGCATCCCGATCGTCAGCCCCGGGGGAAGGGCCCTGCGGTGAGGGATAGTGTTATCTATGTAAATAAATAAATAAATAAACAGAGATGCTTGACACCTATAAACGCTGCAGCTTGTTTAGTACCCCACTCCCAGGGGGGCCCCTCTGTCCAGAAGTCAGTGCAACGGCTCAGCCATGGACGCCTTGTGTGGCAGGAACACTGCATAGAAGTTCAAAAGGCCCAAAAAAGCTTGGAGCTCCACCTTATTATGAGGGGGGGAGGTGCATCTACAATCACTCTTGTTTTCGCTGCTGTTGGATGAATTCCTGATCCGTCAACTAGGAATCCTAAAGACTCCACTTGAGACACAGTGACGTAGCATTTTGTTCTTTTGACTTTTAGCCCCGCACTTTGGAAATGTTTTGGCATTTGTCAGCACATCATCGAAATAGGGAACGACCCCAGGGATTCCCTGGAGCATCTGTGCCATTAGGCTTTGGAAAAGCCCTGAGGCCACACAGATGTCTAATTGGAGGGGGCAGCATCAAAACGCCCCACGGTGTATAACAATTGTTTGAGCCTCCGCGGTCTTATTATCTACAGGCAGCTCTGGTATGCCTGAGCCAAATCGAGTTTTGCAAACACTGATCCTTTACCCAGAGAGTGCTGCACTACAGGGACGGGGTAGGCATGAGTTTGTAGTGCCCAGTTCAGTGTGGCCCGATAATCTGTGCAGATGCGGATATATCTATCAGGCTCAATAGGTGTAACGATTGGTGTCTCCCAACAGGCATGGTCCACTGGTTCGAGAATGCCCTGGGAGAGGAGTTTGTCCACTTCAGAGTCAACTCTTGGTTTTAGAGCAAACGGTAACCAGCAAGGTTTCAATCTGCGAGGCAGAAACTGAGGGTCTAGACTGAATGATACTGGAGTACCCTTGTAACAACCCAGTTTCCCATCGAAAACAATAGGGAATTCATTTATCAGGATATCCAATTTGGAAGACTTTACAGAATTTACACCCTGGATAGTTAACCCCAGAGTGTCAAACCAATTTAACCCTAATAAACTAGGCAAGGGGCCATCTACAATGACCAAAGACAAACGGCCTGAGAAATGTTTAAATTGCACCCTAAATTTTCCACTGCCCATAATAGGAATTGTTTTCCCTTGATAGTCCCTCAAATTTAGACCACAAGGAATCAATTGTTTCTTTGACATACGTGGCACAAGGCATTTTAAAGTGTTCCAGGAAAGGATAGATGTGGCAGAGCCTATGTCCACCTCCATTAGGCATGGCCTTCTCTCTATATGGACTGTGAGCCAAATTTTTTGCTTTGTGGGCTGTTCAGTTTGCTGACCCACCATATTCACTATTGAGGGGCCTCCAAACTTATTCCATCTTTTATCCTGGTAATTTGAATTCTTTCCCTGCCTCCGTCTCTCTGTATTTGCCAGATCCTGGGGTGCTCTCTGTGGCTGTGCTGACCGGCAGACTCAGGCGATATGACCTCGGCGGCCACAATGGCGGCAAACAGAGTCCTTGGACAGGCAGGCAGTTCTGAGGTGATTTCCTCCACACCCTCTGCATTCTATCTGCGGAGGCTTATTATTATGGGGATTCAGCTTTACTGACTCCTTTAGCCGATTAACTTCCCAGTCCTCATCATCTTCCTCCTCACCAACAACCTCAGATTCATTATAATGGATGGCCTCCCCCTTAGGCTTAATGGAACTCTGGCCTCGGGGTAAAGTGGCTACAGAAAGAGCAGTTAATTCAGCGGCACAAGCCTCATCCAAAGCTTCCTGGAAAGTTAGCTCTGGCTTGGCTATCAGCCATCGCTTAAGGCGATCATCCCGTACTCCACTAATTAATCTGTCAAGGAGATAGCCATCAAGATTCACAAATTCACAATGACGTGCTGCTTTCCTCAGGGCAGCCATATATTGGCTGATTCATTCCCCCTCAGCCTGGTCCCTGTGATAGAAATGCTGATGGTGGGCAATTCTAGATGGAGCAGGGGTATAATGTTTTTTTTAATTTATTCATGAAGTCTTCCCATGTTCCTGCATGAATGGGGGCCATGAGCGTCATGGTGGTTTCAAACATCTCTGCCCCACAGAAACTTAGAAAATAGGATCATTTGCATTCACTGGATAGATTTGTATAGTCATTTGTGATGAGGAAACATTTGAATTGCGCTACGTAAGTCTCCCAAGACTCTGTTGTTGGGTTAAAGCAAAATTCTGTTAAGACTCCATTTTCCTCCAATCAGTCTCTCTTCACTCAGATCAGCGTCAGCTCTCGCAACTTCATTTTATTTTATTTTTCCTTCCACCTCAGCTCAGCAATCCCATCCTCGTCGCCAGTAATGTGTATTGAGTTTGGCTGACAGGCAACAAGGAGGCGAGACTCTCTTGAACAGGTAACTAGGTCTTATTACCTATCTCAAATTACCACAACAGTCATAACTTTGAACTCAAAGCCTCACTCGTTTGACAGCTCTTTTATACTCGCTATCAAACAGCTTAGCCAATCAGAACAGGAACACTTTTTTCGTTCTCCACTAGGGGAATGAGCCCCGGGGAGAACTCAGAACACTACAGAAGGGTGTGATTGTGAGAGATTAATGTAAAGATTTTTCACAGTGAGAAAAAAGAATCAATGACTGGCACAAGAAACAATGTCTTTTTCTCTGTTTCTTAATAAGAAACTCTCTTTTCTCCATCTTCTGTTTGTAAAATGGCTTTGAACATGGTCTTGGCAAGCCTAAAAAGAAGGTCATTGACTAAATCAAGCCCATCAGGCCCCCTATCAGAATTGAAGATGGAATGAATCTAAGCTCAATACATCCTGTTTGCCCCCTCACCAATAATTGTACAAACATACATTCCATTCTTTCTTATGATGTTACTACTGTATATCATTGCCACATCTGTTGTGGCTCTTTGAGGTTGAACATATTATATTACATCCTGGCTGCGGCAATGTGGCAGTCTCGAATTACAGTGTTCAAGGAACTGTTAGCTCTTCACTAAAGCAATATATTGAAAGTTTGGAGAAGTTTATCTTTTTATTGAACTTTGAGATATAATAGTTAATAAATTAGTATAAGGATCTCTACAAAAATATTATAGCTTACCGTAATCAAAAGAATTAATGCAACCATAGCCATCATAATCGCCACCAAAATGCCCAACAGTAACTTTTGGTAATACTCAAATTCTGGAATTCGCTGCCTTGCTATCTGTAAGGTTAAACAAAGAGAAAGAAAGTGGAAGATGGGTATTCATGTATTTCAACATCTCCTCCATTCTGACTAATGATATAGTGACCAATATGTACTCATCAGTATGTATCAGGCTGCCCTATAACAGCTTGGTTCTCAGATAATGCTTAACTAATATTGGCTTAATTTTGCATATCTTAGCCCATATCATCCTACCTGTACAATTTTAGCAACTATTAAATTATATTAAAAAATATAATTATATTGTGTGGGAAAACCTCATAGGCAGAGTCTTATAAATGGATGCTCATAATAAATCCACTTTGGAATTATTAAATTACAATGAACATGCAAAACATACATTTTATAAAAGATGAGTTTACAAAACATTAACCAAACTCTTCATAAATCACTGACAAAATGTAGTCCTATAAATATAGACGGGAAAAGTATTTTTGCTGCTAGGACTTGGAAGATATCATATGTGTAAAGGTAAAATATTTTTAAAAAGTAGACAGGAAATAGATAAAATAAGTGATGAATGCTTTCTTTATGTGCGGTACTGTATATGGTTTATTGGGAAAATCATGATTAAAGCAAATCTTATTTACTATAGATATTATGCTTATTATTGTCCAAGTTTCATTTCATCTACCATTTAGAAATTTTTTTACAAAATTTAGCATTAAAAATATTTAGATATTTTTGTCAATATTCATTCTGTTCCTTTGAAATAGCATGTCAAATTTCAAAAGCAGTTGATAAATTAGGACGGAGACAATGAGATATTATTATCATTATCATCACTGTTATCTTAGCAATGGGAACATTTGACTATTGTTCAGTGCATCCATTTTTTTAATGGCCAGTCATCATTTTATGAAAGAAATATTGCAAACACTTGCAGTTCTTTTAATCCATATAAAAGCTCCCTTCCCTAGAAAAGAAGTACATTTGGATCCATCTCCCTTTTAAAAGCAATAACAGTTCTTACAAATCTAGTTTTCTTAAAACCATATCATCCTATCTGAAATCTCTGATTTAATTCTGATGGACCTCATTTTGCTTTTCTTTATTTTCACTTTTACCTTAGCTTTGTGCTATATGCCACTCTCTCAAGATGCTGGTCACCATTTGTAAGTACTTTACTTATATATATATACCTATTGCTTTCCCTTGAGTACAGACATGGGAATAAGGCAAAGAAATGGTCTTCGCCCATACACCTTACTTTAAACAATCTAACAAGGCTTTTATCCCAAAACAGTAATTGCCTTTACTGAAATGCATGTGCAATTAATTTACACCAATCCTGGGGATTGTTAAAACTCGTAACTGGTTAGGACTACTTATCTAGGTTTACTTAGCTATCCTTTACCTCATCAGAAGGTTTCTCCATTTTTCTGGAGCTTGCCGTAATCATATCATTTATGTTCTTAGTGGGCCAAAAGTAAGAGTTCCATAGAACAGGTGTCTCCTGGCTGGGTTTCACATTGAAATCCTTCAAGAGAAGATTTAGTGTAGAGAATAATTTATTACAAGCCATCTGGATATTGGGCTCACTGCAGTCCATGTTCATAATAGGGATCAGGCGGAAAAAGAGTTTCCTTAAATGAGCTTCAGACTCACTTGGGAAGATAGATGCCAACACCTTGTTTAACTCAACTTCATAGAGTTCCTTCTGAAGCAACTTGTCAACAGTGTCTCTGCTGGGGAGAGCAGAGGTGGTTTGTTTATGATGCTTCCAATGTGTCTCATGAGACAATGTTATATCAGGCAAGTGTTTGTTCAAAGTTTCTGAGTCTTCAGCACCAACCTTAACTACAATAGAAGCAGTCAAGAGAGGCATCTTAGTTGGAAGATTCGAAATGGAATGATTCTGTAAGGAATGAAGTACTGTCTGAAGAAACCTGTTAAGAGAAACAGCCTTCTGAAGCTCTAGTTCCCTTGCTAGCTTCTCCCGTTTTTCTGCCGTGGTACACAACACAAGTTTTCCTTGTTCTCCTGTAGGTTTTCCAGTGGCTTTTGGAAATTCTACGTTTTTTCTGAACCTAAAAAATAACTCTTTTTCCCTTGGATTTTTTCCAAACCAGTGGTCTCTCTTTACCCTTTTCAGATGGCTCTTTAATCTTTTCCTATGGCTTTTATTGCTTAGGATGATGTTGCCATAATCTGAAATTTCTACAGGCAATTCCTTTTGGATCTCCAAATCTTGAATCTCCTCCTCGTTTTCTGCTAATTTTGCTTTGAGAGCCACCTGTAGCAAATTTGTTAACTTATACAGCTTATCCAGCTCATTTTTATCAGACCACTTCACATCCACATATTCATCAGGAGCGAGTTTACTCAATCCACTGACTGATTTAAGAATATCTGGTGTGTGTTTATGAAAATGGATACCTAAATGAGTATGTCCGTGGGTCACCAAGAGTGATAGTGTGACATTATGATGTTCAGGTTTTTCAGGGATAATATTTAGTATGTTGGTGGCATTTAATTTTCTGGTTTTCAGTACTTTCTTTACATCATCTTGCATAGTTTCCCAAAGTTCCTCTTTCTCTGCTCAGAAAAAAGAAAAAGGAGGAGGAAAAAAAGGAATCATGATTTTTCTTTCATTGGTAGCAAATGCTATGGATGGAACAGATAACTGAGTTTGTTAGATATAAATCAGTTTATATAAATATCAGTTTAGATATAAATCAGTTTATTCAATTAGCATGAAATGTGGCCTACAGTTCAGTCTGGTACCAATTTAACTCAGGATTAAGTTCCAATTACTCTTAAGAAGACATGTTCAGATTACACATTGGATGTTAAATAATCAGTGCAGGAGAACATCTTGACGCTTGGATGATTAGGTGATATACTCCAAAGGAAGATGCTAAAAAGCTGGCTTGCTTGGCGTAACACAAGAGTTTGTGGCAGAGGTGAAATCAACTTATCGGTTTGGGAGTGCATGTGCTACATGCGTGTCACATGTGCATGCAGACCTGCGCATGCGCAAAACCACTTGCGCATGTGCAGAAGGTAGAAAACACATTACTTCCTGGTTAAAACCAGGAAGTAATGATACCCGGATGGGTGGGCAGAGTTTCACTCTGCCATTGCTACCGGATCGCTGAACTACTGGCTGCGATCGCTACCAGATCGCATGATCCGGTCCGATCCAGGAACATTTCACCCCTGGTTTGTAGTGACAATCTGTTTGAAAACTAGAACCATATATTTACTCATGGTAGAATTCTAACTGAGAAAGTAGAATTTCTCACAGATAATGTGTGGTCATTATATAGATAAGGTTTGATCTATGCACTGTAGCAGCCTTCCTCAACGTGGTGCTTTCTATATAAGATTAAAAGCACAGATCATAGAAATCCTAGGTAAAGGCTATCTAGAAGATATCAAATTGGACCATTTAATATAATATTTGGATTAAAATTAAAAAAATTAAGTCTTTTAAATCATAAATGTTTCAACTATTTTCTGCTAACTCAAGGAAAAATAATCCGAGAATGAAAGATAATATCTCGTTATCACAAGTCACAAAATGGAGAAGAAAGAACAACCCTGAATTCCAGACCTTTAGCTCCCTCATAGTTAATGACACCTTCTCATCTACCTTGCTTAGATTGAGCAATTAAGAATGATGGACTGGGTGACCAATGGTTTCAAGAAAGCAAGTCTTTTGTTTGAAATGGAGGCAGGGGCCTCTGCAAAAATTTTAGAAAATAGGCAGTGGAAGAGGGTAGAGGTGGGAGGAATACTCAGATTGGACATCCAAGACATAGATATAGAAGGAGATTTAAGAGACGAAGGGGGAAGACAGGTCTAAAAAGAAAAAAGCATAGCAATTGACATATTAAAGTGGGCAAGAGATGATGGGTAGATGATTTTTTATTGTTTTATTTTTATTGTCTTTGACTTGCTTTTCTTTTCCCCCTCTTTCTTTTAACACATAGGAATTAAAATATAAAGCAGGCAAGAGATTATGAATGGATGATTCCTTTGCTCAGCTGTTGTTTTGAATTGTCTTTCCCTCCCTCCCTCTCTATTCTTTTTTTCCCTCTTCTTTTCTAGCAGGTGACATGATTAGAAGTTAGACAGGAAAGAAAGAAAAGGTTTTTTTTAATATAGGATGTTATGATTAAAAGCTAGAATAAGCAATAGAAATAAAGGGAATATTAATGTATTACATTTTTATTTGATAAACTGAAAGTAATAATGAGAAATAGGGGGAATAATTGAATAATGATAGACTGTAATCTAATATAGGTATGTATTGTTATGGGAATTAAGTCGATTGAATGTAATAATAATGTTTAATCTGATCAGTTTTGTTTGTATTGGAATGTATGGCACCCAGGTGCCACATTGCTCACACATTGATCTGACTTTTTTATTAAAAAAAAAAATTATGGTGCATACCAATGCTTGGCTGTACATCCATTTAATACGCAAACAGTAATTTGTAAATAAATCATTCACATCTGCCACACTCATGTATTGTTCTATCCCTGGGGTTTTTTTCCTCCCTAAAATCTTATTTATTTAGAACTGTGAAAGAATTGGAATGGCTACAAAGTATTTTGGAAAAGTGTTCTTGGCCTACCATCGTCAAAGATGTTTGGGAGACATTCTTTGGAGCAATCCAACTTGATGGTATTAGAGAAAGTTTCAATGGCATCCTGATTTCGGCAAAGGCAGCAGGACATTTTCCTAGGCAAAATACTGTGGATGAAAAAGGACAAGGGCTTCACAAACTTTTATTATTACTTTTACAAGCTACAGTTCAATCTAGCCCTTTCAGTCGGGTGCCAGTTTAGAACAATCACAAGGAAAGCTCTCTCGGTCCATGCGGCTCAGAACTGGGTTGAGGTAATAAGGAGTTGATGCAGATAGCAAACAATGATGATAATTGCTCCCCAGCATGGGAGTTTAAGAATATCTATCTGATTACTAGTCGGATATTATATTTCTATGCAGCATTAGATAGTCAAGAGGATGAAGCAGAGAGCCATCAGGTAAAGGGCCTCATTACTAGATTTAAGTGGTGCAGGCAGAAAAATAAGTTTTGAGGGGAAAGTTTCTTAGTCCTTGTATATCTAGAGTTATCCAGATATTTATGCAGGCTGGTACTACAACTTAGAGATTCTTCTTGAATTCGCTATTTAGTTACAGCAGTAGAATCTTGCTGGAATCTGGCTTTTTCGATCTTCGTTTATTTAAGCGATACAATTGCTCAGGAGTTAATACACTGAGATTGTCAGCTGGAAAGCTCCCTCTGCTAAGAAACAGAGATGAGCAGCTCTCTTACAGTCAGGCTCGGCTGGACAGGGAAACCTTTATATTCATTCTCAGTACATTTAACACGTCAGTTCTATCTAACTTTAACAGGCAGTAGGATGCCTTACTTCTCAAGGTCTTTTTAACTAGAAAGAACCCTTGCACCTAGCTAAAATATATGCTCTGTATATGCTGAAGTTTTCATGCCAGAAAACAGAAATTTCACAGAGAAACAAAACTTTCTGTAATGTTCAGAACTGGTAAGGAGAAAAAGATGAAATTGCGATGTGTGTAAAAAAAAAGTTTACATCCGTTCAATCCCTAATAATTTCAGATGGGATTGGGAAAACATGAAAACTTTAAAGCTACTATCAATCAGCAATTATGCTCATAGCATATTCTTCATAGTAAACTCAATCAGAGTTAATTTAGTTAAATCAAATTTCTGGGCTCACATGACACTGTGACTCATAAAGATTACACAGATTAGGTTTGCACAACATTAATTATATGCTGTCGTTGGTGTCAAATCTTACCAACCACAAAGATAGACTTTCTTCTGGATGATCTGTTCCCATATGGCTTCTCAGGTCTTCCAATAATACATCAATCACTGCTGTAATCTAGTCTATCCATATTTCTGTTGAGCATCCCCTTCTCTTTTGTTCCATATTTCCTAGCATTCAGGAGAGCTGGATCCTCACATAATATGTCCAAAATATGATAATATGGACTGGGATATGCCTTCAGTGAAAATTCTGGATTGGTTTGTTTTATGATCTGTTTCTTTTCTTGGTTATCTGTGGCATTCTCAGGGGTGTTCTCCAACATCAAAGTTCAAAAATACCTACATTATTTCTATAAAGTCCATCTCACAGGATCTGAACATCTTTTTTAAGTTCTTCATTGCTTCCTTACTAGGTGCTAGTTTAAGGCTCCAACCTTGGTAACTTTAAACCTGGTGAACTTCAACTCCCAGGATTCTGGTTGGAGACTCCTGGTTTATGGCATATTTCTTGATGGCTAATTCATTTACTGTTGATAATTAATCCTAAAATGCACAAGCTATTGTGTAACAGTGTAACATACCAGGCTAAAGTATGACTGGTTTGTTTGTAATTCAATGTCATACATGCACAACCAAAGTAAACCAACTTTCTCCCTCCTATTGAGCTTCAAAACTGCTTGATAAACTAGTCAGATATGAAATTGAAATACCTGGGAGGCTCCCAGTTAGGGAAAGCGTAGATAATATTATTGTAGGCTATTTGGCTAAAACAGATTATTATGCTTTCTATATTTTTATAAATTTATGACTTATACTATGGTTTGATCTCAGGGATTACTTTCTATATTAACTAGTCTTTTCCAGACCTCCAGACACATCTGACTTCAACAAAGTTAACATGTATTAAAAATATTTAGGTACTTTTAATCCTAAACTCCCTATCAGTGTTCACTGTTGCAAATTAATGGAACATTCCTTGGATGTCTCTGTTCTCCCTCTTTGCTGCAGTTCATATTGTATGTAAGCAAAAGAGTAAGACTGACAGCAATGGGATTTTTACCAGCTAGTTTTGATGTTTCCATTAATAAATTTTAGTTGGTAGGTTCTAAGGAACTCTAGCTTGTTTTGAGATGTACTGTGGACAGAAAATATTCTGAGACAACCACTGTATCCACAGGCAACATCCATGATAACTAAGCATTCTCGTTGGGAAATGTTTATTAATAGTGGCTTGAGCTTTTAGTTTTAATATTACCAAAATGCTCCTCATGAGGAAATTATAACATCTGCATTGCCATTTTCAAAAGTATGAGAGGAGGAAAAAAAGAAGAGAAGGAGGGAAAGGGATAATATGTCCCCTTTCCCATTGTCTTGGAAGTTACAGAAAAAGATCAGAGATACTTACAGAGTTTTCAACTTGAAGGAGATTTTGAGCAAATTCTCTAGTATGTCTATGGTTATTTCTGTAGAACCAAGGTCTCTGCAAAAAAAGGACATGCAGACTTTTCCAGAGATAGGAAGAGTTAGACAATTTGCAGAACACAGCCAGTGAAAATGAATTCATGACATTGAGTGGGAGACTTCGCCTCATTGGTTATCCCTTGACCTAGTTTATGATTGGGCTTACAACACAGTTAACCAAGTTAAGACCTGGCATCTACAGTCACATAATAGGCAAAACTAGATTATTTTAAATCTTACTTTGTGCTCTTTTTTTGGATTAGCATGATATGTTTACGGTTCAGTACACGGACCAAACACAACACACGTTTAGTAGCCAATTTTTATATTCAATGTATGCAAGTGTTGACCAACGTAAGTGTTGAGAACTTGGTTTATCTGATTGGATTGCTCAAATATAAAATGAATAAATATTATTATTTCACTGCTCTGAGCTCCTTGAGGAAAAGGACTCAAATAACAATGTGGTAATTTAAAAGTAATCAAATGATTTGACCAGCTACTGCAGGGAGGTAAAAAATGGATTGCTTCTGCTGAACAATACTGTACACAACTCTTCATCATGCAGAGCCAGACTGGAAAGTTGCCATGACTTAGCCCCCAAGCTGAGTTTCAAATGCCAGGATGTCCGTCCTGCCATATATGAATCAATGCTTAAAGTAAGAAAAGAAATACATATAAAGATGTTCCTTCCTATTAATTAATCACAGCCCATCACTGAGATTGTTGGCACTGGTTTCCATAGGAGTTGTCAGAGCAATTAAGATCCAGAATGATTAAGGGCGTGGGAAGACCCAAGTTCCAGTCTCCACTTAATTGTCTGAACTCCCTCTATGACTTTGGATCAGCCACTCATTCTCAGCCATCCTAACCCACAAGGCTTTTGTTGTAGGGGAATACATAGGTCTTGTGATAAGTTCACACTAAATAAAAATGCTAACTGGTGATTTTGTGCAAGGCTTGAGCTTCAAAGCTTATTCTAAAATAAGTCAATTTGCCTAAAGTCTTCCAGTGGGTACAAAATATATTGGGATGTTTCCCTTTACTGTGTGCTGACAAAGAAACAAATGTAGAATTAAAGCAACTGCATGTAGTTCCATGGATTCATTCATAAATTCCAGTCTAGGTAAGAGATCCAGGACCCAGGATTAAAAATTAATGGAATGAAATGCTGACAATAGCAAATACAAAATATACAATGTTTTCCTACTCCTTTTCCTCTTTTTTACATACATATATAATTCATGCCTATTTTGTTTTCTCCTTACAAAAATAACTCTGTGATTTATTTACAGTTACCAACTTTCCTTCAGACCTCAAGGCAACTATCTAACCTTCTCAATGAAGCCTAGTTCTGGTCTTCTTGTGGGATCTTTTTCCTGATCTAGACAATGTTAAAGCACTGACAGCTAATGACTAGTCCATGGTTATGCTATTCTATGCCTGTAAGAAAATCTGGACCCAGGTAATTCTGACCCTGACCAAGGACCATATTGATCTTCAGATATAGTAGCCCAAGCCAAATTAATCAGGAAAAAAAAAGCTGAATACATTCCAGAGTAAACAAACCCTTAATAAAGCCAAGAGCAACTTCACACATACAGGTATCTCAGTGAGGGCAATTTGTAGAAATGGGAATCCTCAATCTTTCTCAGTGGGTTATGGTTGAGAATCCTGAAGGACAAAAGAGCTGGTTATCAGTTTGGCACAATTGAGGTAGCAGAATAAAAGAGGAAGAATTCAGGTAGCGTATAAGCAACAAATTTTTCAAGTCTTCTTTTGTTCTTTGACCTTAAATAACTTTATTATTAATTACTAATCCTACTAGTAAGAAATAATAAACAAAAGAAATTAAAGGCAGCAGATCTGAAAAAAGAAATATAAATCTAGTTTATATCAGCATTTTTACTTTATCTCTCCACATTTTTCTACCTATAAGCAAGTATCCGTGTTTCCATGCCCATCCCATATTTTGCCTTTACATTTTTCCCTTCTCTCTTTTGAGATCCTCGTCAATTCCATCCCTCCATGTTTTCCTTTTCTCTCAGTCCTCTTTTTTCATGTATTGTTTTGCATTTCAATTCCCACTCAGTTTAAACTACCTCAACAAACTGCATCTCTTCCATACTGGCTAATTACTTTTGTGTTTAATTCACATTTGTTCATCATCAATATTCTTATGGATCCTATGATTTCTTTTTAAGAGGTAATATACTTTTTAAATAACTCATTTCCACTGCATTCAACTTTGTTATATTTATCTGGCATACTTAGTTCTCACTTCCAGTCAAAAAAGTGGCAGGAACATGCTCTTATCCTTAGCAGCATTCCCTGAAAGTTCAAGACTGGTAGCCTTTGATAGATCTTTTCTCCATTTCCCTTTAGAATTACCCAAAGTAAAATTTGCTACTTCTTATGGGAAAGAGTTTATCTGGTTATTTTGCACCACATAAAATGCTATATTTCAAGTGCACTAAACCTATTTCTGATTGTCTTATTCTTTCCTTTAACTTTTTCCGTTCAGTTAAAGAACAGGTTCCTCTTACCACCAAATTCATTCAAAAGCTCCTAATAGGAACTTTGCCTCTTTTTAAATCAATCCCTCATTTCTGAGCACCTCAGTATAATTGCATGTATGTTAAATGGAGCAAAACCATAGTTCTCTACTTGTTCTATAAGATCTTGTGCTAGGTTAAAGGCATACCTAAATTCTTATTCTTTGGGATCATTTCTCCCAAAATGATCCTATTCCATCAAAGGCTTTTTCTCACATTTTACAGATTAAACAATAAAATTAATGCTACCTAAATTCGAGAGATTAATGTTCTCATGGAATACTTTCCAATTTAGTGATTCTTTACTTACAAGAGTTTTTAGAATGAGGTACAGATTGTGTAGTTTCCCAACTCTCCTGTTTAAATTTGCAAATATTTCCACTACAGCGCTTACCTTTTTGTTAAAAACTAAAGTTAAAAATATATGATATTTTTCCTTCCCTCTCTAAGTTGTCTGAACATGAAAAAAGAGGGTTTATGAGAAAATGCTTAGTATCTCAAAGAGTGCCTTAAAGCTCTGCCATTGTATTTTGGGTGACTTGCCTTAAATATATTTTAGCAGTAATGACTTTATGGACCATTGCTATACTAATAGTGCCTCGAATCTCACTTATCTATTATGTATTTATATAGCTCATTTATAAGAATTCATCACAAAATGCTAGTTATTGTTACTCCAAGGAAGAGGTGTGGAATAACCAATGTTATGGGAACAATGGGATGTAAAGTCATAACAATGTAAGAAAATATCCCAGATATATCCTGGTGGGAGATCAAGACATCTGCCTTGGAGACCAACTTAGAGACTGTTGGCTCTCCCTACTCAGAGGCTATATCTTCCCCCTTCTCCTTCAAAAGAGAAATGTTTGGGATTGAAAGCCATCTTACAAACCTGTTGATCTCCTGCAAGCATTAGAGGAGAGTTTGTGCCCCATTGTTAGAAGCCATCTATCTCACCCACTATCTGAAAGAGTTTCACTTTCACTTACAACTTGTATAGCAACTGCATCCCGTGCCAGGCCTGAAAAGCCCCCTGTTTTATCTGCACAATACGGTTGCCACTGAGATTGCTGGAAAGGAAAGGAAAGCAAGAAAGCTATGTAGAACGTCTTCCACTGTATTAAATAAACAACAGATAAAATAAAGCAGACCCAAAAACTTTCTTCTTCTTCTTCGTTGACTGGGGATACGAGAATTATGTGCAGGGTGAGAGTGATTTCTTCCTTTTCCAATGAACTAAGCTAGTATACTACCATTTTGACCTTTTCAACAATCACTCCAGGCTTCCTCCAATTACCATGCTAGTTCTTTAGTTAGAAGCTTCAATGCATGTTAGGGTTAAGGTATCATTACTTAATAGGATGGCAGAGCTCATGATTCAAAGGGCTAATGAAATTCCCTGCAAGCCATATAATTTTGCCTCTAGAGATTCCAATTCATAGTAAGCCCTACAACTCTATAAAAACACTTTAGGCTCTTCCCACTTATGAAGACTCAGGTCTGGCCCTGACAATCAAACCTAGAGCTGAATTTTGAACCACTCAGAGTTCAGTCTGAACTCATACAGTACTTCTTAGAAAATGCAAAATTCATTTATCCTTGAGTCCAAGCTCCCTCTCCCCATTTTAAAAAGGGTTGAGGGCAGTCAACCATTCAATAATAAGTCATTGACACACCTACAGCTGGAAGATTAATTGCCATTTGATTTCAGTTTGCCTCCTACCCCAATTTTCACCATGGTTTAAACTGGGGAGGTTTTTTTTTACTTAAAGACTTACATAGATTGCAGAAGTGGAACAGGTTCAAATGCGTTTTTCTCAATGGTCTGTATTTGATTATATGAGATATCCCTGTTTAAAAGAGCACACACATTATATTGCACCTGGAACAAAATGTCAGCTCCATCTTCACCTCTCACAGTTGCTTTATTTGTTTTTCATTTATTTGCTAGCCTGTAATATATAGCTTTAATAAAATATAACAAGCCAATATGTGGTGCATGGATGAGATTGGCACAGCACTTCACACATACCAAGCCTCCTTGTGCCATTGTTTTTCCATCCACCCCCTTATAGTTTAATTCTTGTTTGCAGCACTATTAGGCATGGTAGCAAGCAGAACATTCAAAACAGGGAATTATAGCCCCGCGTAAAGCCAGTTTGGTGTAGTGGTTAAGGCACGATGCTAGAAGGCAGGAGACTGTGAGTTCCAGATCCACCTTAGGCATGAAAACTGTCTGGGTGACTTTGGATCAGTCTCTCTCTCTCTCTCTTAGCCAAACTCACCTTACAGGGTTGTTGTTTTAGGGAAAATAGGAGGAGGAAGGAGTATATTGTGTATTTACTGTCTCGAGTTATTAATAAAAAATAATAATAAAGGTGGAGTATAAACAACCTATCTGAAGGGCATCAGCTTGGAGAAGGCTGTCCTAAAACTTTGCAGATATGTCTGTCTCCCACACTGCTGCTTTTAGTAAAAGGTTGAAAATGAGCACATTTCTGGAGGGCTTTTAAGGACTTATGGCGTATATTTGTTTTTGTTTTATCTACTTTTTAAAAATTCTTTATTGTATTTTTATATCTTGTTGGTCACCAAGAATCTGGTAATTGTGCTGGCATACAACTTTGTTCCCTAAGCAAATAAGCATGATGAAATCCCCTAGAACTATAAGATTGGGGAACTCCAGTGCCAACTAGCAATCTCATCTAATCCCTAATTTCACAAGTAAGGCCTCATATCCAGCTATCTAAGGGCAGCACCCATTCTCAACTCTACCCAAACATAGCAATTCCGCTAACATAGCTTTGGTACCATACTCCTTCTTCATGCTCAGCCAGGTCTACAGTAATGCACAGCAAAATTTAAAATTAGGGTTATAACTATATTAAAAACCAATATTATTCAAAAGCACCAGCTGAATAATCAGCACTTCAAAGGATGTCCGGTGCTGGCAGATGCTAACCCAGTTCAAATTAACTTTGCTAAAAGGCTAAGGATAATTCTACAATAACCAAATGTTTTAACTCTCAGCCTTCCTGATTCTGTTAGTCTAAGGCTGATTTGGACTGTTTTGATTATTTTCTACAACAGGACATCATAATTATAAGCATATGGAATTATACAAATTGTAAAGAAGAGCTAATCAGTGCTGGCCTGGTTTGATTAATGGTTGAACTGAACACAGACTTCTCAGCCAAACAACATCCATTCACTGGTCAACTCGGTGTTTTTTCTCATCCTGCCTTCTTTGATCAATCCCTAAATTCACACTGATTCACCCTCCGCACAAAAACAATAATTTTAATAAGTCTAATTTCCCTCCATGTTTTTGCGGTCATTGTGGAGGACATCTCAATACTTCTGCCTTTTGGCTTCTTTATCTAGGAATGGTCTAAAACTTGGCAACTCCAAATCTCAACCAGCAAATGCTCCGTCTTACAAATTGGAAAAAAGAACCTAAACTCTAAGTACAAACTTGATGGACATTATCTTACAGATGACCCTCACCCTGTTAAAGACCTTGGAGTTTTCATATCAAATGATCTAAGTGCCAAAGCCCTCTGCAACTACATCGCAAAAAAGGCTTTAAGAGTTGTAAACCTAATCTTGCGTAGCTTCTTCTCCAATAACACTACATTACTAACCAGAGCATATAAAACATTTGCTAGACCAATTCTTGAATACAGCTCGACTGTCTGGAACCCATACCATATTTCTGACATCAATACAATTGAATGTGTCCAGAAATATTTTACAAGAAGAGTTCTCCACTCCTCTGAATACAACAAAATACCTTATGCCACCAGACTTGAAATCCTGGGTTTAGAAAATTTAGAACTATGCCACCTTCGACATGACCTGACTTTAACTCATAGAATCATCTATTACAATGTCCTTCCTGTCGAAGACTACTTCAGCTTCAATTGCAACAATACACAAGCATACAATAGATTTAAGCTTAATGTTAACCACTCCAATCTTGATTGCAGAAAATATGACTTCAATAACAGAGTTGTTAATGCTTGGAATAAACTACCTGACTCTGTGGTCTCTTCCCAAAATCCCCAAAGCTTCAGCCAAAAACTATCTATTA
Source organism: Ahaetulla prasina (assembly GCF_028640845.1). Taxonomy (NCBI): domain Eukaryota; kingdom Metazoa; phylum Chordata; class Lepidosauria; order Squamata; family Colubridae; genus Ahaetulla; species Ahaetulla prasina. The sequence goes on along the minus strand of NC_080542.1, from coordinate 42,030,490 downwards.
TTGACCTCACCCCATTCCTAAGAGGTCTATAAGGGGCGGTACATAAGAGCACAAGCATGCCTACCGTTCCTGTCCTATTGTTTCCTTTTGTTATATGCAATTAATATAGTTATTACATACTCATGCTTATATATTGTATAGTTATTAAATGCTTATGCTTATATATACTGTGTGACAAAAATAAATAAATAAAAAAATAAAATAAAATAAAAATGCCAGCCCACTACTGAGCAATTTCAGTGTCAGGAAACCAGAGGAGGCAATCATGTCAAAGGAAAGGCAGGAATACAGCTTCAAATGCAAGGAAGCAAATCACTCCTTCAAAAGGGAAGACCCAAGCCCAGAAAAATCATAGGAATAAAGTGTAAGGTTTAAAATTGCATGCTCTACTTGTTATGAACTTGATCATTAGGAGTTTCACTCAATTTAAAAGTGGGACAGTTCTTTGGGAAATAGCAAGTAAGACATGGCTAGGGATAGAAACTTACAGGTGTATGAGTGAAAGCAAGCCATTTAGAGATGTATTATCCAGTCTGGTCAAGTGATTGTTCTTGAAGATCCTAAAGAGATGGAAGAAAATTTAGAACAGACAGACAAAATCACAGCCTTTTGCTGTGGTGGCAGATGAACACCATACTGTCTATTTCACTAGTCTACATACACACACACACACACACACACACACACACACACACACACACACACACACACACATAATAATAATAATAATAATATTATTATTATTATTATTATTATTATTATTATTATTATTATTATTATTATTATTATTATTATTATTATTATTATTATTTAATTTGTATACCGCCCTTCTCCCGAAGGACTCAGGGCGGTGAACAAGCAAAATAAAACAACAGTCAAATACATACAATAAAATATCAATTAAAAAACTTATTAAATTTAGCCCGAATTTAAATACCTTTAAAATCCAAAAAACCTAATTTAAAAATTTAAAACCCTAAAAACAACTAAAAAGTTCTATGCCAGTCCCGCACGGGTAAATAAATAGGGCTTAAGCTCGCAGCGAAAGGTCCAAAGGTCTGGAAGTTGGCGAAGTCCAGAGGGAAGCTCGTTCCATAGGGTAAGAGCCCCCACAGAGAAGGCCCTTCCCCTGGGGGCCGCCAGCCAACATTGCTTGGCTGACGGCACCCTAAGGAGTCCCTCTCTGTGAGAGCGCACGGGTCGGTGGGAGGCAAACGGTGGCAGTAGGCGGTCCCGTAAGTAACCTGGTCCTAAGCCATGGAGCGCTTTAAAGGTGGTAAACAACACCTTGAAGTGCACCCGGAAGACCACAGGCAGCCAGTGCAGTCTGCGCAGGATTGGTGTTATATGGGAGCTCCGACCAGCTCCCTCTATCACCCGCGCAGCTGCATTCTGAACTAGCTGAAGCCTCAGGGTGGTCCTCAAGGGGAGCCCCATGTAGAGAACATTGCAGTAGTCCAGGCGAGAGGTAACAAGAGCATGAGTGACTGTGCATAAGGAATCCCGGTCGAGAAAGGGGCGCAACTGGCGGATCAGGCGTACCTGATAAAAAGCTCTCCTGGAGATGGTCGTCAAGTGTTCTTCAAAAGACAACCATCCATCTAGGAGAACGCCTAAGTTGTGCACCCTCTCCATTGGGGCCAACGACTCGCCCCCAACAGTCAGCCGTGGTTGCAGCTGACTGAACCGGGATGCCGGCATCCACAGCCACTCCGTCTTGGAGGGGTTGAGCTTGAGACTGTTTCTCCCCATCCAGACCCGCACGGCTTCCAGACACCGGGACAGCACTTCGACAGCTTAGTTGGGGTGACCCGGGATGGAAAAGTACAGCTGCGTGTCGTCAGCGTACAGTTGGTAACTCACCCCAAAGCCACTGATGATCTCGCCCAGTGGCTTCATATAGATGTTGAACAGGAGGGGCAAGAGAATCGACCCCTGAGGCACCCCATACATGAGGCGCCTCATGGTCGATCTCTGCCCCCCTGTCAACACTGTCTGCGACCGGTCAGAGAGGTAGGAGGAGAACCACCGATAAATGGTGCCTCCCACTCCCAAACCCTCCAACTGGCACAGCAGGATACCATGGTCGATGGTATCAAAAGCCGCTGAGAGATCTAGTAGGACTAGGGCAGAGGAATAACTCCTATCCTGAGCCCTCCAGAGATCATCAACCAATGCGACCAAAGCTGTCTCTGTGCTGTATCCAGGCCAAAAGCTGGACTGGAACGGGTCTAGATAGACCGTTTCATCCAGGAACTGGGGTAGCTGACATGCCACCACACTCTCTACAACCTTCGCCACAAAGCGAAGGTTGGAGACAGGACGGTAATTACCTAAAATGGCCGGGTCCAGGGAAGACCTCTTGAGGAGGGGGTCTCACCACCGCCTCTTTCAAGGCGGGAGGGACAACTCCCTTCAACAAAGAAGCATTAATAATTCCCTGGAGCCAGCCCCGTGTCACCTCTTGTGTGGCCAGCACCAACCAGGAGGGACACAGGTCCAATAAACATATAGTGGCATTAAGCCTACCCAGCAACCTGTCCACATCCTCAGGAGTCACAGGATCAAACTCATCCCAAACAGTCTCAACAAGACGAGGCTCTGACGTCCCACCTGGATCTACCCAATTTTGGTCTAAACCGTCTCGGAGCTGAGCAATTTTATCGTGCAGATACCTACTAAAATCCTCAGCTCGGCCTGCAAGGGGTCATCCCGCGCCTCCTGCTGCAGGAGAGAGCGGGTCACCCGAAACAGGGCGGCCGGGCGGTTATCTGCCAATGCAATAAGGGAGGAGACGTATGTACGTTTAGCCTCCCTCAATGCCACCAGGTAAGTCTGAATAAATGACCTAACCAGTGTTCGGTCAGCTTTGGAATGGCTAGACCGCCAGACACTCTCTAGGTGTCTTTTCCGGCATTTCATCTCCCTCAGCTCCTCAGTAAACCAAGGAGCTGGTTGAGACCTACGCCGGGTCAGAGGCCGCAAAGGCACAACATGGTCCAGAGCCCCAGCCGCGGCCTGTTCCCAGGCCGCGACTAGTTCTTTGGCCGTGCCGCAGACCAGTTCCTCAGGAAACGGCCCAAGCTCCATCAGGAACCTCTCCGGGTCCATCAGGCGCCTGGGACGGAACCAACGCATTGGTCCCATCTCCCTGCAGTGTTGGGTCGCGGTCCGAAAGTCCAGATGAAGGAGAGAATGATCCGACCATGACAAAGGTTCAATGACTATATCACCCAGTTCCAGATCATTCATCCACTGACCCGAGATAAAAATCAGATCTAGTGTGCCTCCCCCGATGTGAGTAGGGCCATCCACTACTTGAGTCAGGTCCATGGCTGTCATGGAAGCCATGAACTCCCGAACCGCCGAAATGCTGCGCCGGTTGATGGCAGGTTGAAATCCCCCATGACCATCAGTCTAGGGGTCTCAACCACCAACCCGGCAAGCATCTCCAGCAACATGGGCAGGGCTGTTGTCACGCAGCAAGGAGCCAGGTACGTGATCAACAAGCCCACCTGAGTCCTATGGCCCCACTTCACATAGAGGGTTTCACAACCAGATATCTGAGGTACAGTGGTCTCCCTCGGATCTAGACTTTCCTTAATAACGACCGCCACCCCTCCACCTCTACCTTGAGCCCTCGGCTGGTGGAATGCTCAAAAACCTGGTGTGCACATCTCGATCAGGGGGGTCCCTCCTTCCGTGCCCAACCAGGTTTCCGTAATGCCCACAAGGTCTGCGGTCCCCTCCTGAATAAGATCAGAAATCGGGGGGCTTTGTTCACCACAGACCTCGCATTGCATAACATCAGGCGAAGGTCCAAGCTCTGAGGAATCTGGTCACTTGGGGAACAGGAGAAATCTGAGGGGCCGGAGCACGCAATCGCTCTTAGACAGTGAGCGCGTACTCCCGAAACACGATATGGCCCCCCGCTTCCGCCATATCTGCTCCTCCCACTTACTGTGCCGATGGAATAACCCTGATGAACTGGAACAAGATCCTCCCTCATCACCTCTGGACCTAATATAGTAACGCCGCAAGTACCCGCAGTAACTGGCCCCCTCCCCGACGGGTTTTCTTTCCCATCTCCCAACTCACCCCCCAATCCAAACCCATCACTATTCACCCTCCCATTAAAACTCCCCTTAAAACTCCCCTTAAAACTCCCCTTAAAAATTCCCTGAAAACTTTTAATTAAAAATCCTCTAAGCCTCCTATTTTTAGCATGCCACCTCTCGGGGTTCCAAAACCTGTCCTCAAGGTGGGCCCTCGATAACGTAGAGGGCCAAACCCGCGAGAGAGGGGAGTCTCGCAGGGCAAGAAGGTCAGCTGCATGCAGTGGTGCATGCAGTGGTACATGCAGTGGTGAGACACTTGTGATGCATAACCACCAGGCGCTAACATTGGAAATGGATATTCCTTCCATGTTAGTTATGTAGGATGAACGTGAGCATATACTTACAAGTATTCAGTCCAAGGATAGGCCCACCACACCCGTTTATTAATGGAAGAAACTGTGTTTCCAGTAAAATCCCTGAAGGGAAAAAATGAATATAAGAGAATACATACAATTTAAATGTACAGAATGTCTTGAAATAAGCATTATGTTCTATCTCTGATTTGTACATCACATTAATCTTACACACTAAATGGAGATACATCTGAAAAGAAAATGATACAACTCAAGCCACCACAAAATCTTCTTAAGATCAGACACAGGTGTTTAAAGAAAAGCAGGGAAGGAGCTGCAGTTGTCTTTCCCCTTACACACAATCTCATTTTTATTATTCACAGACTGGTGAGGCTATGGTCAGCTGGCATCTCTAACCTTCACAAACAACAGTGAGAGACAATGACAGTTGCAATTCAGTCACCTCTGGAAAGTCACAAGTTGCCTATAAGTAGACTTTAAAATGAAATATTGGGAAGAAACTGATCTTACAATATTTCTTGAGCTGGCTCTACACTGGGGCAAGCAGCTGCCTTGACATTTCTGCTAAAAAAACAAGTCAAACAATAAACTAAACTGAAAATGAGAACATAACAACTCTTCTGAGACCCTATTATAGTTATGCGTGTTGATTTGTCTATATTCTTATAAAAATACAGCAGGCTTAGTTAAAATATGTTGGGACTAAGGCTTCACTTTCTTTAGTATCACATGAATTTCACAATTTCTAAATATATAAAAAGAATTGGAAGACAGTTGATTTTTATGCCTAAGGGAGGTCTAGAACTCAGAGTTTAATGATTTCAAGGCCAGATCTAAATTATACTAAACTGGCTATTTTTTTTATTTATTTATTTATTTATTTATTTATTTATTTATTTATTTATTTATTTATTTATTTATTTATTTATTTATTTATTATTCATACTTTTATACCGCCCTATCTCCCTAGGGACTCAGGGCGGTTTACAGCCATATAAAAAACATAAATATATACAGAGTAAAACATTAATTTAAAAAACTTATTATATAGGCCAAATATTTAAAATAGAGATATAAATAATAAAACCCCATTTAAAACCAGATTTAAAATTTAAACATTTAAAAATTTAAAATTCTAGTCCAGTCCTGCGCAGATAAATAGATGTGTCTTAAGCTCGCGGCGGAAGGCTCGAAGGTCAGGAAGTTGGCGAAGTCCTGGGGGAAGCTCGTTCCAGAGGGTGGGAGCCCCCACAGAAAAGGCCCTTCCCCTGGGTGTCCCAAGTCGGCACTGCCTGGCCGACGGCACCCTGAGGAATCCCTCTCTGTGAGAGCACACGGGTTGGTGAGAGGCATTTGGTGGCAGCAGACGGTCCCGTAAGTAGCCCGGCCCTATGCCATGGAGCGCTTTGAAGATCATTACCAAAACCTTGAAGCGCACCCGGAAGGCCACAGGCAGCCAGTGCAGTCTGCGCAGGAGAGGTATTACATAGGAGCCCCGAGGGGCTCCCTCTATCACCCGCGCAGCCTCATTCTGAACTACCTGGAGTCTCCGGGTGCTCCTCAAGGGGAGCCCCACGTAGAGAGCATTGCAGTAATCTAGACGAGATGTCATGAGAGCATGAGTGACTGTGCATAGGGCATCCCGGTCTAGAAAGGGGCGCAACTGGCGAACCAGGCGAACCTGGTAAAAAGCTCTCCTGGAGACGGCCGTCAAATGGTCTTCGAAAGATAGCCGTCCATCCAGGAGGACGCCCAAGTTGTGCACCCTCTCCATTGGGGCCAATGACTCGCCCCCAACAGTCAGCCGCGGCTGCAGCTGACTGTACCGGGATGCCGGCATCCACAGCCACTCCGTCTTGGAGGGATTGAGCTTGAGCCTGTTTCTCCCCATCCAGACCCGTACGGCTTCCAGACACCAGGAAAACACCTCGATAGCTTCGTTGGGGTGGTCCAGTGTGGAAAAGTACAGCTGAGTGTCGTCAGCGTACAGCTGGTACCTCACACCGAAACCACTGATGATCTCACCCAGCGGCTTCATATAGATGTTGAACAAGAGGGGCAAGAGAATCGACCCCTGAGGCACCCCACAAGTGAGGCGTCTCGGGGCCGACCTCTGCCCCCCCGTCAACACTGTCTGCGACCAATCGGAGAGATAGGAGGAGAACCACCGATAAATGGTGCCTCCCACTCCCAATCCCTCCAACCGGTGCAGCAGGATACCATGGTCGATGGTATCAAAAGCCGCTGAGAGGTCTAATAGGACCAAGGAACAACCCCTATCCCTGGCCCTCCAGAGATCATCCACCAACGCGACCAAAGCCGTCTCAGTGCTGTAACCGGGCCGAAAACCGGACTGGAACGGGTCTAGATAGACGGTTTCCTCCAGGTACTGGGGTAGCTGACATGCCACCACACTCTCTACAACCTTCGCCGCGAAGCGAAGGTTGGAGACCGGACGATAATTACCTAAAACAGCTGGGTCCACGGAAGGCTTCTTGAGGAGAGGCCTCACCACCGCCTCTTTCAAGCAATTTGCTCCCAGAAGCACGAAACTGAAGCCTGAAGATGACGAATGAGACTTTGTCGAAACGTCGCCAAGACACTTCCAATTTTACGCGGGAGAAAACCCGAATAACCAAAGACCTACATACAAACACCCGCGAAAACCTCAGAAAACAAATCTATATCTATATCTATATCTATGATAATTTTTTGTTTTTTGTTATTTGATATTTGTTATTTGTTATTTGTATTTTGTTATTTGAACCTACTTTGGAAAAGTGTGTATCAAGTATTACAGATCAGTCACACAAGAAGAGCAAGGTATCCAAAAAGAGAAGCCACCTTCTGATTGGTGATTCAATTGTAAGGGATGTAAATTTAGGAAAGGATATGGAGGTTTTGAAAGACGTCAGGTGTCTACCTGGTGCTACTGCCAGCAGAGACAAGAGGCGTATTCTTAAGATAGTCAAGAATGCCAGTAAGGATTCTGATGTTGATGCTATTATACATCTTGGCACAAATGATCTGTCCCAAAAGGATGTGCTCTCTGTGCAGAATGATTTCCAGAGCTTAGGGTATGAACTTAATAGCATAGGTTGTAGGCTTAACTTTTCAGAGGTTTTACCAGTACATAAGGAACAAAAAGGTAAAGGCCAGCGTGTAGTGGAGTTTAATGTGTGGCTAAAGGAGTGGTGTAAAAGGAAGGCTTTGGTTTTATTAGTCATGATGTCTGCAACTGGTCCAATGAAAAATTGTACAAAGAGATGGATTGCATCCATCAAAGAAAGGGACTGAGTTACTCAGCAATACATTCACAGATTTTCTGGATAAACATTTAAACTGAACAGTGGGGACAGAGAATTAACTGATATAGAAAATTTCTGTCCCCAGCAATCGAAAACTAAAAGGGTTATCAGTGCATGTAACATAGATGTCTGTATGGGTAAGACTATCAACCATGCTATCAAGCAAAACCAAGCATTTAACAGTGAGTGCCATACCATGTGCACTAAACCAACAGGTGGCAAGAAAGTAGGGCAGTCAACACAGGTTATGTAGACAGTAAACACAAGATCAATCCAAATGGACTCAAATGTCTATACACCAATGCACAGAGTATGAGGAATAAACAGGGTGAATTAGAAATCCAAGTAAATGAGGGTAGATATGATATTGTTGCCATTACGGAAACTTGGTGGGATGAAACTGACAAATGGAACATACAGCTAGAGGGATATAAATTATTTAAAAGAAATAGACCAAATAAAAGAGGAGGTGGAGTTGCACTATATATAAGAAATAACTACATCTCTACAGAAATAGAGCACAACAATGATGAAAATCATCTTGAATGTATTTGGGTCAATATAAAAGGGTGAAAACGATATTGCCATAGGTCTATACTATAGGCCACCCAACCAAACAGAGGAAGTAGATGAACTTTTGCTAGTCAGCTAACTAAGGTATGTAGGAAGCACATCACAGTAGTAATGGGGATTTTAACTACCCTGACATCAACTGGGAAACAAACTCTGCACCAAGTGGAAGATCCAACAGGTTCCTAACAAACCTAGCAGACAACTTTGTTTCCCAAAAATAGAGAAGGCGACAAGGATCAGCCATATTGGACTTAATTCTCACTAACAGAGATGAAATGATAGAAGGTGTTGAAGCTACAGGAACCTTGGGGCAAGTGACCACGCAATATTGGAATTCGACATTAAGCAAATACAGGTAGTAGAACAAAGTCAAACTAGAGTCTTGGACTTTAAGAGAGCTAATTTCAATAAACTTAGAGAGCTTGAGAAGGATTCAATGGATGAGAATCCTCAGGGGAAAACAACTCAAGAAGCTTGGGAAATTTTGAAAAGTGAGATTATAAAAGCACAGTCTAACACAATACCAATGAAGAAGAAAATAGTAGATCTCAAAAGAAACCAGCATGGATGCATAAAGAACTATCTGACAAATTGAAAGACAAAAGGACAAATATAAAAAGTGGAAAGAGGGGCAAATAACTAAGGCAGAATATCAGCAAATAGCCGAGCCTGTAAAGATGAAGTGAGGAAAGCTAAGGCTCACAATGAACAAAGGCTAGCGACAAAAGTAAAAATAACAAAAAGCTTCTTCCAACATGTTAAAAACAAGAAAAAGTCAAGGAAACAATTGGCCCATTGCTGGGAGAAAGTGGCAAGAAGATGACAAGCAACAGGAGAAAGCAGATCTACTTAACTCATATTTTGCATCTGTCTTTACACAAAAGGAAAAACAATCCAACCTATCAAAACAGCACTACAAAAACAGATTAGAAACACAAGTTAAAATAGGGAAGAAAATGGTAAGTGAACACCTGTCTACCCTAGACGAGTTCAAATCACCAGGACCGGATGGATTACACCCCAAGGTTCTGAAGGAACTGGCAGACGTGATCTCAGAACCACTGAACTATATCTTTCAAAGATCCTGGAGCACAGGGAGCTGCCAGAGGACTGGAAAAGAGCTGATGTAGTTCCCATCTTCAAAAAGGAAAAACAGATCCAGGAAACTACAGACCTATCAGTCTGACCTCAATACCGGGGAAGATTCTGGAAAAGATAATCAAGCAACGAATCACCGAACACCTAGAAGCAAACAAAGTAATAACCAAAAGCCAACATGGGTTTGTCAAAAACAGATCATGCCAGACTAATCTTATCGCATTCTTTGACAAAATGACAAAATTAGTAGACCAGAGGAATGCTGTTGATATAATTTACTTGGACTTCAGTAAAGCATTTGATAAAGTAGACCATAACGTACTACTAGATAAAGTAGAAAAATGTGGGTTAGACAGCACCACCACCAGATGGATTCGTAACTGGCTGACCAACCGCACTCAATGTAGTTCAACGGAACTACATCCACATGGAAGGAAGTATGCAGTGGAGTACCCCAAGGCTCTGTTTTAGGCCCAGTACTCTACAAAATCTTCATCAATGACTTGGACGAGGGGATAGATGGGGAACTCATCAAATTTGCAGATGACACCAAGCTGGCAGGAATAGCCAACACTCCAGAAGATAGGCTCAAGTTACAGAAAGATCTTGACAGACTTGAACATTGGGCGCTATCTAACAAAATGAAATTCAACAGTGAAAAAAGTAAGGTTCTACATTTAGGCCAAAAAAACAAAATGCACCAGTACCGTATATGTGGTACCTTGCTCAATAGTAGTACCTGTGAGAGGGATCTTGGAGTCCTAGTGGATAACCATTTAGATATGAGCCAGCAGTGTGCAGCAGCTGTTAAAAAAGCCAACACAGTTCTGGGCTGCATAAACAGAGGGATAGAATCAAGATCATGTGAAGTGTTAGTGCCACTTTATAATGCCTTGGTAAGGCCACACTTGGAATATTGCATCCAGTTTTGGTCGCCACGATGTAAAAAAGATGTTGAGACTCTAGAAAGAGTGCAGAGAAGAGCAACAAAGATGATTAGGGACTGGAGGATAAAACATATGAAGAACGGTTGCAGGAACTGGGTATGTCTAGTTTAACAAAAAGAAGGACTAGGGGAGACATGATAGCTGTGTTCCAATATCTCAGGGGCTGCCACAAAGAAGAGGGAGTCGGGCTGTTCTCCAAAGCACCTGAGGGTAGAACAAGAAGCAATGGGTGGAAACTGATCAAGGAAAGAAGCAACTTAGAACTAAGGAGAAATTTCCTGACAGTTAGAACAATTAATAAGTGGAACGACTTGCCTTCAGAAGTTGTGAATGCTCCAACACTGGAAATTTTTAAGAAAATGTTGGATAACCATCTGACTGAGATGGTGTAGGGTTTCCTGCCTGGGCAGGGGGTTGGACTAGAAGGCCTCCAAGGTCCCTTCCAACTCTGATGTTATGTTATGTTATAAGCTGTACCATATTTTTTGGAGTGTAAGACATACTTTTCCCCCCAATAGAGGCTGAAAATTTGGGTGCATCTTATACTCCAAATGTAGCCAAGTCCACCCGCTGACCCCTAACCTTCGCCCTCGGCACTTCCTCTTCCTGGCTACAGCGATTGCCACAGACGATGGCTTATGTGTCTCTTTTTCAGCCTCCAAATGCTCCGTTTGAGTGCCATCCAAGGCTGCAGGGATCGCCACAGCATATTGCCGCCGATCGCCACCTCTGGGCATTGTGTTTTAGGCCTCCGTACCAATCCTTTTGGCTCTGCGTGACATGTTTTTGGGCTGCGATGTGCTTTGGCAATTTTACATATGTGCTCACAACCAGCAAACTAATGTGCTGAAACTGACCAGGCTAAGGATGCTAGCCTGATGAATACCTGGTAGACAAAGGCAGAATTCCTCCCCCCCTATTTTCCTCCCCAAAAACTTAGGGGTGTCTTACATTCTGGAGCATCTTATACTCTGAAAAATTGATAATTTTTTAAAAAAAGTGCCGTTGGCTTTTCCAACAAAGTTCTTTGCCTAATCTAAAATGTAACCTTTGAGTATGTTAATAATGCTGCATCCAAAGGTGTATTTTATGCCTATCTGCCTCCAGTGTTCAGAATATCTACTTTAGTTTCAGATTAATTTTTTAATTAGGTCCTCTCCAGATGTTTTGAATGAAGCGTTTGAACACCTACAAAAGCTATTAAGCTTCCAGACCTATTGAATCACATTTTCCATACTTGCAGTTAGCACACCCATGTTAAAAGGGGATGATTGAGACTGTAATGCAACAACAAATTGTGATATTGCCACTGCCCTTTATAACCAATTTTTTTGTTGTTGTTGGTTGCTATCTCGTCTGTTTTTGTGTGTCTTTGAGTCATTAATGACTTTAGGCAACTGCCTGTACTATTACTTGCAATTTTTCTTGTCAGGATTTAAGAAGTGGTTTGTCATAACATTCTTCCTAGGGCTGAAAGAGTGTGACAGGCCCAAAGTCACACTACCATTTAGACTAGGGCAACTGTTAAGATATATAATTTTTTTAAAAAAATCTAGCTTTGGCTAGATGATAAGGGAAGAGCATAGCAAAACAATTATTAAATGAGAAAAAACAAAGAAAAAAAACCAATATCCCCTCCCCAAAAAAAACCTCTCATAAAGGAAAGTCCACTTGCCTTTTGAAAAAAACACGTTTTGGGTCAGCCAAAATTTTGATGCCTGAAAATCTCAATAGATATTAAACCAGACAGTTCACACCGAATACATAGATCGGAAGGTTACGAGCTACTATGATTGACTTTACATAACATGAAGGGCCATATAAAAATGAACTTCACATTATGCAATGTGGATCCCTAAAACATAGGGATGACCAAATGACTCTGGAACATGCTGATCATTTTACCATGATTCCTGATATCATAGAATTGCTGATCTCTTTATAGCTAATGAGCTGATTTCACAAGATCACACAGATATTTGTGATTATTTTTTGGGGGGTCAGAGCCACTGTAGATAATATTATATATTTCAACTGGAAAATCAGTTTGTAAGGCCTGACTATCATTCTCCAGCTACTAAAAGACATCACTGCAAATTACCCAAAGCTCGAAAAAAGAGGGAGAAATAGTGGAGGAAGTAGGGTAATAGCACTTAAGACTTGTATATACAGGTATACACAGTGTACATTTCAGGATATACAACTTTTCACCTTTATGCTTATTGTACCTGAGAATAATAAGCCTAATCTTCCTCTCACTTGTAACAAAAATTTCCTTCCCTTAAAGTGGATTTCCCTTCTCAATTATAGGTGTGGTAGTTCCTCCAAGACTTAAATACTCACAGCATGACAAAAATATAGGGATGACCAAATGGCTCTGGAACAGGCACATGGCTGAGACCAGGAAAATTGGTAGTCCGGCTGCAGTTGAGGATTTTCAATGTACAATGGCATGAGGCTGGGCACGGCTGTATCGCAGCATCCAACCACCTAAGAGGCTCCAGTAAAATTCCAAGGAACAAAAGAAGGGTAGCGGAGGCCACAACCCGTCCCATCTTTTTCATATGTCCCAGTGAAGGCTGCCTTGGAAAGTGGCATCCAGCCTGGAGGCGACTCTGTGTGGTTACCAAGCAACCACATCCAGGTCATTCCATATGGAGGCTGCACTAGTGAGGCTGGTAATGAAGAAGATATTCCAAGGGTTCCGTTTGGTTGTGACATCATTTTACCATGATTCCTGGCATCATAGAATTGCCAGAACCATGGCAACAATATAGGTAGCGGTCTCTTTTATAGCTAATGAGCTGATTTCACGAGATCACACAGATATTTGTGATTATTTTGGGGGGTCAGAGCCATAGTGGGGAATACTGTATATTTCAACTGAAAAATCAGATTGTAAGGCCTGGCTATCATTCTCCAGCTACTAAAAGACATCAGTGTAAATTACCCAAAGCTCAAAGAGGGATACATAGTAGACAAAGGAGGGTAGTAGTACTTAAGACTTGTATACCCCCTCACAGTGCTACATAGCATTCTCTGATTTTATAATGTCGGCATATTTCCCCCAACACTCTGGGTCTTCATTTTACCAGCCTCGGAGGCATGGAAGGCTGAGTCAACCTTGAGCCCATCAGGATTGAACAGCCTGCAATACTACAGAATCATCCTGAGAAGAAACAGCAGATAAATTAGAAACAGAAACAGCCAGATTTCTTTCTTTGAAACTAATTAGTTTATTGTATTTGTATCACACTGCAAGCAGCCCAATGCTTGGAGGCTTACATGAGTACTATCAGTGGGACAATTTACAATACCTGTGGTAAATCTAAAAATATAAAATCAACCTTGAGAATATAAAAATGACAACTATGGAAAAATAGCAATATCAACAAAAAACAATCCAAATAAATTAAAATGCTTTCCAGAACAATTTGATCTTAATCAGGGACATCAGCCTGATTTCCATAGGAAGACTTTTCCAAAGAACATTAAAGTGAAAATTGATAAATGATTGCTGGAGCTTTGGCGTGATTAAATTAACACATCATCTTGCAACAGTGATTTGCTATGGCTGTTGTTGTTACAGTGCCCAAACCCAATTTTGAAGAAATGGATGAGGCAGCACAAAAATAATTATTTCATTTAATAATCCATTTAAATTACTTGCCTGAAAAATAATATGCTCCCATTTATAATATTGTGTGATCTCGCTCGATATCCACTGATTATTCTTATTTTCTCTCTCACACACACAAACACAAGCATACTGACCATAGCATCCCCCAGACATTTTATTTCTGGGATGGCATGAGGATGAGTGGGAGCTTTACTAGAGAGAAAGTGGAGGAAAAATCTGGAGGAAAGTAAAAAGTGACTGTAAAGGTAGAAAATATGTCTCTTTCTTCTTCCTTTTTTTTTCAATAGCTTGTTCTATTTTTATTGGCCAACTCCCTCAGTTCGCAATGATTTGGGGGTGGGGCAGAATTATCACCCTATTGGATATTTATGATAGAAAGCTAGTATCCATTCTTGCTGCCTATAAAAAAAAGATATAAAGTCAAATCATCTTTTCTAGCAGTAAGCCACTTATTAGAAAAATATAAAAACCAAAAAAATACTACTGGCTTTCCAATAATCACTAATTATAGTAGGCAATTAGTCTTTCCTTGGAAGAGCACTGTCTTCTGATTGGTAGCTTGCATTTGGTAGCTTCATCACTCAAATGCTCCAAAAACAAAAAGAACCCAGTTCTAGGGTGATGTGCTTAGGAGAGAACAGGATACCCTTCCAGATCAGCAAGAAGACAGAATCTGTTTCAATAATCTGCTATTCTCCATCCGTGCACAAGATCTCCTCTTTTCCTAGACGGTCTAGCTCTGAAAATGACAATTCAGTAATCTGGGAAGAGAGGGGAGAAAAGCTTTGATAATTTACAGGATAATTTGCAACGGTTGAATTCTTCAGTTGTCACAGATTTTTTAATACAGTACATTTTGAAAAATTCCAATCTCTTGGATACTTTCTGCATAGTTTAACAGAAGCCCCAAACAGCAAGAATGGGCTCCTTCTACATACAATTTCATTCTTTTTCTGTCTCTCCCCCTTTTCACAAGGAACTCTTGGATTGATGTAGGATGTTACTTACATCAATCCAAAGTTCTCCATCTTTCTGATACAGTCTTAAGATATCATACAAAGCTTTCTATAGTTGTTTTAGTTTGTGAATCAAGCCACCCTAGTTTAAAAACTATAGCAGATGCGATTACGCAACGCAGGCAACTCTAGCCAATAACTCAATAACTACAACTAAATAAACCATGACTTATTGCATTCTGCAGATACTATTTAAAAAACATGGTTTAACTATGCAAACACATTCTAAAAGACCGACTGCCACCATATTTGGATAATAAGTACATGATGAAACTATCTTATATTTCTCCTCTTTGGGAAGTAGGAGTGCAGCATAAGCTGATTCCCTGGGTACATTTTATGATATGCTTTGTCCTGCTCTGTATTGGTCATTTTTGGTCCTGCTTATACACTGACATAGCAACTAGGACACAATATATTTTTGTATATACATGTATGCATTCACTATTTCTTTTGCTGCCTTTCTTCCTATGCCCTATTTCAGAATTCCCCAACCTTTCTGGCTTTGTGGAGTGCCGAGGGGGTGGGTGGGAGAAGGGTTTAGTTCTGTGCAAAGGTGGGCAAGTACATACGTGCAGCTCTATTTGTGTGAGTGGCGGGCATTTGCGACACATGCAAATGAAGTGTGTGACACCCGCTCGCCTGCTTGCGCAGGTGGGGATGTGCGCGCACACATGGCTGGCACTTCTGCGCCCCAGTTCCAAACAGTTCATGGCCTGGTAGTAGGCCGCAGCCCGGCGGTTGGAGACTCCTGGCCTATTCCACAGCCAATTGAAAAAAAAATTAGATCAGATTAAGAGGGCAGTTCCATCTTTGAAAAGGAAGAATAGTCTTATGTGTCAGTTCAAAGATGCAGCTAATTATAGACAGTTTCATGAGAGGCTGGACAGATGCTTCTAACAAACTCAGAAGAGTTGATAATCTTCTCTGCTTTTGTTGAGCTTCGATTCTTATTTTATCAGGATTATCAGAATTGTATCTGGAGGATTTCAGGTTGAGGAGTGCTAATGGTGACAATTGTTCCCATTTATCCACTGGTCTCCAGCATATGTTGCTTAGTGACTTTTTTCTTCTAAATACACAAGGTCCATATCTAGCTACCATGGCTCTATAATTTTGCTTAAAGTGGCTTTTGCCTATTAGACAGCTTTTAGCAAAGTTGGGTTGCAGTTTCCAGAATTTCCAATCTTTAGCTCTGTATTTTTTTTCTAAGAGGACTGCCAATGTCATTTTAGAGTGGTCACCGCTTGTCAAAGTAGCATAAATTCTATAGCTTTTCCATACCCTCACAATTTGAAATGAATATAGAGCCTGTGGGCAAGAGAGGTAGGCAACATTTGAAAGACTGCACACGTTGATACATTTCTTGGCATTCTTGGAAAATGAATTGCAAAAGTTTAGTCATTTCACCAAGAAACACTTCTTTCTTTTATGTCCAGTTTATTGTAATAGGGGTTGTAGAGAAAAGCCTATAGATGAGACACTTGCACCCTGTGCTTCTAGGGATGCTAATTAAACTGGAAACAATCCTTCTCAAGAATTCACAACTTGGACATCTGGTTCTGCTTCCAGCGTCGTAGTAGGCGAGGACCGTGAGCTCTGCAGCCCTACTCCGAGCTCTTCCCATCAGAGGGCTCCAAAAGGAGTCATAGCCATCTTGGAGGGGTGGTGAAGTAAAGGGGGGCCCCTTGCAGGTTGAGGAGAGCCACATCTCTCCTCCATGACTTGGAAAATCTCCCTCATCTGAAGACAAGGAGGAGCAGCAGCAGTCAACATGGCTGCCACAAAGCTGGGGACAGCTGAAGCACCTAAGAAAGTACAGGAGCGAACAGATTGAACAATTGTTTCTGGGTGAGATTCTTCTTCTTCTACTTAAACATTGACCCCAAGGAAAATAAAAAATCCGTGATAAGAGAATTCAAAAGGATAATTGTTTAAGCTGCAAAAATAAGCACTTCTGTGATCTATGATGAAAAGTAAGCCGAGAGCGCCATCTACTCATGAAAAGAAAAGTGACTCCTAGACTCCTGGAAATTCAGAGAGGAGAAAAGGGATAACTGATATCCAGTGGAGGGCTGTGACCTTAACTGTTTATTGTCTTTAATTTACCAGAGGTGGAAATAAGAAAGTCATTTTATAAAAGAAACTCTGGGTAACTCGAATAAAAGTCCAAAATCATAGAGCAGATTCAAAGAATTCAGGAAATAGCTTGGATTATTAGAATATGGAATACATGTTGGAATTGGCCCATCTAAATAAATGACTTTGCTTGGAAATAAATGGTTTTTGACTGAAATTAATATCTGCTGGAAAAAAGACACCATGGAAATCTGAGAGGAATGTGCCATTTCCAAATGATTGGAAATGTTTAATTTTGAATTCTCCTTGAAATAGATTGAGACTTTTACTGTTTAATGTACTTATATTGCTATCATGACTGGAATTGAAGGAACAGATGTGGAAATGAGAGGACTTTTTAATGAGATGACTTTGTTGTTCCAAAGCATAAAAATATCAATGGATGGTATAGTTGAGAAAATGGAAAATATTCTGCAAAGAACAATGAATAAAGATCAAACTGCCCAGGAACTGGTGGAAACAATAGAAAGATTGGATGAAATGGACTGCTTAAACCAGCAAATTGACTATGAACAGGGAAAAAACAGGGATCAGAAAAACCAGCAAATGAAGCAAGAGCTCGATGATGAGAAAGATCAGACAAATGGCAAGCAAAAGGAGCTGATGAAAGAATAGATGAAGTGGCGATATTAACAAATAAATCAAGGACTGGAACAAAAAATAGGACTGACAAACCAGCCGATAAAGGAAGAAAGATTGAAAGAAATAAAACAGATAAATCAACAATTGGATAGACAGGAAGACATCTTTGATAAGGAGACTGAGACATGGGCATGCATTTGGGAGAATCGCCAGCATAAGTTTGTACTTGGAGAAATGCTTAGACTGAACAAGATAAGAGATAAAGATAGAGATAAAGATGAGGAGGGTGGCAGGCGAGAAAAAAAATGGATAAAAATTAAAACACTAAAGAAGAGAAGAGATGATGGATCAAGAGCTACCTTTTAAAAATTAAAGGAGTTTGTTGTAAGCTGATAGAGGTAGAAATAAAATTAGATAGTGGAAATATTAGAATGTATATTTTAATAGAATAAAGAAAAATAATAGATAGAAAGATTAGGGGTTTATAGATGTTAGGCATTTTTTTTCCTGCTGTTTAAATAATATTAGGATCACCTAAGTTTGGTAAATGTGATAAGATTACTAATATTGCTATTGTAATTTGGATTAATATGAATGATGCCCAGAATCAACACTGTCCACATACAGTATGGATGTATATTTAAAAGAAAAAATATAAAAATATAAAAACCAAATCAAAGAATTCAACACTCAGAATCCTTCAAGCTGGACTGCCAATCTGTGTTGCTAAGTAGAGCTGATGAGTGACCTGTTATATACCCTAGCATCTCTGGTTTCCAGTCCACTTGATTCCCATCTGGTCCAAGTCTGATAAACTGATAAATGCTCCAGCAGTAATTGCATTCTAAAATGCTTGTGAGAGATAATTATTTCTATTTGTTCCTTTCAGCTTCCACACACTTATAATACCAAGAGATGAGGTTGCTAATTGAAAGCAAGTTGAAAGATGATGATGCTTATTTGGAATGATTAAAAGATTGAATAACTTTGAAAAATCTAAGGTTGTTTATAGCTTGAAGGCGATTTGAGATTTGGGTGGCATGCTTATTTGTGGTATGACAAAGTAAAAGATAACTCTGGTTTTAAGAATCATATCATTAGGCAATCAATTGGGTGTGTATGGTAGAAAGATTGGCTAACAAAATGCCACTTTGGCTATCGCCCATGGAGTACTACATAGAAAAGAGATGTTATTGGAATGCAAATGGAAGATAAAAACAACAGAACAATTAGTAAGTGAAGAATTTGTTGTGATTGGTTTAATTATTATAGAATTTTTGAAAAGATTTAAACTTGAGAAAACTAGTTTTGTTTTTTGTTTTGTTGAACTGCAGATCAACTTATGTTATAGTGATGACCACCTGATTAATAAAAGTATATACAACGGTTATATAAAAAGATGAATCTGGAAGATGAATATGTCAAAGACTGTAAAGTGGATGAAAAATTTGGGGTATAACATAGTGCTGGATAAATAAGAGAATGTATGGACTAATGGTTTAAAATTTACTTTGAGTTACTTTGAAAGGAAATTTTTATAAAATGATATTATGTATCGTTGGTATTCCACCCCAGACAGACTAGTAAAAATATATAGAGGAATCTCTAACAAGTGTTGGAAATGTAAATAAAATCCAAGTACATTTTATCATATGTTGTGGTCTTATAAACACGTTAAACCATACTGGATAAACATAATTATAATAATGCAGACAATATTTTATGAGACCTGAAGCTTTTCTTGTAGCTATTAGGCATAAATCAATTAAAAAACAGTGGACTTGCTAAGCATTAGAAAGGAAGAGATGCCAATTGTTGAAGAATGGATTTTAAAAGTGACTGAATTAAAATTAAAACTGCAAAGATGGCAAAATTAACTGCCTTGATTAGAGACAAGGGACTAGACAATTTTATAAGTGATTGGAAGCCGTATGTAGACTTTTTACATGTTAATACAATCACAGAAAATTAACCAAAGGATTTGAAGATGAGTGTAATGTTTGAGCTAACCTGTTGACTTTTTTTCCTTTTTTCCTATATATTATGGTTAGATGTTGGGTCGATTTGATTATTAGACAGAGAATAACTCATCTGGAATATTTGTTTGTTTAATATAGTATTTTTGTTAAATAAGGATGAAAAAGCTGATGCCAACTATTTGTACCGCTGTTATGTAAGGGGAGAACTTAACAGATGTTGTTGTTTTTTAAATTTACTTTTCAGGCGGATTTTTTTAATGTTCAAGATTAGATCTGTTTAACATTGGGTTGGTGGTAGTTGTTCACAAGATTTTTTTTTCTCATTAGTGCTGGAAGTTTTATTCTTGTTGATAAAAGAAAAAAAAGGAAGCAACTTGAGGGTACGCAAATACATTTTAAAAAAGGGCTTTTGTTTACCTGAATGCGACCCCTGAGTTCCTCTTCTGTTAAAGAGTCAAGGGGATCCTTCTCAGCCCAGCTGTATTCCACGGCCAACTGCCCATTTTCTGAAACAAACCATCAAAAATAAGGCCAACTTGAACAAATCAACCATAAATAAACAAACACAAATTTTGAAACATTTCTGAAATTTAGGATTTTATAGATTCTCAATTTAAGATTTTTGAACTAAAATTAATAATACTTTCTTATTATTTATAAAGTATTTATAATCAATGATTATAATCTGTTTATAATCTATTTGAAAGTAAGATTTAAGATTAATTTAGGTGCAGAGAGGAGAGATTTGTGGGCAGAATCTCCTGAGCAATGGCTAAAGTTATTTCTCAGTAACAATTAACAGTAGTGTGCCCCTGAAATCAACTGGAAAATATTGGTTTGCGCATGAATATTAGCAATGTAAATATACCAACAAAATGAATCAGGAATTCCCATGATGCAAGAAACATGGGAGAAATGAAGAGTCAGAGGATGATGCTATTTCATGATTATTGACGTGCCTAAAAACAGTTTCTTTGAGGGCAAATAGAAAGACAACAAGGCACAGAGAAGAGATACATGGAAGCGTGAAGCTGAATACATTGAGAAGAAAAAGTCAAAGTACAGAGCAGATAAATTTATTCACAACAATGAGAAGAGTATGTTAAGAGGCCATTCAACTTGTGCTCGCCAACAGCTAATTGGAATAATGGACGCTTTTATCCAACTAGAAGAAAGTGGTACGTTAGATGTCATGAACAATTTGAGCCAAATTGAAGAAGTTTTAGAGAAAGTGTGTACAGAATAAGTAAAAAATTGTTTTAGCGCAATTTAGTATGACAAATGAGACTACAATGAGCTTTGGCTTTGCACATTCTTGCATCTCTTTCTTATTAAGCTAGGATCTCAAGAACACTTCATGGGAAAACACTTCCATTTTTATTTGCAATATGTTGCTGTTCATTCAGACGAAAGAATCACAAACTACACTAAGCTGTGATCCATATAACCACTGTCTATTGAACAAGCCAAATTGAGTTGCTGTAGTATGTTAAGCTGCAAACAAACCACATACAGGTTTAGGGCAAAGTATAAATTCAGGAAATTTGGTTAAGATTTGAAACAAACCACTCTGAAAAAAGAAATTGAAGCTGTGACTTAGAGCAAGCAAATAGCTTGCTATCTTTTGAATGTATATTTAATTATAAAAATATTCAAACATTTCCTTGGATGGGAGATGGAGGGAAATATAGAAGGATAAGGAAGTTGGATGGCCTTGCCGAAGATTATGAAGAGTATTTTCCGAAATGCATCCGAAAGTGCCTGCTGCACTGCAGACCTCTGAGCGTTGCGGGAGGCTGTGAGGAATTCTGAAAGACATAAACCCAAAATAACAGATTGTTTCAAATTTTCTTGGTAGATCAAGCACTGCTGAACATTTTTGAATCAAAGGGCCGGAATAGCTCAGGCTGTAAGGAGCCTGTTATTAGAACACAATAGCCTGTGTTATTAGAACACAATAGCCTGCAATTACTGCAGGCTATAGCCTGCAATTACTGCAGGTTCAAGCCCGGCCCAAGGTTGACTCAGCCTTCCATCCTTTATAAGGTAGGTAAAATGAGGACCCAGATTGTTGGGGGGGCAATAAGTTGACTTTGTAAATATACAAATAGAATGAGACTATTGCCTTATACACTGTAAGCCGCCCTGAGTCTTCGGAGAAGGGCGGGATATAAATGTAAATAAAAAAAAAATGTCAGCCTGCCCCAGCAAAAAATGGCAGTTCTGACGCCATAGCCAGTTCAAATTTAATTCAGATTAAATATATGAAAAACTTTGACATAAGAAAATAAATAGCTAATACAAATTGATCTACTTATATTTTATTTACACTAGTCTTTTTATGTGGCAAACACTGGTTTAACAGCCATTTACCAGTATAGTAGATTTAAGTCTGGAGTATAGTGAATTTGAGCACTATCTGGCTATGAAACTCAGTGAGTCTGCACATTAAATTAAGCCTTATTATCAGTTTGCTGAATAGTGCACTGTTGTGACGTTAATAGTCCTTACTTCAGTTATCACCTCTGTTTAACCTACTTTCAAGGATAATGAAGATGGTGATTATATCCCATCAAGGTGGTGTAAATAATGTTTCCTTATAACAGTTCTGTGAGGTGATTTGGGCTAACAGAGTGACTAACCCATAGTCAATGAGTCAATTTTTATGCCTAAAGCAAGACTAGAACTCACAATCTCCTGGTTTTTTAATTGTGGGACTACTCAAAGGACATGCAGCATGAATATAATGTGAGCACATTTCCATCTTATATTCAAACATATTTCAATCTATCTCCAATGAAGCTTTTTTCAATCATGTTAGCACTAACCTCACCTTCCCGTGACTCCAATATTCTACACTCTTAGACTTCCCAAACTAGATGGGACTTCAGGTAATTGTTCCCCAACATAGCTGGACGATACCTGGCTGAGGGAGACTGCTCTAGAAAACTAAACCCAGTCAGACTATTTAGCCATTTTTTAAACTTGCTGCAGACTCCAAAAATTAGGAGCCACCTTTCCAACCCAGTCTCACTCTACATTTAACACTAAATCATAACTTAACATATACCAAAGGCTGCTATGCTTTTTATTGGACTGGAAATGTCAATGTAACAGCCCTTCATCAAAAATCATCCCCAAATGTGATTCTTTCAGTGAGCAAAATCCTATCCAAGAAAGGAAAAAACCCTATTTCTGACTGCATTGTGATAGTATTACTTTGGGCCTGTGGCTCAGACTGCTGTGGCTCAGTGGCTCAGACTGTGGCTCTGTGGCTCAGACTGCTAATGCAGTCTGTTATTAACAGCAGCTGCCTGCAATTACTGCAGGTTCTAGTCCCACCAGGCCCAAGGGTGACTCAGCCTTCCATCCTTTATAAGGTAGGTAAAATGAAGACCCAGATTGTTGGGGGCAATAAGTTGACTTTGTATATAAATATACAAATAGAATGAAGAGCTGCCCTGAGTCTTCGGAGAAGGGCGGGATATAAATGCAAATTTAAAAAAATGTCAGCCTGCCCCAACAAAAAATGGCAGTTCTGATGCCATAGCCAGTTCAAATTTAATTCAGATTAAATATATAAAAAACTTAATAAGACATAAGAAAATAAATAAAGTCAATATAGATTGATCTACTTGTATTTTATTTACACTAGTCTTTTTATGTGGCAAACACTGGTTTAACAGCCATTTACCAGTGTAGTAGATTTAAGTCTGGAGTATAGTGAATTTGAGCACTATCTGGCTATGAAACTCAGTGAGTCTGCATATTAAACTAAGCCTTATTATCAGTTTGCTGAATAGTGCACTGTTGTGACTTTAATAGAGTCCTTACTTTGGTTATCACCTCTGTTTAACCTACTTTCAAGGATAATGAAGATGGTGATTATATCCCATCAAGGTGGGGTAAGTAATGTTTCCTTATAACAGTTCTGTGAGGTGATTTGGGCTCAGAGAGTGACTAGCCCATAGTCAATGAGTCAATTTTTATGCCTAAAGCAAGACTAGAACTCACAATCTCCTGGTTTTTTAATTGTGGGACTACTCAAAGGACATGCAGCATGAATATAATGTGAGCACATTTCCATCTTATATTCAAATATATTTCAATCTATCTCCAATCAAGCTTTTTTCAATCATGTTAGCACTAACCTCACCTTCCCGTGACTCCAATGTTCTACAGACACTTAGACTTCCCAAACTAGATGGGATTTCAGGTAATTGTTCCCCAATGTAGCTGGAGGATACCTGGCTGAGGGAGACTGCTCTAGAAAACTAAACCCAGTCAGACTCTTTAGCCATTTTTTAAACTTGCTGCAGACTCCTAAAATTAGGAGCCACCTTTCCAACCCAGTCTCACTCTACATTTAACACTAAATCATAACTTAACATATACCAAAGGCTGCTATGCTTTTTATTGGACTGAAAATATCAGTGAAATCCCTAACAGCCCTTCATCAAGAATCATCACCAAATGTGATTCTTTTAGTGGGCAAAATCCTTATAAGGAAAAAACCCTATTTCTGACTGCATTGTGATAGCATTACTTTGGGCCTGTGGCTCAGACTGCTGTGGCTCAGTGGCTCAGACTGTGGCTCTGTGGCTCAGACTGCTAATGCAGTCTGTTATTAACAGCAGCTGCCTGCAATTACTGCAGGTTCTAGTCCCACCAGGCCCAAGGGTGACTCAGCCTTCCATCCTTTATAAGGTAGGTAAAATGAAGACCCAGATTGTTGGGGGCAATAAGTTGACTTTGTATATAAATATACAAATAGAATGAAGAGCTGCCCTGAGTCTTCGGAGAAGGGCGGGATATAAATGCAAATTTAAAAAAAATACTTCTTTGGATACCTCACTGTAGCCTTCTCTACCCTCTCCATTCCCGTGTTACCTGGACCGGGGTTCACATGAAGTTCAGCCACACCAAACCCTCTGGTATTAATCCCATAATTTGGGATAATTAATTCTTGCACACAAAGATACTTTGAACGATGGTGCCTGGGCAAAGTTCCTCCTCCTTCTTTCTCATCATCTTCAGAGCCAGATACATTCTGCAGCTGTTCCATATGCGAGTAATATATAGAAGGAAAAACAAGAGTCCATACCTTTATCCATCCTACTTTGGATTCTTTTTCATCCCCTTCCCGTAATTCTATTGCAGAACATTTGCATTATGTAGGTAAGCATTCTGCACCATGAGCGCAGTTCTTATTTTGCTTGCATCCTTGGCAGCTCCCTATACTCATGGAACAAGAAGCACCTGGATTCTCACATAGAGACAGTCTAGAACAAGTCAGAAGGACTGAGAACAAATAAAAGACGGCTACCTTGTCCTCTGGAATTCAAGGGAGGGAGGGAGGATGTCAGCGTTCCAGTAAAACCCCTCCCCAAGTAAAAACTCTGAAGCAGGCATCTTTCAAAGTTCTTCTAGTAGGATAGGTAAACTGACACATCTGGGAAAATCCGAATGTGAGAGATCCGGGTTTTCCCTCAGTAAATCAAAACTCCAAACCCAACCCCTAATTTCTCTGCCGATCACATGCTCCAATTGCCAACCGTCCCATCTCGAGACATCACTCCGACCAATCCTCCTCCAGCTGCAGGACTGGCCTGACCTTGACCGGCAGGAAGAATGTTGTTGTGTCTAATGGGCCCCCTCTACTAAATCCCCCTCCTCCCTCCTACTTTCCGACACATGAGAAAGTGGCAGCAGGAAAGTTTCCGGCCTAGAATGGCCTCCAAAGTTGACAGGGGGAGGGAGGAAGGGAGGGAGGAAGGACTCATTCATCTCTTTCACTAAGCCTTGAAGGTATTTTTTAAAAAAAACATATTGGACTAGCTTCTAAATAGAACTTATACCTTTCCTCAGGAGAGAAAAGGACTACAGGGCCACACCATATAGAAGCAATGACCAAAGTGGAAGGGGGAAAAAAATGGATGGATGGGCAAAACTCAGTCAAAGGTTACAAGGGAGGATAAAACTTTTGGGGCCCATAGAGTGGTCCTTGTTATACCATTGCTCTGTGAGCTGCATTGGCTGCCACTTTGTTTCTGGACGAAATTCAGGATGTCAGTAATCACCTTTAAAGCCCTTCTTGACATAGATCCAGGTTACTTGAGGAATTGTGTATCACAATGGGATTAGTCTGCCCCACCTGTGCTAGCAGAGGAGGCATACTGTGGGCCCCATCGGCCTGGCTGCTGAGGTCCAGAAGAACCTTCTCTGTTGTTGCTCCTGCCCTTCGGAACATCTTGTCCCTGACAGTGAAGTCAACTCCCACCTTCCTGACCTTCTGTAAGAACCCAGAATCTGGCTCTGCCAGTTAGCCTGGGGCTTCAATAGGGATGTGTCACACTGGTGGTGCTTAATAACAAATCCCACCAGCCTCCCTGCTCACCCTACTCCCTTCACATCTCTTAGTTAGTTGATAATTTGTACCTTTATAGTATTTTATTCATATTATGGGCGTGTTTATCCATCTTAACATTGTAAGCTGCCCAGAGTCACCCTGTGATAAGATGGGCTGCAAGCAAATCTAAATAAATAAATATCTAAATGGATAAGTAAATAAACAGGCCATAATAAGAAAACAAATAAACATCCAGAAATGAAGAAGTACAACTACCAATATAGATTTGCCTGAATTAATATTTTTCTCCAAACACTTCTTAGAACATCACAGTCCTGTAAATAGAAAATGAACATTTAAATTATGTATCAAAAAGAAGCAGTTAAAACTTCTCTCCATGTTAGCATAGTATCACCTATAATTTAATTACATCTTCCTTATCTGTTTTCTAGACGCATTGGAGTAGAATATTTTCCCACTCTATGCCAGCATGGATAGGGAAAATGCGAATTGTCCGATGCAGCTGGAGATTACTGGGCTGTGGTAATTTAATTTACACGTGTGTCAACAAGTGGCAAGTTTAGGTCACTTTCATCACATGAGGTCAACTACTAAACAATGTCTTCTCTTGTCCTGGTGGTGCAGTGATTAGAATACAGTAGTGCAGGCAGACTCTGCCCACTGCCAGGAGTTTGACACTAAGAGGCTCAAGGTTCACTCAGCCTTCCATTCTTCTGAGGACCCAGGACCCTGTTGGGAGCAATATGCTGACATTGTAAACTGCTCAGAGAGTGCTGTAAAGCACTATGAAGTGACACATGAGCCACTTGTATTGCTAATGCTATTTTTAGTCTTAGCATCCTTATGAAAATAGAAAAATAAGAAACAAAATGAAGTCTTTCTTACAGTGATGACGCGACTAGACCAACCATCGAAACCAAGGTAGTAATTGGCTAATTCTTGGCTTTTGTAACTGTTCAAAGGTAATGTTTGTGTTGCAAGGGCCCTCTGTCTGGTACACATGTAAACCTGAAAAACAAGAATTCAATATCTCATTAGAGGGGTATACAGGCATGCACACACACACACACACCGTTTTCTCCCAAAGGAAACGAAGCCATTAAAAACTGAATTTCACTTTTGTTAAGAACCTAACAGGAAAGATACTACCAACAATCCATACACGTATTTTCCTGTCTTTTACAAATGGATAAAAAAGATGGACATGTTTTAATCCCATTTTTTTGCTCTTCATACCTATTTATTAATATTTTTCAATAAAACATGTAGAAATTGGAAAGAAAACTGTTACCAATGGTTGCCTTCAGATATTCTAAATTTCAACCCATATAATTTTTAGCCAACTTTTTCCCCCCAAGTTTTTTATTTTTTTTACAAACATATGCGCAAACAATGTGACACAGTATCATGCATTCTACTACAAATAGAACTAGTAAATTTAATCATAATTATTACATTCAATCAACTTATATATTTCTAATAATAATACACATTTATATTAAGTTACAGATCATTATTCAATTATTCCATATTTTCTCATTATTGCTTTTATTTTATTATATAAAAGTGTATACACTAATATTCCCCCTCTCTTATTTCTATCTCTTATTCTAACTTTTAATCATATCACCCTTTATTTAAAAAAAAATTTCTTTCTGTCCTACCTAACTTCTAGTCATGTCACCTACCTAAAAAAGAAAAAGAAAAAGAAAAGCAAATCAGAACAACAAAAAAGAGAAATCATCTATCCATCGTCTCTTGCCCACTTCAATACTTCAATTGTTATGGTTTTTTTGACTTGCCTCCTATATTCCTCTCTTGGATCTTTATCTCTGTCTGAATCTACTTCTTGGCTGTTCAATCTAGATGTTTCTCTCACCTCTACCCTCTTCCACTGCCTAGTTTCCAAAATTTCTGCCCAGGCCCCTATTTCCCTTTCAAAAATATCTTCCTGTATTCTCTTTTCAACTCTCTTAATATATTTCCCTCTGATTTAATTTATCAGTGACTATTATTTTCATTGTTATCTCCTCCTTGTCTTCTTTTATTTTCTGGTTCTTTGGCTCAATCTTTTCCTCCATTTCTTCTGTTGGTGCCTTTCTCTCCTGGGCATCTTGGTCTTTATTCATCATCCTTCATACAGTATTTTCCATTTTTTCCGTAACCTCCTTAAATCCTTTCCATGATGTGCTTTGTGTTTTGAAAAAGTAACACCATCTCCTTCAAAATTCCACTCATTTCTTCCTTATAAAGCATCTTATTTTGTTTTTTTTAAAAATCAACTTTTGTCCAGCAGTCCAAGAACTATTCAATCCTTAAATTCCTCTTCAAGGAGTGCACTAATCGCAATTCTTTATATCTCACAGGTAAACAATCAGTTCCATTTAAATAGTCCCAGAAGTTATCAAAAGCCTCTTTGGATCCCCTTTATAGGTTCAATCTTCTAGCATAACATTCAGGGGTCCTTTAATTCAATAGCATCCTTATTTTTGTATTTGAGTCTCCATTAGTCATGGGATAGTTGGGAATAATCCAGTAAATATTTCCACAGTCCTTCATATAAATATTTCCAGACTTATAATTTTTCCTTTCATCAGCAGGTGGCACTCTCAACTTAGATTTCAGTATTGCCACTAGCCAATCATTTTAGTTGTAAATCAATTATAAAAGCAGAATAAGTTTATAAGTAAATGATTCCAGCATTTCCAGTACCATGACTTTCCAGTTTCAGAGTCCAATTTTCTGTATATTTCAAAATTTATTATTTTTCTCTCTTGCGCCTTCCCCTTCCGGTCTGGTATTTTCTCAGAATGCTTAGACAACACTTTAACAAATAATTCTGAGCCAATAGTTCTAAATTATTCCTTGCGGTTAAGTTTAAGGCAAAAAGGAATCCTCTCCCCCAGTTTCCAGTCACAGTTCACCTACATCGCTGCAGCACCAGTCTTAGTTGTTCTTTGCTTATCCCAGCTTTGTGGCAGCCATCTTTAGGCTGCCTCTTCTCCTCACCATGGCTGAAACCCGGGTCAGACAGGAGAGCTGCGACTCTCCTTGACATCACAGGGCGCCCCTTTTTGCAAAATCAACCAGAAGTTTTAGTCAACACATCTTGATACTGTAGCTCATCATTTCAATCCCAAAGTTGTATGTGTTCCCAAAGTTTGCAAATGGACTGCTTGTATACAGTCAACAGTCCACAATTCAGCATCCTGGGATACTTCAAAAACTTTGAGAAGAGGAGACTGACCCTCCAAGAGAGCAAAGAGAGTCAGCATGGATATATTGTATCACTTGCATACTGGGTCTACCAGAGGTCATTAAGAAGTGCAACCAATGCCAGCTTCATTCAGTCTGAAACTTGACTGAAAGAGATTCAGATAATTGCTAAAATGTAGGCTCTTTGAAGCTGCAACACAACTATCTAAAATGGGAAGGTTAGAGATAAGCTAAAAATTATCCAGTACAGTCAATTCTTGAGAAAGGGGTGGGACACTGCCTCATTAAGTGCAAGCAGAACACTTTCTTCTCAAGGGAGTGGTTTACCTCTGCTTGGACTTAGTCACATCTTTTGGAAGGCCTTAATCAACCATGAGAAGCATGGATGTAAGATACAAGTGGCATGCTTACAGCTTCAGAGATCCTGTCCATTTCTTCAGGACCAACAGGATCAAAGTCTTCATAGATGATCATGTAAGGCTAGAGATGCTGCAGTGTTAACAATATTGAAATAAGCCCCAACTATTAATGAGGCTGCTTTACATATGAAATACCAGAGGGAATATCCTTTTGCACTTTGGATTAAAGAACGGATTCTTTAGTGAATTTGACATTTACTTACTCCAAGGGGAGTTCACTACATTCCTTGGCAGGGTAAAGCAACTTGCCTACCAAGGAAAAAGTCAGCACCCCATTCTAGATTATCGGCTAAAAACTATTCAGGATCTTGATAAAATCAGCCTTCAAATCCCTGAAAGCTATCCTATTGCAATAATTCATTACTTTAAAAGATCTACAGCTGTAGCATCTGGTTCACATATTGTACTAGGGCAGTTTCTTAGGTTTTAATTTATGTATGAACATAACCACAGAGGTCTGTAAAGTTCAGTTATATTTCATTGCGTAAAACATCATTAAGCAAGCAGAACACTTTCTTCTCAAGGGAGTGGTTTACCTCAGCTTGGACTTAGTCACATCTTTGAAGGCCTTAATCAACCATGAGAAGCATGGATGTAAGATACAAGTGGCATGCTTACAGCTTCAGAGATCCTGTCCATTTCTTCTGTTGGCGCCTTTCTCTCCTCGGCATCTTGGTCATCATGCTTCATACAGTATTTTCCATTTTTTCCGTAACCTCCTTAAATCCTTTCCATGATGTCCTTTGTGTTTTGAAAAAGTAACACCATCTCCTTCAAAGTTCCACTCATTTCTTCCTTATAAAGCATCTTATTTTGTTTTTTTAAAAAATCAATTTTTGTTCAGCAGTCCAAGAACTATTCAGTCCTTAAATTCCTCTTCAAGGAGTGCACTAATCGCAATTCTTTATATCTCACACGTAAACAATCAGTTCCATTTAAATAGTCCCAGAAGTTATCAAAAGCCTCTTTGGATCCCCTTTATAGGTTCAATCTTCTAGCATAACATTCAGGGGTCCTTTAATTCAATAGCATCCTTATTTTTGTATTTGAGTCTCTATTAGTCATCGGATAGTTGGGAATAATCCAGTAAATATTTCCACAGTCCTTCATATAAATATTTCCAGACTTATAATTTTTCCTTTCATCAGCAGGTGGCACTCTCAACTTAGATTTCAGTATTGCCACTAGTCAATCATTTTAGTTGTAAATCAATTATAAAAGCAGAATAAGTTTATAAGTAAATGATTCCAGCATTTCCAGTACCATGACTTTCCAGTTTCAGAGTCCAATTTTCTGTATATTTCAAAATGTATTATTTTTCTCTCTTGCGCCTTCCCCTTCCGGTCTGGTATTTTCTCAGAATGCTTAGACAACACTTTAACAAATAATTCTGAGCCAATAGTTCTAAATTATTCCTTGCGGTTAAGTTTAAGGCAAAAAGGAATCATCTCCCCCAGTTCTAGTCACAGTTCACCTACATCGCTGCAGCACCAGTCTTAGTTGTTCTTTGCTTATCCCAGTTTTGTGGCAGCCATCTTTAGGCTGCCTCTTCTCCTCACCATGGCTGAAAGGGAAAAAGAACCCCGGGTCAGACAGGAGAGCTGCGACTCTCCTTGACATCACAGGGCACCCCTTTTTGCAACATCAACCAGAAGTTTTAGTCAACACATCTTGATACTGTAGCTCATCATTTCAATCCCAAAGTTGTATGTGTTCCCAAAGTTTGCAAATGGACTGCTTGTTATACAGTCAACAGTCCACAATTCAGCATCCTGGGATACTTCAGAAACTTTGAGAAGAGGAGACTGACCCTCCAAGAGAGCAAAGAGAGTCAGCATGGATATATTGTATCACTTGCATACTGGGTCTACCAGAGGTCATTAAGAAGTGCAACCAATGCCAGCTTCATTCAGTCTGAAACTTGACTGAAAGAGATTCAGATAATTGCTAAAATGTAGGCTCTTTGAAGCTGCAACACAACAGCTTCTCAATAACTTTATCTAAAATGGGAAGGTTAGAGATAGGCTAAAAATTATCCAGTACAGTCAATTCTTGAGGAAGGGGTGGGACACTGCCTCATTAAGTGCAAGCAGAAAACTCTCTTCTCAAGGGAGTGGTTTACCTCAGCTTGGACTTAGTCACATCTTTTGGAAGGCCTTAATCAACCATGAGAAGCATGGATGTAAGATACAAGTGGCATGCTTACAGCTTCAGAGATCCTGTCCATTTCTTCAGGACCAACAGGATCAAAGTCTTCACAGATGATCATGTAAGGCTAGAGATGCTATAGTGTTAACAATATTGAAATAAGCCCCAACTATTAATGAGGCTGCTTTACATATGAAATACCAGAGGGAATATCCTTTTGTACTTTGGATTAAAGAACGGATTCTTTAGTGAACTTGACATTTACTTACTCCAAGGGGAGTTCACTACATTCCTTGGCAGGGTAAAGCAATTTGCCTACCAAGGAAAAAGTCAGCACCCCATTCTAGATTATTGGCTAAAAACTATTCAGGCTCTTGATAAAATCAGCCTTCAAATCCCTGAAAGCTATCCTATTGCAGTAATTCATTACTTTAAAAGACCTATCCTATTGCAGTAATTCATTACTTTAAAAGACCTTCAGCTGTAGCATCTGGTTCACATATTGTACTAGGGCAGTTTCTTAGGTTTTAATTTATGTATGAACATAACCACAGAGGTCTGTAAAGTTCAGTTATATTTCATTGCATAAAACATCATTAAGCAAATCATATAAGCTGTGGACTCCATGATCTTGAATTATGCAGTGACATACCTTCAGAGCAGTTTTCTGAAACAGCGACTTCCCGTTGCATGCCTGTTGGGCCTTGTTGGCATCTCGGGCAGAGTAGAACTTAATAAAGGCATAATAGCCAGGCCCAGCTACTGTAGCATTGCTGTTGATTTTTACAGAATACAGCAATCCAAAGGCAGAGAATGCAAGATGGAGAGCATGCTGGAGGGGGGAAAAAGGCAAACACACAAAGGAATCTATTAGAAAAATGGTATTTTTGAAAAAGCTAAAGGGTTTCAGATCGTGGGTTGTGAGCAACTAAGAATCACAATTTTCCTGAATGTTGATTCAGCTTGGACAGAAGGCAAACTGAAGACTGCTCATTCTTACTTTGTTGGACAAACCATGAAACCTCAGTTTCATGCTGGTTGATGATTTAGGCATACATGTAATCTAGAGTACAGGTAGACCTCAATTTATAACCACAATTGAGCCCAGAATTTTTGTTGCTAAGTGAGACATGTTAAGTGAGTTTTGCCCCAATTTACAACCTCTCTTACCAGTTGTTAAGCGATTCACTTTAATTATTGTTAGTAACATGGTTGTTAAATTAATCTGGCTTCTCCATTGACTCTGCTTGTCAAAAGGTTGCAGAAAGGGATTATATGACCTTGGAATACCACAATTGTCACAAATAGAAGTCAGTTGCCAAGCACTGTATTTTGTTCACGTCACCACAGTGATACGTCAACATTCGTAAGAGTGAAAAATAGTCCTAAGTCACCTTTTTCAGTGCTGTTGTAACTTTGAATGGTCACTAAACAAACTATTGTAAGTCGAGGACTACCTGTGTCTTTAGAGGTATGTAGGTCAGTAAAGTTCAGTGTTTTTATTTGTAAGCCCATCTACTTTTTCAAAAAGAAAGATTTTGTTGGGTACAAAGAGAAATAGTAAAGACGCTACCAACAGCATTGATAAAATAAGCCTAAACCCAAAAAATTGGATGGAAGTTGCTTATCTATGAACTCAAGAGAATCTTCTCAATGGTGAATTCTCAACTTCCCAGCTTTGGGTTTCCTCCCCAATAGTGCCTATACCAGTGGTGGGTAACCTTTTCCGGACCGAGTGCCCAAAGCGTGCGTGCGTGCATACGAATGCGCAAGTGTGCATCCAAAACACTGCACATGCCTCCCGTGGCAGAGACCCGACAACCAGCTGGCTGGTGGGAGACGGTGGAGCTGAACTGGGTCAATTGCTCCCATGGCCAGAGAGGGTGCTGCATGCCACCTGTGGAACACGTGCCATAGGTTCATCACCAGGGGCCTATACAATTAAAAAAAATTATCTTCCACTTTTTAATATTTCAACAACTCGGTTATGTTAATGGGATGTCTTAATTAGTTTTGGTCTTGCAAAGTGGTGAAATGTAAAATTTGTTACTACCAGTTCTGTGGGGGGTGGCTTGGTGGGAGGGGGGGTAATGTGACTGGGTGGGTGTGGCCAACTTTTTTTTTTTACTTTTAAAGCCATTTTTCTACAACCTCTTCAGCCGAAGAGGTTGTAGAAAAAATGCTTTTAAAAGGTTCTGACGATCCCAGCTGAGCCACGTGATCATCAGAGGCTATTTTTAAAAACCATATTTAACCGTAAGCTGCCATGCGAAAATGTCTTTTTTTTTAACCATATCATTTATAAAAACAAATAAAACTGTCATTGACCCTATTTAGCTATATACTGCACCACCAAATGCTCAAAGAAGATGGAACTAGGGGTGTTTAATGTACTAAACAGGTAGTCCTTGACTTACAGTTCGTTTAGTGATTGTTCAAAGTTATGACAAAATCAATGGGGAAGCCAGATTCACTTAACATCTGGATTATTAATTTATCAACTGCAGTGACTTAACGACTATGGCAGAAAAGTCGTAAAATGGGGCAAAACTCATTTAACAAATGTCTCACTTAACAGAAATTTTGGGCTCAATCGTGGTCATACGTTGAGGACTACCTGTATGTGCAAATCCCTGCCATAACTCGGACATCAAGCATTTTTTCCAAGTCCTGTCTACTTCCTTAAGGACACTTTCCCAAAAGTTTTCACTGCTTGTTTATAACAAGAATATGCTTCATTACAAACTTAGTTTAAAAATAAGGTAAAATTATTTAGTCTGAGGCAGACTAAACAAAAGTCCATGTTTTTAGACAACAGCTAACTTAGGTTGTATTTTACTTTATGAATTTATTTTTCATCTTTCAATAGAATATGATTTGAAAACTTAAGGCAGAAAATATGAGTCAGCGGTGTGCCAGATGAAAAGCCAGGCCTATATAGATGGTTTTTAGAAAGGAAGTTTTAGATGGAAGCTCCAGAATTATTTACTCCACCGATGCACAATTTGAAAACTGGCTTCGGCAAATTTTAGGTACCTAAATATGCTATAAATATGCTATAACCTATTTCAGTTCAATGAACTGAAGCCTGAAAAAAAAGGACGAATTGCTCGCGCAAAGCGTACTGTATAGTTTTACTGAGATCGCCTATACACACTCGCCTTCACTCCCACCGTCCGCGAAGGGCCAAAGCACCGAAATGCCGCTAGAACCCAGCGATTCCCAAGGAGGGGTTGCTGTAACATCCCCAACGCTTAAGGCGGGAAGAAGGCGTTTTTCAAACACGTTTCCCACAAGCTCAAAGAACTTCCTTGCCAATAAATATTCTAACAAAGAAGCAGCGGACGGAGATGCTTTTGCTGGCTTACACAAATGCATTGAAAAAGCGTCCCGGAAACTTTGAAAAGATGTCGACACCCGGGGAGGGAAGTGGCTGGACCAAAACCCAGCCTTGCTTTTTCGTTACTTGCCTCCA
This sequence comes from Ahaetulla prasina, assembly GCF_028640845.1. Lineage (NCBI taxonomy): Eukaryota > Metazoa > Chordata > Lepidosauria > Squamata > Colubridae > Ahaetulla > Ahaetulla prasina. Next base: position 41,995,148 of record NC_080542.1, on the reverse strand, counting down.
ACTCATCCGACTCCAGCCCCAAGACTAGAAGAGTCCGACCATTCCCCGGGGGGACGCGGAACTCCAGAATCTCAGCCATGTCAGGGGAAAAGGGGTAAATTCAGAGCGGGGAAGACAACACTTTCCTTTCCGCCTAAAGGAGGGGAATGGATGTCACGAACTTCAGCACTTCTGCAGCACCTCTGGATTCAGCTCGGAGATTGGTGGGAGAACATGAACCCACGTGATGCAGGAAGAGACGTCTTTTGGTATCAGAGCGAGTAGGCGCCGTCCTAACAGCCAGCTTTGGAATGTGTTTTCTTAGATAATTTGGAAGCGAAGGCAAGCTAAGCAAACCAAGGACGAGGGAGGAAAAGGACTCCCACGTGAAGGACGATATCTCTCAAGGCCGTGGTTTTTCTTTCCTGCCTTTGAAATCGGGAACGCATGTACAAACGCTACGAAATGCCTGGGCTTGCTTTACTCCTGCGTAAGAAAGGCGATCCGTTTTTCTTCTTGGATGCTGTTCTTTATTTTATTTATTTATATTTATTTATTTTGTCACAACAATATATATAAGTATCATACAAAAAGATTATATAGTATATAAACATATATATGAGTAAATATTAGGAGGTAGAAGCATATATATATATATATATATATATATATATATATATATATATATATATATATATATATATATATATATATATATATATATATATATATATATATGTACATGTACATATACATATATATATATGTGTGTATATATATATACACACATATATATATACATACATATATATATATATGAAGAAGAAAAACAAAAACAATAGAACAGGAACGGTAGGCACGTTTGTGCTCTTATGCACGCCCCTTATGGTCCTCTTAGGAATGGGGTGAGGTCAATATTAGAAAGTTTTTGGTTAAAGCTTTTGGGATTATGGGAAGAAACCACAGAGTCAGGTAGTGTTCCAAGCACTGATGATTCTATTACAGAAGTCATATTTTCTGCAATCTAGATTAAAGCGGTTAACATTAAGTTTAAATCTATTGGTTGCTCTTGTATTATTGCAATTAAAGCTGAAATAGTCTTTAACAGGAAGGACATTACAATAGATGATTCTGTGAGTTAAACTTAGGTCTTGTCGAAGGCGATGGAGTTCCAAGTTTTCTAAGCCTAGGATTTCAAGTCTGGTGGGATAAGGTATTCTATTGTCTTCAGAGGAATGGAGAACTCTTCTTGTAAAATATTTCTGGACACGTTCAATTGTATTGATGTCAGAAATGTGGTGAGGGTTCCAGACAGGCGAACTGTATTCTAGAATTGGCCTAGCAAATGTTTTATATGCTCTGGTTAGTAGTGTAGTGTTTTTGGAAAAGAAGCTACGCAAGATTAGGTTTACAACTCTTAGAGCCTTTTTTTGCTATGTAGTTGCAGTGGGCTTTGGCACTTAGGTCATTTGATATGAAAACTCCAAGGTCTTTAACAGGGTGGGGGTCATCTGTAAGGTAATGTCCATCAAGTATGTACTTAGTGTTTGGGTTCTTTTTTCCAATATGTAAGACTGAGCATTTGCTGGTTCAGATTTGGAGTTGCCAAATTTTAGACCAAGCAGTTAGATCCTATTTGTCTTCACTTTCTTTCTATAAAATAACCCTCGATTTACACAATCACAATTGAGCCCAAAATTTCTGTTGCTGAGGGTAGACAGTTACTGACTTTTGCCTTGTTTTTTTTAATTCTTTCTTGCCACAGTCAAGTGAATCACTGCTGTTAATAAAGTAATAACCTACTTAAGTGAACCTGGCTTGCCTTTTGATTTTGCTCGTGAGAACTTTGCAAAAGGTGATTGATTACATGATCTCAGGACACAGCAACAGTCATAAATATGAACCAGTTGCCAAGCATCTGAATGGTGGTCACGGGACCGTGGGGCTACTTCAGTGATCATAAATGTGAAGGACATTCACAAGTCACTTTTACTAAACAAATGGTAGTAAGGAAGGACTACCTATACACTATGCATCAGCCCTGAAATGATTATAAAATGCTCAGCTATTTATCCCTAAGCTATCTGTGGGTTGAATCAAGTCATTGCGGTTATAAGTCATAGATCTTTTACTCAAACCAATATTGTATTAATAAATCAGTTAAGTAACACAGTTTAGGGCAACTCATGAACTTAATCAAAAGACTGGAGGAATTTATGCTGAACTGTGGTTAACTTTTTATGGAATAAGCCATGATTGACTGGGTTCATCAGTCCTGTGGGTTAGAAATGACAGGACTGAGTTCACACAACATGCAGTCAAAAGCTACCTAGTTGTGATTTATTCAAGAAATGAAATTTACATTGGACCGAGTAGGTACTATACCTAAAGTGACTTTTCTGGTATAAATATAGTTTTGCTTCATTGACACACTACATCCTATGGATTTTTGTTTTAAATGTTTTAATTTAATTCAAATGTTTTAATTTAATTTTGCTTTAAATGTTTTAATTTTGTTTTGTTTCAAACAGAGCCAGTTTGGTCTAGTGGTTAAGACACCCAGCTAGAAACCAGGAGACAGTGAGTCCAAATCCTCCCTTAGGCATGAAAGCAAATAGGATGACTTTGGGCCAGTCACTTTCTCTCAGCCCAAGCCACTCTCAGGGTTTTTGTTGTGGGGAAAATAGGAAGATATGTTGGATACTACCTTGAGTCATTTGTAAAAATAATAAAGGTGGGCTGTATATGAATATGCATCTGAGCTTACAATTACAGATACCAATTGGACCTGATCACTTTTTACCATGCAAAAATTTGTTCTGGAGAATATTTTGCAGTATGAGAGGCAGTATAAAATAAAATTTAAGCCTTGTCCATAAAATGTTCAAATGGTGCCTAAGCTGTTGTTATTTTGAACATATGGAAGACGTGAGTCTTTCTAAAGAGGCCTTCTGTTGAGGATAAGTGACCCTCCTTTTTCTTTGTTCCCATCCAGATGTTTTTTCTTGCCATCTTTTTATCCTTTTCGTTTTGTATTTTTGGAATGCTACTCATTTTTAAATGTTTTTGTAAGTCACCCAGAGTTTCTGAGAGTCAAGTGGTGTAATAATTTAATAAACAGTTAACACCATTCTGGCTAGAAGGAAGGAGGGAAGGTACTCAGCAGAAGAAGATCCAGGGTAACGAAAGTCACCAGGGAAAGAAATGTCACAATATGTATTCACTAAAGCCAGAATTTAAAGCAGTTTATTGATTGAAAGCTTGACCAGATTTAGCATCTTTTTTGCAAGTAAGGCTCATGCCCCATTCATTATTAATAAAGGTGTGCAGCAGATGACTCCCTTTTATCTGCTATATCTCCCTTATCCTAGAAATAAAGGGGGGTTTTTTGGGTGGGGAAAGGAATGTTAAACCTAATATTCTCTAGCCCGGGTGTCTGCAACTGCAGTTCTTTCATCCTCCTGCTGTGGCTCCCTGTCCGCTGAACCCACCACTGGCTGGCCCCGCCCTTTGCCCTCCCCTTCTAGTTACTCCTTGCCTGGCCTGAGATGGTAAGGGTGACGGTGGGGATGGAGACTTGCTCCATATTCCAGAGCAGGAGCGAAGCACACCTGTATTTGCCATATCTCGCAGGTTCTTCTGCCGGTCCTTGTTGGTGCTGTGCACACCTTGGTCATTTGGGGAGATGTGTGACTTGCTTTCTTCCCTCAGACAGTGGCCCAGCCCAGCTGCGCCCGAGGCTCTGCATTGTAATGGGCTCCAGGAGGAAGAGGGGACACCATCTCCCTCATTGTGAAGTGTGCTAAATTTAACTGCTTCACAAGCCACTGTGAGAGCTGCAGGCAGGCTATGGAGGTGGCAGCAGCAGCGGTGTCAGTCACAGCCAAGCCAAGCCAGTGTCTCAGGTCGGAGAGCAAGTCGCGCATTTCTCCTAGCAACCAAGATGTGCGCAGCAACAACAAGGGCCGAAAGAAGCACCTGCCAGTGGTGGGTTCAGCCAACAGGGAGCCACAGCAAGGGGACGAAAGAGCTTCATTTATCTGGGAACATGAAATGATTCTTGATTTAAATATGGTAAAGAGCACTCAAAGAAGAAGAACGAAAAACATCAGCAAAAACACAAAACACCAACCCTTGCCTGTTTTTGGAAATGGTTCTAGAGGGAATACACACACACACACACACACGCACACGCACACGCACACGCACACGCACACACACACACACGGGACAGAAAGCGAGAGAGGGGGAGAAAGAGAGAGAGAGAGAGATACACACAGAGAGATACCTGCTTCCCACAGAAAACACCAGGAGCCACAAAACCTGGGTAAGTGTGTCGGGGTGGTGGTGGTGGTCATGTGACTGGGTGGGAGGAGTGATATCAAGTTGGCCACGCCCACCCAGGTTTTCTGGCTCTTGGTGATTTCTTTTCTGTGGGAAATGGGTCCAAATGGCTCTTGGAGTGTTTAAGGTTGCAGACCACTACTCTAGCCTGACCTAACTGCAAGCAAATATCTTATGTATTATCACAAGCCTATTACTTGTCCCCTTATATTATTTCTGCATTTAGAAGTTTCACTTGACCACAATGGCATTTAAGTGAACAAAAAGTCTTTATAGGAGATAAGCCATCTTAGGCGGTAGGAGTAAGCAGACTTCGATGTGTAAAAATGTTAAGATTTCACTGAGCCTAATAATTTTGTTGCCTTAAGTTAAATCAGCATAAGTGGAAAGAAAATTGCCTTCATTACAAACTGGGATTGAGCCAACACTTTTCTCCTGTTAAAATATATTTACAAGGCTGAAAAAACCCTAACCCTATAGAGCTGAGATGGAGCCTAAATTCTGATAGTTTTGGGGAAATAATTCCTGAATAATTGTAAAATGAAAGTTGCATTCTATAGTATGAGAAAGGTTTTGTAGTGAAAGACAAAATTATTTGGATGTTTTTGTATAATTTTTTCAATGATATTAAAATGCCTTGTCCTCATATTATGGAGAATATACTAGTATGAAAAAAAAATTAAACTACAAGTTAATAAGCTTATTTGAGTGGGCATCGTTTAGGGGCTTCTTCATGTAGTCTTTTATTTGGATTTGTTTATCTGAATTTTATAGGACTTAAAGTGAAGGAAAATTACATTTATAAATAATCCCCAAAGCTTTAACCAAAGACTATCTACTGTTGACCTCACCCCATTCCTAAGAGGTCTGTAAGGGGCGTGCTTAAGAGCACCAGCGTGCCTACCATTCCTGTCCTAATGTTCCGTTTGATTGTATCCAATTCGTATGAATTATTTCATGCTTATACTTATATATACTGTTGTGTTTGACAAATAAATAAATAAATAAATAAATAAATAAATAAATAAATAGGTTTAGAGATACCTTGTTTTGAGCAGAATGGCTATTCTGACAGCAACTCTGTGTAAAATAAGGTAAATGGCTTTAAGGTTGTGTCCTTTATCATTTAAGAGACAGATCTAATGGAGCCAGACAGCTTGCAGCACTAATGAAGAATTAGTAAAACAGTAAAATTGCACTTATTTTTTGCACAAATGTAAAGGAGTATTGAGGGATATCACAAGTGCTTGTGAATTCTTTTTGGGGTTTATTTTTCTTTTAATTTTACAATATACCTTGAATCAGTATAATCATCTGTTACAACCTCAATATTAGGTAATTTTCTTTATCCTTTATCAATAGCCCCATTCATGTTACTATTTTATGCAGGTAATCTTCAATTTATGATTGTAATTGAGCCTAGTATTGTGATTCTAAGATGCTGATTATTAAGTGGATCATCATGTGATTTACCTCATTTTACTTTAAAAAAAAATGTTATTTAAGCAAACCAAAAAGCAAGTCCATTGTACACAATGGGGGGAGGGGGTATTGGTTTTTTTTGCTGGAAACTGGAAGTAAATGCCAATTTCCAGCAAGAATATCATAAATTGCGGTGATGTAGCAATAGTGCTGCAAAACTGTAAATAAGAGCCATTTGAAAAGCGTCCAAAATACATTCATGTGATCATGGAGAGAGCAACCATTGGAATGTTGAATCTCGGGCACAAGCAAGGGTGAAATGCTACCGGTTCGCACTGGTTTGGGAAGACCGGTAGTAATAAAAGCTACCGTTCAGGTGAACAGGTAGTAAAAAAATGCTACTGGTTCATCTGAACCGGTATTTCTGACGATCAGCTGTCCTGCACGATTTATATTCGCTAGAAAGCAGGAAATCCTGCTTCAAATGGCTGCTTTTTCCACATGCATTTGGTGTGCATTGCGCATGCATTTGGTGCGCAGCGTGCATGCGAAGGCAGCAAACTGGTGGCAACCCGCAGAGGATTTCACCACTGGGCACAAGTATTTTCCTGGATGGCTTTAGCTACCTATAGCTACCATAGAATATATCTCTCTTGTGCTATGAGGACATAAAACTAATTCATAATAGGATCTGATTTCTTTTTGGCTTCTCAATACAGGTAGTAATTGCTTATAAGCCACAGTTGCATTTAATTAAGGCAAAAACAAAGAGTGTTACTTAATATGAAATTGGTTAAATGAACGAAGCAATAAGGAGAAAATTTGCAGAAGTACCAATTGGAGTACCATGTTCTGTTGTGGATTGGCATAATATGATTGAGTTCATTATACAAAACCATAATCTTTGTTTGGTTTTAACAGTGTGCTGTATGAATCCAGACTTGTGATTTTAAAGCATGACTTTGATTTACAGTAGTAAGTGACTTTAGCTTTTAGTCTTTCTCAGTGAATTAAAATGCTGTTTGTGGATCCCTGCGTTGACAGAAGTATGTCTACAGAAAATTTGTTGTCTTCAGTGCTGATCCTCATTCTTATTCATTGTCTAATACTGTTATTCCAATTATGAATTTAGCTCATGAAAGCAAAAGGATGGTAGTTTAGTCTTCTGGTTTTGGTGCCTTCTTCATATCACTAGCTGATTGGAAAAACACCTACTAATTGTACAGCAGATTTATACTACTGTGTTTCCCCCAAAAAAGACCCTGTCTTATATTTTTTTGAACCCTGAAATAAGTGCTTGGCCTTATTGCTATGTGCTTAAAAGCCTGATTGGGTTTATTATCTGGGGATATCTTATTTTGGGGGAAACAGGGTATTGCCTCACAAGTTCCTCCTTTGGGACATGTGTGTGACATCACAAGGAACATAGAAAAGGCACGGGGCTGTGATGTCCCCCCTTCTCTGAAGCAATGAGGTACTTGTATGACAGAAGCAAGAAGAGGATAGATATAATTTTAGAACTATTGTATCACTAGCTCCTTTTTTGTGCTGCTTGTCCAAGCTGAATAAAGAAGATTGGAGTCACAAACGGGAGTAAATGAGAAATAAAACTTTTCTTTAGCATTCTTCTCCCTTACCACACCCTTTTTTATATTAGAAACTTCCAGATGCCTCTGTGCTCTGTCTGGAAATGGTGGATGTATGGGAAGAGTTGGTCCCATCACTCCCATCACTGCTACAATATAATACTGTTGGGTAAGGAGTTTGGCATGATCATGATAGACCACTGCCAAGTGCTGCTGTATCAAATTTGTTAAGGGGGAACAATGGCAGAATATCAGCAGAGGAGCTGGACAGGGCTAGAGAGAGGGGCATTTCTGAATGATCCTGGACCAGTCAATAAGCACCTTTCTAATCCTACCCACTGTTGTTCACGCTGACTATCTCTGATGAATGGGTGGTGAAACATCACAGATTTATACTGCTTATGGCTATTGGATGTTATTAAAGAGGAAACACAAACGTCAGTACAACTGAGAACAAACATACTATATCTGAGATGCAAAAAAATAAAATAATGGCAAAAATGGTGCAAATGTTGTTTAAGATGTAGCTTCAGAACTCCTCTCCCACACAACTTTTAAGGATTATAATATGATTTACAGTGGGGAAAGAATTCTGTGGGCATTTGTGTTTGCGTGTGAGAGAGAAAGAACAAATGTTTGTGTGCTTCTGTTCCCAATTTATATGTGTTTAGACAAATGGAAAGAAAATGCAGGAATTAAGGGGATGCAGAAAGGAGGATGTTTGACTAACAAAAAATGAAACAGAATTAAAACACAAAGCTTTTTCAGGAGTCAGATTATTTTTCATAAAATCCCAAATGTTGCTTGCACTCAGAGGCAGACTAGGATGCATGAAGAGACATCGGTTTGAAGCAGGGGTGAAATGCTCCCGGTTCGGACAGGATCGCCCAATCAGGTAGCGATGGCAGCGGGTGGTTTGAAGAACTGGTAGCCAAAATACCTGCCCCCCCTTCCTCTCCCATGCCCAGCTGAGCTGCATGATCATCAGAAGGTTTTTTTTACTTTTACAAGCATTTTTACAGCCTCTTGAGAAGAGGTTGTAGAAAAAATGCTTTTAAAAGGAATAAAAAAAAAGTTGGCCACGGCCACCCAGTCACATTACCACGCCACCACCAAACCATGCCCACAGAACCGGTAGTAACGAATTTTACATTTCACCCCTGGTTTGAAGGGGTAAATGTGAGAAGAATAAGGATCTCATAGGTGGGATACATTATGGAGCACATGGGTGTTGCTTTCTCACTGCAACCCTGTCCGTAGTTGAGTGGATCACTTTCCTCGCTGAGTAGGCCTCCCTCATCCCTCACAAGTTCATCAGTGGCTATCAGAATTCAGACTAAATGAGATAGCAAAAAAAAAATTAAATCAACCCGAGATGCTGAACTTAGAAACAGAGGTCTGTAAAATTTCCAAGTACGTGACGTGAAATCTCATCATAGAGAACTAATTCAGGAGAAACACCTCTTTTATCAAACATGCCTCTTTTTGGCTTAATGTTCCTGTGCCTGTTAATAGTGGTGTTCCCCAAGGCAGTGTTTTAGGTCCAAAAGTCTTCATATGACTTTTGCGATCATAATAAAAGCAATTGTGTCTCGTTGCTGACGATGTTAAACTATTCAACACTACAGACAATGCAATTACCCTTCAAAAAGACTTTGACTATGTGTCAGATTGGTTTAACAAGTGGAAACTTCAAATCTCAACCAACGAATGCTCTGTCTTGCACATTGGCAAAAAAAATCAAAACATACAATACAAATGAGATGGACATGACCTTATAGATGATCCTCACTCTGTCAAGGACCTTGCAGTACTCATTTCTAAAGATCTAAGTGGCAGAGTCCACTGTAACAACATTGCCAAAAAGGCACTAAGAGTTGTTAACCTAATCTTGCGTAGCTTCTTCTCTGGTAATATTGTACTACTAACTGGAGCATACAAAACATTTGCTAGACCAATTCTTGAATACAGCTCATCTGTCTGGAACCCACACTGCACATCTGACATAGATACAATCAAGAAAGTCCAGAGATATTTCACAAGAAGAGTCCTCCACTCCTCTACTCGCAATAAAATACCCTATGCCACCAGACTCCAAATTTTGAGCTTAAACAACTTAGAACTATGCCAATTTCAGTCTGACCTAAGCATAGTACATAAAATTATCTACCACAATGTTTTACCTTATCAATGACTACTTCAGCTCCAACCACAGCAATACACAAGCAAATACTAGATACAAACTCAAAGTAAACCGCTCCAAACTTGGTTGCGGAAAATATGACTTCAGTAACAGAGTGGTCAATGCCTTGAATGCACTACCTGACTCTGTAGTTTTTTCTCCAAACCCCCAAAACTTTAAGCTTAGACTGTCTACTGTTGACCCCCATCCCATTCGTGTCTGTAAGGGGCGTGCATAAGTGCACCTGCATGCCTACCGTCCCTGTCCTAATATTCCTGTCAGGGTTCCAAGGAACACCCCCAACCAAATAAAGCTCTGAGGCTTGAGATTCCTCAAAGATCCAATTTATTAGAGATGTCATGTTGGTACAGCTAGGAAAACCCAAAACGTCCAGGTTTTCCACACCCAACTGACAGTTCTCAGCCCTGCCCCACACCTACAAGTTTATCACATTGTCCAATCAATTATTCACACTCAACTGGATACAATCTTCAGGCAGTCTCCATCCGATGCAGGCAAAAGTCTTTGAATACGGAATGTTGTTATGACTAACTTTCTAACGCTCCAACAATAACCCCCTCCCAACTTCCCCAGCTAAAATGTGGCAGTTAAAAAGAAAAAAAGAAAATTATCTTCAAAACTACAATTCCTTTTTACTTACTCTTTTCATGTATCCAAATTATGTTCAAACTTTTACCTGTTATCTTATATATGATTGACAAAATAAATAAATAAAATAAAATAAATAAAATAAATTCCCTTCCCACACCTGCTTCACACAATTATTTATTTTATTTATTTATTTATTTTGTCACAACAATATATGTAGGTATCATACAAAAAGATTATATAGTATATAAACACATATATGAGTAAATATTAGGAGGCATAAACATATATATATATATATATATATATATATATATATATATATATATATATATATATATATATATATATATAGAAAGAAGAAGAAAAAACCAATAGGACAGGAACGGTAGGCACGTTTGTGCGCTTATGCACGCCCCTTATGGTCCTCTTAGGAATGGGGTGAGATCAATAGTAGAAAGTTTTTGGTTAAAGCTTTTAGGATTATGAGAAGAGACCACAGAGTATTCCAAGCACTGATGATTCTGTTACAGAAGTCATATTTTCTGCAATCTAAATTAAAGCGGTTGACATTAAGTTTAAATCTATTAGTTGCTCTAGTATTATTGCAATTAAAGCTGAAGTAGTCTTTAACAGGAAGGACATTACAATAGAAGATTCTGTGAGTTAAATTTAGGTCTTGTCGAAGGTGATGGAGTTTCAAGCTTTCTAAGCCTAGGATTTCAAGTCTGGTGGGATAAGGTATTTTATTGTTTTCAGAGGAATGGAGAACTCTTCTTGTAAAATATTTCTGGACATGTTCAATTATATTGATGTCAGAGATGTGGTGAGGGTTCCAGACAGGCGAGCTGTATTCTAGAATTGGTCTAGCAAATGTTTTATATGCTCTGGTTAGTAGTGTGGTGTTTTTGGAAAAGAAGCTACGCAAGATTAGGTTTACAACTCTTAGAGCTTTTTTTGCTATGTAGTTGCAGTGGGCTTTGGCACTTAGGTCATTTGACATGAAAACTCCAAGGTCTTTAACGGGATGGGGGTCATCAGTAAGGTAATGTCCATCTAATGTTCGCTTTGTGGCGAAGGTTGTTGAGAGTGTGGTGGCACGTCAATTACCCCAATACCTGGAGGAATCTGTCTATCTAGACCCGTTCCAGTCTGGCTTCCGACCTGGGTATAGTACGGAGACGGCTTTGGTCGCGTTGGTTGATAATCTCTGGAGGGCCAGGGACAGGGGTTGTTCCTCTGCCCTGGTCCTATTAGACCTCTCAGCGGCTTTTGATACCATCGACCATGGTATCCTGCTGCACCGGTTAGGGAGTTTGGGAGTGGGAGGCACTGTTTATCGGTGGTTCTCCTCCTATCTCTCTGACCGGTCGCAGACAGTGTTGGCAGGAGGGCAGAGATCGACCGCGAGGTGCCTCACTTGTGGGGTGCCGCAGGGGTCGATTCTCTCACCTCTCCTGTTCAACATCTATATGAAGCCGCTGGGTGAGATCATCAATGGCTTTGGGATGAGGTACCAACTGCACGCTGACGACACGCAGCTGTACTTTTCCACCCCAGGCCATCCCAACGAAGCCATCGAAGTGCTGTCCCGGTGTTTGGAAGCTGTACGGGTCTGGATGGGGAGAAACAGGCTCAAACTCAATCCCTCCAAGACGGAGTGGCTGTGGATGCCGGCACCCCGGTACAGTCAGCTGCAGCCGTGGCTGACTGTTGGGGGCGAATCATTGGCCCCAGTGGAAAGGGTGCGCAACTTGGGCGTCCTCCTGGATGGACGGTTGTCTTTCGAAGATCATTTGACGACCGTCACCAAGAGGGCTTTTTACCAGGTTTGCCTGGTTCGCCAGTTGCGCCCCTTCCTCGACCGGGATGCCTTATGCACGGCACTCATGCTCTGGTTACCTCTCGCTTGGACTACTGTAACGCTCTCTACGTGGGGCTCCCCTTTAAGAGTACCCGGATGCTCCAGTTGGTTCAGAACGCAGCTGCGTGGGTGATAGTGGGAGCCACACGTTGTTCCCATGTAACACCTCTCCTGCACAGTCTGCACTGGCTACCTGTGGTCTTTCGGGTACACTTCAAGGTGTTGGTGACTACCTTTAAAGCGCTCCATGGCTTAGGGCCAGGGTACTTACGGGACCGTCTGCTGTTACCGAATGCCTCCCACCGACCTGTACGCTTGCACAGAGAGGGACTCCTTAGGGTGCCGTCCGCCAAGCAATGTCGGCTGGCGGCCCCCAGGGGGAGGGCCTTCTCTGTGGGGGCTCCCACCCTTTGGAACGAACTTCCCCCTGGACTTCGGCAACTGCCGGACCTTCGGACTTTCCGCCGAGAGCTGAAGACCTATTTGTTTTTTCGCGCAGGACTGGCATAGGATTTTAATAGGATTTTAATTAGTTTTAATGTTTTAACATTTTAAAATTTGGGGTTTTATTTTAATTGTTTTAATTCGGCCATTTGTATAATAAGTTTTTTAAATTATGGTTTTATGTGTATCCTGTTGTTGTTTTTTATCATGGCTGTAAACCGCCCAGAGTCCTTCGGGAGAAGGGCGGTATAAAAATTTAATAAATAATAATAATAATAATAATAATAATAATAATAATAATAATAATAATAATAATAATAATAATAATAATAATAGTATGTACTTAGTGTTTGGGTTCTATATGTAAGACTGAGCATTTGCTGGGTGAAATTTGGAGCTGCCAATTTTAGACCAAGCACTTAGATCATTTGACATGAAAACTCCAAGGTCTTTAACGGGATGGGGTCATCAGTAAGGTAATGTCCATCTAATGTTCGCTTTGTGGCGAAGGTTGTTGAGAGTGTGGTGGCACGCCAATTACCCCAATACCTGGAGGAATCTGTCTATCTAGACCCGCTCCAGTCTGGCTTCCGACCTGGGTATAGTACGGAGACGGCTTTGGTCGCGTTGGTTGATAATCTCTGGAGGGCCAGGGACAGGGGTTGTTCCTCTGCCCTGGTCCTATTAGACCTCTCAGCGGCTTTTGATACCATCGACCATGGTATCCTGCTGCACCGTTAGGAGTTTGGGAGTGGAGGCACTGTTTATCGGTGGTTCTCCTCCTATCTCTCTGACCGGTCGCAGACAGTGTTGGCAGGAGGGCAGAGATCGACCGCGAGGTGCCTCACTTGTGGGGTGCCGCAGGGGTCGATTCTCTCACCTCTCCTGTTCAACATCTATATGATGCCGCTGGGTGAGATCATCAATGGCTTTGGGGTGAGGTACCAACTGCACGCTGACGACACGCAGCTGTATTTTTCCACCCCAGGCCACCCCAACGAAGCCATCGAAGTGCTGTCCCGGTGTTTGGAAGCTGTACGGGTCTGGATGGGGAGAAACAGGCTCAAACTCAATCCCTCCAAGACGGAGTGGCTGTGGATGCCGGCACCCCGGTACAGTCAGCTGCAGCCGTGGCTGACTGTTGGGGGCGAATCATTGGCCCCAGTGGAAAGGGTGCGCAACTTGGGCGTCCTCCTGGATGGACGGTTGTCTTTCGAAGATCATTTGACGACCGTCACCAAGAGGGCTTTTTACCAGGTTTGCCTGGTTCGCCAGTTGCGCCCCTTCCTCGACCGGGATGCCTTATGCACGGCACTCATGCTCTGGTTACCTCTCGCTTGGACTACTGTAACGCTCTCTACGTGGGGCTCCCCTTTAAGAGTACCCGGATGCTCCAGTTGGTTCAGAACGCAGCTGCGTGGGTGATAGTGGGAGCCACACGTTGTTCCCATGTAACACCTCTCCTGCACAGTCTGCACTGGCTACCTGTGGTCTTTCGGGTACACTTCAAGGTGTTGGTGACTACCTTTAAAGCGCTCCATGGCTTAGGGCCAGGGTACTTACGGGACCGTCTGCTGTTACCGAATGCCTCCCACCGACCTGTACGCTTGCACAGAGAGGGACTCCTTAGGGTGCCGTCCGCCAACCATTGGGGGCGGGCGGCCCCGGGGGAAGGGCCTCCTCTGTGGGGGCTCCCACCCTTTGGAACGAACTTCCCCCTGGACTTCGGCAACTGCCGGACCTTCGGACTTTCCGCCGAGAGCTGAAGACCTATTTGTTTTTTCGCGCAGGACTGGCATAGGATTTTAATAGGATTTTAATTAGTTTTAATGTTTTAACATTTTAAAATTTGGGGTTTTATTTTAATTGTTTTAATTCGGCCATTTGTATAATAAGTTTTTTAAATTATGGTTTTATGTGTATCCTGTTGTTGTTTTTTATCATGGCTGTAAACCGCCCAGAGTCCTTCGGGAGAAGGGCGGTATAAAAATTTAATAAATAATAATAATAATAATAATAATAATAATAATAATAATAATAATAATAATAATAATAATAATAATAATAATAGTATGTACTTAGTGTTTGGGTTCTATATGTAAGACTGAGCATTTGCTGGGTGAAATTTGGAGCTGCCAATTTTTAGACCAAGCAGTTAGATGATCAAGGTCGTTTTGAATGATAGAAATATTGTCTGTGGTGTTAAATATTTTGACATCGTCAGCATAGAGAACACAATTACCGTATATACTCGAATATAAGCCGATCCGAGTATAAGCCGAGGTCCCCAATTTTACCCCAAAAACTGGGGTAAACTGGGGACTCGAGTATAAGCCGAGGGTGGGAAATGAGGCACCTACCGGTTGGGGAAACCCTCCCTCCCTCAGCTGAGAAGGCTGGCGGCTCCCCCACCCCGCCCTCTCACTGCACCGTCAGGGCTTCCCCGCGCCGTCCGGTAAAATGTGAAAAAAAGAAAAAGAAAAAAAAACTCGAGTATAAGCCGTATATACTCGAGTATAAGCCGAGGGGCTTAAAAAAAAAAAAACTCGAGTATAAGCCGTATAGACCCGAGTATAAGCCGAGGGGACGTTTTTCAGCACAAAAAACGTGCTGAAAAACTCGGCTTATACTCGAGTATATACGGTACTTGAGATATGGTCACAAAGATCACTAATGTATAATATAAAGAGTGTTGGTCCAAGGATGCTGCCTAGAGGAACGCCACTCTTGACAGGAACAGGATTTGATAAAGCATTGCCAATTTAGACCACTTGTTGTCTGTTAGAAAAGCAGATATCCATTTGTGAAGGGGTCCTGAGATGCCATAGGATATTAATTTTAGGAGAAGTTTATCGTGTACTACTGAGTCAAAAGCTTTGCAGAAGTCTATGTAGATTGCATCTATTGATTTGCCTTGATCAAGATTTGTTAGTCCATATGTTTTTACAGTGGAGAAGTTGTAAGATACATGATAATTTTTTCCTGAAACCAAATTGTTTATTGGAGAGTAGGTTGTTAGTTTCTAAGTGTGAGGTAATGGATTGGTTGATGATTGATTCCATGACTTTGCAAATGACGCAGCAAAGAGAGATTGGTCTGTAATTTTCAACTAAGCTGGGGTCTCCTTTTTTGAAGATAGGGATGACTGTGGGTAGTGACCAAAGTTTGGGAAGGGAACTGTTAGTGAAAGCTTTATCAAAGATAATACTTACGGGTTCTGCTATATTAATGGAAAGTTTTTTTAAGAAGTATGCACATAGTCCATCGGGTCCAATAGATAGCGATGGTTTTAAGTTATGAAGAGCTTTTCCAACGTTTTCTTCTATATGAGTTAAGTCATCATAATCATTGCTGGTACGTTTGTGGAATGTCGAATATGTGTTATCGGAGTTAACAAAAACTGAGCCAAAGAAAATGTTGAAGAGGTTTGCTTTAACTGTTTCGTCATTGCATTCTTTGTTGTTAGAATCTTTTAGTGGTGGGATGGATCTTGAGTCTTTAAGTTTATTGTTAACAAAATTATAAAAGGCACGATTGGAATTTGTGCGCAGAAGGTTCTCTTCTTGCTTGGTGTGGTAATTTGTGCATTCAGTTTTTATTTGGTTGCATGTAATCATTATCATTGTGACTACCGTCTTTTGCTTGGCAAAACAACTTCAACTGAAAACCAATTTTGTTTTTATTACAGTGAGGTGGAGAAGAGGCTCCTCCACTGAAGGTCTGCCTTTGATCAGCGTTTCTTTCCTTTGCCTCGGGATTTGCTTCTCCGCAGGTTCCCCCAGGAGCAGAAACTGATAAGGGAGAGGATCTTGCTGGATTTCCGGGATGAGTCTGCAGAGAAACGAAAGAAAATGCTTCTTTAGCTTCTCATGAGGTGT
This sequence comes from Ahaetulla prasina, assembly GCF_028640845.1. Taxonomy (NCBI): domain Eukaryota; kingdom Metazoa; phylum Chordata; class Lepidosauria; order Squamata; family Colubridae; genus Ahaetulla; species Ahaetulla prasina. The sequence continues at coordinate 41,978,840 of NC_080542.1, read as the reverse complement.
TGAGGGCAAGGGCAGACCCCCTCTCCCCTTCTGGCAGTTGGATTATTTAAAAAAAAAAAACTTTCCCAGGATCACATGGTAGGGGAATAACATAGAAAAGAGCCATCCCCGGGAATAGAGCCAGGAACATTTGGATGTCTTACCTTTCCGGGCTGATTTCTTCTTGTTCGCTCTGCCGCTCTTACTGGTTTTCCTGAAAGAACAATTCCCAACAAACTCTTTCAATCTCCTCAAATGGGAAACCCCTGAAGCTTCGCTCCTTTAGTCACATTAAAATGCTTGTTTTGGGCTGAAGAACTGTCACCCCTCTTTCCTGCAGACCTGCCCAATCTTTGCCCTCCAGTTGTGTGCTGGACTGTGATATTCAGATCCCCAAAGCTACTCATAGAAAGTAGAACCACAAAACAATTGTGGTAGAAGTCCCACCCAGTAATCTTCAAGCCTGTCTTGCATCATCTGTGCCAGAGTTGTACAATTTTGTCAGGCTGATGGCTATGCTTGGCCTTTGCGATGGAAACAGAATTTTAAAAATATCTGATCAGCGTCTATACTTGGTTCAATCTGCAGATAAATTAGATTTATGACTCAAATATAGTGTATTTCCTTTTTTTAAAATGTAAGTTTTCCTAGCAGTTGCCCTCAAGTGTGTTAGGTTATACAATTCTGATTACTTTTTAGAAATGATAGAAGTTGTGGATGAACTCTTCTAGAGGATATCATATCACCTGAGGACTTCATAGCTGAATAAAAATGTGAAGTGAAATCTTTCCAGTTCTAGTTATCAAGAGGGAGAAATTACAAACCTTCTAGTTATTGCTGAATGTCAACATAAAACATCTCCCAGTCTTGGCTATGCTGGTTGAATGCTGGGAGCTATCGCTGAGTAGCATCTGAAAAACCTAGATTTCACAACTAATCGGGATATCTCACTTGCTTTAGCAGCTGTCCCCTATACTTCAGCTATAGATTGTTTGGTGGTTTAGCGCTAAAATCCTTCCAAAAAGCAGAATATTCTCTTGACCTCCCCATATGAAATCCAAGTCCTTTTCTGATTATGGTGGCAAAAAATATGGTCATAAATAAACTGGATACCTGTTTGAAGAAGCAGTGCTTCCAGCCCTCTCCTTCCTGTTGCCTCGGCTCTTGCGACTGGGAGGTCTTTCAAAAGGCTGTGGTGGTGACCTCCTTCCCTCTGGCAGTGGGTAGCCATCAAAGTCAAATATCTTTTCTTCACTGGCAATGGGAGACCAGCTGGGCTCTTGGGAGCTTGGCAGGCTCTCCATGGACATTATCAGACTTTGTCTGCTTGCAACCTCTTCATGGATAAGGCTGGGAGTTTCAGATGCTAAGTATACACTCTGTACACTCACTTTTTCTTCTACATTTAAGGATCTTGCTGGACTCTAAAACAAACAAGAACCAGAAAGGTCTGAGCAATAAATCTTGCTTGTGCATCATTTTTGGAATGCTTTCCAAGCCGTACAACAACCCTAAGTTGGTGCGGGAAAGACTCCTCTCTGAAACTCCCAGGAAAGTCTGCCAATAGTAAAAGTAAAGGTTCCCCTCACACATATGTGCTAGTCATTCGCAATTCAAGGGGGCGGTGCTTATTTCCATTTCAAACCCAAACAGCCAGCACTGTCTGAAGACGTTTCCATGGTCATGTGTCCGGCATGACTAAATGCCAAAGTTGCATGGAACGCTGTTACCTTCCCACCAAAAGTGGTCCCTATTTTTCTAGTTGCATTTTTTACATGCTTTCGAACTGCTAGGTTGGCAGAAGCTGGGACAAGTAACGGGAGCTCACCCAGTTACGCAGCACTAGGGATTTGAACTGCTGAACTGCCGACCTTTCAATCGAGAAGCTCAGCATCTTAGCCACTGAGACACCATGTTCCTAGATAATGTCAATAGTACTGCCGTAATTGGACAAATAGTCTGGGTTTGAATAAAGCAGCTACCTATGTTACTGACGGGTGAAATCCAGCAGGTTCTGACAGGTTCTGGAGAATCGGTAGCAGAAATTTTGAGTAGTTCGGAGAACCAGCAAATGCCACTTATGGCTGGCCCCGGAATGGCGTGGAAATGGAAATTTTGCAGTATCCTTCCCCTGGAGTGAGGTGGGAATGGAGATTTTGCAGTATCCTTCCCCGCCACGCCCACCAAGCTGTGCCCACCAAGTCACACCACACCCACCAAGACACGCCCACAGAACCAGAAATTTTAAAAAAATGGATTTCACCACTGGTTCTTGGCCTTCCAATTTTACTGCAAATGTCTTGGAATGATCCCCTTTGCATACATTATTCCATAACATGCCATTCCACTAATGATATAAAAACAAACAGAAGTTAGCAATAGAAAGACAGTACACCTTTGACCTGGAGCTTTCATGTTTGGTCTTGCGGTGAGATTTTATGCTCAAGTCTGAAGGTGGTCGCAGCATATTGACAACCTTGATCCACAGGCCAAAGATATCTTCCTGGGTGTTAGGCTGGGGACAGAGCTGCAGGTAAAAGGTACGGCCACTTGCCAGCTTGAATCGTAGCTGCTTCTTCTCTGGATTGTGGATTGAGATCCTAACCAGACACAGAGGAAAAAGCCTGCAAGACGGGGAGAAAGACAAGGGGCATGGAATATAGTTGACAACTTTTTTGTATTTACAGCTATTAGAACACCAGTAAATAATTTTACTATTTGAAAGCTGTTGTTTCGTTCGGTACATTTCATTAAATTAAAGCAATTTAACAATCTTTAATACAATATTCTGCAATCTCTGTCTGAGTTAATGCAGTGAAATAATTAAATCATCTCCTAGTGAATGGGAAAAAAATGTTCAGTTAAGAGTGGCGTTCTTCAAGGCAGCGTACTTGGACCAACACTCTTCATACTATATATATACATTCTAAAATGGCACTAGCATGTTATGGAAGAAAGAATTACAGATCCAAAGTTATTTATTCATGTCTAGGGATGTTGTGTCCTCCTCGCCTCCGTCCGAACGATGGCTTAATTAGCCGACTCTTATCAGCTCTGGCAGCAAAAGAGCCAGCGTCTGCCAATAGCCCTCATTAGTTGCCAAGACGCTGGTGAGTCACAACCTTCAGCTCTAGTCAATCCATGGATTTGCCTGATACAAAGAGACACACCAGCTCTTGCTGCCTTTTATATCCTGTGATGTGTGGCTCCATGACTCAGCACTTCCTAGGCTTGCCCCTCCCCTGCTTCTGTTGTTCCCTTCTCTCCTGCCTATGAAATCTAGGATTCAGCCAAGCCTGATTGCTGTCAGCTGGGTCTGCAGGCGTGGCCGGGGGGGGGGGAAGAGTCAGGGGAAGGAGGCATCTTTATCTCTTTCACCTGGCCTGCTTGTGACTCCTGGAGCTGAGCCAGGGAGGCCGGTGCTCCCGAGTTAAGTCCTGACGGCCCTTCCCCCTCACTGTCCAAGTCACTTTCTGGCAGCAGGCCCGGCTCTGAGTCACTTTCTGGCAGCATGCCCAGCTCCAAGGCACTTTCGGGCATGGGGCCAGGTTCGGAGGCAGGAGTCACAACAAGATATAAACCTGGACTTGGACCAGGATCTCATCATTTGCTGTGCAACATTTCAGTGATTAATAACACAGTCTTGGTCTATTTGATTCTTAGCTCTACAGAAATAGGTAATCCCAGTCCATATAAAGAGGGGCCAATCTATAGTAGAAGATTTGAGAAAGATGAGGCTACATCTCAGCGTCTATTTTAGAGAGAAAACTAAACCCACCTGGTGAGCTCATATCTCTTAGCTGGGCGGCGTGGATGAAAGAAGGATTTAAGATTTGGATGAGGCTCTTCAGAGGGAAAGAGGGGACGAGCCAAAAGTAATATATTGGGGACCAGCAGACTGGGGCTTGTGCAGGCTACTGCAACAGTCACCGTCTGAATTTGATTGTGCACATCAATCACTTCTCCTTGCTTGCTAATCTGCAGAGAATAAATCAGGATTAATGCAGAGGCAGCACTTTTGTGAAGGCAAGTAAGCAGGTGACTCCAGAATTTCAGGTGCCTTACAAAATAATCCTCAGTAGGGTTTCACATTGCTGAGGTTTTTAATTTTGTAAATATTTTGTAAATATTTCTGGGTTCTGGGTGAATTTAATAGGAACAATGGATCTTCCTATTCAGAAGTTTAAGCTCTGTGCATCCATCCAGGCTTCCTTTACAGTGCAAGGACAGGGGTGCAAGGACATAAGTCTCTAGAGATCTCCTTCCACAAGGAACCAAATTCAAATCACTTTCAGACTCCAGTGACTACGCTGACATGGAGGATGGGATTTCTAGTTCCAATGTATTTGAGAAGCAAGCATCTGGGCAATTATGGTAACTGATTATGGGACAATTTACCCTCTTCTCGTCCATCACTCTGTTTCACCCTTTTTTCTATTAAATAAAACAAATTAAATTCTAAATATTTAAATCCTTGTTACCTAGCACCTTATCCAACTCAAGTCTTTTCTCTTTAAATTGATCATAGAATGAGCAGGAAGACTCTTTGATTCTTCATGATTAAGATTACAGTTTTTAAGCAGGCCCTCTTACTTATCCTTTATTAGCTACTTGCTCTCTGGGTTATTATCAGATAGTAACACTTATTATAGCCAAATCATTATAGCTTCATTTGCTAATACTAATTTATTAAAATCAAGGCTGCTGTTAGAGGCGGAAAAGCTGCATTCACTGTTTTTACTGCCATTTGGCAGACTTCATTATTTTCTCATGCTCCCATGATGGCAGAAATTCCACAAATGCAGCTTTTTCAGGAATGTGAGGCAGTAAGGAAAGAGAGGCATATGCATGATTTATTGAACATCCACCTCTCCAGGGGCTGTGGCGTAAGGGTTGGCACATCATTTAAGAAAGGAGCAGAGACTTCCTAAATGCTGCCAACTGGTTGGAGAAAACTGATTCCAAGATCAAGAAGTATTAGCACATTTCAACTGTAAATGTTGCTCTTGGCTGATTAAGACCATTGGATCAATTTAAGGCACCATGAAGGCTCAAAATTTCTCATTCTCATTGTCAGGGTTCCAAGGAACACCCCCAACGAAATAAAGCTCTGAGGCTTGAGATTCCTCAAATGCCAATTTATTAGAGATGTCATGTTGGCACAGCTGGGAAAACCCAAATCTGAAAGCTTCCAGATTTTCCACACCCAGCTGACAGTTCTCAGCCCTGCCCCACACCCACAAGTTCATCATATTATCCAATCAATTCTTCACACTCAACTGGATACAATCTTCAGTCTACATCAGACACAAGCAAAATTCCTTGAATACGGAATGTTGTTATAACTAACTTTCTACTGCTCCAACAACAATGCTATGTGCAATGCTGGTTTAGGATGAAGAAAGATGCTACGGTCCCGGTCCTCCTGCTGAGTGTCTCAGCAGGAGGAGACTATGGCAACTTCCCCAGCTAAACTATGTGGCACTTAAGAAGCAAAAAAGAAAATTGTCTTCCAAAACTGACACTCATTTCTAAGGGGAAAAGGGTGATCCTACAGCCACCATCTATTTTCCTCTTACTTTTCCTTGCTCTAGAATTGCAGCCTGGCAAGCAGGAAATAAATCAGTTCCATCTTTTTTCACCATATTCCAGTGCCAACAATGACAACTTTGCATCTGCTAAATTTCTACATGCCATGATCAAATTGATAAAACATAAAAACAGCTGTTGTACTGGATAGCTTGGATTATTTCCTACATATTCTGGATAGTTCCTTTATGAAGAAGAATTCTATAATATAAAATGCCAACCTAAAATCTTTTTTCCTCAGGAAAAAAAAAATTAGTCAGTGTTTTATTTAGAACCTGCAGGTAGGAAAAAAAGTAGAAAATTATCTGTTTTTTCCCCCTTTGCTTGTATTACTGCTTAGATTCCCCCTTTTTCCCTTCCAATAAAACACAAACATATGTGCATGCCAAGTTGTCTACTTTGATAACTCCCAAGAATACAATCAATGCAATCTCTGTATTTCTTATATGGCAAAATTGGCATTCCTTATTTCCCTTATATTTTTACAAATATTTATTAATGTAGGTTGAACATATATAATAAAAAGACCAGTAAAAGAAGAATTTGTTTTCCCCTGTGGCTTGTTTTTATGATCCAGTTCTGCTGAGCATCCTAGAGCAAACACCCTCAATTTATACATTTTTTAATGAAATAATAGATAGGAAATGTAATCCCAGGAGTTTTCCACTGCAAAAACCAGTGGAAAGGCACCTGAGCAAATGAAGGGAGGTGGAAATGAATGGATAGTTTGGAAGGTCCCATCTGGGGAATGATCCTCATCCACTCAGATGTTCTTTTTGCTTCCATTGTTGGAACATATTGAATTTGCTATAGATTGCTTTATTCTGCTATCAGAAACTTAATTTTAAAAAGCATATTTTCTATAGGGAAGGTTGGCAGCAAGTGACAAAACTAACAAACATCTGGCAATCAGAAATCATCTTTAGACATACCTGCACAAAGTCACTTTCCAACATGGGAGCAAACTTGAGTAAGTCGTATTCTCCATGGCGAAGTTGGTCTTGCAAAGGTCCCATTTCCCTGCCAAAAAGTCCTTTGCCATAGTCTCCTCCTGCTGAGACACTGGGCAGCCGGGACCGTAGCATCTTTCTTCATCCTAAACCAGCATTGCACATAGAAAATGACAGCAGAACTTTCTGTGACTTAATATCCCTACAGAGTCAAATGGTTGGATGGCTACATAACTGCATGTTCAAATTGCAGAGCTAATCAGAAAATCTACCTAAATGTTAGGGAACAGCTGTCCAGAAAGCTGCAGCTTGACTCTTGCAGGAAACTGTTAAAAGTTTCATAAAACTCCCATGTTAAAATAGCTCTTTTGTCTAACTGCCTGTTTTTAAGCAAAATTCAAAATCTTGGCTAAGAATTATACTATGCTCTGTTATTATAGATGACATTTTTGAAAGGCAATGTTCTTTCTTTTGAGCCTGCTCCAATATAATTTTTTTCAAAAAAAGACTCTTCTGTTGAACTTACTACTTTCAAGGTGTTTAGAAAGAATGGAAAAAACAGACTTCCTAAGAGTTGCTCTCCAGGTTTTTGAACTCATTGCCAAAGGAAATAAGGATAGCTCTTTCTCTATTTTTCTGAAATAAACAAAATATTTGTATCCTTGCCAAACTCTTTAATTGTGTTTATAAACATGTTTAATGAGGCTTTAAATCTGGATAGTGAGGCGGGTGTCATATAAATTTAATAAATAAAATGCATTATATCTCTGTCAATGTAATAAAACATATACATAATTTATATGTATATGCATGTCTTGTATTTTGCATAAAATGTCATTTCTTAGTTGAAGATTGGTGCTGGGCACCAATTCAATAAATAAATGGTACATGAAGGTGGAACATATAGACCATGATGTTATTCTTTGATCTTGTCAAACTTGGAACCTTGAGGAGGTCTCAAAAGTGTAACATCCATCATTCCCAAAGAGAGTACTAGTTTGAGGTGATAGAAGTTGTAGATGTCAGCATTTCTTTAGAAGATTAGAATGGAGAAAGCTGGCACACAGACTTATTTGGAAGTACTTTAAACTGGTAACTGAATTGATTTATCCAACTAAATAACTATTGGTTTATTTTGGACATTCCAAATCTGTGCTTTCTTAAAATGTCTAGCAGATCATCAAGAGGGCAAAACATTCGTAGGATTCAACATTTCGGTTGTCTCAAAACTCTAATATTCTTAATTTAAAACTACAATTTTAAAAACAGCAGCATATTCAATATTTAAAAGCATCTTAATTAAAAGCAGCTAATAATAAATGTGGCTCAATCCGCAATTAATAGTCAAATTATATTTCTTGGCAGAAAGTTCCAGAGATAAGGGAAATTGATTGCAAAGTTTCCCTGATTAAACACAAAAGTAACTGCAATAATCAGGCATTTCCCATTTAGATGGCTGAAAGCGGTGATATCATATCTACAAATGATTCCCCTGTTCACAATTACCATTTATTGACAGGAAAGGCAGCCATAGAAGCGAATGATCTAATATTATTTTTTAACTAGCTTGCATCACCGCAGATTCAAATTTATTAAACTGAATTAATTCTCATAATCAGATCTTACTCATATATAATGCTTAATAATTAATTGCAGATGTATGAAGGACTATTTGACAAGAAAGGGCTTCCTCAAATTAGCTTTTGGTTGCCCAGATCAAAAGAGCAGAAGAGAACATTTTGAAGGTCTGTTGATAGACTTGGGGCATGGGAGAAAAGCTGCTTAACTTTTGCTCATCTTTTTTCTTTAAGGTTTCCTTGCCATTACTGGATCATATAGATACAGTTTTTAGATGATCATTTAAGATGACTTCAGCTAGACAGAACCCCTATACCCCACCCCAAAATCTAGGACTCACTGATTGTCTTTATGGAGCTTGTAATGTATGTTCTTCAGTACTTACTGCCCAGAGCTGCTGGATTTATACTTCCTCTCTTTTGCCTTGGGGGCAATGTTGTGATGTAATCATTGTCTCTATGACCTTTTCAGCCCAAGGATGTGTGGGAGGGTAAATAGGAAAGAGTTGGTGGGAGCAAGTCACTACTTACCTATCAGCTAAGTTCAAAATATAATGAAGTTCCTTCCTCCCACATCAAGAAGCTTCCTTGTTTTCCCTGGAGAAGATGTTTGCTTTGTAATTCTGGGAATTTTCTTTTTTGCATCGAAATACTCGAAATTTAAGAGATGATGTTCCAAGCTCAGATATGACACCTCAGATATGACATCATTTTCCACAGTGGAATGGCTCCTTCCCACCCTTCCCTAAATATTAATGATTGCCCATTTTTGATTTAGGAAAAGGTTTCGATAGCATTAGTTTTTTAGTTTGTTAGCTTTCCATTTTCATCTTTCTGAGGACAGGATCAGCTGAAGTCTCAGTATTGAAAGTCAGCATCACAAATTTCCTTTCAGTTAGTTTGCAGAAAAGCAGAGAGGTTGGCAGTGAAGTCTGCAAAAAATATAGTGGGTTAAAATCTTGGAACATCATATCTTAAGTTTCGAGTTTTCTTTACACAAAGCCTATTTCAGTTGCAAAAAAGAAAAAAAAATGAAACATTTGGAACCTATAGATTATTTATTTATTTACTTGTATCCTGCCTTTATTTTTTGATAAATAACTCAAGGGAGCAAGCATATCCAACACACCTTTCTCCTCCTTTATTCCCCAGAACAACAACCCTCTGAGGTGGGTTGGGTGGAGAGAAAATGAGTGGCCCAAAATAACACAGCTGGTTTTCATGGCTAACATATAAAGGGTGAACCAGAAGTCAGGCCTCATAGGCCAATCACAATATGTTTTATTATTTATTTATTAAAGTTTTATGATAGCCATCTGTCCTATTAGGGGTCTCTAGCTGGCTTATAGACTATAAACAAATAGAATTAAAATATGTTAAAATGTTAAAACCACACAGATTAAAATTTTAAAAACTATCGAAAACTCAAAATTAAGAGACAGATAGCACTAGGGATAAGGTGATCTTACCTTATAATGTACCTATCGATATTTTTAAAGGTAAAACGTTCCAGTCTTAGGAATGCTCAAACGTCTTGTGCCAGAATAGTAAGGAAGTTCTTAGAAGAAAATATACATTATATTTAATGTAATTTAGTCAATGTGACCTAGTTTTTAGTGCCCTAGGAATATATGTGTGAATATGTTTGTAAAAATATATATTAGTCACTGAAGAAATGGAAAGAAAGGTGCTGAATAGCCAGTCATTGCCTGTCTGTGGCCTTAGTGACCCCCCCCCCCAATTGGTAGTAATCTTAGGAGCCTCTATAGGATTAATAAATGGGCCAGAGCTTTTCTGCCTCCACCATCTTTTTCTATCAGGTACCAAGAAGGAAATATCTTCCTCCTGGACACCAAGATCAGGTACCTGATTTTAGAAAGCAGGTGCTGCTGCACTCATGGCATGGCTGAGGAATTTTGGGAAATGTAGTCCCCAGACACTTGAAGGGGGCCAGGTTAGAGAAGGCGACCCTCTTGTAGCTCAGGAGACTGCTAAAAATAGGGTGTTACGGCTGACACAGAATTCACATGCTGTGCTAGTTCCAACCCTCCTTTTGTTCTGCAGAAGGCCCAATTAAAAATAAAATGGTGGTGAATTGGGCTTTAAAGGGTCAGAGTCTGTAGCTCTCAGCCAGCCTGGGCACAACGGGAGGCAGCCACTACCCATATGAATTGCCAGGAGCCTGCCTCAATTACCTCAAAGGGAACCAAAAAATACCTTTTTAAAAATGCTGTTATAATTCGGAAAGAGGGAACTCAGTCAAGCCCCAAAATATTAGGGCAACTCTCTTTTCCTATTCACCAGCAGGAGCAATTTGTGGAAATGGAGCACAAGGCCACATCCTGCAAAGCTTTCCTTTACTTAGCAGACTGAATGGAAGAGGGCGGAGCCAGCCAATTTCTCCATTTGGTTTGCTCCATTATGTGCTCCTTTCTTATTTTATATAGAAAATTAGTATTTTCAGGGCCCAGGTAATCACGGGCATCTGCACCTAGTGGAGAAAATACCATATAATTTAGATATTGTTCTAAAGAGTTTCTGTGAAAGAAACTTCCCAGTTGCCAGAATTTCCAGCCCGCACAGAGGCTATTGCAGAACAAATCAAGGTGGATAGGGATGTATGTTTGCAATTAAGCACCAAACATATTAAAGCCTTTAGACTAAATACTTGTGTGTTTTTTTCTTCCTACTCTTCCTCCTCCTTAGTCTTTATAATACAGATTTGCTGTCTTGTGGGCCCTGCACAGGGCTGAGCCGATCTTCCCCTCCTCAGTCCCACTTTAAGGCAGGGGTCTCCAACCTTGGCAACTTTAAGCCTGGCGGACTTCAACTCCCAGAATTCCCCAGCCAGCTTTGTTAGCTAGGTTCTGGGAATTGAAGTCTGCCAGGCTTAAAGTTGCCACCGTTGGAGACCCCTGCCTTAAGGAACAACGCAGGCAGGAGAAGAAAGAGAAGGCGCTTGGACTGGTGACTCTACTGTCAAAGCAAGGCATTTCTGCACAGAGCCAAGGACTGGCACTTGTATCCTTGCCCTGGGTTATTAGGGATCCAACCCCCTCCTCTTGCTTTTCTTCTCCCTTGGTTTCACCATGGCACTACCACTTGGATAGTTATGCTGACTTGACTTCAGGACTGCATCCACTGCAACACAAAAAACCTGAGAAGAGTCCGAATAGCATCTTCAGCTTGAACTAGTAGAGAAACTGCAGCAACTGGGCCTCGATAAGGTGCTGGCTAGAGGGGAAACATCATACCTAACCTTACATCAGCAGGAACTTCACCAAGGAAAAAAATGCAGTTCTGGACTTGGAAACCAGCAAGATCCAGTGGACCCTTAATAAAAATGAAGGGGGTCTTTGTGTGTCCTATTGCCTGCTTCAAGAAAGCTGGACAAAACTCAGTTGTACAGCTAGAACACTGGGTGTACTGGATTGAGGAGCACTTAAGTTCTGCTTAGAGCACTGCTTTCCTCACTACTTGTGAATCACTGTTGTTGGTATGTCTATTACAGGAATACATTGCATCTTCATTCTTCAATTTCTTTTGCCCTCCTTCTCTCCTCCCCACTGCTGATGGAACATTTCTGTCAAATTACAGTTTTCAGATTGGTGTCTAGTCATATCCCCAATCCCAAACCCATTTCTTCTGCCTTTTTTTTTTTTTAATTGCTTTTTTCTAACAAACAAAAAAGAAAATACATTATTGCACCCTTGTGCTATACATAAAAAAAGGAAGATTTGGGTCTTCGGATATGTCCTCATGATTGCCAAAATCCACGTTCTCGAGGTACAGGTACCGAAGCGTCCAATTTTCCAAGCGCATAGTCCACGAATGGTTTCCAAGTCTTCCAGAAAATATCTTCTTTATACACACCACTTCTAATTTTAATATCACATGTCATTTTATCATTTAAGGCTAATTTCCACATTTCAGAATTCCACTCTTCTATTCTAAAAATCACATCTAATTTCCAATATCTAGCTATTATAATTCTACCTATTATAATCATAATTCTAATCAATTCTTTTTCATATTTTGTTAATTCTATTTCCTTAATTACCAACAATAATATAGTTTCCACTCTCAATATTATTACTTTCCCCATCATTTCAAATATCATTTTCTCCAATTGTTGCCAAAACTTTTTAACCTTATCACATTTATACCACATATGTTCATAAGTCCCCAATTCCATCTCACATCTCCAACATTTTTTACTAATTTTTTTATCCATTTGTGACAATCTTACTGGAGTCAAATACCATTTCCAAACAACTTTATAATTATGCTCTTTAATCCTTATAGATAAAGTTCTCATAATTCTACTATTCCAATTCACATTCCAATCTGACTCTGGTATTTCAATATTAAGATCTTTTTCCCAATTTGTCCTCATCACTCTTTGTAATTTTTCATCAGAGTTTATAATCTTATAAACCCTACTAACGAGTCCCTTTAGCCCAATTTCATCTTTCATAATCCGAGATACTAAATATTCAAATTCAGTTTCACATCTATTTATCGAATAGTTTTCCCTTAATTTTTTTGTCCATTTTTCTATCTGTATTTTTTCAAACCAACTTAACCCTAATTTTTCAATAATTTCTTTATTCCTCCTTTCATTTTCCAAAACTTTTATCCAATCTCTAATAGTTTCTATATTTTCCTCTTTAATCACTTCATTACATCTTATATTGTTTTAATCGGCCAATTTTCCAATTGTCTTCCCAAAAGATTATATCCGAATTAAAATTTTAACAAATTTATTCCACATTTTTACTTAATCCTTTAACCAATAACTTCTAATTACACATTTTAAATTTGCTTTATCTAAAACCACCTTGATCCAAATTTCTATATCCCTTAACTTTAAGTCTCTCCAATAGTTATCTCCACCTTTAAATATTTTTACCACTATCCGGATACCATACGCACAGTAATAATTAAATAATTTGGGGATTCCTAATCCACCTTCCTTTTGATTTTGATACCACATTTTCTTCACTAATCTAGGTCTTTTCCACCATTACAAAATTTGTCCAATTTTTCTGATATCCTTCAATATCTTTCTCTGTCAAATTTAGCGGTAGCATCTCGAATAAAAATTAAACTTGGGCAGCAACATCATCTTACACATTGCAATTCTACCAAACCAAGACAACTTTAACATTTTATATTTATCTATCTTCTTCTCAATTTCATTAATCACCACATCATAATTAAGTTTTTTCAATTCTTTAACCTTGAGTGAAAGCACTATACCCAAATATTTCAATGTGTTTTTAATCCTTATCCCAAATTGCTCTTGCATATTCTCAGACTCATTACCATTACTATCCATCAATAATTCTGACTTTGACCAATTTACTTTCAATCCTGTCATTTCCTCAAATTCTATCAAATGCTTATATATCTTTTTCAGGTCTTTCTCTACATTTTTCAAAATAATTAAAGTATCATCCGCATACAAATTTATCTTATACCCCTTATATCCTTCTAATTCTTCATCTTTTTCTATCATTTTTGTCAATATTTCCATAGCCAATAAAAATAATGTTGGGGACAAGGGACATCCTTGTCTCGTACCTGCTTCTAATTTTATCTCTTCAGTTAATATTCCATTCACCTTCACTCTTGCACTGCTTTTTTGATACAATTTTGAAATAACATGTATAAACTTATTACCAAAGCCTAAAGCCTCCACAATTACTTTAATAGTTTCCCATTGTACGGAATCAAAAGCTTTAAAAATATCCAATGATACTATACCTATTTTATCACCGTTATGTTCAGCTACATCTATAATATTTAGTACTCTTCTAACAATATCACTCATATATCTACCCTTCACGAAACCTACTTGATTATAACTTATATATCTATCAATAAATCTATTTAATCTATTACTTATAATAGCAGTAAATATCTTTGCATCCTGATTAATTAAAGAAATGGGCCGATAGGACTCAATCCGTTCTAAATCTTTATCTGGCTTAGGAATTAGGGATATCACCGTTCTATTCCATGACAAAGGTACTTCTCCACCATGTAATATTCCGTTAAATAATTTTTGCAATCTTGGTATTATTAATTCTTTAAATTCTTTATAGAACTCAGCAGGTAATCCATCCTCACCTGGAGCTTTCCCTAATTTTATTTTTTGTATAACTCTATTAATCTCATCTTGAGTTATGTCTTCTTCCATCAATTCCTTATATGTTTGATCAATTTTCACCACATACTTTTCTAAATAGCTTTGCAATTTTCCCCGATTAATTGGTTTCTTTGAATATAGATTCTGAAAAAAATTTCTAACCACTACACATTTCTCTAATTTTTTATAACATCTTATACCTCTATCATCTATCAAAGCTCCAATTTCTCTCTTCTCTTTTATTTTTCGCCATCTTTGCCAATAACTTAGAATTTCTGTTACTAAATTCAAAAATTTCTATTTAAATGTCTCAAATTTCTTTTTACTAACTCTGTATCTTCTTCTATCATTTTATTTCTTAACATATTAAGCTCCTGAAGAATTTTTTTTTCTTTAGTAAGCAAAAATTGATTTTCCAATTCTTTAATCTGATTTTTATCTCTTTCCATTTTATTTTTATAATTTTTATATTTCCTACTTGATAATTTAATACTCTCCCCTCTAAACACCGCTTTCATCGCATCCCAAACAATTTCAAATTTAACCTCCCCGTTATCATTTAGTCTCCAACTTTCCTCCAATTTTTTAAGTATCCATTTTTTATCCTTTTCATTTTTATACAGTTTCTCCTCATATCTCCAATAACTTCTTTTTTTCTCAAAATTAAAATCTAAATCCACCATAACTTCTGCATGATCAGAATCTTTAAAAATTTCCACATTTACCTTATCCACATTATTCAATAAGTCTTTAGAAAGAAAAATATAATCAATTCTAGAATATGTATTATATATCTTAGAGAAAAAAGTATATACTCTTTCAATTCCTTTGACCTCTCTCCACATCCACCACGCCGTTTGAAGCATCCACGTATTTAAAATCCCCATTTTATTTGCTCCTCCACAGCGGGTGGGGTTAGTACTATCTATTTTATCTCTGATTAATTAAAATCCCCAGCCACAATTACTTTCCTACACTTTCATTCTCCAAAATTTTGTTATTTTTCAAGAAATTCTCTTTGTTTCTCATTCGGTAAATATAAATTAACAAGTGTCACTTTTTCCTCATTAAGATTTCCAACAATTATTACATATCTTCCATCCTCATCCAAAATTACCTGATGTTTTTCAAAATACACCCTATCTGATATCAGTGTTGCAACTCCTCTAGTTTTTGAAGTTCCAAATGCTTTTTCATATATTTGCATACCTTTTATATACATTCTATTTGAATCTTCAGATTTCTGATGGGTTTCTTGTAGAAATAAAATATCTGGTAAATCTCTTTTAATCTTAAATTCCAATCTTCTTCTTTTAATCTGATTCCCTGTGCCCTTCACATTCCATGACATTATTTTTATGACTCCCATTTAAAATATAAATTTTTCAATCCTATCCCCACCTCTTCCTTTCTGTGCCCAAAACCCAACATTAAACTCCCATATAACCAACATTTAACATAAAGAAAACGATAAGAAAACCAAAACAAGACAAAAAACAAGACAAACAATAAAATACAAACAATCTTCTTCCCCCACATCCTCGTCGGTTTCGCCTCTATAAAGAGAATGGGGGAGAGGGGACGTGCCAATGTCCGGGCCACTTCTTTCGGGCTGTCTATTTAAATTCATCACTCAAGAAAAAAGATAGTGATGGCTCTCTCCCGCATTCGGCTTCGTATTTTCCAAGACTCTTATCTGCTTCTTCTCCTACTGTATCCTCACGACTTTTCTTCTGTTCAACCAACACAGGTGATATTTCTTTCCTCTTTAACCCTTTAGGGTCTTGCCCCCCAATAGCCCCTTTTTCTTCTTCTGGAGTTGATGTTTCCGCGTGTATTCCACCCATCTTAAGCATTTGATCTTTTATCTCCATTAAATCCTCCACCTCAATCAGTCCAAGCTCCCGTAAATATAATATTGCATCTATGTCTGGAGTAATTGTACGCATCCTTCCTTTATAAAAAAATTTCAATTGTTGTGGTGGCCTCCAATTATATTTAATTCCATTATCTCTCAAAACTTTTGTAATTGGTTTTAAAAAAAATCTCCATGCCCTTTCTTCTCTTGATATATCCGGGAAGACTTGAATAGTCTTCCCTTCAAACTTCAAAGCATCTCCCATCTCTCTCACCTTGGCCATAACTTCCAGCTTGTCACCGAGATTTGCGAACCTGACAAGCACATTCCTGTTGGAGCCATTTTGCCTTCTATATCCAATTCTAAAAACACTTGCCAGATCTGCTATTGTAAACGTAAGTTGCGTGTCAAGATCATTAATCCATTTTAAAACCCGCTGTTTCAAATTGTCCTCCTTTTCTTCTGGAATCCCTCGGATAACCAAATTATATTTCCTCATCTCTTCTTCCAGGAGACAAATTCTCTTGTCTTGCTGCTCATTTTTATAAAATATTTCACCAATTTGCCGATCCACTTTTGCCTCATGTACATGGATCTGCTCAAGTTCATCTTTAATAATTATCATTTCCTCTTTGCTTTGCAAAATTTTCATTCATTTCTTGTTTCATTTTTTTTCATTTCCAATGTCATTTCCAATGTCATATTATCCATACGCTCTGATAGTCCTGCTATTTTTTCCCCAATTTTATTTAAAGCTGCAGCAACTTGCTGCGTTTCTGAAAGTTGTTGAGTCATTTTAAAAAGTCTTAAATTTTTTTTTTCCAAACTAGTATTTCAAACCACTTTTGCAGAGGGTCTTAATGAAGATCAAGGGACAGCAATCTTTTAATTGAAGCTGAAGCGGCTTATTTTGCACTCGTTATCTCTCAGTAGCTTGTGACTCATAGTCACTCCACAAAAAAACACAGATACCTCACAGCTTTTAAACAATAATCAGTGCCATTTTTTCTCCATGTCAGCAAAGGAAAAAGAAAAAAAATATATAAGAAATTTACTGCTTCATTCCAACTTAAACTTCGGGAAAAAGTCCTCTTTTGTTATCTGTGATATAAACAAGCTATTAATTTCCTCACAGAAGAAAAAAAAAATTGTCCGCCCAGTAAAATCCTACTGCTGCCGGTCAAGTCCAACACAAAAGATCGATTTAATCTTCAGTTAAATTCTTCTCATTGACAAATTCAGTCTTTAATATTCACTCCTTGACCTCAGCAATAAAACGATAGTTATAATAGGAAGAGCAAAAGACAACAATTTATTCCAAACTTATCGTGTCTGCCAGTCGGCTAGGTCACCCCCACGCTGTAAAAACTCCTTAATTCAAGCAGTTTCAGATGACCTACCAGTTTTAAATTCAGTCTGCTGGGCTGTTAACACTTTCACTTCATGATTTATTAACTTTCATCCGTAACGGTGCATTCCAAACACATAGATCCTCATAAATCTTCATTAATAAGCCCTGTGAAGTGAAGGAAAGGTCCTTACCCCACCACGGTCATGGCCACGCCCACCATTTCTTCTGCCTTTTGTTGTCAATCTTATTCTACTAAAATTGCACAAGTCACAGAGCCTTTTGGGCTAGGAAGCATGGGGCAAAAGGAGGGAGAAAACTCTTGAACTTCCCAGATAGAAATGGCAATGGATAGACTGAGCATTGGAAGCAGCAGCTGGAGTAGATTGTTGGGGGCAATAAGTTGACTTTGTATATAACATACAAATGGATGAAGACTATTGCTTGACATAGTGTAAGCCGCCCTGAGTCTTCGGAGAAGGGTGGGATATAAATGCAAATAAAATTTTAAAAAAATTTAAATTTAAATTTAAAATTTAAATTTAAAATGAGAAGCAAAGATTAGGATTTGTTTTCATCTGTCTCTGTACTCTTTATATTTCTCAGTTTCTACAGGGATGGCAGGTTAAATAGAAATTTTGGTGGGAAGTTTTATTTTATTGTGAGGAATTGATTGAGACATTCCTTCATCCTCTTTTACTACCAATGCTGGTATCCTTGACCTTTGTTAACTGTGACATGGTGTCTGGGTCTTCATCTTGATGAAACCTGTTGAGATTTATCCTCTTAAAGACCTAATCATAGTTTATTATAAAAAATATTGATGAGGCTTTGGTTGTGGTTGTATTATACTTCTGAAATGAAGTGGCTGTTGCTTTCTCTTTGGTGTCTTAGACTTTTGTTTGGAAATGTAGAATTTCCTGTTTCTTAAAAAAAAATCCAGCACTTTGTTTCTCCTTCCAATCTACTGTACCAGCTGGATCCATATTTATGTTTCATTGAAACTAAAACAGGAATAGGTCTTGTTCCTCCCAATTACTCCTGAATGACTATTCTCATTCTTTTCAGAGTTAAGCCAAGTTTGCAATGCCTTCCACATGTGTTGTGTTTTTCTTTCTTCTCTTGAAAAGAATGCCTGCATTTTTCCATTTATGAATGTTATATTAAAAAGCCAACCTCATCCCTCCTGGACTTGTCTAATTCTGTACTCCTTGCATGCTTGTATATGTGTGCTTCACAAAATGCCATTTGCACTCCTTTTCCGAAGGCCAGTTTGCACTCTTCGACATTTACAGTTCTTCTCTTGTAACTTGGCAAAATTAAATCATGGTGCTGCTTTCCTGGCCAGTCTCCTGAGCTTTTGTCTACATACACACATTCAAACATGTACACACTTCATCTGTTTAGAAAGCAGAGCTAGATCATGTACCTCGCTCGTTAATATAGCTTAATTTATTTAACTTAGTGCTAAAACCACTCATTGTTACTTATAAATCATGGTGTCTGGTCTGGAAGCCATCTTTTGCGTTAGATCTTCAGGCCTGCCATATTTAATACTGTGGGAAACTGGGAGGGGGGGTTGTATGAAGCAGGGTGATATATAGTCATAATAACATTCCTTTCTCAGAGAGTCAAGGACATTTTGCCCGGTACCTGGAGGGCTGGAAATTGGAGGTATCTCCAGTTGGGACATTGTTTTGGTTGGACCATGTGATAGATGTGGGTGCTGTGCAGGGATTTAGACTTTTCTTTGGGTGGGGAAAACCTGGAAACTTTCAGATCTGGGTTTTCCCACATGTGCCAATATGACATCTCTAATAAAATGGAGCTTTGAGGAACTTCAAGCCTTGGAGCCATTTTTTCTTGGGGGTGTTACTTGGAACCCTGACACATAGTTTATTGCAAGTCAATATTATTCTTGAAAGGATTAGAGCATGTACAGAGTGTACCTAATTCAACTTTTGATATTCCTTGCTTCTGAGGTGAGCTCCATTGTAGCCTAATGTGCCAACTGCAAAGATAAAGCTTCCAGGCTAATTGCCAAATAGCCTTGCCTGTAATTTAAAATGTGTATTCTCAACAACCTAATGTGAGATAGCATTTCCTAACAAAACTCTGGGCTATATGCCAGAAAATATATTCCTTTTATCTTTCTGAGGTCCTTTGTTTCAGAGTGCTGAGAAATCATGAGGTTTGCATGAACTAATGGATATGGTTATATTTCTAATACTATGACAATCTCTGCAAGTTGTGTAAACTATAAGAAGTTCAAGAAAAGGTTTTCTTGTGCGGCTTTTGCTTTTTCTCTCTCTGCCTGCTCTGTTTAAGCCAGGAGATTAAAAGAAAATGCCTGGCTTTAATCTTGATCAATAATAAAGCTGAATATCAGTGGCCTCGTGTTCAGAGTCTCATTGGGATTTATCAGATTCTGAGCTGCATCAAAAAAAAAACCACAAAAAACCCCTTACATTCTGAATCATGCTTACAAATTATTGTTAAACGAATTAGGGCATAAGATGAGTAGTAAACTGTGGTATCCTCTTTTGGTACAAGTAGCTTTGAAATTTGCAGGTAGGAGGAGTGATCGTAGAGATAAGATAAAAAGCAAATATGTTGATCACAGCCTCCTATCCTGGACACTTCAGGCTTTGGGCATTCAGATAATAATAATAATAATAATAATAATAATAATAATAATAATAATAATAATAATAATAGTAGTAGTAGTAGTAGTAGTAGTAGTAGTAGTAGTAGTAGTAGTAGTAATAGTAATGAGTTGGAAGGGAGTTGGAGGTCTTCTAGTCCAACCCCCTGCCCAGGCAGGAAACCCTACACCATCTCAGACAAATGGTTATCCAACATTTTCTTAAAAATTTCCAGTGTTGGAGCATTCACAATTTCTGCAGGCAAGTTGTTCCACTGATTAATTGTTTTAACTGTCAGGAAATTTTTCCTTAGTTCTAAGTTGCTTCTCTCCTTTATTAGTTTCCACCCATTGCTTCTTGTTCTACCCTCAAGTGCTTTGGAGAATAGTTTGACTCCCTCTTCTTTGTGGCAACCCCTGAGATATTGGAACATAGCTATCATGTCTCCCCTGACAGATGAATGTCAGAAAAACCCTTCTGTAGTGGGAAAGAGCATAATATTGAGGTAAAATATATAACTTCTTCCAAATATGTCGCAAAGACTCCTTTTTCTTTAAAAGACAGCTGGACATTTTTTTCTTTGAGGAAGAAAAATGTTTCCCTTCTCATCCAAGAAGCTTCATCCATTTTGATGATGGGGGAGAGGAATGACAGGTAATGACAGTTGAGACTGGATAGTGGGTGGGTGGGGGGAGATGGAAGGATTGGTTCTGATTGGAGGGTGGTAGTGGGGGATGGAAAGATCATATTTCTTTGCAGTCAACTGATCTATCTTTAGGACCCTCTGATCCATCTATGTTAGAACTGAACACCCCTCCCTCAACAAAGGGAGAGGAATAAGGCACTGCCTATCTCCAGTTTACAATGCAGCCCTTGCAGCTGTCCCAAGAACTTTACACAACCAGTAGCACTCTGTCTCACGTGACCCTGAGGGCACAACACCCACCCCCTCAAAATGGCCTCAACAGCTCTCATAGAATGCTAACAACCAGATGACTGCAAAAAAATACAATCTTTTCACCTTCCCTCCCTCACCATCCTATCAGAACTATCCTTCCATTCCCTCACCTTCAACCTCAACTTTCAGTACTATCCTTACATCCCCAGGCCGTCAGAACTGATAAAGCTTCTTATTTATTTATTTATTTATTTATTTATTAAATTTGTATACCGCCCTTCTCCCGAAGGACTCAGGGCGGTTCACAGCCAAGTAAAATAGACAATATATAAATACAATTTAAAATACACTTAAAAAACTTATTAAAATTGGCCATAATTAAAATTTAAAACTAAAACCCATTTAAAAACCCATAAATTTAAAAACTAACCCAGGCCAGCGCAAATAAATAGGTAAGTTTTAAGCTCATGAAAGGTCGGAGGTTCGAAGTTGACGAAGTCCTGGGGAGGTCTTCCAGAGGCGGGAGCCCCACAGAGAAGGCTTCCTTCCTGCGTCGCCAGACGACACTGTCGCACGGCACCCTGAGAGTCCCTCTCTGTGAGAGCGCACGGGTCGGTGAGAGGTATTCGGTAGCAGCGGTCCCGTAAATAGCCCGGCCCTATGCCATGGAGCGCTTTTAAAGACGTTCACCAAATTGAAGCGCACCCGAAAGCCACAGGCAGCCAGTGCAGCCTGCGCAGGATAGGTGTCATTCGGAGCCCCGAGGGCTCCCTCTATCACGCAGCTGCATTCTGGACTAACTGTAGCCTCGGATGCCCCTCAAGGGAGCCCCATGTAGAGAGCATTGCAGTAATCCAGGACGAGACGTCACAGCGTGAGTGACCGTGCATAGGCATCCCGGTCTAGAAAGGCGCAACTGGCGCCAGGCGAACCTGGTGGAAAGCTCTCCTGGAGACGGCCGTCAGGTGTTCATCAAAAGACAGCCGTTCATCCAGGAGAACGCCCAAATTGCGCACCCTCCATCGGGGCCAATGACTCGCTCCCGACAGTCAGCCGTGGACTCAGCTGACTGTACCGGATGCCGGCATCCACAGCCACTCTGTCTTGGAGGGATTGAGCTTGAGCCTGTTGCTCCCCATCCAGACCCGCACGGCTTCCAAACACCGGGACAGCATTGATAGCTTCATTGGGGTGGCCCGGTGTGGAAAAGCACAGCTGAGTGTCATCAGCGTACAGCTGGTACCTCACACGAAACCACTGATGATCTCACCCAGCTTCATTACAGATGTTGAACAGAAGGCGAGGATCGACGCGCACCCCACAAGTGAGGCGCCGGGTCGACCTCTGCCCCCGTCAACACCGCGACCGGTCGAGAGATAGAGGAGAACCACCGATAAACGGTGCCTCCCACTCCCAACAACCGGCGCAGCAGGATACCATGGTCGATGGTATCAAAAGCCGCTGAGAGGTCTAATAGGACCAGGGCAGAGGAACAACCTCATCCCTGGCCCTCCAGAGATCATCCACCAACGCCACCAAAGCCGCTCAGTGCTGTAACCGGCCGGAAACCGGACTGAACGGGTCTAGATAGACAGTTTCTCCAGGTGCAGGGGAAACTGATATGCCACCATATTTCTAACCTTCGCCGGCCGGTTGAGACCGGACGATAATTACCTAAAACAGCCGGGTCCAGGAAGGCTTTTGAGGAGGGGTTTCACCACCGCCTTTCAAGGCGGCCGGAAAGACTCCTCCAACAAGGAAGCACTCAGAATCCCCTGAGCCAGCCTCGTCACCTCCCGAGTGGCCAGCACCAGCCAGGAGGGCACGGGTCCAGTAAACACGTGGTGGCATTCAGTCTACCCAGCAACCTGTCCATGTCCTCGGAGTCACAGGGTCAAACTCATCCCAGACAACATCACCAAGACCGCCTCGACGCCCCATCCGAATCGCCACAATTTTGGTCCAGACCGCCCTGTTGAACGATTTTATCGTATAGATAATTAAACTCTCAGCACGCCCCTGCATATCCCGCCCCCCTGGTGAAGGAGGAGCGGTCACCCAAACAGCAGCTGGGCGGTTATCTGTCGACGAATGAGGGAGGAGGCGAAACGCCTCCTCAGTGCCACTAGGTAGGTCCTAGTATAGGATCTAACTAGTGTCCGATCAGCCTCTGAACGGCTGGACCTCCAGGAACTCTCTAGGCTTCTCCGCGCTTCATCTCTCAGCCCTCGGAGAACCAAGGAGCCGGTTGGGATCTGCGCCGGGTCAGAGGTCGCAAAGGCACGACACGGTTCAGCCCCAGCCGCAGCCCGCTCCCAGGCTGCAGCTAGTTCCTCTGCCGTGCCGTGAGCCAGACCTCAGGAAGTGGCCCAAGCTCCTGAAACCTCTCTGGGTCCATCAGGCGCCTGGGACGGTACCAACGTAATGGTTCCGCCTCCCCTGTGTTGGGTAGCGGTCAGAAAGTCCAGGCGAAGGAGAGAGTGATCTGACCATGACAAAGGTTCAATGACTATTTCCTTTAAGTCCAGATCTCTCAACCACTGACCAGAGACAAAAATCAGGTCCAGTGTGCCTCCCCCGATGTGAGTGGGGCCATCCACTACTTGAGTCAGGTCCAAGGCCGTCATGGAAGCCAAGAACTCCCGAGCTACCGTCGATGACGAGCCAGCAGATGGCAGATTAAAGTCCCCCATGACTAAAAGTCTGGAGGTCTCCACTGCCACCCCGGCAAGCACCTCTAGAAGTTGGATGAAAAGCGAAATGTTTTCTTCTTTTTCCTCAGGGAAAAAACAATCCAGTTGCCATTTGAAAAAAAAAAAAAAAGCACATTTAAGACAACTTTTAGGACAATTTTAAATTTAAATTTTAAACTTTTAATGGTACTTTTATTGGGTATTTTTATGGTCAATCGACGGTTTTAATTTGGCCTTTTATTGAATAAGTTTTTTAATTGTTATTTTAATATGTATATTAATTGTTTTAATGATCTTAACACCCTGAGTCCTTCAGAGAAGGTACAGAAGTTTGATAAATAAATAAATAAATAAATAAATAAAATAAATAAACTATGACCTGGATGACTGAGAGTCTCCACAGAGTTCTTACATATACATTTTTGATTCTGATCAAGGTGATTCTGATATTTTAGTCCAACCTGTCTAGAAAATGCCACACCAGCGGCGGTTGGATAGACAATAAGGGTTATATAGTTGCATTATCTCTCCACCGGCAGAATAGATAAAATGAAGGAGACTGAGTAGATGCAATTGCTTGATCTAGCCAACAGAGGGCTGTAAAGATTCATTGCTGAATCTTTAATCCTTAGCTCCAATCTCTCTGGATTAAATTGACTTGGAATTGTGTACTCCCAAATATGACTAAGTTCTCTCTTTGATTACTCTCTATGTGAGGGATCCCAGTTAGCCATAGGAGACTCACTGCGTGTAGCACATTTGTTCACACAGAGAATAAGTTTTGTCCCGTGGAATCTGTCCCTAAAAGTGCATTTTCATTTTCATTGCATCATATCAGTACATTAAAGGTAGCTACATGGGATTTGAATTGTGGGTCTCACGTGGAATCTACCCACCATGTGTGGCAAAGCATTCTTTAAATCATGAGATCCCATCTAAGATTAATCACCATTCTGTGAGGACAGTTGAATTGGAGCTAGAACCTGAGTTGTGTTCAGGGGCTCTTGATGGGTTGAGATGATTTACTTTAATAATAATTTACCTTTTCTCCAAATGTTCCTCCAAGAACAGCTGGAATGAGAGGGGGAATCCCTTGCACAGCTATACTTCATCAAGAGGTCTCCATCAGCCACTTTCCAAGAATGCTGAACTCAGGGCTAATATCCTGAAGCTTTTCACTGCCTGAAAGTACATATATTGTAGAGGCATTTACAGCCGACTTCGGGGAAGGAATGAATAAGACATTAAGGGAAGATGACACTCTCCTGAGACAAAGGAAGATGGCACAAGGAAAGAAAACCTTAAAATTACTTTCAAAAACTCAGTGTGGTTTAGTAGTTAAGACACCAATTTATATCCCAGGAGACTTGAGTTCTAGTCGTACCTGAAAGCCAGCTGAGTGACTTTGGGTCAGATTCTAACTCTCAGCCCAATCCACAGGGTTGTGGTTGTGGAGAAAATAGGATGGGAAGAAGTATTAGTTATGTTCACTGCATTGTGTTTTTTTATAAACAGTAATAAAAAAGGGTATAAAAATCAAGTAAAATAACCCTACTTTGATTTTGTTTGATACAAGAGCACACCAAGAGAAACTTGGAAAGTTTCTCCCTTATGACAATAAAGAATATTTCTGGAATCCCTGCTGTGCCTGCTTCTTGACCTCACCTACCTTGAAGGGCTGCACATGCATGAAATGTTTTACTAAGCTTGATTTAAAAAGGAAGTACAGGTAGTCCTCCACTTACAATAGTTCATTTAGTGACTGTTCAAAGTTACAATGGCACTGAAAAAAGTGAGTTATGACCATTTTTCATAGTTACGACCTTTCCAGCTTCCCCATGACCATGATCAAAATTCCTATGCTTGACAACTGGTTCATAATTATTACCGTTACTGTATCCCAAGATCATGTGATCCCCTTTTGCAACCTTCTGACAAGCAAAGTCAGTGGAGAAGCCAAATTTATCAACTGCAGTGATTCAATTAACAACTGAGGCAAGAAAAGTCATAAAATGGGACAAAATTCACTTAACAAATGTTTCACTTAACCACAGGAATTTTGGGTTCAATTGTGGTCATAAGGCGAGGACTACCTCAAACCACCTTAGGAATCATCAGTAACAGCGTCAATACTCTAGCCTTAATTCCAACTGGGTTTGCTGATTCCATTCAGACAGATATTGCTCACCTGCCTCCCAGTATCTAAAAAACGAGCCCCTGTTCCCTGTCATACCTGCCTGGCCCTTTTCCCAACGTTTCAGAGGATCAATCTCCTCAGAGAAAGGATGTCGCAGTTCCCAGCATTCAGAAGCCCCGTCTCCATCCTGTCTCAGGTACAGTAATTAGCAGGTCCACTGCTTAGTGGAAAACTCCATCAGACCGGTCGAATGTTCCCATTCCCTGCACCCTCCTGAGGATGTTAATGATGATGGCGCTGAAGTGAAGAAAACACGGGGCTCAACGTTTTGGTTGTTTCAGGCATAAATACAACAGGCCTGATTGATTTGTCTACACAGAATTTTCAGATGGGGGTTTGAACAAAAGAATGGCATGTCAGGAAGCCAGTCTCTTGTTTCTCCTTCCTGCCTTGCCTCAACATGCTCAGCTACTTAACTTCTCTGTGTTCTGGCTTTCTGTAATGCACTAAGCCAGGAGTACCCAATCTCCAGTCCACAGAGGGCATGCGCATGAAACCATCTCTTCTCCCACCACTGCCACTACCATTGTCAGTCCGCAGAGCTGGAAAGGTTGGGGACCACGGCATTAAGGTATAAAGAAGTGTTTTTCAAAGTTGGCAACTTTAAGATGTGTGGACTTCAGCTCCCAGAATGCTGGCTGGGAGAATATTGGGAGCTGAAGTTCACAAATCTTAAAAATTGTCAGGTTTGAAAAACACAGCTACAAGCTAAATAAACAAGCTGTGTTTATATCAGCTGGCTCACATTTAACAAACTTAACACTAAGATTAGTATGCTGTGGAAATATTGCCACTAAGGGTGCTCTGTGCATGTACCCATAATGTGAAAGTTCTGGGATCTCAAGGCACAAGCTGGCAGATGGATGACTCAGCAGCTCCTGAAGGATTGGGGTCACTCATAAGAATACTGTTGAAAGCGTATTGTATATCCTGAAGCTGTGATATGTGGAGGGGCTATTTATTTGCAAAATGTCTGTCATGATTACATGGCTAGTATCTCTGTGAACATGGATACCTGATACTAGAAATCCTAGGACTAGCTTCTCAAGAGATTTAATTCCAATTATTTTAAAAATAGCTGTGCTTAGTTAAGTTTAAGTTAAATTGTTGACACTCTCTTGATTGATAATATGTGGTTTTTATTAGTGGGATAGTTATTTTTATAGGAAAAAGCTGTACCTCACATTTTCCTTGTCATGAAACTAGTTAATAATGAACACGGCACGACTGAGGAACTGGTCGCGGCATGGGAACAGGCCGCGGCCGGGGCCTTGGACCGTGTCGCGCCTATGGCTCTGACCCGGAGATCTCACCGCCCTGGTTCTCCGAGGCTGAGGAGATGAAACGCCGGAGAAGACGCCTGGAGAGCACCTGGAGGTCCAGTCGCCCGAACTGATCGACACTAGTTAGGTCCTATTCTAGGACCTACCTAGTGGCAATGAGGGAAGCGAGGCGCCCACGCCCACCCTCATTGCGCCGGCAGATAATCGCCTGCCGCTTGTTTCGGGTCACCCGCCTTCCTACATCAGGAGGTGCGGATGACCTTGCAGGACGAGCCGAGAGTTTAGCGTTATCTATACGATAAAATCGCCAGCTGAGGGACGGTCTGGATCGAATTTGGGATGATCCAAGCGAGGGAGAGGCACGCCTTGTTGAGTCCATTTGGGATGAGTTCGACCCTGTGGCTCCCGAGGACGTGGACAGGTTGTTGGGGAGGCTTCACGGCACGACATGTTTACTGGACCTGCCCTTCCTGGCTGGTACTGGCCACTCAGGAGGTGACACGAGGCTGGCTCCAGAGGATTATCAACGCTTTGTTGGAAGGGTTTTCCTGCCGCCTTGAAAGAGGCGGTGAGACCCTCCTTAAGAAGCCTCCTGACCCAGCTGTTTGGGTAATTATCGCCCAGTTCCAACCTTCGCTGAAGGTTGTAGAGAGTGCCGTGGCGACAGCCACCCCAATACCTGGATGAAGACGCCTATCTAGACCTGCTCCAGTCCGCCCGACCCGGATACAGCACGGAGACAGCTTTGGTCGCATTGGTGGATGATCTCTGAGGGCTCGGGACAGGGGTTATTCCTCTGCCCTGGTCCTATTAGACCTCTCAGCGGCTCGATACCATCGACTATGGTATCTTGCTGCGCCGGTTGGGGGATTGGGAGTGGAGGCACCGATATCGGTGGTTCTCCTCCTATCTCTGACCGTCGCAGACGGTGTTGACAGGGGGCAGAGGTCGACCGCGAGGGGCCTCACTTGTGGGGTCCTCAGGGGTCGATCTCGCCCTTCTGTTCAACATCTACATGAAACCGCTGGGTGAGATCATCAGTGGTTTGGGGTGAGATACCAGCAGTACGCTGATGACACTCAGCTGTACTTTTCCACCCGACCACCCCAATGAAGTTGTTGAAGTGCTGTCCCGGTGTTTGGAAGCCGACGGGTCTGGATGGGAGAAACAGGCTCAAGCTTAATCCTCCAAGACGGAGTGGCTCAGTCAGCTGCAGCAGCGCTGGCTGTTGGTGGCGAGTTATTGGCCCCAAAGGATAGGGTGCGAACTTAGGTGTCCTCCTGACGATCGGCTGTCGCTTGAAGATCATTTGACGGCCGTCCAGGGGGCCTTCCACCAGGTTCGCCTGGTTCGCAGTTGCGCCTTCCTTGATCTCGCTTGGATTACTGTAATGCTCTCACATGGGGCTCCCTTGAAGTGCGCCGGAGGCTTCAGTTAGTCCAGAATGCAGCTGCTGTTATAGAGGAGCACGTTAGCTCCCATGTAACACCGATCCTGCGCAGGCTGCACTGGCTGCCATGGCTTAGGACCTGGTGCATACGCCTACTGCTACCACATACAGAGAGGGACTCCCCAGACACTCTGGAATGAGCTTCCCGGGTTTACGCCAAATACCTGACCTTCGACATTTCGCCGAACTAAAACACATCTTTTATTCAATACTGGCTAAATTAGTTTTAAGGGAAATTTTATTAATTTTAAATGGGGTTTTTAGTATGGAACAAATGGTTACAGTTTATACACATCTGATATCATGTTTGTAGGGCAGATTGCCCTCTTCTTGTATGGATTTTAATTGCCTGCAATTCTGTCACTAATTTGTTTCTTTCCTTTAGTTTTTGTTTTCTCAGTACTATAGTTGCAAAATGAAAGCTTCTGGATCAGAATTTCATGGGACGTATGAGCATTCGGGGTTTTTCTTTTTTCCACCTGATTCAAAAGACAGGGCTATGAAAAGGTTGGATTGATACATTATATGTTTTAGAAAGGAGGGGACACCGCTTTGGTAGATATATAATTCATTGTATAGATGTGCTCAAGCTGAAATGTATCAGTTTTTATACCGGCCTTATGAGTTGAAATGATTACCCTACCTAGCAAAAAAATAATTATGCATTCATCAAAGGCTAATCACAGCATTCCTAATCTTTTTTTCATTTAAAAGGAATCAACATTTCCTTTCATACATTTGCATGTAAATTATGATCAACACTATAAAAATGTGCAGATACAAAGGTCATTGTAACTCAGTGTCCCATTTTGTTCATTTTTCTCATATCAATTGTGCTGAAGCAAAGATTTAGAGAAATGAGTAAGGTAGGAGTAATGTTAAGTTCGGGCAGTAACGAGGCTGGAGACCAGGGTAGTGACAACAGCTCTTTAATATATGGTGAACCCAGCAACAGGCTGGGGGAAAAACCTCTCCTTTTATACAGTTCTGGAGGTCCAATCAGCAACGTGTTGATTTCCGCTCAAATATTTAAAGGCACAACTGTTAATACATAACACTCCTCCTCCCAGAAAACACTTGGTCTTATTTATATATTTATTTACATGTTATTTTTCACGTAGTCACGCAAATAACCTGGGCCTCCTAGTTCTTTCTGACCTGCGCGGTTCAGTTCTGGTGGTGTTTGAGCTGGTCGGAGGGGCTGTTTTCCTCCCAGCTCTTTCTCTGGGCCATCGGGCTCTGGATTATTGGCCGACTCTTTTCTTGGCCATCCGGCCTTGATTAATTTTGGGATTTTCCTGCTGTTTCCTCGGGGACCTGATGGCGCTGGAACTCTGGGACCTCAGCTAAGTCTTGCGCCCCCGGTCATTGTCAGCTGTGGATTCAAAGTGGTATTGGTCATTACCTGTCTCTGTTGGTTCGGTTTGGTCAGTTATTCGCTTCTTAACTGATCTATGTGGCGCCGCCACATTCGGGTTGTCTGGTAGCTCTACCACACGATTTTGGCCCTGTTATTTTGTTACTTGTCCTGCGAGCCAACTAGGGCCGCCCTATAGTTTCGGCCCACACCCGGTCGCCTATGCTCATTTCCCTTGTTTTTCTAGCTCCCCTTGTAACCCTCGGTGTGTAATGGGGTTCAAACGTCAAGTGGGCACCGGAGTTTTCGCCCCATTAGCAACTGGGCTTTTCCCAGTGGCTGTGCTTGGGGTTCTGTGCTGGACGGCTAGGAAAAGTCTATTTTTGTTTGCCAGTCACCTGGCTTGAGCCTGACATGCCTCCTTAGCGCCCGGACGGAACGCCTGCAAGGCCATTCGACGCAGGGTGGAAAGGTGCAGAGAGGGCATGTCGGATGCCTTCCTCTGCCAGGTACTCTTCAAACTGGGCTGCCGTGAATTGGGGCTCATTGTCGGACACCAGAGTGTCCGCAACCCGTGAGTTGCGAATAGGTGGCGAGGGTTGCGATTACTGTCGGCCGTGGTGGACTTCAGTATGATCTCAACCATTTGGAAAATGCGCCCACCACCACTAGGAACGTTTGGCCGTGAAAGGGCCAGCAAAGTCAATGTGGATTCTTGACCAAGGCCCTTGGGGCTTTTCCCATTCTCTGGGGGGTAGCGGTCTGGACTCTTGGCAAGCTTGGCATTTCCTACCCTCTCAGCAATCTCTGCGCCCATGAGTGGCCACCATACATAGCTCTAGCTAACCCTTCATCCTCACGATGCCTGGGTGACCTCGTGGAGGAGGTCCAATACCTTGCCCTTAACTTAACAGGAATTATTACACGATCACCCCATAACAGGCACCCCTTGAGCCGAGAGCTCATCACGTTTCTTAACAAATTCTTTGAACTGCTCGCCCGGCGCGGGCCACCTCTCTGTACCCAACCGAGTACAGTCCTTAACACAATGTCTCGGTATGATGCCCGAGCCACTTCCTTTGATGTGACTGGGCCAGAGTCCAACGAGTCAATAAGGAGGATGGGTGTCCCGGAGTGGGATCTTCGGTCGCCCGGCAGTGGGCATCGGCTCAAAGCGTCTGCATGCCCCACTTCTTTCCTGGTCGATGCTGCAGCTTGTACGAGTAAGCTGCCAAAAATATAGTCCATCGGGTCAAGCGTGGCGACAGTGCCACAGGTGTTGGGCGTCGCCAGCCAGTAGTCCCAATAGTAACGGTCTGTGGTCAGTCACAATTTCAAAATTCCGCCCAAAGACATACTCATGGAATTTTTGACCCCTGATACAATGGCTAATGCTTCTTTGTCTAATTGGCTGTAGTTCCTCTCTGGGAGGACATCGCTCTAGAGTAGAACGCTATAGGGCTTCTGTGCCGTTTGAAGTCTATGGCTGAGTACAGCCCCACCCCATAAGGTGACGCATCGCAAACCAGCACTAGGGTAGTAGTGAGTCGTGATATTGGATGAGCAGGCTATCACTTGAGAGCAGGTTCTTTACTGCTTCAAAAGCCCTATTTTCTGACTTTCCCAAGACCAAACAGTATTTTTCCTAAGAGCCTATGCAGCGGTTCCAAGAACGGTTGCTTTGTTCTTTAAAAAGACCGCGAAAATTAACCAATCCCAGGAATGCCTGCAGCTCTGCTTTGTTTTTGGGCGCTGGAGCCTTCCTAATTGCCTTAACCTTGCTCTCAGTAGGGTGAATTTCTTGTCTATCCGTAGCCCAAGAAATCACGATTCGACCCTATCTGACATTTATTTGTCTTGACTTTAACCGCTGTCCGAAAATGCTCAAGACCTTTCTTAACCGCCTCCCCAATTCCTCCATGTTTTCCCTGAAATTAGGACATCATCAAGTAGGAACTACCCTGGGAGCCCTTGCAGTAGTCGCTCCATCAGGTTTTGAACAGCCCTGGTGCCACACTAACCCCAAATTGCAATCGGTGCACTTGAATGCCCCCTGTGCGCACAATCGCTTGGGCTTCGCCAGCGGGCGCCTACTGGCAGTTGTTGGTAGGCTTGGGCCAAGTCTAACTTTGCAAAGACTTGCCCTTGCCCCAAAGAGTGCAATAAATGTTGCACCACGGAACCGGGTACGCGCTTTTCTGTAAGGCTTTGTTAAGCGCCGCCTTGTAGTCAGCGCAAATTCTAATTGACCCGTCCGTTTGATGGGGTGACGATGCCTCCCACTTTGCGTGATCGACTGGCACCAAAATCCCTGATTTATGAGCTTGTCCAGCTCCTTATCAATTTTTGGTTTTAGGGCAAAAGGGACTCTCCTCGCCTTAAGCCTAATGGGGCTACCTGGGGTCTAAGTTGAAGGAAATAGGGGTCCCTTGTACTTGCCCAGGCAGTCCTTGAAGACATCTTCGAACTCGTTAAAGAGAATGTCTTTCAAATTGCAGTCACTTCTGTAGATGCCAGTCACCCCATGCCCAGGGCACGAAACCAGTCTAGTCCCAACAGACTGGGCAGAGTTCCTTCGACGATCGTGATGGGCAGGGTCTTTTGTGAGGGCCGTACTCGACTGGACGGAGGTGGTCCTCAACAGGGATGCGATTCCCTGGTAGTCGTGGCACTCGTAGTCGCTGTGTTGCAGATGGCGCTCGACGGACGGCAGCGACTTCGCCAGAGTGTCCCAGGACATGATGGTGATCGCTGATCCCGTTCTACTTCAAGCCTGCACCGCACTCCTCTATCTTGGGGCTTTGTGAAGATCTTCTTTTCCACTTTGGTTGAGGCGCGCCTAATGACAGTCGCTTGGTTAGACTTCGCGCTTTTCTTGTTTGAACCAATCGGGGCCGCCTTTCCGGTTCCGCTTGATTGGCCGATTTGAATTTTCGCGGAAGGTTGGGCCGCCTGCAAACCTGAGCTATGTCCTTTCTTCCCACACCGCCGCATGTTGCGCTTTTAAACCTGCAGCGTTGGCGCTGGTGTTGCCCTCCGCAGCTTCCGCACTCGCCACGGTCCTCAGTGTCGCTTTCGTCCGCAGACCCTTCTCATCTTCACCGCCGGATTCGGACTGAATCTCCTCCTGGTGTACTGGCGTTGGCTTGGCGCCGCCTTTGGATTGAAGAGGCTTTTGCAGAGTCTCTGCTGCTTTAGTAGACATTTCGTGTGCTCTGGCTTCGCCCAGAGCGTGGCTAGTGTCAGGTTGCTTTGGCTAGCAGTCCGCCGCCGAGGCGGATGTCCTTGACCCTCGGATGAGTTGCTCGAGTAGCACCTCGCCCAGGTCTCGGTATCCGCAGTCCTTGGACGCCTTCAAAGCGCCATGTAGTCACCGATGGACTCGCCTCCATCTGTTCACGCCTCGACCAAACCGCTGCACGATTTGGACGGCGCCGGTGCGAAATGGTTCTTCAGCAAAGTCTGCAGAGTCGGCCACGATACCGATTGTATCGTTGGCTCTGCCAGGGCTTCCGAATCTCGAGACCTCCGGCCCGCAATGGCTTAAGTAAGCCCGCTTATGTTATCAGGATCCTGTAGTTCGTTGGCTTCTAGAAAGCTTTCAAACGGGTCATATGTTCCCCATTTCTCCTTAGCCGGTTGTACGGTGCGGGTGGCGGTTTGCCATTTCCGCTTTCTGCCCTGAGTTTGCTGGGTTCGGAACCAGCGTGCTTCAGCTCGGTTCTGGTTCTCCTTAGCCTCGAGATCCCACCTTCGCCGCCAATGTTAAGTTCTGGAAGTAACGAGGCTGGAGACCAGGTAGTGACAACAGCTCTTTAATATAGGGTGAACCCAGCAACAGGCTGGGGGAAAAACCTCTCCTTTTATACAGTTCTGCTGGAGGCTTCGTCCAATCAGCAACGTGCTGATTTCCCGCTCAAATATTTAAAGGCACAACTGTTAATACATAACAAGTAAGGAAATGGGGAGGAGAAACAGGCTGGGAATGAAAAAAGTGAAACAGTCAGGAAAGGTGACCTAAATACAAGGAAAACAAGGTTCTAATTGTACAATTTTCATAGTGGTAAACAAGGAACAGTGGTACAAATGTTTTTAAGATCAGAACACAACTCCCACACAACTTTTAAAGATTATAATAGGACTTGCATGTGGGCTGTGGTGGGGGAAGAATACCGTATGCACTTGTGTTTGTATGCGAGAAAGAAAGAACAAGTGCTTGTGTGCATCTATTCCCAATTGATATGTGTTTAGACAAATAGAAAGAAATGCAGAAATTAACAGGATGCAGAAAGGAGGATGCTTGACTAACAAAAAGTGAAACAGTATTAAAACATGAAGCTTTTTCAGGAATCAAATTATTTTCCATAAACCTCTTAGTGACTAAAGTTTAAAACCACTGTTTAAAAAGCCATCAGGATGAGGTCTAACATTTTATGGCATGAAATCCAAAATGTTGCTTATACTCAGGGGCAGACTAGGATGCATGAAGAGACATTGGTTTGAAGGGGTAAATGTAAGAAGAATAAGTAGGTGGGATACATAATGGAGCACATGGTGTTGCTTTCTCACTGCAACCCTGTCTGTAGTTGAGTGGATCACTTTCCTCACTGAGTAGGCCTCCCTCATCCCAAACAAGTCCAAAGTTCATCAGTGGCTATCAGAATTCAGACTTAATGAGATAGCAAATCATCATCATCATCAAGATGCTGAAACCAAGCTCTATAAAATTTCTACGCATGTGAAGTGAAATCTCTTGATAGAGAACTAATCTAGGAGAAATGCCTCTTTTATCAAACATACCGTTTTTTGGCTTAATTCCCTTCCCATCCTGCTTCACACAATCATTGTCACCACCATCCTTTGCTTTGCAAAACTATCTCAATTGAAAACCAGTTTTTTTTTTTTTATTACAGTGAGGTGGAGAAGAGGCTCCTCCACTGAAGGTCTGCCTTTGATCAGCATTTCTTTCTTTTGCCTCGGGATTTGCTTCTCTGCCGATTCCCCCAGGAGCAGAAACTGATAAGAGAGAGGATCTTTATTTTTATTTTATTTTATTTATTTATTTTTGTCGGCATTATAGTTTTCTGTGGGCCGGCCGGAGGTGGGAGTAGGCAGGATGGACCCCCCCTGAAGCATCCTGCCAGTCAAAATGGGGCATGGAGGCCACGTGCCCACTGCACCCCATTTTCAGCCTGAACTGCCTCCTGCAGCACCTTAGTGGCCAAAACATTGGTTCTTTGCTATTTCCAGGCCAGCCCAATGGGCCAGATTTAAGCACCCCTGAAATAGACCACGACTGTGTGATTAGTAATTAAAATGTTGCACAGCAAATGATGAGACCCTGGTCCAAGTCCAGGTTTATACCTAGACATGAATAAATAACTTTGGACCTGTCATTCTTTTTCTCATGGCATGCTAGTACCATTTTATATGGTCTTAATAGACTTAGTGCCCATTGTATTTTTTGAACATTTTTTTCCCATTCACTAGGAGATGATTTAATTATTTCATTGCATTAACTCAGACAGAGATTACAGAATATTGTATTAAAGATCTACATCTGCGATGTGTGATAGTACACATCCCTGTTTTATTCTGGATGATACCGTGAACAGTTATGATGTTCTTTAATTTGTTCTGACTATGCTTCTGCTATCATTATATATGTTGCAGGCTACTGCAACAGTCATCATCAGAATTTGATTGTGCACATCAGTCACTTCTCCTCGCTTGCTAATCTGCAGAGAACAAGATGGGTTTATGCAGAGGCAGCCCTTTTGTGAAGGCAAGTATACAGGCAACTCTTCTCTCCAGAATTTCAGGTCCCCTGATGAAATAACTCTCAATAGGATTTCATATTGCTGAGGTTTTTAATTTTGTAAATATTTCTTGGTTCTAGGTGAATCAGATAGGAACAATGGAACTTCCTATTCAAAAGTTTAAGCTCTGTGCATCCATCCAGGCTTCCTTTACAGATGGGGTGCAAAGATGTAAGCCCCTAGTGATCCCCTTCCCAGGGGTGGTATTCATTTGCTTTCCCTACTGGTTTGCAAATGGGAGTGCATGCATGTGCTTTGCTTGTGCACGCACCTTCCATGCATGCGCCCAGCATAAAAAACATGCCTAAATAGGATGGCATAGAGCCAGGGTGGGTGGGTCAGCCCACCTGCGATTTCCATTACCGGTTTGCCTGAACCGGTCTGAACCGGCTGAATACCACCTCTGCCCCTTCCACAGGGAACCAAACTCGAATCATTTTCAGCCTCCAGGGGCTATGCTGACATGGAGGATGAGATTTCTAGTTCCAATGTATTTGAGGAGCAAGCATCTGGGCAGTTATGGTAACTGATTATGTTACCATAATCAGTTTACCCTCTTCTAGTCCATCACTCTGTTTCACCCTGTTTTCTATTAAACAAACTGAATCAAATTTTAAATACTTAATCCTTGTTACCTAGCACCTTATCTAACTCGGTCTTTTCTCTTCAAATTGATCATAGAACAAGCAAGAAGACCCAGGGGAAGGGCCTTCTCTGTGGGGGCTCCCGCCCTCTGGAACGAACTCCCCCCAGGATTTCGTCAACTTCCGGACCTCCGAACCTTTCGCCGCGAGCTCAAAACTTACTTATTTATCTGCGCTGGACTGGGTTAGTTTTTTAAGTTATGGGTTTTTAATGGGTTTTATCTCTAAATTTTAATTGTGGCCAATTCGGATAGGTTTTTTTACTAGTATTTTAATTGTATTTATAATGTATTTTCATTTTTTACTTGGCTGTGAACCGCCCTGAGTCCTTCGGGAGAAGGGCGGTATACAAATTTATATATAAATAAAAAAAATAAAAAAAATTGACTCTTCATG
Source organism: Ahaetulla prasina (assembly GCF_028640845.1). Lineage (NCBI taxonomy): Eukaryota > Metazoa > Chordata > Lepidosauria > Squamata > Colubridae > Ahaetulla > Ahaetulla prasina. The sequence continues at coordinate 41,942,003 of NC_080542.1, read as the reverse complement.
GTTAGGATTACAATTTTTAAGCAGGCCCTCTTGCTTACCCTTTATTAGCTACTTGCTCTCTGGGTTATTATCAGATAGTAACACTTATTATAGCCAAATCATTATAGCTTCACTTGCTAATTTATTAAAATGAAGGCTACTGTTAGAGATGGAAAAGCTGCCTTCACTGTTTTACTGCCATTTGGCAGACTTCATTATTTTCTCATGCTCCCATGACAGGAGAAATTCCACAAATGGAGCTTTTTCTGGAATGTGAGGCAGTAAGGGGAAAGAGAGGCATATGCATGATTTGTTGAATATCTACCTTTCCAGGGGTTGTGGTGTAAGAAAGGAGCGGAGACTTCCTAAATGCTGCCAACATGACTGGTTGGAGTATTCCAGGATCAAGAAGAATCATCACATTTTAGCTCTAAATGTTGCTTTTGGCTGATTAATTTCAGCTCTGAATGTTGCTCTTGGATCTATTTAAGGCACCTTGAAGGCTCAAAATTTCTCTTTCTCATTTCTGAGGGGATTTTCAGGACTATTTTCCTGTTCTTCTTTCTTGCTCTTGAATTGCAGCCTGGCAAGCAGGAAATAAATCAGTTCCAGCTCTTATCACTATATTCCGGTGCCAACAACGACAACCTTTCATCTGCTAAATTTCTGCATGCCACAATCAAACTGATAAAACACAGAAACAGCTGTTGTAGTGGATGTCTTGGATTATTTCCTATGTATTTTGGATAGTTCCTTTATTATTTATTTATTTATTTATTTTATTTAATCATATTTATATACCGCCCTATCTCCCGAAGGACTCAGGGCGGTTTACAGGCACTTAAAAACACATAAATACAGTATAAAAACAGTTAAAAAACTTATTCAAAAAGCCCGTTAATTAAAACATACAAATAAAACCCAATTAAAACCCATAAATTTAAAATCTAGCTCAGTCCTGCACAATTAAATAAGTATGTTTTGAGCCCGCGGCGGAAGGTCCGAAGGTCCGGAAGCTGACGGAGTCCGGGGGGTAGTTCGTTCCAAAGGGTGGGAGCCCCACAGAAGGCCCTTCCTGGGCGCCGCCAGGCGACATTGCCTCGCTGGCGGCACCCTGAGGAGACCCTCTCTGTGAGAGCGCACGGGTCGGTGAGAGGTATTCGGTAGCAGTAGGCGGTCCCGTAAATAACCCGGCCCAATGCCATGGGCGCTTTAAAGGTGGTCACCAAAACCTTGAAGCGCACCGGAAGGCCACAGGTAGCCAGTGCAGTCTGCGCGGGATGGGTGTTATGCGGGAGCCACGAGGGCTCCATCTATCACCAGCGCAGCCGCATTCTGGACTAACTGTAGCCTCGGATGCCCTTCAAGGGAGCCCCATGTAGAGCATTGCAGTAATCCAGGCGAGGCGTCACGAGTGCGTGGTGACCGTGCATAGGGCATCCCGGTCCAGAAAGGCGCAACTGGCGTACCAGGCGAACCTGGTGAACGCTCTCCTGGAGCGGCCGTCAAATGATCTTCTAGAGACAGCCGTTCATCCAGGAGGCGCCTAAGTTGCGAACCCTCTCCATCGGGGCCAATGACTCGCCACCGATGTTCAGCTGATTTAGCTGACTGTACCGGGATGCCGCATCCACAGCCACTCTGTCTTGGCGGGATTGAGCTTGAGCCTGTTTCTCCCCATCCAGACCCGTCGGCCTCCAGACACGGGACAGCACTTGATAACCGTTGGGGTGGTCCGGTGTAGAAAAGTACAGCTGGGTGTCATCCGCATACAGCTGGTACTTCACACGAAACCACTGATGATCTCACCCAGCGGCTTCATGTAGATGTTAAACAGAAGGCGAGAGGATCGACCCCTCGGCACCCACAAGTGAGGCGCCTCGGAGCCGACCTCTGCCCCCCTGTCAACACCAACTGCGGCCGGTCAGAGAGATAGGAGGAGAACCACCGATAAATGGTGCCTCCCACTCCCAATCCCTCCAACCGGCGCAGCAGGGTACCATGGTCGATGGTATCGAAAGGCGCTGAGAGGTCTAATAGGACCAGGGCAGAGGAACAACCCCTATCCTGGCCTCCAGAGATCATCCACCAACGCGACCAAAGCCGTCTCCGTGCTGTAACCGGACCGGAAACCGGACTGGAACGGGTCTAGATAGACAGTTTCATCCAGGTGCAAGGGAAACTGATATGCCACCATACTCTCTACAACCTTCGCCGCGAAGCGAAGGTTGGAGACCGGACGATAATTACCTAAAACAGCCGGGTCCAGGGAAGGCTTCTTAAGGAGGGGCCTCACCACCGCCTCTTTCAAGGCGGCCGGGAAGACACCCTCCACCAAAGAAGCGGTCGTAATCGCCTGGAGCCAGCCTCGTGTCACCTCCTGAGTGGCCAGCACCAGCCAGGAGGGGCACGGGTCCAGTAAACATGTGGTGGCATTCAGCCTACCCAGCAACCTGTCCATGTCCTCAGGAGCCACAGGGTCAAACTCATCCCAAACAATATCGCCAAGACCACCCTCGAGCATCTCACCCGCATCACCGCAATCTTGGTCCAAACCATCCCGAAGCTGAACGATTTTATCGTATAGATAACCGTTAAACTCCTCAGCACGTCCCTGCAACGGGTCATCCCGCTCCCCCTGGTGTAGGAGGGAGCGAGTCACCCGAAACAGGGCGGCTGGGCGGTTATCTGCCGATGCAATGAGGGAGGAGGCGTAGCTACGCCTCGCTTCCCTCAATGCCACTAGGTAAGTCCTAGTATAGGACTTCACTAGTGTCCGATCAGTTTCCGAACGGCTAGACCTCCAGGAACTCTCTAGGCGTCTTCTCCGGCGCTTCATCCCTCTCAGCTCCTCGGAGAACCAAGGAGCCGGTTGGGACCTGCGCCGGGTCAGAGGCCGCAAAGGCACGACACGGTCTAAGGCCCCCGCCGCGGCCCGTTCCCAGGCCGCAACAAGTTCCTCAGCCGAGCCGTGAGCCAGACCCTCAGGAAATGGCCCAAGCTCCGTCCGGAATCCATCCGGGTCCATCAGGCGCCTGGGGCGGAACCAACGTGTCGGCTCCGCCTCCCTGCGGTGGTGAATGGCGGTCAGAAAGTCCAGGCGAAGAAGAGAGTGATCTGACCATGACAAAGGTTCAATGACTATTTCCTTTAAGTCCAGATCTCTCAACCACTGACCAGAGAGGAAAATCAAGTCCAGAGTGCCACCCCCAATGTGAGTAGGGCCATCAACTACTTGGGTCAGGTCCAAGGTCGTCATGGAAGCCGTGAACTCCCGAGCTGCCGTCGATGACAAGCCGGAAGATGGCAAGTTAAAGTCCCCCATGACTAAAAGTCTGGGGGTCTCAACTGCCACCCCAGCCAGCACCTCCAGGAGCTCGGGCAGGGCAGCTGTCACGCAGCAAGGAGCCAGGTACGTGATCAGCAAGCCCATCTGACACCTACGACCCCATCTCACAAAGAGGGATTCGCACCCGGCAATCTGAGGTACAGTGGTCTCCCTCGGCTCTAGACTCTCTCTAATCACAACCGCCACCCCCCACCCCTACCCTGGGCCCTCGGCTGATGGAATGCACGGAAACCCGGTGGGCACATCTCAACAAGGGGCACGCCCCCTTCAGTGCCCAACCAGGTCTCCGTAATGCCCATAAGGTCCGCGGAACCCCCCTGTATAAGGTCACAGACAAGGGGGGCTTTGTTCACCACGGACCAGGCATTGCACAACATCAACCGAAGGCCCAAGCTCTGAGGATCCTGACCATCCGGGGGACGGGAGAAGTCCAAGGGGTCGGAGCGCGTGATCACTTTCAGACATCGAGCACGCACTCCCGGAACTTGATATGACCCCTCGCTTCCGCCATGCCTGCCTCTCCCACTTACCGTGTCGATAGAACCACTGTTCTGTTTCCCTTCCCCCAATACTCCCAGCAAAGAGTCCGCCAGAGGCCTTCCTTTTTTCCTTTTATTTACATAGATACATGTCCTGGCCACGTCTACCCACGGGCCTGCCAAGTTTCTGGAGATAACGAGGAAATTATAGATAAGGCCAGAATTACTCACGAATATATTCTTCCCTCCATTGAAACAGTTAGCTCGCGCCAATTCATTACTTTGTCCAAGACAAAAAACCAGGAAGTCCCGCCTCCTATTTATAGTCTCTGCAGATGTCACTGCATGACAATCATGACTTGGCTTCCTCCCAACGCTGTTTCTGCTGCGCACGTCGGTCACGCCTCCGCAGCCTCGCATCACTCCAAAACTGTTCTTGGGGCGTTGCCAAATCAGAAGAAGGCTCCAGAGAATCAGGCCTTGCCGGCCCCTCCTCCTCCCTTTGAGTGGGGCCAGGGAGGGAGAGGGCTCAAGAGAAGCAGGGCTTGCCAGGTCTTCTCCCTCATTTTCTGAATCATCCGAGTCCAGGAGTCTGGGTCCAGGAACCTGGGTCACAACAACCACCCTCACAGATAGGAACACACTCCTCCCCCATAACCTCCGAACCTGATAGAGAAAAACCGCCGCGAGCATGTGCAGGAACTGGCCCCCTACCCGACGGGTTACCCCCATTACCCGCCCTTACCCTCCCACCCCTTAAAAATTCCCTCTCTAAAAAACCCCACAAGCTCTTCTTTTTCGCATGCCACCTCTGTGGGTCCCAAGACCCGTCATGGAGGCCGGCCCTCGATAGTGAGGAGGGCCATTCCTGCGAGGCGGGGGCACCTCGCAGGCGCAAGAGTTCACAAGCAGTATAATGCGTAGCAGCTGAGACTAAGAATCGGCAAAATAGAGGCTCCATCTCCGAATGGCAAGATGATAACAGATGGTGCTAGACCAGAATGAGGGCAAACAAAGAATGGAACAGTAATTAGCACCGAATGACAGTCTAGGTGGTATTCTGTCCGGTGCATAGTCCAAACATCCTGGAACCGGGGGTGAGGGGAAATGGCGTTCCAGTCGCTGGCCACGTCTTCCTCCGTCTTCCTCTGTCCCCAAATAAATCCCTTGTCTCCCCCAAAAGGTCCTAATAGGACCAAAAACGGCCATAGAAGTCCCAAAAAGGCCGAGGGGGGCATGGGTGATGTTAACACAGTCACGGTCACAGACTGATTGCAGGGGAACAACTCCGGGGTGCCTCCATCATCTCCCCGCAGTCCTCCAAAACCACCTCCAGACATGGCTAGGGAGGAATCCTAACCACTCCAGAAGCCGGGTCTCCCCAGACCTCTCCCTTCAAGAGGCGAAGCCCATGTAAAAGGCTAAACCTCTCCGAGAGGCTGGGGGATATGAAGGCTGCCAAGTCCACAGTCAGGCAGCAGGGAGAAAGCCAGGAAACCAAGGCAACGAGGCAGATGGCAATAAGGGTAGATGTAATACCTCCGCTATCATCCAGGTCGTCCACGTTGCAGAGGCTGGAGCCCAAAAGGCTAAAACCCGAAAAGTCCGGAGTCCACGCTCAGAAGAGGGCCGGGAAACGAGCCAGAGGCTAGAGGCCTGCCGGCAAGACGAGTCGGCCGAGAAACGGCCGGAAAAAACGGCGACTCATCGCCCCACCTCCGAGCCTAAAATATGGCCGCCCGAATCCACCGCTTGCCTACCCGGCCTCGTTCCCGGTAGCCATATGGATGAAAAAGTCCAGAGACCTCTCATATGGCTGCCCAAGGTAAGATCTACCGGGCCGGGGGCAGCAAGCGGCTAAACGGGCGACCGAGGCATCGCCAGCATCGGAGGGGCCTCTCGACGCCGGAGCCGAGTCTTCAGAGCCGCGCCATCTTCAAGAAGAAGAATTCTTCAAGAAGAATTCTATAATGTTTTTATTTATTTATTTATTTTGTCACAACATCATATAAAAAGATTTTATAGTATATAAACATATATATGAGAAAATATTGGGAGGTATAAGCATCTATATATATATATAGGAAGAAGAAAAGAAAAACAATAGGACAGGAACGGTAGGCACATTTGTGTGCTTATGCACGCCCCTTATGGTCCTCTTAGGAATGGGGTGAGGTCAATAGTGGAAAGTTTTTGGTTAAAGCTTTTAGGATTATGGGAAGAGACCACAGAGTCAGGTAAAGTATTCCAAGCACTGATGATTCTGTTACAGAAGTCATATTTTCTGCAATCTAGATTAAAGCGGTTAACATTAAGTTTAAATCTGTTGGTTGCTCTTGTATTATTGCAGTTAAAGCTGAAGTAGTCTTTAACAGGAAGGACATTACAATAGATAATTCTATGAGTTAAACTTAGGTCTTGTCGAAGGCGACGGAGTTCCAAGTTTTCTAAGCCTAGGATTTCAAGTCTGGTGGGATAAGGTATTTTGTTGTTTTCAGAGGAATGGAGAACTCTTCTTGTGAAATATTTCTGGACTCGTTCGATTGTATTGATGTCAGAGATGTGGTGCGGGTTCCAAACAGGCGAGCTGTATTCTAGAATTGGTCTAGCAAATGTTTTGTATGCTCTGGTTAGTAGTGTGGTGTTTTTGGAAAAGAAGCTACGCAAGATTAGGTTTACAACTCTTAGAGCCTTTTTTGCTATGTAGTTACAGTGGGCTTTGGCACTTAGATCATTTGACATGAAAACTCCAAGGTCTTTAACGGGGTGGGGGTCATAAGGTAATGTCCATCAAGTATGTACTTAGTGTTTGGGTTCTTTTTTCCAATATGTAAGACTGAGCATTTGCTGGTTGAGATTTGGAGTTGCCAAGTTTTAGACCAAGTGGTTAGATGATCAAGGTCTTTTTGGATGATAGATGCATTGTCTGTGGTGTTAAATAGTTTGACATCGTCAGCAAAGAGAACACAATTACTTGTAATATGGTCACAAAGATCATTAATGTATAGTATGAAGAGTGTTGGTCCAAGGATGCTGCCTTGAGGAACGCCACTCTTGACAGGAACAGGATTTGATAGAGCATTGCCAATTTTGACCACTTGTTGTCTGTTAGACAGAAAAGCAGATATCCATTTGTGAAGGGGTCCTGAAATGCCATAGGATTTTAGTTTTAGGAGAAGTTTATCGTGTACTACTGAGTCAAAAGCTTTGCAGAAGTCTATGTAGATTGCATCTATTGTTTTGCCTTGATCAAGATTTGTAGTCCATATGTTTTTACAGTGAAGAAGTTGTAAGTTGCATGATAATTTTTTCCTGAAACCAAATTGTTTATTGGAGAGTAGGTTGTTAGTTTCTAAGTGTGAGGTAATGGATTGGTTGATGATTGATTCCATGACTTGTGAAATGCCAACCTAAAATCTTCTTTCCACAGAAAAAAAAAAAGGTCAGTGTTTTACATGATAAAGAGTTGATGGGTGCAAGTCTCCATTCACCTATCAGCTAAATTCAAAATAGAATGAAATTCCTTTGTCTCACATCAATAAGCTTCCTTGTTTTCCCTGGTGAAGAATGCAGGCAAAAGAGAACTGAAAAATGAGTTTGAAGCTAACTCTGGAAACTTTTTAAAAATATGCTGTGAAGCTCAAATCCATCCATTCTTCTTCTATCTTCATTATTTTTCAGCTATCTTTCTCCTAATTACCTCAAGTTTCTTCCCACTTCAGCCAGTAGTATTTCTGCCCTTATTTTGTTTTTTACAAATAACTGAATGTGGCAAATTTATCCAATACACCTTCCGCCTCTTATTTTCCCCACAAGAACAACCCGGTAAGGTGAGTTGGGCTGATAGAGATGACTGCCTCAGAATCACTCAACTTGCTTTCATGGCTAAGGCGAGACTTGAAATCATGTCGCCTGGTGCCTTAACCACTAGACCAAACTTCCCTTCCTCATTCCTTCTATTATAGTTAAAAATGCAGCAGTATTTCTTAATAGCTCCACTAATAGAAGCAAGCATTCAGCAACTTTTTGATGGTCCAGCAGGAACATCATGTAACCACATTGGGTAAGAATGGAACTTCTTGGCTTATTTTATTCTTTTATTTTATTTTGAAGAATAGGTGTTAAGAATTCTGTATTGTGGAGGGATGAACATGAAAGCCTGAATGAAGGCTGACACATCAGTTTATCACCATCCACCCACTCTCTCTTTCTGTCATCCATACATATACAGAGGATAGGAAGCAAAGCAATTAGAATTATGCTACTGTTTCATAGCAGCTTGTGGCTGAAATTTCCAGAGACACTGGGAGACCTAAACATGAGATTTGATAGTAGGGATGCCTTGTGAGGCCAATGGTGATCAGAAGCATTAATGGGCAGTTTGCAGCAGAATAAATAATGGGAAGCCATTGCCTCTGCTTTGTTCAGAGATGAGAGTACCTTCTGTTCTTTTTCATGTCAAATTCAGCTGGCCACTGGAATGCAAAACTATTTTAACACTTAAAACAATGTGAGAAGCTTTTCTGACTGAAATAAAGGACTAAAAGTTTTGAAGTACTTACAAGTGTATTTAGATGTAGCCTTTCTTTCTTCTAGAGCAGAGAGAATGGTATGATAGGGCCACCAGCTGCAAAACTGCTGACAACCACGAGATGGGAGCAAAGAAATACATAAAACACTTTGCTGACATCCACTATGCTTTCAGACTTTTCAGCCCAGATCGGGAAGCTTTTTAGCTTGATAAACTAAATTTGGAAAAATCCAGTTCTGTTTAAAGACGTATACAAAGTAGAACTACTAAACAAAATCCAGAAGACCACCAGATGTCTGCCATCTAATGACCTTCTGGATTTTTATAGCCAAATCTTCCCTGATAGATAATGTAGCTGAGGAATAGCCTAGGGAAAAAAATGGTTAAGAGTACAGTTGGAAATATTTAACTTTGACTCTTACAATTGGTGCCCTGTGAATATATAACTTTCAGAATTCACAGCTATCAGAACCAACACACTTGGCTTTACATCAGCAAAAAAATAGAAATATTGTCACTGCTGATGGCTGTCACACACAACTAGACACACCCAGACCTTGGAAAGCTTTCGCTGCTGCCCAACCCTAACCCTGTCCCCTGTCCAGGATTCGATGACAAATATATAAAGGGATATTGACTAAAGGGCTGTCCCCTGTGATTCTGGAGAAATGGAAGTCACAGAAGAAGAAGGTGCCTGTCTTCATTTCCCCTTCTATAGAGACATTCACATCAAATTTATCTATCCTCTGATTAACAGACTATTCACTGAGATTCAGCCTATGCCCAGATACTGCTTACAGCAAAACTGCCAGTTAGGAGAGTACACATGTCTAGGTTTTATGCAGCAACATCTAAGATCCACTAGAATTTCATTGGGCAAGGTGCTGCTACATAGATGTATTGTGTGTAATTTTAGGTATTATGAGCCATGGTAGTGCAGTGGTTAGAGTGCAGTACTGCAGGCTACTTCTGCTGCCTGCTGGCTGCCTGCAGTTTGGCAGTTCAAATCTCACCAGGCTCAAGATTGACTTCCATCCTTCTGAAGTGGGTAAGATGAGGATCCAAATTGTTGGGGACAATTTGCTGACTCTGTAAACTACTTAGAGAGTGTGGTAAAGTACTGCAAAGCAGTATATAAGTCTAAATGCTATTGCTACTGCTATTATCAAATAAGTGTAAATATCATGACTACATTTTAGATACCATCACATTTTTATAATTTTATATATTATCCTATTTTATGTAATTTTAGCTACTACTTCACATATAACTTAGAAGCAGATTTTTCCTTTGAAATTTACTGACAAGTCCTAGTCAGGTTGTTCTATTATTATAAATTTTGTCTCAAGTGATTTTTTTAAAAAATTCTTAGATATATTTTTAACTGCTACAGATCACTCATGAATATACTTCTTATCTAAGACTGTAATAAACTGACTGACTACTGGATGGGATTCTGGATATTATAATTTGAACACATCTGCAAGGGGATGTGTGTGGATGAAGCTGCAATATTTCTGTAATCCTGAAGTTATTCCACATTTTGTGTCTTACATCATTCCTTCTCTGCATGCTGTGTGGTGCATTTTATTCTTGGCTGCTAACAAAGAAGTATAAATGCGTTGATAGGAAAATAAGGGAAGGTAAGATTGGCAGCCAGGCGTCTCCTGGTAGAGGTGTAATTGTACTGGAATTGAAAAAGATGACTGTGGGCTTGGCTTGGAAAAACAGACAAGACTGGGTTGATAAATTTGATGCCATGGAGGTTAATAGAGCGATTCAGGAACAATTGGCAATTCAGAATAGTAAATAGTATTGAATGGAAACCTGTGTGACTTTTCAAATGGGTTGTCACTTTTTCTTTTTAATAGATAAAAATGCACCCTGTCTTTAATAGGTGTATAAGAAGCAGAGAGGGATTCATTGGGTAATCTTCCTATCACTGCATCTCTATGCTTGGAAAAACATTTACCTCTTGAATTTCTGCCTGTTATGCAGCTATTACAATTCCAGACTTTCCATCAATATTAATGAGAGCTTATTGAATTCAATCTCACAGAGAAGCCATGCCTTCCCGCCATCTCACTCTGCATGCTGTTTTTATAAGTTAACTTATTTTTATTTTAGTTGTGCTACTGTAACAGGAAATGAAAAACTAAATGAAAAAGAAACTACTACAGATGGTCTTACTTTCTAATAATGGTCACAATTGCTCTATTATAGTGGATATTATTAGTTGTAAGTACTATTTCTCATGACTACATTTTAGATACCATCACAAGGGCTCAAAGGGACATGGTGGCTCAGGGGCTAGGATGTTGAGCTTGTCAATCGAAAGGTCGGCAGCTCAGCAGTTCGAATCCCTAGTGCTGCCGTGTAATGGGGTGAGCTCCCGTTACTTGTCCCAGCTTCTGCCAACCTTGCAGTTTCGAAAGCACGTAAAAATGCAAGTAGAAAAAATAGGGACCACCTTTGGTGGGAAGGTAACAGTGTTCCATGCGCCTTTGGCATTGAGTCATGCCAGCCACATGACCACGGAGACGTCTTCGGACAACGCTGGCTCTTTGGCTTTGAAACGGAGATGAGCACCGCCCCCTAGAGTCGGCAATGACTAGCATGTATGTGCGAGGGGAACTTTTACCTTTACCTTTACTATTTCTCACCTTCAGCCCAAATGATGTAACCTGAAATACTACCAATATTTAGTGCATTACTCCCATAATCCCCAGCTAGCGTAGTCAATGTTCAGATCTTGAAAGCTGATGTTCCAAATATTTTGAAGACCAGAAAAATAGAATTGGAAGGGATCGTAGAGATTTTCTAGTCCAACCCCCTGCTCAAACAGGGAACTCTATATTATTTCAGACAAATAATTATCTAGTCTTTTCTTTAAAAACTGCAGTGTTGTAGCACCCACAACTTCTGTTGTTGTTCCACTGAATAATAATCATAATCATCATCATCATCATCATCATAATAATAATAGCCTTTATTGTCATTGTACATCATGTATACAACAAAATTGGTTTAGTCTCTATTGGTGCAATCCATAAGAGAAATACAATTCCCAATTTATACAAGTAACTGGGAAAAAACAAACTAGTCATATATTTCCATATTTACGTGGAATGATTGTGATTGTGTTTAAGAGTTTGACAGCTGTTTTTAAATCTGTTTGTCTGGCTGGCTATACTTCAATGTCTTCTGCCTGATGGTAAAAGTGAAAAGAGACACTGGCCAGGGTGTGAATCATACCTAAGTATCTTCTTTACTATGCTAAAACAGCGAGATCTGGCGATGTCATCCAGCGGTGTTAGAGGGCAAACAATAGTTTCATGTGCCGAATTGATCACTCTATGTAGCGCGTTCCTGTCGGCAGCTGTTAAATCAGCGTACCATACTTTATACAGTATGTGAGGACACTTTCTACTGTGGACTGATAGAAAGAAGTCATCAGCCATTCCACCTGATTTTTCCACAGGACTCTAAGGCAAGGAAATCTCTGTTGAACCTTACTAACCACCAGGGATGTGTTGTTTTTCCAGGTGAGATCTTGACTAATGAGCACTCCCAAGAATTTAAAGAGGAAACCCACTCCACACGTCCTCCCCCCCTTGATATATAGTGGGGCAGGTTCCTCTCTGTGCTTAAGCATGTTAAGCATATTGATTAATTGTTCTAACTGTGAGGAAATTTCTCCTTAGTTCTAGATTGTTTTTCTCCTTGATTAGTTTCCATCCATTGTTTCTTGTCCTGCCTTTGGAGAATAGGTTGACCCCCTCTTCTTTGTGGCAGCCCTTCGATATTGGAACATTGCTATCATATAACACCAGCCCTTCTTTTCTTTAAACTAGACATACCCAATTCCTGCAACCATTCTTGCCTTTCCATTTTCCTCATCAGTCCACATGCTTTTTGTAGTATAAACATCTAAAGCTCACAGAAATGAGGCTTTGATTAATACAAATACTGCATTACTAGTATGGCCTAATAAATGGTATAGTTGTTTTCCCAATCCAGTATCCTGTGTTGGGCTTCAGATCCCATCATCCCATAAGACAGCAGGGGGAGTGATAAAAGTAAATGGCATGTCAACCCCCCCACCTCAAAAAAACCCCAAAAAACCACATGTGGCAAATCTTCCAAGCTGGTTTCTTTGCTGTTCCTCACCCATAGGTAAAATCTTCTCAAACTGAAACACTATTATCTACAATAAACCAGGGGTGCTATTCAGCAGGTTCTGACAGGTTCTGGAGAACTGGTAGCGGAAATTTTGAGTAGTTCAGAGAACTGGCAAATACCACCTCTGGCTGGCCCCATAGTGGGGTAGGAATGGATATTTTGCAATATTCTTCCTCCAGAAGTGGGATGGGAATGGAGATTTTCAGTATCCTTCCCCTGCCATGGCCACAAAGCCACGCCCACAGAACCGGTAGTAAAAAATATTGAATTCCACCACTGCAATAAACATAATCTGAGAACTATTAGAGAGGGGCTGTCTGAACATTCTTTCTCTTACACAAACTATCTCAACTGATTTGCCTCTTAATCCTCTGGAATGCACCCCACCTTGGAATCCAGCTCATCATGTGGTAAAACTGAATGGGATTATGAAATCTAAAGCCCCACACATCCAGAAGGGCACCAGAAGGGACATTTAAACTAAGATATATGGAGAAGATAGAAAGGAAGCCCATGACTGACAAAGTGGTTTCAAAACAGCAGACAATGTGATCCGTATTCAGTTCCATCCAACATTGCCTTTCAAACCTATCCATTTGACAGCATGGTGTGTGACCAAAACAATACATGAGACAGACACAACTGACAAGTAACAAGTCCCAAAGCAAAATGCAGAATCCAGAAATCCATAAAACAGAACATGTGTTGCTTTGTGATTGCTGCTGCTATGGTACTATTACTGTTTATTGATTTGACTGTGCATACTAATTGTCTAGGAATCTTGGTAGAAATGTATCAGAAAAATCTGACCTGTTGATGAAATGCAGTTAATGGCTATTCCTAATAAGACTACACCAAAGTGTAGAATGCATATGCTGTGTGGATGATTGGCTGCAGGTTACTTCATCAAAAGCATTGTTTATTTTTGAATTACCAGCTGCCAAAAAATACAAGTAGATAATACCAGCAGCTTTTAACTGAATAGTTAAACCTAAAATACAATGGGTGGACACAGTACTATTGCCCTCAGTTATATTTATAATAAACCGGTAGGCCATCGTGAGAAATGAATGGTGATCCAGGATAACTATTCCATTTAGCAAGTTGCCTTGCACAAAGAAAATTAGATGTCAGAGAGAAGCAAAACTCACTCTAGAAGAATTGGTCTTGTGGGAGAAAATTCAGATAGATTTTTCTCTCTTATATAAAGAAGGGGAGAAGTGGGGAGAAAGAATACTCCTTTTTAAAAGAAACAACCATTTTTGCCTACTTCCATGCCTTATACAAGTAAGCCCTGATTTCTAATCACTTGTTTAGTGGGAGATCAAAATTATAATGATACTAAGAAAAGTGACTTACTACAGGTATTTGGACTTATAACCATTGCCATGTCACCACAATCACATGTGGAAGCAAGTCAAAATTTGGTGTTTGGCAACTGGCATGTATTTACAAGAGTTGCAGCATGCCGGGATCACATGACTGCTATTTGCAACCTTCCCAGCCTGCCTTTGACAAGCAAAGTCAATGGGGGAAACTAGATTTGTTAACAATTGGGTGAATCGCTTAATAAATGTATCAAAAAAGATCATTAAATTGGGCATGATTCATTTAACAACTGCTTTGCTTAACAATGAAAATCCTGGCCCCAGTTGTGGGTTTAAGTTGAGGGCTACCTGTATATATAGCCAGCCATCTTTCTCTGGGATAATATCCTTTTAAGTAGAAAGGTAGAAAGTTCTGGCATTGTGCTATGACCCAGAGCGATTATCATAATTCCCCTTGGAAGATAGCCCATTTCTTCCTGTGCTTGAGTAGTAAATCAGAGAAAAACTGCTGCTAAGATTTACTGCAAAAAGAAAGAAAAGAAAAGAAAAGAAAAGAAAAGAAAGAAAGAAAGAAAGAAAGAAAGAAAGAAAGAAAGAAAGAAAGAAAGACCAGCTCTTTAGAATCATAACCATATTTATAAATGACGTCCACTCACAAATGCTTTATTTTTTGACTTGGCAAGATTGGAAATTTTTGTCCCTGTGTTTCTTCCCATGGTGCTATTGCCAGCTGCCACTGCTCACATTATTTATCACACCTGAATTGGTACAAACAGCAAACGGCAAAGAGGCAGTTTTACCTTTGCAAGCTAGGGAAAGGACTTTTTGATCGATGGTTGCAGTGGCTTTCCTCAACTTTAGGCCTATTCTGAACAGCGTCCACAAATGGTGATTCAGCACTGAGCATTCATTGTTGGGCAAAGGAAATGACAGGCTGATAGACTTAACTTTCTGGATTTCTGAACATACATCAAGTGCTTTACTCCCATTGATTGGGAATCCAAGTTGGACTTTTACTGTCCAAAACAACATTGTTCCTCTCTGCTGTATGATTAGTTCTCATCAACCTGCCCGGATGCACATTTATGCTTTGTTACAGTATGTCTGAGTGTCATTAGGTGTACAATGCAGAAGATAAATGTAGCATTGAGATGGGAGTTTTCGTCAAGCTGAGAATAAGATGGAAGAAGCTGTTTCCTGCAGTTGGCAGTGGAACTGTCCCTTCTCAGGGAAAGGAAACTCTGCCCATGTGCCCAAATGGGATGCAAATAAGATGGAAGGTCAAGAGATCTGCAAGTCCTAGCATCTAGTAAACTGGATCTGGAAAGAGCATGAGGGGAAAAAAATGTTTGCCACCAAAGAAAAAGAGGCCTTGAAATAATATCAAAATAAGATTGAAAGGAAAGCGATATAAGCCCCTAAATGCTGAATAATTTGTATGCCTGAAACAAAAAAAAAAAGTAAAAACAAGGTGACTTGAGCCAGTTACTCTCTTTCTCTCAGCCCTAAGAAGGAGGCAAGAGCTTCCACTTCCACTTCCAGTAGGTTGCCAAGAAAAGCCTAGTCCAAGCAGTTGAAAATCTGACCTGAAGGCAGAAAAAGAGGGAGAGGGAGGAGGAGGGAAAGCTGGTGGTGCTTGTTTAGAGTTCATATGTAAAGGCAAAGGCAACATTTTGAGGTCTGGCATTGCACTTTAATGTGGGAGAGGGGAAATAAGTTTGCATCTGAAAATCATACTGAATGGGATAGAAGCATTTGGAGAGGGAAAACAAGATTTTCAAGCATTGGGAATATTACTTACTGAAGTGCCTCTCTTTTATATGGCAAGCAGCAGAAATAAATATGAAGAAGGCATTTAGTCCAAGTAAACAGCCTGAAAAAGTGGTTACAGATAGTCCTCAATTTGCAACCACATTTGAGCCCCAAATTTCCATCACTGAGATGTTTGTTAAGTGAGTTTTGCCCCATTTTACAACCTTTCTTGCCACAGTTGTTAAATGAAGTTGTTACGTTAGTAATACCGTCCATTAAGTGAATCTGAATTCCCCATTGACTTTGCTTGTCAGAAGGCACAAAAGGGGATCACGTAATCCCCTGGGACAATGGAACTGTCATAAATGTGAGCCAAACATCTGAACGTGACCATGGGAATGCCACAATGGTCATAAGTGTGAAAAACTGTCATAAATCACTTTTTTCAATGTTGTTGTAACTTCAAATGACCACTAAATGAATGGTTGTAAATCAAGGATTATCTGTACTTTAATCCCATCACTGTTTATCAGTCAGATTTACTCCACTGTTTTAGTTGTGGTTGACATCTGCATACTTCTTTTTCCAGTTTAACCTCAAGTATGGAGAAATAAACTTTATAAGGCCTCTCTCTGAATGAAATGTGCTTGGGATTGCTTCTCATATATTTTTTTCTCCTTTACATTTTTTTCTCCTTAGAAGAGATTTGAGGCAGGCAGTAGTTGGCAAATCATCAACCAGAGAGGAAATGCTTCTCTGGCAGCATAATCCCGAGGCTGCGTTGCCTGGGTTAATTAAAACTAAATATAGACTCTGCTGGCTGGATAAATTGCAAAGAGTGTTTTAAAGGGTCTGAGTGTTTTTCTTCTGCTTACTTTCACCTGGAATGGCATTTTTTAGGAAGTTTAGGAAAAGGCACAATGGAGTAAAAGAAACTTCCCTTCTAAAATCATCATAAAGAAGACTAGGATAGTGCTGAGATCTCTTGGGTGAAAAGTACTAATGCTGGCATTTTCAGGGTCAAATCCTATTCTCTGAAATTTGCACACCAACCCTCCCATTGTCAGCCAAGAAAGGTTACTTATGGCATCTGTGTAGCATACTTTTTAGATGTACTCTTCCTCCTCCCCCACTTCCCTGCGGGCTCTCTAGCGAGTCTTATGGTGAAGATAAATAGAGTCAACCCTTTCTTTTTCTCTCGCTTATGCATTTCTTTTCAGTTTCCCTTTGTGCAGGCTGATAGCTGAGAGATGGACTATTTCTCCTGTGCTCCTATACATAAGCAAACGATAGCTACAAACTCAAGGTAAACCGTTCCAAACTCAATTGCAGAAAATACGACTTCAGTAACAGAGTGGTCAGTACCTGGAATGCACTACCTGACTCTGTGGTTTCTTCCCCAAATGCCCAAAACTTTAAACTTAAACTGTCTACCCTATTCCTAAAAAGTCTCTTAAAGGGCGTGCATAAGCGCACCAGCGTGCCTACCATCCCTGTCCTAATGTTCCTTTTTACTCGTATCCTTTTCATATATTCAAATTATGTTTATACTTTTATCTGTTATCTTATATATGCTTGACAAATAAAATAAAAATAAATAAATAAATAAAATATAATTGTATGCCAGCCTAAGCCTAATATTTGCCATACAGGAATTACTTTTCTCTAAAAGAGTACACTTGAAAAGCTTTTAAGACTAAAGTTTAAATCCATATAGATATCTGAAATGTTACGCTCCAGAGATTTCAACATTGCATTACATTATGCTTAACATTCCCATGGAAAAATACAGGTGCTACTAACTGGAATAGTGGTACTGTAGAGGTAAGTGTTAATGTTGGCAAGATGGTAGATATCAGTGCATGAACAAAGGGGAGCAGTTTGTAGCCGTCCAGAAATCTCTGGAAGACCCTTTTAGCCTGATACTTGGATTATGTAGTCCAAGGTTGGGGAATTTGACCCTCCAGGTGTTATTGAACTCTAATATTTCCTACTATTGAGCCATGGTGGTGCAGTGATAAGAATGCAGTACTGCAGGCTAGTTCTGCTGACTGCCTGCTGACTGCACTTCAGCAGCTTGATTCTCATTGGCTCAAGGTTAACTCAGCTTTCCAGCCTTCCTAGGTTGATAAAATGAGGACCCAGATTGTTGGGGGCAATATGCTGACTCTGTAAACTGCCTAGAGAGATCTGTAAAGCACTGTGAAGCGGTAAAGAAGTGTAAGTGCTATTCCTTTTTTTTTTTTTAGTTTTCATTTTTTAAAAATATAAACAATCCATCTTCTCTTATACAGTGTGTCGTCTGGGTACAAATATCTCTGTGCAATAACCATCAAGATTTACAACATCGTTTATTACATTGATATTAATTCTCTAATCTTACAATTATAGTATATTGAACAATTGAGCATAGTAAACTTATTCATTTCTCCCTCTTAACGTCTCTTCTAATAAAAATATAATAATAATATTAAGCATAATAATCCTAATAATCCTAATAATAACAATTATCATATTATTTAACATCTCTTTCTTAACATATTTTCTACTCTTCTTTAATCTCCTTTTATTTCCAACTTCCATTTTAATTCTCTAACCATTGATAAAATAATTCCCATATCATATAATATTCAGTTCTTTCTCCTTAATTGCAAGTGTTAATCTGTACATTCTAATATTTTCCTCATCACGTTCTCATCAGTATGGATCTCTTCACTTTTCCAATTTTGTGCAAATATGATTCTAGCTGCGGTTAATACATATATAATTAAATATGTGTTCTCTTTACTATAAATTTCAGGTAAAATCCCCAACAAAAATATTTCTGGTTTTAAATCAATGTGTAGTTTTATCATCTTTTCCAGCAATGTATGTATTTTGGTCCAGTATTTTTTTGCTTCTGTACACGTCCACCACATATGATAATAAGAGATAATAAGTGGTGGCACTTCCAACATTTAGCTGACTTGTCTTTAAACATCTTTGCCAACCTCGCCAGTGCAAAGTGCCATCTATAAAACAACTTATACAGATTTTCTTTATATGCAGTTGACACCATTAATTTGTAATTCCTGTCCCACAGTTTCTGCAATTTATCTACAGTATATGTTGGAATATAAAACACATATTTTCCCCCCTAAAAGAGGCTGAAAATTTGGGTGTGTCATATACTCCAAATGTAGCTTTTTTGAAGCTTTTTTTCAGCCCTAATGAGGCGCTAGCAAGTGAAACAATCTTCCATGCTTTGTCTGCTCCCTCCAATGCTCAGCTGTGCTTTAGAAGCTGTTTTTCAGCCCTAACGAGGCGCTAGCGAGTGAAGCGATCTTCCGAGCTTCGCCTGCTTTTCTCATTGCTTCTCTCTTCAAAGATCAGCTATGCTTTAGAAGCTGTTTTTTATCCCCATGTAGGGGATAAAAAGCATGTGCCCATGTTCAAAACCAGCAAACTAATATGCTGAACCTGACCAGACTAAGGAAGCTAGCCGGATGAATTCCTAGTAGGCAGATTATTTTTCCTATTTTCCTCCCCAAAAACTAAGCTGCATCTTATACTCCAGTGCATATTATACTTTGAAAAATGCGGTAATTCTATTGTATGACCAAATTTTTTTGTCTATGCTATCATTGTCTCTTTCACTTGTTCATCTTCTAGTTTTCTGCCCAATAAGTAGCCGTACAATTTCTTTATCAATCTTTCTTCTGTTCCTGTTAATATCTAATTCTGTTAATTATTTATAGAAACCATATAATTTAGCATCTTTCTCATATCTAGAATGTATCTGCACTTGTGAATACCATGCCATATCGATACCTTGTTCACTCAGCTCCTGTTTGGTTTTGAGTTCCCCCTTTTCATTCAAAATATTTTTATATCTAACGATATTACCCATGTTAATAACATTTGGGTGGATCAGTGCTTCCATTGTTGAAAGCCAAATTGGTATCCTCAAATAATGTTGCTCTTTAATTTTCTCCCATACTAACATTAATGCATTTCTTATATAATGTTTTGTAACCAGGTACCTTATTTTTCTCATACCACAAGAAAACATGTCAATCCACTTACAAGTCATGTCCTTCCAGAGTCAATAATCTTGTATGCCTCCATTATTTCATTCAAGTTAAATAATAGCCTGGTAATACAATTCCCAATTTTGTAATCCAAAACCTCTTCTACTTCTTGAATCCTGCAACATTTTTAAGCGAATTCTTTCTTTTTTTATCTTGCCAAATATATTTTAATATTGTTTTGTTAAGTTCCTCAAAGTATCCCCCCCATTTTATTGGAATTGGTTTGAATAAGTACAATAATCTCGGCAATATATTTATTTTGATTGTAGCTATTCTTCCTATCAGCGATAATTGCAGAGTTTCCCATTTTTCCAAATTTGTTTTAATTTTTTGCAACAATTTATAATAATTATCTTCCTTAATCGTTACACATCTTGCTGTCAGCTGAATCCCTAAGTATTTTACTTTCTTAGCAATCTGAATATCTATTCTCTTTATTAACTCTTTTTTTCTGTTTATCAGTATTTTATTTTATTTTTATTTTTATTGAATTTATATCCCGCCCTTTTCCGAAGACTCAGGGCGGCTTACATTGTGTAAGGCAATAGTCTCATTCATTTGTATATTATATACAAAGTCAACTGGTATTTCCCCCCCAACAATCTGGGTCCTCATTTTACCTACCTTATGAAGGATGGAAGGCTGAGTCAACCTTGGGCCTGGTGGGACTCGAGCCTGCAGTAATTGCAATTGCAGGCAGCAGTGTGTTAATAACAGACTGCATTAGCCTGTTGAGCCACTTCCCAGCCCTAAGATTTTTCACTAAAATTTATTTATTTTCAGACCTGCTGCTTCACCATATTCTTCTTCTTCTTTTTATTAATTTAGGCCCTGTTTCTTGTGGATCTTCCAAGATAAAAACTAAATCGTCTGCAAATGTCTGTAGTTTATACTTCTCCTTTTTTATTTCTATGCCTTTTATCTCTGTGTCTTGTCTAATATTTTTGATACTTCCAATATCAGTACAAATAATAGATGAGACAAGGGGCATCCTTGTCTTGTACCTTTCTTAACGCTAACTTTCTCAGTCATATCTCTAATTACCATCACCTTTGCAGTTTGTTTATATCACCTTAATCATATTAATAAATCTCTCCCCAAAGTACAAAGTTTTAGTGTACCAGCATAAATTGCCAGTTCACATTATCAAACGCTTTCTGTGCATCTAGGAAGATCAATGCCATTTGCTTCTCTGGATGCACTTCATAATACTCCAATGTATTTAAAATTATTCTCATATTGTCTTTGATTTGTCTCTTAGGTAAAAAACTATTTTGATCTGGATGTTTAAATTGATTTAAAAATCTTTTTCATCTTTCAGTATTCAGTAAGGATATTGGTCTATAGTTCCTTATCCATTGTAGGCTGGCATCTTCTTTCGGTATGAGAGCAATATATGTTTCCATCCATGAATTTGATACCTTCGCTTCTAACAAAAGTTCAGTGAATACTTCCAACACTGGGATACTTAAAGTATCTTGTAAGTCTTTATATAATTCTTCTGGCAATCCATCCGGACCTGGTGTTTTACCATTCTTTTGCCTCTTGATTGCTTCTGTTAATTCCATCATTGATATACATTTGTCTAGCATTTCTTTCATTGTTTCAGGTATTTTAGGTAGTTCCACTTTTTCTAAATATTGTTTTATTTTATCTTCTGAGATTAACACTTGATCCTATAATTTTCCATAGTAGTCTTGAATCGCTTTCTTTTTATTGTCGTTTTGATGGTGAAGAGTTCCTTCATTGTCCACTAGTTGGTGTATCCATTTCTTTTCTTTCTCCTTTTTCAATTTATATGCCAGCCATCTTCCTGGTTTATTTTCATTTTCAAAGAAATTTTGTTTGGCACTTTTAATTTTTTGTGCTAGTAGTTCTTTATCTATTAGATTCCGCTTATGTTTCATTTATTCCATTTGGTTTTTTATATTCTTTTTTTGTGGATCTTTTTGTGTTCTATCTCTAGTCTCTTATATTCTTCTTCTAGTATCCTTTGATTTTGTCTCTTCTTTTTGTTTTTCTTTCCCTTATATGTTATAGTTAATCCTCTAATATATAGCTGTGTCCCATACATTTTGTAATTATGTTTCTTCTTTTCTATTCTCTTTAAAGAAAGTCTAGTTTTCTTTCCATAAATTGAATAAATTCCTTTTTTTTAGTATCATCTAAGTGCTATTGCTGTTGTCCATGCTATCTGGAGTTTCTGAGGATTGAAGTTTAGCAACAGCTTGAGAACCACACTTTCCTTGATCTGATCTAAGGGTTACATCACTGGGGAATTGAATGCTGATTGAAGCCTATTGAAAATAAAAAAGATGTAGTGTATCCAGTTAACTGAGAAATATTGCCTGTTTGTAGTAGAACCACATTTCCCTAAATCAAAAGTAATAGTGTTTTTGTCATGAGCTGCATTTTCTTAGAGTACAGTTATGAATGACATTAGTGCAAGAATCAGTAGAGCCAAAATTAACAAATTGGAAGGAACAACATTCAAGCATTTTGATACTCTTGAGTTTTTCCTCTCCCCCTTTTTCTTTCTGACATTGTATGCCAAGCAAGGGCAAATTTCACTTGCTAAAAGTCTGACTCACTTGCAAAGAACTTTGAAATCAAGCATTGATTATGCAGTCCTTGAATACTGAGCAAGTAGTTTGGGATTTGACCAGTGGTGGGATTCAGCTGGTTCTCTCTGAATCAGGCGAACTGGTAATGGCAACTGCAGGAGGCTCCCCCCACCCGCCCAGATGTAATGCGCAAGTACTGCACATGAGCAGAAGGCCGTGTGCATGCATAGAGGAGGTGTGTGCGAGTGAAGCCAGTGCACACATGCTCACATTTGTGAAATGGTAGGGAAGGTACTGTATTTTTCGGAGTATAAGACGCACCTTAGTTTTTGGGGAGGAAAAAAAATCTGCCTACCAGGTATTCATCTGGCTAGCATCCTTAGCCTGGTCAGCTTCAGCACATTAGTTTGATAGTTTTGAGTGCGCACATGCCAGGTTGGGGTTTAAAAACAGCTTTTAAAGCACAGCTGATCGGAGGGAACAGCAATGAGAAAAGCAGGTGAAGCATGGAAGATTGCTAGTGCCTCGTTAGGGCTGAAAAAAAGCTTTGAAAGCACAACTGATCATTGGACAGAGCTCCAGTGAAGCTCAGAAGGGGTAAGAGAAGGCAGCAGCTGTTCCAGGTAGCCATTTTGGGTGCTACAGGTCGCATTTTAAGCCTCCAAACATGTCACGTTTTCGGGCAATGATCAGTGGCAATGTGCTTTGGCGATCCCCGCAGACTTGAAGGACTCTCAAATGGAGCATTTGGAGATTGAAAACACGATACACAGAGCCCAAAAACACAAGCCATTATCGGTGGCAATCTCTGCAGGCAGGAAGAGGTCGCATGGAGGCTGGCAGGTGGGGGCCAATGGGTGGACAGGCTACATTTGAAGTATAAGACGCACCCACATTTTCAGCCTCTTTGGGCGGGGGGAGTGTGTCTTATACTCCGAAAAATATGGTAAGTGAGTCCCACCTTTGGATTTGACCATTTCAGGACAGCTACTATAGAGAGTAACTTCTACCACTCATTGCTTTTTTCTCTTGCTTTTTCTATATGTGTATATATTTATGGGCATGTGTGTGTATTTGTGTGAGAGAGATTGCTGAGAAGGCAAGGAGAGCTTGTCAAGGATTTTGCATTTTGGTTCTGAATGTGATAGACCAGATGTCTACAAGATGTATTCCGCCTACAATTTCACTCTACTGCAAATATTAGTTAATCCACAAAGTTTACCAGTATGATTATAAGATGGTGAAAACTATCAGAACTTTTCACATATCATATTTACTTTTTAAGATGTGGCTGCTGCTCACAGGCAGATTTTTGCAACCCAGATAAAAGGCCCAGCAGTTTCAAACTATGGACCATAGGCCCCTTGTATTATAGCACTACGATACAAGAAAACAAAATGGTGTTCCGCTAATACACATTCTGACTGAAATATGTTTTATTGCCTTGGGTGAGATGGACAGAAAAATAGCAAAGTTGATTGGGATGGTGAAAAGGCACAGTCCAAAATGGTCAAAATTGTCCCTTTTTTCTAGACTTTGGACTGTTTCTCTCCCTGCCAGTGTACGTACCGTAATATATGCTCTATGTCCCTCCCTGACCACTCTCCTTTTTGGTGCAGGCTGCAATATTTATAAGTTATAGAATAATTCTTTTGTTTTTATTTTCCCCTTAACCAGCAGCAGCTGTTGCTGCCGCTCCTCTCAGCAGGTATATGATACTTTTTTGCTATCTCTGTTATCCAGCAGCTTTCTCCATTCAAAGATCCTTAGCCCTTTGGTGTGTTAGGCCTCATTTTTCAGTCCAGAAAAAGTGAGAGGCAGAGTCTGCACTGCAGATGCTCCTTCACTCCTGGAATCAGCCTCCGTGCAGCTACCCACTAAGCTCACTAAGGCGCAGGTGTCCACCATGCCTACATTTCCCCACTTCCTGGAGGGAAGAACAAGAGGGGTGGGCCATTCTGTTTTCTGAGCCCTGTGGATTAAGGACATAGGTGAGAGGGACAGTTTATAGGTCATTCTGGATTGTTTTTAGTGTCTTTTATCTATCCTTTCTTTGAAAAATGTGGATAAGGGAATAGGAGTGAATGGAACAGGGGATCACTCATTATCCTTTAAGACCCTTTTAATAGGTTGATGGAGGCTTCCTGACTTGAACCGGAAAAGAATAATATATTTCTGTAACTTGGAGGTATTTTACTTAGTTTGGGTAATGAAATATCTGCAAGAAAACAATAGAATAGAATAGAATAGAATTTTTTATTGGCCAAGTGTGATTGGACACACAAGGAATTTGTCTTGGTGCATATGCTCTCAGTGTACATAAAAGAAAAGATACGTTCATCAAGGTACAACATTTATAACACAATTTACAACACATTTACAACACAATCAAGCTCATAGAACACCAAATATCTCTCATATTTTTAATTGTATGTAAATACACTGATTAATAGAGATTCCTTTAAAAGTATGACTTATGTTTATTGAAATTGTAATACCTTTTATGTCTTATTTCAACCAACAGAGTATAATGACTGTTCCATGATGGAGCACAATGGGTTTTTTTGTTCACATTTAAAAAGAATCCATGATCTCAAAAAGTTTGGAAATGGTAGTTAATATTATTGTGATGTATGGTGGTTAATATTGGAGGTTAATATTATTGTGATTTATGGTATTCATTCATGTATTGATTCATTATGATGATTGCTCCATTATGACTACTTTTTTAATAGATGCATTTTTCAAAACAGCAATAGTAAAATTTAACAATACATGAAAATATAAATGAGATAAACATAAAACAAATACCAGCCTTAAGTAAAATTGTTTTAGCCTAATTGGCTAATTGGTAAAACAAAGGGGCTTTTAGAATTCTGTCAAACCTTTCCCGGGATCAGCCATAAGTTTGTGTAAATGTGCATATAGTACTGAGGGTATAGAGCAATCAGCAGTATATTCAATGGGTCTGGACAACTTGCTGCAGCCACCTCACTGCTACTGAAGTTCGCAGATGACACAACAGTGATTGGTCTCATTCGAGACAATGACGAATCCGCATATAGACGAGAGGTCGAACGACTAGCCTTGTGGTGCAACCAAAACAATCTGGAACTGAACACACTCAAAACCGTAGAAATGGTGGTAGACTTTAGGAAAAACCCTTCCATACTTCCACCTCTCACAATACTTGACAACACAGTATCAACAGTAGAAACCTTCAAATTTCTGGGTTCTATCATATCGCAAGATCTCAAATGGACAGCTAACATCAAAAACATCATTAAAAAAGGACAACAAAGAATGTTCTTTCTGTGCCAACTCAGAAAGCTCAAACTGCCCAAGGAGCTGCTGATCCAATTCTACAGAGGAATTATTGAGTCTGTCATTTGCACCTCTATAACTGTCTGGTTCGGTTCTGCAACCCAACAAGAAAAACACAGACTTCAGAGGATAATTAGAACTGCAGAAAAAATAATTGCTACCAACTTGCCTTCCATTGAGGACCTGTATACTGCACGAATCAAGAAGAGGGCCGTGAAAATATTTGCAGATCCCTCGCATCCTGGACATAAACTGTTTCAACTCCTACCCTCAAAACGATGCTATAGAGCACTGCACACCAGAACAACTAGACACAAGAACAGTTTTTTCCCGAAGGCCATCACTCTGCTAAACAAATAATTCCCTCAACACTGTCAGACTATTTACTGAATCTGCACTACTACTAATCGTTTCATAGTTCCCATCACCAATTTCTTTCCACTTATGACTGTATGACTATAACTTGTTGCTGGCAATCCTTATGATTTATATTGATATATTGATCATCAATTGTGTTGTAAATGTTGTACTTTGATGAACGTATCTTTTCTTTTATGTACACTGAGAGCATATGCACCAAGACAAATTCCTTGTGTGTCCAATCACACTTGGCCAATAAAATTCTATTCTATTCTATTCTATTCTATTCTATCTTACCTCAGGACACCCCACCCCAGCCAACTCGCTGCAGGAACAACTTGCCACAAACATGGGCCTTCCACTCTGGTTTCCAAAGCTTAAAATTTCAGCCAGTCTACACTTCTTGTCCCAAGGCTTCCTTGCTGTGCTACTCACATCCTTTATGCATGAATGATTCATTTCAGAGATTTGTAATTGTGAGCAGTTTTTCAGATTCATTTTGTCTTGAAATGTAAGACTGCAATGCATTTAATCAATCAGTCTTGGTGATGGGGTTATTACCAGATTTTGAAGCTACAGATGGCTAGGCAGCTTGATATGAAAAATAACCTTTTGGAAGTGTAGTAACTATTGATTCATTATTAGGGAAGGCTCTTCAATCTTACTTATGACTGTCAATGTATACATTTATTTATGGCATCAATTGGAATTTTATGAATAGTACGGTATGGTGTCTAATGTGAGTGTGTATAACAGCTTCTGCTCTGTGTTACAGCATTAATTCTTGAAACATTTCCTATACAAAGGTTTGTTTACAGTTAAAGGGTTAGATTTAATAATGCACTGAGCTGACCACATTTTAACTTAGCTAGTTTTGACCTTAACTAGTTGGGATAGTATTGATGCAGTATGTTACACAAAGCCATAATGATTAAGATAACTGAATAAACATGGTTACATTTGCTGTAAATAAGTGTTTTCCGTGAATATAATCAATGAATGTTGCCAGCACTGGATTACTCTGAATTATATTTTAGAAGGGCTCCTGGAAGAGACAAAGATCTTACTTTATTCTGCTTTTATCAGGCATTTCACATTCTTAAGACTGAACACAGCCATAATGTATGGCTTTCTTTAATAAAAACATAATTATGATTGCTTATAATTGAGATAAAGCATGGAGGTCCAATCTTTTTGCTTATCTGGCTGCATTGAATGAAGAGGAATTGTCTTGAGCTGCATATAAATATAATATATAGTTAATGTATGTAAATATAGATAACAATTACATAATAATGTTAAAAATTTATGATCTTCTGAGGCCACATTACTAGTTGTCCAGGACTGCATGTGGCCCAGAGGCTGCTGGTTGGACATTTCTGATAAAAAATATTGCTATAAAGTATTAATTGATGTTATAGTAGATTCTGACAGGCATTCTCAAATTTTTGTTATGTTCTGACTCCCTGCATGATAAATTAATTTGTTCTATACCCTGATAAATAAAACTAAATAATACAAAAATAATAAAACTCCCGAGATTGGTGGACTGCTTTGACAGAAATCTGACTCACAGATTTAAACTTCTCACAAGACTCACTCTGTATTTTGCTTCCTTTTATTTGCAGAAGTGAGTTTTGAGGTAGAGGGGGATCAGCTTTAAACAAAATGTGTGAATCTGTCTTCTAAATTGCTTGTTACTGCTTGGGAAGCTACAACCCATCATTTCAGAACCCAGTTAATTGAATGCTGTGCTATAGACCCTGGTTAAAATGTTTATAGCATTTCTTTTAGATGGATGGCCTTCACTAAAGAACACAACAGAGTTAGATAGGTCAATAAAAATTAAAAAAAAATAGGACTCATGAACTGCCTCGACTTCATCTTTTGTAATAACTCAAACTCAATTTATGGACTACAAGTAAGAGAACCCTTTTCCAACAGTGACCACTGCATGATAGACTTTTATTTAAACATACGTCCTCGCATAAATTGTCTCAACAATAGTACTCCAAACTACAATTTTAAAAAAGCCAACTATGACCTTATAAACAATGATCTCTAATTTCTTGACTGGCAAAATCTATTCTCAACCTGTACCACTGCAGAAGACCACTATAAAGTATTCCTACTCGAAATCAATAAAATCATCAAACTATATGTTCCACAATTCATCACCAAAATCAAAAGGAAAAGCAAATTTCCCATATCAATAAAAAAGCTGCAATCCAAAAAAAAATCCCTCTGGAAAAAAACCAAAAAGGGTTATGTAGCAAACTTCAAAAACCGCTACAAAAATATTTGCAACAAAATAAAAACAGAATGTAACACTTACCACACTAAACAAGAAGACCTTCTACGCACCAATTCCAGTCGTGCTTTTTATAATTTTGTTAATAATAAACTTAAAGAAACAAGATCCATTCCACCACTAAAAGAACCTAACGGCAAAGAATGTACTGACGAAACAGTTAAAGCAAACCTTTTTAACACATTTTTCGGCTCAGTCTTTGTAAACAGTGATGGCTCACATCCAACATTCCTCAATCATATCAAAAATGTTAACAACGACTTAACTCAAATAGACTCAACAGATGATAACAATGACCTATCACATATAGACTTCACAGAAGATAATGTTGAAAAAGCCCTTCGCAACCTGAAACCATCATTATCTATTGGACCAGATGGACTATGTGCATACTTTTTAAAAAAACTTTCAATTAATATAGCTGAACCCCTAAGCATAATCTTCAATATAGCCTTCAAAACTAGTTCCCTTCCAAAACTCTGGTCTCTAGCCACAGTCATCCCTATCTTCAAAAAAGGAGATCCAAGCCTTGTTGAAAATTACAGACCTATCTCTCTATGTTGTGTCTCTTGCAAAGTAATGGAATCCATCATAAACCAATCCATTACACTCCATCTCGAAACAAACAACCTTCTCTCTAATAAACAATTTGGTTTCAGAAAAAAATTGTCTTGTAACCTACAACTCCTCCACTGCAAAAACATATGGACTACCAACCTTGATCAAGGAAAAACAATAGATGCAATCTACATAGACTTCTGCAAAGCTTTTGATTCAGTAGTACATGATAAACTACTCCTCAAACTAAAATCCTATGGCATTTCAGGACCTCTTCACAATTGGATAAATGCCTTCCTGTCAATAGACAACAAGTGGTCAAAATTGGCAACACTATATCAAATCCTGTTCCTGTCAAAAGTGGCGTTCCCCAAGGTAGTGTTCTTGGACCAACACTCTTCACA
Source organism: Ahaetulla prasina (assembly GCF_028640845.1). NCBI lineage: Eukaryota > Metazoa > Chordata > Lepidosauria > Squamata > Colubridae > Ahaetulla > Ahaetulla prasina. Next base: position 41,912,812 of record NC_080542.1, on the reverse strand, counting down.
CTATACATAAATGATCTCTGTGACCTCATCTCAAGTTATTGTGTTCTCTTTGCTGAAGATGTCAAACTATTTAATACCACTAATAATACTTCTACCCTTCAAGAAGATCTCGACTTAATTTCCGATTGGTCTAAAACTTGGCAACTCCAAATCTCAACCAGCAAATGCTCAGTCTTACATATTGGAAAAAAGAACCCTAACATCAACTACAAACTTAATGGACATTACCTAACTGACGACCCCTACCCTGTCAAAGATCTTGGAGTTCTCATATCAAATGACCTTAATGCCAAAGCCCACTGCAACTACATAGCAAAAAAGGCCCTAAGAGTTGTAAACCTAATTCTACGAAGCTTCTTTTCTAAAAACTTTACACTACTAACCAGAGCATACAAAACATTTGCCAGACCTATTCTTGAATACAGCTCATCCATCTGGAACCCATACCTCATCTCTGACATAAATATAATAGAACGAGTCCAGAAATATTTCACTAGAAGAGTTCTTCACTCCTCCGAAAACAACAAAATACCTTATACCAACAGACTTGAAATCCTGGGATTAGAAAACTTACAACTCCGTCGACTCTGACATGACCTGTGTTTAACACACAAAATCATCTCTAGCAATATCCTTCCTATAAAAGACTACTTCAGCTTCAATCACAATATTAAAAGAGCAAAAAATAGATTCAAGCTAAATGTCAACCGCTTCAAACTTGATTGCAGAAAATATGACTTCTGTAACAGAGTTGTTAATGCTTGGAACTCACTACCTGACTCCATAGTCTCTACTCAAAATCCCAAAATCTTCAACCAAAAACTGTCTACTATTGACCTCACCCCATTCCTAAGAGGACTATAAGGGGCGTGCATAAGAGCACAATAGTGCCTACCGTTCCTGTCCTATTGTTCCCTTCATTATATCAAATTAATATTATTGAGGCATATTTTTACTTATATATTTTCTTCAATACATGTTGTTTTATCTATGACAATTGTTTGTGTATACTGTTGTGCCAAAATAAAATAAAATAAAATAAAAAAAATTAATGCAACCTATGGAAAAGGATTTGGGCACATGCCTGGGTCTTGACCGAATCCTTATATTTCTCCAGGATTAAGCACCCTTTTCAGTTCTGACCCTTTCCAAACTATTGATAATTGCTTAAAGAATTTCAAAGCAATTCCTATCTATATTATCTACATTTCTTCTTCATATCATTTTTCTTTATCTGTCCTGACAGCAGTCCCCATACTGTATTTATTTACATCCTATCTTTGTTATTTTTACAAATAACTGAAGGTGCTGAGCATACCTAATATTGGGCTCTATTTTCTCCACAACATCAACCCAAGGAGCGTTGGACTGAGGGACAGTGACTGGCCCAAAGTCAGCCAGCTGGCTTTCATGCCTAAGGTAGGACTGGAACTCACAATCTTCTGGTTTCTAGGCCAGCAGCACCTTAACCACTAGACCAAACTGCCCCCCCCCCCCGTTTTTCTATCTCCAATAAAACTGAGAGATACAAAATTCAAGCTAGAAATTCTCTATAGTCCATTGGGTACATTTGGAATTTCAAAAACATGTGATGGACTACTAGTTATCAGCTGCTTATAGATATGACTACCGTATTTTTTGGAGTATAAGACGTACCTTTTACCCCCCAAAAGAGGGTGAAAATCTGGGTGCATCTTATACTCTGAATGTAGTCACACCCACCCACCAGACCCCATCCTTCGGATATTTTTGACTTCCACATGTCATATTTTGGGCGGTTCCAGGCAGCGGGGATCTGGGTCGGGGCACAGCCTGAGGAACGAGCCTCTTCGGGACGGTCTGAGTATGGAGGAATCTACCCAATGGCTTTGGTGAACAACCGAGATGGGCCCCACAGTTCGCAGCTGGTTCCCCCTCTGGCCGCCCAACGGGCAGCTGAGGGGAGACAATGACTTCACTTGCCAGCAATGTGAGGAGCCACTGCCACCATCTAAGCCCTTTCTGCACTTGGGAGTCCCTAAGCGAAATGTCCCTCCTTTCCAGTACTGCCACCCATTGGCCCAATGCAATTCGCAGAGCCGCGTTTCAGGTGGCGGCCAGTTTCCCTCCAGTGTGCTTCGGGGAACCAGGGAGGAAAGCATTTTCAGGTGGCAGCACCAGCCACACAGCATGCTTTTGAATTTGGGGAGGAAAGGACTTTGCATAGCATAGCAGGGAGGGAGGTTGATCGGTTGTTTGAAGGGGAGGGGGAAGATGCACACTCTTAACTGCACACGCCGTGGTTGGTGTTGGAGGAGACGAGGCAGAGGAGCTGGGTGTGCTGATGCTGTGGGAAGGAAGGTGAAAGGCAATCTCCCTGAGCTTTCATGGGCGGGTGCCGCTTTTGCCAATGTGGATTCCTCAGGTTGCACGTCACCTCTCCAGAGGTAGTTCTGAAAACAGTGCTTTGCATAGCATAGTAGGGAATGGGGCTGAAGGGGGTTGATCGGTTGTTTGAGGGGGAGGGAGAAGATGCAGTTGGATAAAATCTCCACTGTCAAGCGGGTCTCAGAGGATGTGGCTGACTACTTCTACAAGAGATACGGAGAAGACCCAGCCTGAAAGGTATGGGGGGGGGTGCCTTCCTGGATGAGGCCGGCTTTGGCCCTGGCTTCCTTCTTGGTGTGATCCCCTCTGCTTTGGGGTGGGGTGGGGAAAGAGGAAAGGAAGGAAAAGTGAAGGAATACCAGGCAGATGGAACTGCTTATGGTATGCTCTTGCAGGGAAGGGAGGGAGCCTTCCAGCTCTGCAGGAGGTGTCATCCCTCACACTGTTGCAAAGTTGGCATTTCACCTCGCTGGTGTGTTGCCATATTTGTCAGTTTCCTCTGGTATTCCTTTGCTTTTCCTTCCTTGCTCCTCCACCCCGCTACTCCAAAGCAGAGAGAATCACACCAAGAAGGAGGCCAGGGCCAAAGCCAGCCTCATCTAGGAAGGTGCCCTGTCAGACTGGGTCCTCCCCATATCACTTGTAGAAGTAGTCAGCCACGTCTTCCGAGACCTGCTCGACAGTGGAAATGTTATTCGGGTGCATCTTCCCCCTCCCTTTCAAACAACCGATCAATCCCCCTACCCTCATTCCCTGCTATGCTATGCAAAGCACTGTTTTTGGAGCTGCCTCTGGAGAGGTGAGTTGCGACCTGAGGAATCTACATTGGCAAAAGTGGTGCCCATCCATGAAAGCTCAGGGAGATTGCCTTTCACCTTCCTTCCCAAAGCATCAGCACCCCCAGCTCCTCCACCTCTCCTCCTCCACCACCGACCATGGTGTGTGCAGTTAAGAGCGTGCATCTTCCCCTCCCCTTCAAATGACTGATCAACCCACCACCCCCATTCCCTGCTATGCTATGCAAAGCACTTCCCTACCTGAATCCAAAAGCATGCCATACAGCTGGCACCACCACCTGAAATTGCTTTCCTCCCTGGTTCCCCGAAGCACATTGGAGGGGAACAGGCCGCTGCCTGAAACGCTGCTCTGCAAATTGCATTGGGCCAATGGGTGGTGATGCTGGAAAGGAGGGATATTTCGCTTTAGGGGCTGCCAGGCATGGAGAGGGAATGAAGTCATTATAGCCATTGTCTGCCCTGAGCTGCCCGCTGGGCAGCCAGAGGGGGAACCAGCTGTGAACCGTGGGGCCTGCTTTGTTCGATGAAGCCACCGGGTAGATTCCCCCACCCCCAGACCATCCCGAAGAGGCTCATTCCTCAGGCTGTGCCCCGATCGTCCCCGCACAGCATGCGAGGGATCTCTTCGGGGAAAACAAGTAGTAGCACCACTTTAAATGCTGGTAGGCAGACGTAGAATTCTTTTTTTCTTGTTTTCCTTCAGAATGGTCCCTATCTCTTAAGCTTGTATTTTTTTCTGGACTTGTGGTTTCACTTCTAAACAGAGCACTGGTCTATAATACCTTATAGTTTGTATTTTCAAAAAATAACTTCTCAATATATTGTTAGGACTGTGCATGCTTTGAAGATAATTTGGAAAAAGTGCTTTGTACAAGCACAAACCAGCACATTTTATTAAAAAAAAAATGCTGCGTGGTTTTTCAGGCTTCCATACAAGTCTAAAAATAAGTGGTAGAAGTGCTTTAAAAATTTAATTAACTTTAATGTGTGAAGTTCTTAAAAATAGCAACAACTTTTTCAGGTATAAAGCACTTTTTCTGAATTATTTCAAAGGGTGCACAGCAGGCCCAAAACATTTGTTGTATTGAGTAGTTTTCATTGTGGCATGCATACTTACAATTAATCTAAAAATAAAAATTAGTATGGCTTAGAGGCAGGAATGGGATTCAGTCAGTTGGACTGTTTTTGGTGAAAAAGATGTAAAATTTGGCTAATTTTACATCTGGTTCACTGAACCGGTAGTTGCAAGGACTGGCTGGCCCCATCCACCCCTCCCCTCCCAGCAGTCTCCACACAGCCTCTTTTGGATGCCAGGTAAATGCAGAGTCTGTGCAGAGGCTCTGGGAGGGAGAAAAATGGGCTTCCTGGAGTTCTGGAAGTCTGGAAATGGGCCTGTTTCCAGCCTCCAGAGGACTCTGGAGCCTGGGGGAGGCCGTTTTTACCCTCTCAGAGGCTCAAGGAAAGCCTCCAGGGTTTGTGGAAGGTGAAAACACCCCTCCTTGCCATGGTGCAGGAGGCTGAGTAGGCCACGCCCACCATGGCCACGCCCACTTAGCAACTGGGCAGAGAATTGGTTGCTAAAATTTTTGAATCCCACTCCTGCTTAGAGGCTATCATGTATTAAAGGAATGTTGATGAGCATACTGGGGCTGATGGGCCCTGAGGGGACATTTCTTAAAGGTATGTATGTGTATGTGTATGTGTGTGTGTGTATGTGTATGTGTGTGTGTGTATGTGTATGTGTATGTGTAAGTGTGTTTGTTTGTTATCTATCTATCTATCTGCTAAATTTATTTGCTAAATTTATTTGCTACCTAGCTTGCTGCGGAACTCCTGTAGGCAACTTACAACAATAAAAAGAAATGAAAAGAGTGCAAGCAGAACAGAAATAAGATAATAAAACAATAAAATAAACAATGAAAAAGAACACAACAAGAATATATCAATATGCTTGATAATAAAAAAAAATGGACAAGACATACTTGTCAATGCTCTGTATGTTCTAATACGCATTTTTGGATATTGCATGTGGAGAATATGCATATAGAAATTATTTAAATAAGTGCACTAATATATGTATTAATGGCTTTTAATGGTTTAAATAAGATTGTTATCCATGCGGAGAATAGTAACTGGGTAGACCTAAAATTACAAGTTCATGAATAAATAATAAATCAGCCACATTGTAAAATTAGTTACCCTGTAACTCAGAAGGAATGGCTAAAGAAAGAGGATTAAATAGAGATTGGCAGCAGGATCTAGCCATTTGGCTCTCAATATTAATCCTGTAGGCCTAGAACCAGTTAAGAAAAGGCTCAGAGTAGGGTTTTCCCCCCCACCCCGATCTTGAAAGTACGCCGTGTCTTGGATTTGACATCATTGGAATCAGCACTTGGGAATGGAAATGGGAAAAGAGGGAAAGCAGGTGCTGTTTCTGGGTTTGAACAACTAAAGAATATCCATCCTGGAATATTTAATTATTGTCTTTTTAATTGACATCAAAGGCAGGTACTCTCATTGATCTGTAAACAGTATTTGGAATCTGTAGGGTTTAAATAGGTATTATTAACAAAAATCAAGCAAAAATGATTGGCAAGCTAATCTTTCATTTACTAATTTAGTCTTTCCTGTTCCCAAGCCTGCTCCATTCTTCCATTTCAATTCCATTGAAATTGTTTCTGTAAATGGCTCTGAAAGAAGCGTAACACATTAAAAGAAAGCCAAAGCACAATTTTTCTTAAATAAACTATATAGTATTTAAGGTTTTTCTGGTACAGTGACCTCTAGGAGGCACTATATTATCAATTTTCTCCTTGCTGGGAATTGTCAAGCACAGATAGCCTTGATTTCTTTTTTCTCTAGAGTTCAAATCCTCTATCAGGGATTGAGTTTACAGACCCTGTACTTTAGATCAGTACAGGTAATTCTCATTTAGTGACTGCCTCATATAGCAACCATTTACCATTTGCAAAAATAATGAAAAAGCAACTTTATGACTAATGCTCAGCTTCACTTAGCAACTACTTCACTTAACTAAGTTTGCTGTTGTTGTTAGTTGCGAAGTCGTATCCGACCCATCATGACCTCATGGTATAGTGACCAGATTTTAACTTTGGTAAAGTGGGACACCATTGACTGGGTGGGGTGGGGGTGGGGTCTAAATTTTTTACTACCGGTTCTGTGGGTGTGGCTTATTTGGTGGATGTGACTTGGTGGTCATGTGACTGGGTGGGTGTGGCCAACTTGATGTCACTCACGTCAAAGGTTAGGGTGCCTGGCCTCTCCTCGCCTCAATTTGTATCCGTCCATCCATCCATCCATCCATCCATCTTCTATCAGTCTGTGTCTGTGTCTGTGTCTATCTATCTATCTATCTATCTATCTATCTATCTATCTATCTATCTATCTATCTATCTATCTATCTATCTATCTATCTAATGTCTGTCTATCAATCATCTATCTATCTATCTATCTATCTATCTATCTATCTATCTATCTATCTATTATCTATCATCTATCATCTATCATCTATCTTTCTATTATCTATCTATCTATCTTTCTATCTATCATATGTCTGCCTAACAATCATCTATCTATCTCTCTTTCTATCATCTATCCATCCATCTTCTTTGTCTGTCTCTGTCTATCTATCTTTCTATCATCTATCTATCCATTCATCCATCCATCTTCTGTCTTGTCTGTCTGTCTCTCTCTAATCTGTCAAATTTGTCATCTGTCAATCTTATCATCTGTCAGTATCTGTCTGTCAGTCAGTCAGTCTGTCTACCAATCCTTCCTTCCTTCCACCCACCCACCCACCCATCCATCATCCATCATCTGGTAGCCTTAAAGCTAAATACAGGTATATGTATGTGATCCCAAGAGTTGGCCCTGCCTATAGTTATCTCTGTCTTGAAACTTCTCCTTAAATCTGAACTGCCTAACTATGCTTGATAGTCCCTTTACAGCAGCGCCCAGTTCCCGCCCCCCCGCCCCGCAAAATGCAAAGTCCGCACCCTTCCTTGTTCCACAAGTTGACAACGATAAAAAAAAAACACCAACTCCCCCCCCCAAGAACGTGCTGATGTTGTTGCAGTCTAATAAACTTTTTGCGGCTTTGCCTCCCTTCCCTTCTACAGCACAGTGATCAAAGGCGGCATAAGACAAGCGCGGCCACCCTCAACCCCCCCCTCCCCCAAAAAAGATCTCTCTCTCCATTTGCTCAGAGTGAGACGCTGTCTCCCTTCTGCAGGCTCCTTCCTCTTGCAAGAGGGGGACTCTCCAGGTTGCCCTCCTCCCTCCATCCTTCGGCGCCCTCTTCCCTTGGCTCCCGGCTGCTTCCCCTCCTTTCTTCCAACTCCTCACCGCTCCCTTGGAAGGAATCTCCTGTCTTGGGGGCTCCTCTGCCTCCCCGCCCGCCCCAGGTTTGCCAAGGCAGCATGGGAAGAGGCAAAGTGGAGCCCAAATTGACCGCGTGAAAACTCTGCCTCCTGGTCAGCCAAGGACCCTCACTTGCTCTCGCTCTCCTGGGTGGGGGGAGATTCGGCTCTGCCTAAAATGAACGGATGCCGCAAAATGCACCCTCACCCCTTCAGCACCTCCGCCGGAAGTCTCAGTCGGGACTTTTTCAGAACGCCGTGGGACGCGGGACAAATTTTAAAAAAACGGGACTGTCCCGCCAAAAGCAGGACATCTGGTCACTATACCTCATGGACAACTTTCCTCCAGGCCTTCCTGTCCTCTATCATCCCTTGGAGACCATTTAAACTCATGCCAACTGCTTCAGTTACTTCATCCAGCCACCTCATTCTCTGCCATCCCCTTCTTCATTCCCAGCATTAGGCTCTTCTCCAGTGAGTCCTTCCTTCTCATTAAGTGTCCAAAATATTTCAGTTTCATCTACAGGATCTGGCCTTCTAAAGAGCAGTCAGGGTTGATCTCTTCTAGGACTGATTGGTTCGATCACCTTACAGTCCAAGGGACTCTCAGGAATCTTCTCCAGCACCATAGTTCAAAGGCCTCAATTCTTTGACACTCAGTCTTCTTTATGGTCCAAATTTCACAGACATACATTGCAACTGGGAAAACCATGGCCTTGACTATATGCACTTTTGTTGGTAGGGTGATGTTTCTGCTTTTTAGTATGCAACCTAGATTTTTTTTTTGTTTACATTTATATCCCTTCCTTCTCCGAAGACTCAGGGCGGCTTACAGTGTATAAGGCAATAGTCTCATTCTATTTGTATATTTTTTACAAAGTCAACTTATTGCCCCCCCCAACAATCTGGGTCCTCATTTTACCTACCTTATAAAGGATGGAAGGCTGAGTCAACCTTGGGCCGGGCTTGAACCTGCAGTAATTGCAGGCTACTGTGTTCTAATAACAGGCTTCTTAACAGCCTGAGCTATCACGGCCCCTAGATTTGCCGTAGCTTTCCTCTCCAGGAGCAAGCGTCTTTTAATTTCTTGGCTGTAGTCCCCATATGTGGTGATCTTGGAGCCCAGGAAAATAAAAAAAATAAAAAAAATCTGTTACTACTTCCATTTCTTCCCCATCTATTTGCCAGGAATTGAGAAGGCTGGGAGCCATGATCTTAGTTTTCTTAATGTTGAGTTTCAAGCCAACTTTTGCACTCTCCTCCTTTACCCGCATCAGAAGGCTCTTTAGTTCCTCTTCACTTTCTGCCATTAGAGTGGTATCATCTGCATATCTAAGGTTGTTGATATTTCTCCCGGCAATCTTAATTCCAATTTGTGATTCATCTAGCCCCGCCTTTCTCATGATGTGCTCTGTATATAAGTTAAATAGGCAGGACAATAGCATACAGCCTTGCCGAACTCCTTTCTCAATTTTGAACCAATCAGTGGTTCCATGTCCAGTTCTCACTGTTGCTTCTTAACCTGCATATAGGCTTCTCAAGAGACAAATAAAGTACTCCCATCTCTTTGAGAACTTACCACAATTTGTTGCAGCACATAATCAAAGGCTTTACCATAGTCTAGAAACATTTTTAAAATGGGGAGCCATAGAGTTTTTGCTGTTTTCCATCTTTGCTTTGTGGCAATCTGCTGGAATGACAGCTGCTAGATGTCAGAGTCACATATGAAAAAAAAAATTCTGTCTCTACTTGTATTTTAATACTTCCATTTAGAGCATGTTCTTAAATAATATTCTTTAAAATATTTGTGCTAATAATAACAATAAAGCTGTTACATCTAAAAGCAAAAATACAATGAAGCTATTTAATTGCCTGGTCTCCAGTGGAACAATATAACGTAAAATGTCATTACTCTGTTTTCTCTGCTGAAATAATTTGTATGCTCTGCCTGGCTTGCTGCTGACAGCAGAATAAAGGATTCCTTGCAAGGAGGTCTGTACTACTTAATGTAATCCTTTAATAAAGGTGCTGAGGTCTTGGGAGTGTAACAAGAACCAATTCAAGGGGGTCAAATGTCAAATCTGGGGTGGCCTGCATCAGAAATCAGAAAAATGTCCAAACTGGAATTTTTGTCTCCTACTCTTTCCTGGGAATAGGTGGCCAAGGATGGTGCAGAAAGACAGGCAGGTCAAAGTGATGGATTGAAACATTAATCTCAATAGCAGACAAAAGCATGTTTTTCCCACTAGGGAATGCTTGGATAATTAGCACAGGCTTTTAAGCACTTTTAATTAAACACAGAAGTTTTCTGATCCATCTGCTTTTGTCACAGATTTGCTCATGAGACAGATCACTAGAGTGGGAGCAGAAGGAGAATCTGCATCTTTTAATTATTTCTTTCAAAAGAAAACAAAAAACCCCAGAATTCAAACCTTCTCCATGCTTACCTGGGGTTAGTGTTAAGCTAGCAGAGTGAAGAGACTGGAAACAGGCTTCAGACAACAGCTCTTTATTTAACAACTATCTACAATCCAGCAGCTTGCTTCTCTGGCAGGTTGCCCTTTTATAGGGAGCTGTCAAGGATTTCAACCAATCGCATTTGAGTATTCTTCCCGCTCAAACATCGGACCTGACTGAAGCCTTTCAGGTTGTCAGTATCTAACACCTCTCCCCCTCTTAGTTGGAACAATCCACTCTGCATACATAGTCGTGCAAGTAGGCGGGGTGTTTATATGTCCTTCCAGACTTGCATAGCCTAGTAGGTGTGGCAGCAGCGGCCTGAGAGGTAGTGCCTGCTGCTGCCTCTTGGTCTACCCATGGAAACTCCTGGAACTTTTTAGGTGGGGCCTCGGGCTCGACTGGAATCGGTTCACGTCACTGGAGTCCCAGATCTTCAGGTGCATACTTTGCTTCCTTCAGGCTTTTTTTTTTTTTAAATTTACATTTATATCCCGCCCTTCTCCGAAGACTCAGGGCGGCTTACAGTGTATAAGGCAATAGTCTCATTCTATTTGTATATTTACAAAGTCAACTTATTGCCCCCCCAACAATCTGGGTCCTCATTTTACCTATCTTATAAAGGATGGAAGGCTGAGTCAACCTTGGGCCGGGCTTGAACCTGCAGTAATTGCAGGCTGCTGTGTTCTAATAACAGGCTTCTTACAGCCTGAGTTATCACGGCCCCTCAAGCAGGCTTGAGTCGGCTAAGGAGGGATTATACGTTAGTTCATTATTGAGTAATTCTGGGGGTTCTTTGTTAGAGCAGAGACAGCTATGTAGTTGGTCTATATGTCACCTCCATAGTTGCCCGTCGTCTAGTTTAACTATGTATGACCTGGACCCTCTTGCCTTTTCTATTGTTGCTGGTAGCCATAGGAATCCTTCAGCAAAGTTTTTGGTAAACACCAGGGCTCCGATGCTAAAGGACCTGATGTGGTTTGTTGGTTTCTTCATTATTTCAGGGCCATAGTTTGGATAAAGTCAGCCTAAGACTGACTGGAGCCGGTGGCCAGGCTTCTCCCTGTGATTGCGCTGGGTGTTATGTGTTGGTACAGGAGGAATTTATCTACCCAGGCTTGCCAGTCTCCTGGTCCCAGTCTACCCAGGGCTTCCTTAGCAGACCTTACCATTCTTTCAGACATACCACTGCTGGCTGGGTGAAATGGTACTGTGAAGGCATGTCTTATGCCCTGATCTGCCAGGAACCCTTCGAACAGTGTGGCCATAAATTGTGGGCTGTTATCGGACACCAGCACATCGGGTAGGCTGTGTGTGGCAAACAATTTCCTCAACACCTTAATCACTGCCTCTGTAGTGGTTGTGCCCATCAGGATGATCTCCAACCATTTGGAGTACGCATCCATGACCACTAGGAATGTTTGGCCATGGAATGCCCCTGCAAAGTCTATGTGATCCTTTGCCCATGGTTCTCAGAGACATTCCCATTCCTGCGTGGGTGCCTTTGGGGGTGCCGGTCATGACTTTTGGCCATCCCCTCCACAGCCAATTCAAAAGAGTCTTGAACGTGGCATTTCTAGCCGAATGCTTTGCCACTTTGGCAGAAGTCACAAGCCCAGAGTCAAGGCAGTCAATGAGGGGGACGGGTTCGCCTGGGGTAAGATCATCAGCATCCCCCAAGGATTTTCCAGGTCTGTGGAGGAGTTTGTAGCTATAGGCTGAAAGGAAAATGACCCATCTCGCAAATTGGGGGACAGAGCCACAGGTGTGGGGCGGTCCCCTGCCAAAAGCCCAAACAGTGGCAAGTGGTCAGTCACCAATTCAAAATCCCTCCCAAAAAAGTACTCATGAAATGGTTTGACCCCAGCCATCGCAGCCAGCACTTCTCTGTCCAGCTAGCTATAGTTCCTCTCTGCGCTTGACAAAATCCTGGAAAAGTAGGTGACTGGGGCCTCATTCCCATTGGGAGGCGATGGCTGAGGACTGCTCCCATGCCAAAGGGGGAAGCGTCGCAAACCAAGGCAAGGGGCAGTGAAGGAAACTGTCAAGCGAGAGCAGCCTCTTGACTGCCTGAAAGGCGGCAGCTTCATTTCACCCCCAGACCCAGGGACATCTCTTAGCCAGTAGTCTATGGAGGGGATCCGCAATCGTGGCTTTGTTTTTAAGGAATACACTATAAAAGTTAAGTGTTAAGTTGGGTGAGTGAAGAGACTGGAAACAGACTTCAGACAACAGTTCTTTATTTGACAACAATCTACAATCCAGCAGCTTGCCTCTCTGACATCTTGCCCTTTTATAGGAAGCTGTCAGGGATTTCAACCAATCACGTTTGAGTATTTTTCCCACTCAAACATTGGACCTGACTGAAGCTTTTCAGGCTGTCAGTATCTAACAGCTAGAAGCACTCATCATAGTTCAGATATTTTGTTTTTGTTTTTCAATACTAATAGTCTCTGCTGAAATAAATGAATTAAGAATGAAAAGAACTAAAATGCATACAAAAAGGATATTTTATTACTTTTAGCTCCTGGGTCTGTACACGTGTAGGATTAGAGGCAAGAGTTCATAAACTGTTATATGACAGGCTGCAACAATCCTCAGATTGCTCTGAATAAAATTCATGGAGGATAGATCAATCAGTGATTGCCAGCCATAGCAGCTATGACCTTTGTTTATTAGTAGACTTTTGCAGGCTAAGGATGTAATAGGTAGCAGAAGTGAATATAGAAAAGGAGGTCTCTCAACAAAGAACCAGCTAGTGGTCACCCTCATTGTTCCATGGTTGTAAATTTACATGGAAAGCATGGTGGGTGGCTAGGTAGCCATTTTAAGAACATCCTGCAATACCCCAAAACATGGCAATTCTTTGCTCTAGGATACTGTGGGAAATTTTGAATTAAGATTTCCTAAAGTGAGAGTTGGAACTAGCAGAAGTACGTCCTTCCTTCATTCAGGCCTGGGTGAAAGTTAAAAAAAAAGAAGAGTTGCTGGGGTTTCTTGTTTCCTGAAAAGTTCATCACAGTTTGATTCAGATGTAAAATAAACGTCTGGCTTTTTTCTACTATTGAGGAGCCATGGAGGATGGCCAAAAAGAAGATTGAAAAGATTGATTCTATTCTTCTCTAGTAAAGGAAATATAAAAACGAAAGCTGTGTTTGCTCACAATGTGTTGAATATTCTAACTCTTATTATCTTCCCCCTGCCCTATTTCTGGTGTGTGTTTAGCTGATCTCCATCTATGAGAAACCACTCTTGTCTAGCTCTTTAAAGCAGGACTGTCACTACACTAACACGTTCTAACGTGACCTTTGCGTTTTCTATTTTTATCGGGATGCTTTTTCATTATCGTAAATGATGGAAATTGCTATGGTAACCCTTCTAGGCATCATGCCCACAACTTTGTATACACCTTACAAGAACAGAACCCTGTGGGATTAAAGCATGGCGTCTCGTAATACTGTTTCCCACATTCAGCTAAGCCCAAAAACCATCTCTATCCTGTATTTTTGCACTCATCACCAATTTGAATATGAACATGACAATCAAAGTATGGTTTTCATAGGGCAGCAAGGGGGACAAGTGGTGGATATCAATATGTTTCTTCCTTGCCATCTTTCTTGATGGCCACAAGATACTTCCTTGGTGTTGCTTAGTCTTTTCCTCAGCACTGTTTTCCTGCCATATTTTTTTACTATCTATCTATCTATCTATCTATCTATCTATCTATCTATCTATCTATCTATCTATCTATCTATCTATCTATCTATCTATCTATCTATCTATCTATCTATCTATCTATCTATCTATCTATCATGTTTATTTGGCTGCCTATCTCACAAAAAGCAACTGGGCAGTGTACGACTATTGGAAAAAAAATAACAAATACAAAAAAACCCCCCAATAAACAAGTATAAAAAGTCATTAAAATTTGAATATTAATTAAAATTAAAAATGTAGAAACCACAGAGAGAGAATAAAAATATCAATTATAGTGAAGCTATCTAAGAAAGTCACAGTTTGCTGCAGTAGTGGGATTCAAGTAATTTAACAACCGGTTCTCTGTCCTAATGATTTCTTCCAACAACCAGTTTGCCAAACTGCTGAGAAAGTTAAAAACCGGTTCTCCCGAAGTGGTGCGAACTGGCTGAATCCCACCACTGGTTTGCTGGGACCCACAGGCCTGGTGACATAACCAGATCGATAGCAGGGATGGAGGTAACCTGATTTACGGGGTGGGTGAGAAAGAATAAAGCAGGCACCATAGCAGGGAAGGGCCACCTCCTGAGACATGCCTTCTCTGCAAATCTAATGTGACAGGCCAATGTAATTGGGGCAGTCCCTCAGATAATCTGGTCCCGTGCCATATGCACACATGCGTACAAGAGACATCATTGCTGTTGACCAAAAAGATTGAGATAACAGTCTGGCACAAATGTTTCTGTTAGAGAGTGCTTTTCCAGGGCAAAATGGAAGGGTGCAGGTGCAAGATTAACTCTCTTCTTCCACACTCCATTAATTGGGGATAAGACTTAAAGGGTAAAACCCCAAGAATTCCTCTGTGTCAGAAGGAAGAGAAACACAGCATCTCCCCCAAATCTATATACATATTTCCCCAACAGCAAGCAGATTCTATGTTTTCTAAGAAAGCTTCACATAAAGTCAAGCTGGGTCATGCTAATGAGTTTCATTATCCAATAGTCTGCCTTCCAAAAATTTCTGGGAAGGATTCATGGAAAATTGGACATCATTAAAAGAATGTGGACAGTATTGTTGCAGACAAATGCTGGCAAACAAACAGATTCTGGCCAATAAAATATCTCCAGAAAAAAGAAAGCTCATGAGATAATTCACTTGCACTTTGAACAGCTGCTCCTTGTAAGTAGATTGCAGGAACTGAGGCTTTTGAAGTTAATTTATGAACTGAGTGGCAAGAAAGTAAGGGAGGGAGGGATTCAGATATTTTGTATATAAATTCCCAACTAAATTCCGAACTTGTACAGACTGTGCATGGTAGATTTGTTGGGATAGAATTTAATTTGCAGGGGACTAATATTTTGATAATGGGAATTTATTCCCCAAATGAAGACAAAGCATAGTCTTATAAAGTACTTATGGAGAGATTAATACGCTTTTTTTTAAAAAAATGAAAGTTAGTTTTCATGGGGGCTTCGAATGGAGTGATCTCCCCACAATTGAACAAAATCTCAGAAAAATATTAAAATCACTCAAGGAAAATTATCAGGTTTTATATGATTTTTTTTTACACTTTAGGACTGGTTGATATATGGAGACAGAAAATGGCAATGCAAGTTAGTGTACCTACTTTTCTGAAAGACATAAATCCTTTTCACAAAGATAGTCATGATTTGGATTACAAAGAATTTGGTTAGTAGGGTTTCTAAAACAGAGCTATTACCAAAGACTTTTTTGAATCATAATCCTATGATTTTGTTTATAAAAGAAAATCTATTTTTAGATAGAATCCAAATGAAGTGTTGCTACAAAAAGAAGAAGGGGGGTTGTAAAAAGAAATTTTTAAATGAAAATAATTTAAGTAAAAGCACATTTAAGAATGGTTTGAGATGCAAATAAATTGGAGGTTATTTTATACAACATAGTAGAGAACTTAAAATGAAAAGTCAATAGGAAATACAAGCTGTTTTGGACGAAATGAAAAGAAAAGAAAAAGAATTAAAGAAATTATCATAGAAGAATTTCTCAATAAATCAAACTTTTACAATGACAATGATTGATATTAACAGTAAGATAAATGGAAACAAATGAATTATATAAGACAAAAATTAGTTTGTAAATTTATAGCAGCTAGCATATAAATTAAAAAAAGAAAAATTAAAGAAAATGATATTGAAATTACAAGGGGGTATACTGTATTAATGGACAAAGTGGCTATACAAAAAACATTTTCTCAATATTACTTCATTTTCAATAAAAAAAGCAGCAGAAAATAGATGTATATCTAAATTATTGAAGATTATAGAGGAACAGAGACAGATTATGAATGGACCTATAACAATAAGGGAAGTTTCTGAAACTAAAATATTAAACTAGTAAATGTGCCTGAGCCAGATCAGGTTCCTATTATAAATGTTTTGACAATGAACTTTTATAACCTTTATGAAACAGAATAAACTCTATCCTACAGAGAGGAAAGATCCCAGAGAGTTGGAATGAGGCCAATATCTTTCTAGCTTTAATACCTAAAAAGAGACAAGACTTCAGCAAGAAACTATAGGCTGGTAGCATTACTGAAAAATGACTTCAGGTTGTTTGCAACAATTCTAGCTAATGGATGACATAAATTTGCTAAAATGTATTTATGAGGATCAATTTGTGTTTTAACTAAAAGACAATTAAAGAACAATGTTAGAAATGGGTTGAACATTTTGGAATATTTAGAGCAACATAATGAAAAACAAGCCTCATTACTTTTCTTAGGTGCAGAGAAGGCCTTTGACAATTTGAACTGGGCTTTCTTATTCAAAATTTTGGAAGACAAGGGTTTTGAAGATAACTTTATAGCATAGGTAAGATTGGCTTACTCTTTTTGCCCCTGATTGGTTTAGATGAAAGAGAGTGAGAAATAAAAGAGTTTTGGAATTAGAACTTAACCTGAAAGTTGGGTGTTTTTAATATATGTGGTATGGTAAAGTCAAAGTTAATGTGAATTTTAAATCATTATGTTAAACATGCCATCTTGAGAATATGGAATAGATAAAAACTGAGATTGTACCTGAAAACACCTTTGTGGCTCTTAGCATAATATGCATTTTATAGATGAGAATTTATTTATTTATTTATTTATTTTATTTAGCATGTGGTGTATAAATGAAAAATAATAGACAAACACAAATGGCTAACTTATCGTGAGATATTTTTGTCAAGAGAAATATAAAATAAAATTAAAATTATGAGAACTGATAGCAGAGGTTGTTTACAATTATTAGTAAGATTTAAAGTCAACAAAAGAATATAAAGTTTTGAAGACTGAGTTTCAAACAGAATTGTGTACCAGTAATGACTATGTAATTGTTAAAAAATATAAACTTTTACTGAAATTTAAAACAACAGAAGAAATGAAACAATGTATGAGAAAATGGGCTAAAATGTGGGTTATAATATACAATGGAAAATTATGTACTGAAAAGATTAAAACATGTATAAATATAATGTGGCTCAGTGGCTAAGACGCTGAGATTCTCGATTGAAAGGTCGGCAGTTCAGCAGTTCAAATCCCTAGTGCTGCGTAATGGGATGAGTTCCCGTTACTTGTCCCAGCTTCTGCCAACCTAGCATTTCGAAAGCATGTAAAAAATGCAAGCAGAAAAATAGGGGCCACCTTTGGTGGGAAGGTAACAGCATTCCGTGCGCCTTTTGCATTTATTCATGCCGGCCACATGACCACAGACATGTCTTCGGATAGTGTTGGCTTTTCAGGTTTGAAACGGAGGTGAGCACCGCCCCCTAGAATCAGGAACAACTAGCACATATACGCGAGAGGAACCTTTACCTTTAAAACATATAACACTACGTTATAATCCTAAAAGATTTTTTATAAAATGTGTTGGTATTTCTCCAGAAAAATTGTCTAGAATGTATAAAGTTCAAATTTATGTTGAAATTGTAAACAAGAAGAAGGAACATTTGATCATGTTCGGTGCATATGTCAAAAAGCTAGAAAATTCTGGATTCAAAGGCATATACTTTGATTCAGAAGATTTTAAAGTTTAGAATACAACTTAAACTATAAGTTTTTCTTTTGAGACTGACAGATGGAAAAAAGTTATGGAGATTAGTTTTTATATAACTGCAGCAAAATTATTGCATGCACAAAGACGGAAAACTTTGGATCTATTAACAATGAAGGAATAATTGGGAAGACGATGGAACTTCTTGATATGGCTAAATTGATTTCTTTGATTAGAAAAAAGACAATTATATATATTTATTACTAACTGAAATCCCTTTAGAGACTTTTTGTGTGAAACGGAAAGAAAAAAGAATTTATGGTTTTAATGATAAGACAGGATAAACTATAGTAAGAAGAGTTTTGTTGTAACAATAGAGTAAGAGGTTCACTTATAATTGTAGTTCAACTACTAAGAAGATTGGAAGTTATTTCTTTGTACCTTTTTTCTTTTCTAATTTTTTACTGTGTTTTTCCTTTCCTGCACTTTTAGCTTTCTCTTTGATTTCTTTATTTTTCTTTTCTTTTTCTTAATTTATATTAGTTTATATTAATTTTTATCTTTGTGTTGAAAAGATAAACAAACAAACAAAAAATAAATATTATATTTTCCAGGATGAATCCGGGATCTAGTTAAGTCTTGCTGCAAGCTGATAGCATCTCCTAATCCCTTATTTTAATAATTGATATACTGGGCCTAAAACAGAGCCTTGGGGTATACTTCCTCCAAGTAGATGCAGTTCCATTGAGGGCTACTCATTGAGTGCCGTTAGTCAGCCAGTTATGAATCCATCTGGTGGTGATGTTGTCTAACCCAGATTTTTCTAACAAGGTGGATCTGATTTTCTATACTTGTCTTAATTGTTAGTCTAATAATATGAACATTTGTGAAATAGTGTATGATTTACTAGCATATTAAGATGATATTTGCATGTTGTTAGATTACATATTGTACAATATTAATATATTAATATTAGCATATTATACAAATGACATTTGCCCAATCTGCTCAAACTCTGAATCATATTGGACTCTGAATTAGCTTAAGCTAATTTATAACAATAGATGCATAGCAAAAGCTTACCTTGAAAATACTTTTATGTTTGCTGGTGTGTTACAGAAGCTCAAATAAAGGGAATGGAGGAGGAAGCAAAATTAATAGTCTAAAATTAAGTGCACTTATTATGCACACATTCGCAATCTGCTATGTATATCAAAGTTGCTTGCTGGTTGAGTGTTTTCATGCTTCTAGATAAGAGCTAACCAATTAATTCTCCATCCAGATAAAGCTGAAATACTCTCTCTCTGAGGGTGGAAGTGGTGTTCATTCTGTTCAAGAAGCGGCTATGCTCTTCCTAAAGAATCATAAACAAAGTTTAGGAATATTTGTGGTTCCAAAGTTGCCACTGGAGGCTGAAGTGACTTTTACCATTCAGAATGACCGGCTAATATAGCTATAATGCTTTCCTGGGCAGGATTAACAGGTATTCACATATTGGTTCTGCCTTACTGGATCTATTGCAATGGAGCTACTTTGCACAATATTTCAGAAATATTTTGTTTTCTTTTGTTTTCTTTTCAGATTTTAAGTACGTAAGAAATGCATTCAAAGAAAAATATATAGTGAAGTGAGTGTGGAAAAGAAAAAAGGATAAGAAAAAATGTAGAGAAAATTAAAAGGAAAAAAACCCCAGAAAGCATATATAGAGAAATGGCTTCCAGTATGAGTTATTAGTAAAAATACTAAAGGAGGGTACAAATAAAGAAATAGAATAAATATCTTTCTTGGCTATTTAAAATTCTAAATAAGCCTAGTCTCTCCAATTTTATCCTAATTCCCTTCTTTCTATAATCTATTCTTTCTAGCCATCAAAACCATAGATAATAAAATCATTTCTTTCCCAAACAAAAAGTCCATCAGATATTTCCAGTCCCTGATGAATGTCAGTAATGACTTTTCTCTAATCAAGGAAGTCAATCAGTAGTGGTTTTCACTTACCTTCGCTACTGGTTCAGAATTGTGAGCGTCTGCACATGTGCGCTCACTTCACTCGCATTTCTATGCATGTGCAGAGCATCCATGATGATGTCTGGGTGGGTGGGCGGAGCCTCTTGCTGCTGCTACTGGGGCGAACTGGTAGAAACCCACCATTGAAGTCAATGTGTCCATGTAGGATTTCAGCAACTATTTCACCAATTTCACCAATTATTCCTCCATTGTAGAAAATGCTGCATCTTTCCATCTCTGTGCATGTAATAATCTTGTTGCTCTAATCACCTCCTGAAATAATCTTATGTGGCTCCTTTCTAACTGTTTATTTATCAATCCTAAAAGGTCTGGCTTCAATTGAATATTAATCTTTAAAATCTTCAACATTGGTATTTGAAACCATTTTAAAGATTTTTTACATGTTCATCAAGCATGATAAAATATCCCTTCACGTTCTTCACATTTCCAACATATGTTTGAAATACATTGCTTATATATATATTCTAGAACATTTCTCTGGTGATGTACCAATGATACATCATAAGATTCAATCCTTTTAACCATCTGTATGTTGTAATCCAAATTGTAATCATTTTATCATACATTTTTACCTGTTCTGTTTCAGATGGGTACAAACATTTATACATTTTAGCATTTATACGTACATCATTGAGATACAATGTATTTCAACTTTTTATCCATTTTAAATCTCTCTGATAATTGCAATTGAGAAAACTATTAACAACTGTATCTTTCTAATTGGCCTTTTTTAAAATTCTCCTTGGTGATTTTCCTGTAATTCCTGGTATTGTAACCATTTATATTTTTCTGATGTTCCCCTTCTATAAAATGTTTAGATCTGCAGAGATATTTTCACAATGGCTAGAAATCTCAGGTTGTTCAGAACTAGGCAGCTAATTGTACCATGAAATTGACTGTTTAAAACCAATATTATGCCAGTGACTTTGCATTTCTGTGGCTGCCTATCTATTTCAAACTTCAGACATTAATCTACCTGTAAGTAAACTAAGTTAGCCTAAAAGAGTATTTTTTTCTTGTATTTATTCATTGTAATCTCTTCATCTGAAATCCTGACTACAGGGAATTCTACAGGCAGAGAGCTCACAGAGAGAAGAAAAGCATTTTTTTGACAGTAAAGGAAAGGGGCAGGCACTATGTCTTTTTCAGCACCAAGAAAGCCTTTTATTTTCTTAGCATTTAAAAAATTAATTTTGTTTCTTTTAAATTTCAGGTTTTTTAATTGCTAGTTTATTGTCAGTTTTATACTGAATTTATTGCAGTTACTTTTCCTACTGCTAACTTTATCTTATCCATTATGCTGTTGTTTATTGTTGCTTTTATAAGTGTTATTTTTATATATTAGTTTTATTATCGCTAGTTAGTAACATACTTTAAAAATAATTTATTGCAACTGACATAAAATTCCAGGGGACTCCTATGGGATGGTAAAATATCAAGAAAGAAAAGTTCATTTATTTGTTTATTGTCCAAAGCCAATTATTCACTGTACTGTCACATAAAAAAATTAGTAATATCTTGGTCATTAGAACAGTTAAATTTTCTGATAATTGGCATTATGATGTCTGTTCTCTATTGAAAGTGCAAGGGGTACTTCCACAGTATATGTGATATAAATTCACCTTCCATATCAGAATATATACAGTTGTGAATGTCATAAGGGAGGCTTATGTCAGTCCTAATGGACAATGCATCACTTCAACCTAGGGGATAAAAATCTTCTGTATGGAATATATGAAATATACATATAAAAAACAAAACAAAAAATGGAGCAGTATTAACAGTAACAGAGTTGGAAGGAACCTTGGAGGTCATCTAGTCCAACCTCCTGCTTATGCAGGAGACCTATACGAGGGATTTGAACCGCCAAATGTTGCCCAAAGTCATGGCAGTGGCATCAAGACTTTGGATCACATTCTGTAGAATAAGCAGGAGGGTTCCCAAATGCAGGGCCTTGATTTTTATTTTATTTTTTTTTAAGCCCAATATGCAATATTTATTTTTCAAAAATAATATGACCTGGAAGTTTGGGGGACCATTTTAGAAAAGCAAATGTTCTCATTATTTTTCCCAAAGGTGCTTTTTCAAGAGGCAACTGGACTTTCTTTGAAGACATTTCGCTTCTCATCCAGGAAGCTTCTTCAGCTCTGATTATTATTTTTGAAACAAGTGATGGACAATTACAGGTAGCCCTCGACTTACAGCTCTTCATTTAGCTACCGTTCAAAATTACAACAGCACTGAAAAAGTGACTTATTTTTCACATTTTACAACCTTCGCAGCATCCCCATGGTCATGTCATCAAAATTCAGATTCAGTGTCCTGGGGTCATGTGATCTCCCTTTGCGACCTTCTACAAGCAATATCAATGAGGAAGCCAGATTCATTTAACAACAATTGCAGTGATTCACTTAGCAGCTGTGGCAAGAAAGATTGTAGAAGGAGGCAAAAGTCATTTAACAACTGTTTCGCTTAGTAACAGAAACTTTGGGCTCACTCTCTATTACACTCTATCACACTCTAGCTGACCAAATCATGGAGGCTGAAGTCAAATACCCTGATTCACTGGCCATTATTTTGGGAGATCTAAACAAAGCAAACTTAAGGAAAGCGCTACCTAAATACTTTCAGCATGTCAATTGTCCCACTAGAGGCAATAATATGTTAGACCATTGCTACAGAACACTAAAAGATGCTTATCGGTCTTTACCACATGCAGCTGTAGGACACGCTGATCATTGCATTATTCACCTTGTACCTGCTTACAGGCAAAGACTTAAAATCACAAAACCAACAATTAAATCAGTGAAGATCTGGATGGAGGAGTCAAAATTAAAGCTGCAGGCATGCTTTGACTGCACTGATTGGAACATTTTTGAAGATACCTCTGCAGACCTGGATGAACTCACAGATACTGTAACATCATATGTCAGCTTCTGTGAAGGCCTATGTGTACCGAAAAAGAACTTGCGAATATACAGTAACAACAAACTTTGGTTCACACCTAAACTTAAGCAGCTACATCATTCCAAAGAGGAAGCCTATAGGAAAGGTGATAAAATGCTGTACAATCAAACCAGAAATGTACTAACAAGGGAGATAAGAGCAGCAAAAAGAAGCTACTCTGAAAAGCTAAAGAATCAGTTTTCAGCAAATGAAGCAGCAAACATGCGGAAAACTCTTAAAAATATCTCCAGCTATGGCAAACCTCCCTCCGAGGCTGAAGGAAATCAACAACTGGCAGATGACCTGAATGTGTTTTACTACAGGTTTGAAAGGAAACTACAGCCACCTATCTCCATAACCCCCATCTCAGACACACCAACAACAGCCAAGCCTCCTACAACAAATGACCTCATCCCATTGAGTTCACAACCTCTAGGGATCACAGAAAAGGCAGTGCAGGACCTATTTCACAGACAAAAACCAGGAAAAGCTCCAGGCCCAGACAAGATAACTTGTCTGCTTAAAAGTGTGTGCTGACCAATTGGCCCCCATCTTCACCCATATCTTCAACAAATCACTAGAGATGTGCTGTGTTCCATCTTGCTTCAAACGCTCTACCATAATTCCAGTGCTGAAGAAGCCCACTATCAAGGAACTGAATGACTACAGGCCAGTTGCTTTAACATCTGTAGTCATGAAAGCCTTTGAAAGGCTAGTGCTTTCCTACTTGAAAACCATCACGGATCTGCTGTCAGACCCCTTGCAATTTGCATACTGAGCAAATAGATCAACAGATGATGCTGTTAATATGGCTCTGCACTACATCTTACAACATCTTGAATCTCCAAAGACCTATGTAAGGGTCCTCTTTGTAGACTTTAGTTCAGCATTCAATACCATCATTCCAGACACTCTCCTAACTAAGCTAAACCAACTACAAGTACCTGAACAGACTTGTAAGTGGATCACAAGCTTCCTAACAAACAGGAAGCAGCAGGTAAAGCTAAGCGGGATCACTTTGGATACCTGTACAATTAGCACAGGGGCCCCCCAAGGCTGTGTGCTCTCCCCACTTCTCTCTGTATACCAATGACTGCATCTCCAACGACCCATCTGTTAAACTATTGAAGTTCGCAGATGACACAACAGTGATTTATTTATTTATTTTATTTATTTATTTTATTTTTATACCGCCCTTCTCCCGAAGGACTCAGGGCGGTGTACAGGCAAAATAAAAACAGACAAGACAATATACAATATAAAATGCAAGATTGGTCTCATTTGAGACAATGACGAATCCGCATATAGACGTGAGGTCGAACGACTAGCTTTGTGGTGCGACTGTAACAATCTGGAACTGAACACACTAAAAACTGTAGAAATGGTGGTAGACTTTAGGAGAAACCCTTCCATACTTCCACCTCCCACAATACTTGACAACACAGTATCAACAGTAGAAACCTTCAAATTTCTAGGTTCTATTGTATTGCAAGATCTAAAATGAACCGTTAACATCAAAAACATCATCAAAAAAGGAAAACAAAGACTGTTCTTTCTGCGCCAATTCAGAAAGCTCAAACTACCCAAGGAGCTACTGATCCAGTTCTACAGAGGAATTATTATTATTTTTTTTTATTCAAAAAGTTTTACAGAAAAATTTCCCCCCCTTTCCCCCCCTCCCCTCCCCCCTCCCTTCACAATCCCCCTCCCCCCCCCGACTTCCCGGAACGAGCACAAGGTATAGTTAAAATAAAACAAACATATGCTAAAAATTTTCGTCCCAACTTAATTATACCCCTACAATCATCAATTCCTAACTTCTCCCAAAAACAATCAAAAATAATACATCATAATCATTCAAAAACAGTCTGATAACTCTTAGTCTGATATCTACGTTGAATATAGTCAATCCATTTTTCCATTCCTTTAAGTATCTTTCTTGCGTATTGTCTTTCAAAAAGGCTGATATCTTCGCCATCTCAGCCAAATTGGCAACTTTCAATATCCATTCTTCTATTGTAGGTACTTCTTTTTTCTTCCAATATTGTCCTATTAGTAATCTTGCTGCTGTTATTAGATTTAAAATCAATTTAGTCTCAATTACTGTACAATCCGTAATAATTCCCAACAAAAAAAATTGCGGCAGGAACTTTATCTTCTTTTTCAAAACATTTTGTAAAATCCACCAAATTTTTATCCAAAAGGCCTTTATATCCTTACAAGTCCACCAAATATGAAAATATGTAGCATCATCACAATTACATCTCCAACATTTTGCTTGCATATCTGGGTACATACATGATAATTTCTTAGGATCTAAGTGCCATCTATAAAACATTTTATAAAAATTTTCCCTCAGATTCTGTGCCTGCGTGAATTTAACATTTCTAACCCAAATTTTTCCCCAAGTTTCCAATAATATTGGCTCCTGAAAATTTTGTGCCCACTTTATCATACAGTCCTTTACCAAGTCCCTTTCAGAATCTATTTCAAGTAACACATTATACAATCTCTTTATATGCTCCTGAGACTGATTTCTAATTTGCTTTACCAAATTTCCTCGTTCTGCTCTATACCAATTTTCTGATCTTCCTTCCATCTAGCACGTAGTTGCTCATATTGAAACCAAGTATAATTTTTCCCTTCTTCTTTTAGTACGTGCAGAGATTTTAATTGCAAATTACCTCTTTCAGTATACAAAAGATCTTTATATGTAATCATTTCCTGATTCTGTTCTATATTTATATTCTCTATTGTATGTCTAGGACTTGCCCATATAGGAACCTTATAATTTAGTTTGTAAGAGTATTTTTTCCAAACACGCAGAAGAGCAGTTCTTAACACATGATTTTTAAAGGCCTTATCCACTTTTTTATCATAAATTAAATATGCATGCCATCCATATAGCAAATCATAACCTTCTATATTCAAAATTCTTTCCTCCGTTAAATTAAACCAATCACTTATTACAGAGAGCAGCTGCTTCATAGTATAATTTAAAATTAGGCATTTTTAAACCTCCCCTTTCCCGGGAATCTTGAATTATTTTCATTTTAACCCTAGCTTTTTTACCTTCCCATATAAATTTATTAATTCCCTTCTGCCATTCCTCAAGATTCTTATCTCTCTTAATTATTGGTATCATCTGAAAGAGGAATAAAAATCTAGGTAAAACATTCATTTTAATAGCAGCTATTCTCCCCAGCAAAGATAATTGCAATTTTTTCCAAACAATCAACTCCTTCTGAACTTTTTGCCATAAAACCTCATAGTTATTCTTATACAATTTCACATTTGACGATGTAATATAGACCCCTAAATATTTAACCTTCTTTACAATTTCAAATCCTGTTATTTCCTCTAATTTTTCTTTCTGTTGTCTGGCCATATTTTTTATTATCACTTTTGTCTTTTTCTGGTTTACCTTAAACCCTGAAACCTTCCCATATTGATCAATTATTTCCAACAAAGATTTACTAGAGTTTATAGGGTTTGTTAAAGTAATCACCAGGTCATCTGCAAAAGCTCTCAGCT
Organism: Ahaetulla prasina; assembly: GCF_028640845.1. NCBI lineage: Eukaryota > Metazoa > Chordata > Lepidosauria > Squamata > Colubridae > Ahaetulla > Ahaetulla prasina. The sequence continues at coordinate 41,886,598 of NC_080542.1, read as the reverse complement.
TATATTCATGTTGTCTAACTTTAATTCCCTCTATCTCCTTTACTTCTCGTATTTTATCCAATAATGGTTCTAGAGTTAAAATAAACAATAATGGTGATAAAGGACATCCCTGTCTTGTTCCTTTCGCAATCTTAAAAGGTTCTGTTAAGCTACCATTGATTATAATCTGTGCTGTTTGCTCTCCATAAATTGCCCTAATTATTCTTGTAAAACCATCTCCAAATTGCATCTTTTCTATTAATTTAAATAAAAAATCCCAATGCAATCGATCAAAAGCTTTCTCTGCATCAAGAAAAATAAATGCTGCTGGAATAAAAATTTTCTTTTCTAAATACTCCAGTAAATTAACAATCTGCCTAACATTATTCCTCATCTGTCTCCCTTTTATAAATCCAGATTGATCATTATGAATTCTTTGCTGCAAAATCAACATTAATCTATTAGCTATTATTTTAACAAAAATCTTATAATCATTATTTAAAAGTGAGATTGGCCTATAATTCCCAGGTTTAGAACAATCCTGTTCCTCTTTTGGTATCAATGAAATAAAAGAGGTTCTCCATGAGGGGGGAATTCCCCCTCCTATTTGTATCTGATTAAATAATTCCTTAAGTGGACCTAACATCTCATCCTGTAAATTCCTATAATAACTAACTGTAAGCCCATCCGTACCAGGAGTTTTCCCCATTTTTAATTGTTTAATTACCAAAATAATTTCTTCAGAAGTTATAGGCCGATTCAGTTCATCCGATTGTTCTAAAGTTAAATTTTTAACCTTATATTCCTTCAAATAATTATCAATATCCCTGTTCTTTAAGATATAAATTTGTATAATATTCTAAAAAAGCTTTTTTAATTTTATCCTGTTGGTATCTCTCTTTACCTTTATATTCTATTTTTTCTATAGTACGTTGTTTTTGTCTTTTCCTTAAAGTATATGCTAACCATCTACCAGGTCTATTTGCATTACAAAAAGTATTATGTTTGGCATATTGTATATTTGTTGCCACCTGATCAGCTATTATCATATTAAATTGATTCTGTAATAACTTTATTGCATCTTTAAGTTTTTGATCATGCGGGTTATGTATTAATAATTGTTGTTTCTTATAAATTTCCTCTTCTAAATACCTACGCTGTCTTTGTTGCTTATTTCTCTGTCTATTATTAATATATATTAATACACCTCTCATAAAAGCTTTACTGGCATCCCAAACCATTTCTATCGATGTTTCGTTATTCAAATTATAATCAAAAAATTCTTTCATCTGCTTTTTACATTGATTTACATTATCCTGATATCTAAACAAATTTTCATTTAATCTCCAAGTTCTTCTACCTTCTTTTCCATATTGCAATTCCATCCAAACAGGACTATGATCAGACAAACATCTTGGAAATATCTTAGTTTTCTTCACCTTAAAAAGCAAATCATTAGAAATTAAAATAAAATCAATACGTGAAAAAGATTGATGCCTATCAGAGAAAAAAGTATAGTCTCTTTCCTCCAAATTCCGCAGTCTCCATACATCTCTCAACTCAAAATCTTCTATCATATCAAAAAAGGATTTAGGCAGCTTTGCATGTGCAGGTATCTTCTTAGAAAAAGTTCTCTTGTCCTTTCGTGTATCTATTACTCCATTCCAATCTCCCAATATAATACACGATTTATAATCCCATAGAATCAATTTATCATACAACATTCTATAATTTTTTTCTTGTTGCTGATTGGGTGCATATATACCAAACAAAAGGGTCTTTTTGTTTCTATTGTAAGTTCAATAGCAATATATCTTCTGTGAATACTGCCTCTATTAACTTGGCTGGTATATCTTTTCTCAAATAAACCACTATGCCATGTTTTTTGTCCAAAGCAGAAGCAACAAAATGTTTACCTAACTTTGAGTTTATTAAGTACTTTTGATCTGATAGTTTAATATGTGTTTCTTGTAAGCAAATTACATCATTTCTAAATTGTTTCAAATAATGAAATATTTTTCTTCTCTTCTGAGCTGAATTCAAACCATTGACATTCCAGGTCAAGATTTTATTTGCCATTGCTGGCCTGCTGAAGCTTTTGAGCGATCAGCTGAAGATCGTCCTCCCGTATCTTCGGCCGTGCTCCTCCCACCGCTTCTGTAGCAGAATCCTGAACTTTACTTTGAGTTTGTTGCTCCTTTTCTTTACGCTTAAGGGCTCCCCTCGTCAGTCTTTGTTCTTGTGGTTGTTCCTCAGATGGTAACATCACTGGAATCACCTCAGCTTCCACACCCATTTGAGTCTCTTGAATTCTTTTTTCTATTATTTCTACTTCAAGTTTCAGCACGGTGGAAAGAAAATCTTTGGCCTTAAGCACTGTATCAATGCGATATCTCCTTCCTTGATAATACACTGTCAAACCAACTGGAACCTCCCATCTAAATTGAATCTGGTATTTCTTAAGTTCTTGTGTAAAAAATGTAAAGTCCTTTCTATCCCTTAACATCTTGGGAGGAATCTCTTTCAAAACCTTCAGCTCCTGTTCTCCTATTTTCAAGTTTTTCTGAAATGCAACTTGCAAAATTTGATTTCTCACTGTTCTTTTCAAAAAATAAACCACAATGTCTCTAGGAAGTTTCTTCTGCCTAGCAATCCAGGAATTAACTCTATAAATTTTGTCAATTTGATAAGCAACCTCTTGTGGATCAAGTTCAATAAGTTCAGCCAGAGCTTCTGATAATTTTTTTAAAAATCTTCCCCTTTCTCCTCATTCAAGCCCCTAATTCTCAGAGCTCCTTCCATCATTCTATATTGCATCACCACCACTTGATCTTCATTTTTGTCCAATTTAATTTGCATTCCCCCCATTCTATTTTCTATTTGCTGATTTGACTGAGCAATTTCTTGCACCTCCTCCTCCACCACCTCCAGTCTTTTTGCCAAACCTTGGAAAGCCATCAAAATATCTTCTCTTATTTTTTTATTATTCTCTTTTATTTCCTCTCTTATTTTCTCATTATTATCCATTATCTCCTTAAACTTTTCTTCAAAGACTTTCCCTTGTTCTTTAATCAAGGAGCTGCTGATCCAATTCTACAGAGGAATTATTGAGTCTGTCATTTGCACCTCTATAACTGTCTGGTTTGGTTCTGCAACCCAACAAGAAAGACGCAGACTTCAGAGGATAATTAGAACTGCAGAAAAAATAATTGCTACCAACCTGCCTTCCATTGAGGACCTGTATACTGCAGGAATCAAGAAGTGGGCCATGAAAATATTTACAGATCCCTCACATTTTGGACATAAAATGTTTCAACTCCTACCTTCAAAACGATGCTACAGAGCATTGCACACCAGAACAACTAGACACAAGAGCAGTTTTTTCCCGAAGGCCATCACTCTGCTAAACAAATAATTCCCTCAACACTGTCAAACTATTTACTAAATCTACACTACTATTAATCTTCTCATCGTTTTCATCACCTATCTTTTTCCACTTATGACTGTATGACTGTAACTTTTTGTTGCTATCATTAAGGGTTAAATTGCAACCTATGACCATCATTTGTGTTGTAAATGTTGTACCTTTGATGTATTTTTTTTCTTTTTCTTTTATGTACACTGAGAGCATATGCACCAAAACAAATTTCTTGTGTGTCCAATTACATTTGGCCAATAAAATTCTATTCTATTCTATTCTATTCTATTCTATTCTATTCTATTCTATTCTATTCTATTCTATTCTATTCTATTCTACTGGACTACCTGTAAAAAATAGGAACAGAGATGGACACATAAATATGGTGATTTTCTTAATCTCAGGGATCTTTTTGTCCCTCATTATTTCAAATGTCAGTGTTGGTTTCACAAAAAGACAAGGACAGCACTCTGCTGCCACATATTGTCAGATCTCTGTCCATCACATGTACATCATATTATATAGATACTTTAGTTATTGTACCTGCTGCTGATTCTGATTTATTTATTAAACCAATTAATATAGCTGCCCAACTCATATGTAGATGATTCTAGATGGCTTTCAACATTTAAAATCCACCATGTAAAGAACCCATAATCCATCCCCCATCCCCATGACAGCAACAGCACAATCAAATCAACTCCTTGATCAGCTCCATCTTCATTCATGATCTTCAGGTCTGCTGACAAAACCATGTTTTTAGGGTGAGACTAATCATACTTCAGGAGGAAGAGAAGGGGCCATTTTTCATGGTCCCAAAAAATACAGTACATCCCTAATTGATGTGGTCTGTAACATACCCTGATCCGTCTTTTCCTTGTATTTTTCATACTGATCATCATCATTTCAGAGCTAATGGCAGCACAGTTTAATGTGAAGTTGTCTTTCTAAGCTGGATGTCAATTCTTTGAGATAGGATAAGTTAGGAAACAGACACCACAAGGGTTTGTGAAATGATATTGTACTGTTCTAGGGTATGATAACAGAATTTTAAAAGTTTATCAGAGTTTCTCTCTATCCATTCTTATATGAAGTGGAATCAAAATCAAAAATTTGAATTTCTACTTATTTATTTATTTATTTATTTATCAAATTTTTATACCGCCCTTCTCCCAAAGGACTCAGGGCGGTGTACAGCCAGAGATAAAACACAGAATATGTACAATTAAAACCAAATTAAAAAATAGCAAATTACAAAAAAAGGCTGATAATCAAAATTTAAATTTAAATTTTTTTAAAAAAAATATAAATAAAATCCAATTTAAAATCAAACTATTATGCCAGTCCCGCTTGAATAAATAAGTATGTTTTTAGCTCACAACGGAAGGTCCGAAGATCAGGCACTTGACGTAGGCCAGGGGGAAGTTCATTCCAGAGCGTTGATGCTCCCACAGAGAAGGCCCTACTCCTGGGGGCCGCCAGCCGACACTGTTTGGCGGACGGCACCCTGAGGAGACCCTCTCTATGAGAGCGTACGGGTCGGTGGGAGGCATAGAGTAACAGCAGGCGGTCTCGTAAGTACCCGGGTCCTAAGCCATGGAGCGCTTTAAAGGTGGTAACCAAAATCTTGAAGCGCACCCAAAAGACCACAGGAAGCCAGTGCAGACTACAGAGCAGTGGTGTTACGTGGGAGCCACGAGTGGCTCCCATTACTACTCGCGCAGCTGCATTCTGGACTAACTGCAGCCTCCAGGTGCACCTCAAGGGCAGCCCCATGTAGAGAGCATTGCAGTAATCCAACCGAGATGTAACCAGAGCATGAGTGACTGTGCATAAGGCATCCCGGTCAAGGAAGGGATGCAACTGGCGCACCAAGCGAACTTGGTAAAAGGCCCTCCTGGAGACGGCCGCCAGATGTTCATCAAAGGAGTTGCGCACCCTTTCCACTGGGGCCAATGATTCGCCCCCAACAGTCAGCCACGGCTGCAGCTGACTGTACCGGGGTGCCGGCATCCACAGCCACTCCGTCTTGGAGGGATTGAGCTTGAGCCTGTTCCTCCCCATCCAGACCCGTACAGCTTCCAGGCACCGGGACAGCACTTCGACCGCTTCGTTGGGGTGGTCCGGGGTGGAAAAATACAGCTGAGTATCATCAGCGTATAGATGATAACTCACCCCGAAACCACTGATGACCTCACCAAACGGCTTCATATAGATGTTGAACAGGGTAGGCAAGAGAATCGACCCCTGAGGCACCCCACAAGTGAGGCGCCTCGCGGACGACCTCTGCCCCCCTGTCAACACCGTCTGCGACCGGTCGGAGAGATAGGAGGAGAACCACCGATAAACGGTGCCTCCCACTCCCAATCCCTCCAACCGGCGCAGCAGGATACCATGGTCGATGGTATCAAAAGCCGCTGAGAGATCTAATAGGACCAAGGCAGAGGAGCAACCCCTGGCCCTGGCCCTCCAGAGGTCATCCACCAACGCGAACAAAGCCGTCTCCGTGCTGTAACCGGGTCGGAAGCCGGACTGGAACGGGTCTAGATAGACAGCTTCCTCCAGGTGCCGGGGGAGCTGCCACACAACCACACTCTCTACAACCTTCGCCGTGAAGCGAAGGTTGGAGACTGGATGGTAATTTCCCAAAATAGCTGGGTCCAGGGAAGGCTTCTTCAGGAGAGGTCTCACCACCACCTCTTTCAAGGCGGCGGGGAAAACCCCTTCAACCAAAGACGCATTTATAATCCCCTGGAGCCAGCCTCGTGTCACTTCCTGAGCAGCCAGCACTAGCCAGGAAGGACACGGGTCCAGTAAACATGTAGTTGCATGCAACCTCCCCAGCAACCTGTCCACGTCCTCGAGAGCCACAGAATCAAACTCATCCCAAATGACCTCAACAAGACGTGTCTCCGCCATCTCGGTTGGATCATCGCAATCTTGGTCCAAACCGTCCCGAAGCTGAATGATTTTATCGTATAGATAACCATTAAACTCCTCAGCTCGACCCTGCAGGGGGTCATCCCGTCCCTCCTGATGAAGGAGGGAACGGGTCACCCGAAACAGAGCGGCCGGGCGGTTATCTGCCGATGCAATGAGGGTGGAAACGTAGGAACGTTTCGCCTCCCTCATTGCCACTAGGTAGGTCTTAGTAAAAGACCTCACTAGTGTCCGGTCAGCCTCGGAACGGCTGGACCTCCAGGTACTCTCTAGGCGTCTTCTCCGGCGTTTCATCTCCCTCAGCTCCTCGGAAAACCAGGGAGCCAAGTGAGATCTACGCCGGGTCAGAGACCGCAAAGGCACGACACGGTCCAAAGCCCCAGCCGCGGCCCGTTCCCAAGCCGCAACCAGTTCTTCAGTCGTGCCGTGGGTAAGATCCTCAGGGAATGGCCCAAGCTCTGTCTGGAACTTCATGCTTTCCACTTCTCCTTTATTGAGTAACCTTAATGATTCTCCTATTCTGAAGTCATTTGTACATTCATTTACTCCGGGGGAAAATACAGTCTGCATGAAAGAGATGCTGATAGGGTATTATTCTCACCATCTCCTCTTCTTTAAATTCCAGTAGATATATGGGACATTTCAGCCCTTTATTTGCTTGTGATGTAGTAAGCTACACCCTAGGAAGGCTTTCTACCTAGCAGGCAATGGGGCAAGCTTGTGGTCGCAGACACTACTCTCCAAGGAGCCCATTTTCAGTATTTTTCGGTGTATGAAACTCACCTTTTTACTCCCAAAAAGAGGGTGAAAATCTGGGTGTGTCTTATACACCAAATGTAGCCCCACCCACCTGCTGCCCACCACCCTTCAGAAGTTGTCAGCCTTTGTACATTGCACAGCTGCGTGTCCTCATGAAAACAGACTTGGATCTGTTGCGGCACTTCAAAGGGCTGCACTACAGCTGATCAGGGCTATAGGCAGCTAGTAGATCGGTGCCTCTATTTTCAAAGAAGGTAGACTGGTGCGCTCCAGTGGTGGGTTTCAAAAATGTTTACTACCAATTCTGTGGGTGGGGCTTGGTGGGTGTGGCATGGAAGGATACTGTAAAATCTCCAGTCCCACCCCACTCCAGGGAAAGGTTACTGCAAAAATCCCCATTTCCTCCTGATCAGCTGGGAATTGGGAAGCAGAGAATAGACGGGGCGGGGCCAGTCAGAATTTTTACTACCAGTTCTCTGAACTACTTAAAATTTTTGCTACCAGTTCTCCAGAACTGGTCAGAACCTGCTGAAACCCACCTCTGGTGCGCTCTCAAAAAAAAGGCAACGAGTAGACCGGGGCCTCTATTTTCAAAGAAGGTAGACCAGTGCTCTCCCCCTAAAAAAGGAAAGTAACCGGTATGGCTGTGCTAGGCAAAATTCTTTTTTTCTTGTTTTCCTCTCCCAAAATTAAGATGTGTCTTATACACGGAAAAATACGGCAATCTTCAGCCCAATGAACAGAGACTCTGGCAATTCAAGAGGGCCTGATCCAGGGCATGGAATTATACTCCTCAAGACAGGACCCTATTACAGATAAAGGGCACTGCTCCAACATGGACCATGTTATCTAATTTTGAAGCAATATACGTTCCCACATAAAGCTAGAGATCTTGGTAGGTCTATTTAATCCAAATTATCATCATAAAAGAGTCCGTTATCAAATTGTCTCTGAACTCCAGAGCAGAATCAGTTGAATAATTCTGTTCCACACAGGTTGGTTATGAATGTCAAATGCTGTCCTCCTTGACCTCGTTCAAATGGTTCTTGCATTCAGAGTTTCAGGGAAGTAATTCTCCTGGGAAGAAGCATCTTATATTACTGACAATAAAGAAGAGAGGATTGTTTAACATAAGGATGCTTTAGCAGGCAATTAATTTTTTCAAGGGGCCACATGAGAAACTGGGACTGTTTGGAGGCTTGAACCAAAAGGATCGACACATTAATGTGAAGATGCAGTGGCATGCACGCATGCAAAATATATGTAAATCAATAAAAAAATGCAGTTGCCTTCAAAATAAAAGCAATGCAGTTGTATTGTATGCATGGCATACACTTAATTACATTTTATTTCTAATTTCTGATTGACCTCATGTGGGTCAGCCAGGGACAGCCAAAGGGACGAATGTGGCCCGGTGGTAGTAAAATGCCCAGGTCTACTCTAGCATGATCATCTCCTTTCATTTAATGGCAATAGGCCCATCCTGGTTTTTCTCCTACTTTGTTCCCATAAATGACACTCAAATTCACTGTATCTCATGCTGCAGCCACCTCTGGAGCTTAATCCAGTTGATAAATAATAAACAAAAATGAATTCAGGCAGCCTCAATTAATATGTAGTGGTGTATGCCGAGTTGAATAAATCAATTCCGTTTTTTTCTGCATCTTTGTAACCCATTGCTTCATGTTTGTTCATTTATTTGTTGTGTTCTCCAAGAGAGAACAATTAATTTTTAATCAGCCTGTTATTAACTTCCAGCACGGAGCACTCTTTAAAAACTTCACTCGCAGTCATATGGATCAGCAATTATTAAACACACAGCAAGCCAGGAAGGGAAACTTCTTGTTACTTTTTTAGGCTTGAAACAAATCTGTCTTTTCGTTCAAAGCAAGAGCAAACATTCCTGGGCACTATTCAGAAGGCTTAAAATAATAAAGGGGTTAAAAAAAAGACATTGAGGAGACAGAAGTGGTGTGTTGGCATTTTGGAAGGGAAGGTAAGAAATATCCTTTATGGTCCATCATGGTGGCAGCTTCTCAAGTCGATAGGCAAGAAAGTGAAAGTGAATAATGTCTTGAGGGAGGTAAAGGCTTTCAATGGGAAATTTCCCTGAGCTTGACAGATGTTGCTTAGGGCCTGTGCAAGTCACTGAATTAAGCAGAACATACTGTGCAATAAATTTGAGAAGCACAAGATCATAGTCCTTTATCTCAAACTGCTAAAGTCAGAATCCCCCATGGCTGAATTTTGGGATTTCCATTTGGATGCTCTTGAGCATGTGCAGTGTGTCTTGTTCTTATGGTGTAGAATAATAACAAAACAAGTGAGGAAGGACTGGCTTTTGCAAACTCCAAATCAATATGACAGGCTGAACATAACCTCAGATACAGTTCCAATTAAGCATCAGCATGGAGGTAAGGAAGCAAGCACCATCTCTTTTCTGCAGTCAGTTCTTCCTTTCATCTGGGGAAAATGATTTAATGTTCTTAAGCAAAATTGCCCCAATGTGCAGCTTCTTCTGCTTAGAAATGGAAAGTTGCTTCTGCCAGGTTACTTGGCTCAGCTAGTGCAAGAAAATAATTTCTAAGGATGGTGGATATATTTTATAAATTCAAGGACTATTTCCCAAAAGCAGAGTTATTAAACCTTGATAACAAATTTAGTGTAGCCTTTCTATTATATGCAGATGGATGTTATATCAATAAAATTTTTCCACTCACCTCCTTTCCTTATACAACTTTGGCTCCTGAAATGGATAATGCCCATCCATCCTCTGAAGGCTCTTGCTTTATGAGCTTCTCACTCGCTTCTGTCCTCTTCCTTCTTCAAAGAAGCTGAACAAAAAAAAAATTAGAAGCAGGCATGATACTTCATTCGGGAAAGGAGAAGATTCCTAAGACTCATCTCCCTCCCACTGCAGGATCTGAAACATATTTTCTTCATTCACTCACAGATCCTCAACAAATGTTAGCAGCAATGTGAAATCATACAGTCTCAGCCCATGTCCTGGAATCACAGACTGATATCAGCCTCCCAAGAAGACCAGGAAGAAATCATGCCCACATGAGCTAATTCTACTTCATAATAAGACAAATTAACAAAATCTTGCAAGTCTTTTTTAATCTGATATCTGTTTTGTAAATAATCAATCCATTTTTTCCATTCAATTAAATATCTTTCCTGCGTATTGTCTTTTAAAAACGCTGAGATTTTAGCCATCTCAGCCAAATTAATAACTTTCAATATCCATTCTTCTATTGTAGGTATCTCTTCTTTCTTCCAGTATTGTCCAATCAATAGTCTTGCTGCTGTTATTAAGTTCAAAATCAATTTAGTCTCAATCCCTGTACAATCCGTTATAATTCCCAAAAGGAAAAATTGTGGCAGGAACTTTATCTTCTTCTTCAGTACATTTTGAATAATCCACCAAATTCTTATCCAAAGACCTTAATTTTCTTGCAAGTCCACCAAATATGAAAATATGTAGCATCATCACAATCACATCTCCAACATTTCGCTTGGATATTAGGATACATACATGATAATTTTTTGGGATCTAAGTGCCATCTATAAAACATCTTATAAAAATTTTCCCTTAAATTCTGTGCTTGTGTAAACTTAACATTTCTAACCCAGATTTTCTCCCATGTTTCCAACATTATTGGTTCCTGAATATTCTGTGCCCATTTTATCATACAATCCTTTACCAAATCCTTTTCCGAATCTATTTCAAGCAACACATTATACAATCTCTTTATATGCTCCTGGGTCTGATTTCTAATTTGCTTTATTAAATTTTCCTCCTTTGCATTATACCAATTTTTGATCTTCTTTCCATCTAGCACTTATTTGCCCATATTGAAACCAAGTATAATTCCTCCTTCTTCATTTTAATACCTGTAATGATTTTAATTGCAATCTACCTCCTTCAGCATACAAAAGTTCGTTATATGTAATCATTTCCTGTTTCTGTTCTATATTTATATTCTCTATTGCATGTCTAGGGCTCGCCCATATAGGAATCTTGTAATCTAATTTATAGGAATATTTATTCCAGACCATAAAGAGCACTTCTCAACACATGATTCTTAAAAGCCCTATCCACTTTTTTCCATAAAATAAATGCATGCCATCCATATAACAAGTCATAACCTTCTATATTCAAAATTCTTTCCTCTGTTAAGTTAAACCAGTCACTTATTACTGAAAGGGTTACTGCTTCATAATATAGTTTAAAGTTAGGCATTCTTAAACCACCTCTTTCCGTGAATCCTGTATTATTTTCATTTTAACCTCGCCTTTTTACCCTGCCATATAAATTTATTAATCCCACTCTGCCAATCTTCCAAATTTTTATCCTTTTTAATTATAGGTATCATCTGGAACAGAAACAAAAATCTAGGTAACACATTCATTTTAATCCTTCCCAATAGGGATAACTGCAATTTCTTCCAGCCACTCATATCATTCTGAACTTTTTGCCATAGCAAGTCATAATTATTCTTATAAAGTTTCTTGTTCGATGAGCTAATATAGACCCCTAAATATTTAACCTTTTTTACTACCTCAAATCCTGTCATTTCCTCTAGTTTTTGTTTCTGTTGTATAGACATATTTTTAATTATCACTTTTGTTTTATTCTGATTTATTTTAAATCCTGATACCTTTCCATATTTATCAATTACTTCCAACAAAAATCTACTTGAATTTATAGGATTCGTTAACGTAACCACTACATCATCTGCAAAAGCTCTAACTTTGTACTCATATTGTCTAATCTTAATTCCCTCTATTTTCATTAATTCTCGTATTTTATCTAATAATGGTTCCAGAGTCAAAACAAACAATAATGGTGATAAGGGACATCCCTGTCTTGTTCCTTTCGCAATCTTAATAACTTCTGTCAAACTACCATTTACTATAATCTGTGCTGTTTGCTCTCCATAAATCGCTTTAATTATTCTAATAAAACAGTCTCAAATTGCATTTTCTCTATTAATTTAAATAAAAATCCCAATGCAATCGATCAAAGGCTTTCTCTGCATCCAAAAAATAAGTGCTGCTGAAGTATTCTTCTTTCCAAATATTCCAATATATTAATAATCTGTCTAACATTATTCCTCATCTGCCTCCCTTTTATAAAACCAGATTGATCAGTATGAATTCTTTGTTGTAAAACTAACATTAATCTATTTGCTATTATTTTTACAAAAATCTTATAATCATTATTTAAAAGTGAAATCGGCCTATAGTTACCAGGTTTAGAGCAGTCTTGATCCTCTTTGTATCAGTGAAATAAAAGATGTTTTCCATGACGGGGTATTCCACTCCTAATTGTATCTGATTAAATAATTCTTTAAGTGGGCCTAATATTTCATCCTGTGTTTTTTATAATAAGTTGCTGTAAGACCATCTGTACCAGGGTTTTCCCATTTTAATTGTTTAATTGCCTCCACTATTTCTCCAGTAGCTATCGGCGGTTCAGCTCCTCCCTCTGTTCTAATGTTAGAATATTCACCTTATAATCTTTCAAATAATCATAAATGTCCCTATCAATATTTTGTCTTTTGCATATAGTGCAGTATAAAATTCTGAGAATGCCTTTTAATTTTATCCTGTTGGTATATCTCTTTACCTTTATATTCTATTTTTGTATGACACGTGCTTTCTGTTTCTTCCTTAAATTATATGCCAACCATCTCCCAGGTTTATTTGCATTACAAAAGGTATTGTGTTTAGCATATTGTATATTCGTTGCCACCTGGTCTGCCATTAACATATTAAATTGACTCTGTAATATTTTTATAGCCTCTTTAAGTTTATGATCTTGTGGGTTTTGAATTAATAACTGTTGCTTCCTTTGAATTTCTTCTTCCAAATATCTCGCTGCCTTTGTTTATTATTCCTTTGCCTGTTGTCCAAGTAAATCAATATCCTCTAATAAACGCTTTGCTCGCCTCCCACACAGTTCCTATAGGTGTCCCTTTGTACATATTAAAATCAAAAAATTCTTTTAACTGTTTCTTACAATAAGTTACATTATCCTCATATCTAAACAGATTTTCATTCAACCTCCATGTTCTACCACCTTTTTTCCCTTGTAATAATTCCATCCATACTGGGCTATGGTCAGTTAAACACCTCGGAAATATCTTCGTTTTCTTCACCCTAGAAAGCAAGTCATTAGAAATTAAAATAAAATCAATGCGTGAAAAAGATTGATGCCTATCAGAAAAAAAAGTAAAATCTCTCTCATCTGGATTCCGTAACCTCCATATATCTCTAAACTCAAAGTCTTCCATCATTTCAAAAAAAGATTTTGGTAATTTTGCATGTATAGGTATCTTCTTGGAGGAGGTTCTCTTATCCTTCTTGTATCAATTACTCCATTCCAGTCTCCTAATAAAATAAACGAACTATAATCCCAGAGGTCAACCTCTCATGTAACATTTTGTAAAACTTTTCTTGTTGCTGATTAGGTGCATAAATACCTATCAACAAAGTCTTTTTGCATCTATCACCAGTTCAATAGCAATAAATCTTCCTTGAATATCTGCCTCAATTAAGCTTAGCTGGTATATCCTTCCTGATATATACAACAATTCCATGCTTCTTTTCCAAAGCTGATGCAACAAAATGGTTACCCAATTTTGAATTAATTAAATATTTTTGGTCTGATAATTTTATATGTGTCTCTTGCAAACAAATCACATCATTTTAAATTGTTTCAAGTAGTGAAATATTTTCCTTCTTTTCTGAGCTGAATCCAAGCCATTAACATTCCATGACAAGATTCTATTTGCCATTACTGGCCTCCTGAAGCTTTGAAGCAGACAACGGAAGCTCCTCCTCCGGTATCTTCCGTCTAGCTCCTCCCACAGCTTCCATAATGGGATCCTGACTTTTACTTTGAGACTGTTGCTCTTCTTTACGCTTAAGGGCTCCTCTTGTCACCCTTTGCTCTTGTGGTTCCTCTAATGCTGGCAGCAATGAAGGCTCTTGGATCACCACGCCTTCTTGAGTCTCTTGAAGTTTTCTATCACTTCTATTTCGACTTTCAAAACTGTAGAAAGAAAATCCTTTGCCTTTAAAACAGTGTCAATTCTATATCTCCTTCCTTGATAGAATAGTGTCAGTCCAACTGGCACCTCCCATCTGAATTGAATCTGATGTTTTTAAGTTCTTGTGTAAAAAGCAAATTCCTTCCTGTCTCTTAACATCTTTGAAGGAATCTCTTTCAACACCTTCAACTCCTGTTCTCCAATTTTTAAAGTTGTCTGATATGAAACTTGCAGAATTTGATTTCTCATAGTCCTTTTCACAAAATAAACCACAATGTCGAGGAAGCTTTCTCTGTCTTGCAATCCAAGAATTAACTCTATATATTTTATCAATTTGGTAAGCTACCTCTTGGGGTTCCACTTCAATAAATTCAGCCAATGCTTCTGATATAATTTTTCTTAAGTCTTCTCCTCGCTGTTCTTGCATACCACGATTCTAAGAGCTCCTTCCATAAGTTTATATTGTAATATCACAACCTGATCTTCATTTTGATCCACTTTTTCTGAACACCTTTCATTTTGTCTTCTAAATGCTTATTTGACTGAGAGATCTGTTGCATTTCTTCTTCCAATCCTTCAATTTTTACTCAGTCCTTGAACTGCCATAAGAATATCTTCTCTTATTTTTGCATTAAAATTCTCCATCATCTCTTTTGCCTATCTTCAGAAAGTTTTAATTGTTCTTTCAATATTTCCTCAAGACTTGGTTCAGATCCCTTCTTCCAGAAGGCTTTAAAGGTTTAGCTGCCATTCTGTCTTCAAAAGAATCAGGAATTCAAACTTAATAACTCTCCTTCCCTCCTTTCAGTATAAAAACTCCGTTTGTAACAATCCACAAATAACGCTGCTTCATCGTACTAAAAATTTTACTTTCACTTTTAGACGCCATTTTAAAAGTCAATTAATCAAAGACAAAGAAAGGTTTCAAGTTTCAAAAGGAGTCGGTACTTGCCGTGCTGATTCTGCATCAAAGTTCGAACACTTGTGAAATTCGTCTGCTTGGAATATCAATCAATTTAATAAGCCTTCTAGAGCAGAAGCGACATTCCTCCTTTTCCTGATAAAACAGGGCGTGCTGAAGTTGGAAGGAGTGGAATTCGGTGGGGTCATAAATCCAGGAAAATTCGCTCTTGAGAGCAAACCCCCTGTCAGACCTGCCACTCTTCCACAATTCTGATAACCTCTTTCACCCAGAGATTATGCTAAGCTCAGTGAACAGTGATTTATTTTCTGTTTCACTGACTTTTACAATCTTCTAACACGGAGTGCTCTGTTAGAGCACCCAACAGGAGGGTGACGTCACTGGAAGCCTCTCAATTCTCTCAATCTTTCTTCTACCTATTTCTTTCCCTCTCTTGCTTGCTTCGTCTTTCCTTTTTAGTACCTCTCCTCTTCTTGCTTGTTACTTTGTTTTCTCTATTGGCTTGCTTTCCTTCTCTACCTCTGAGTTGCTGGAGGTTTAGTTTTCTGCATATTTGCTTGCTTTCACTCTGCTTACTTGTCCTTGAAGACTTCTTGCTGACATCCACTATTTTTACCTGTAAGAAATGATTCTTTGCCAAGTTTATTCTCTTAACATTTACTCATGGTGCTCTATTTCAAATATTGTTCTCTAACAGATTTTGCTTAAAAACCAACCAATGGGGCAATGACAATAATAACTAACCTGACTTGACCATAGTCCTGTGAAGAAATATCAAATTGCGGTGGACTGTACAATTTTACTATGAAGATGGAGAATTACAGGATTGATTGATCTCCAGTTTTAAAAGTCTTACTGGATAAAATTTATAAGAAACGTAAGTAGTAGAACCCAGGAGAATTGGACTTCTTTACTGAGAGCTCAATTTTAGTGTGGAGGTCAAAAAAGGTCAGGCTTAGCTGGAGGAGATTTATCTGATTGCTTGAACTGGAATGAGGAAAGTGGAAAGTTAGTGGCAAAAGTGTAAAATAGAGTGTTAGGTATGGCCCAGGCATAATACAAATCACTGTTTTTTGAGATAGGTTTAGAATATGCCTCAATGCTAAAGTTATTTGCAAATAAATAAATACATTTCAAATAAATAAATAAATAAATAGATACAAGCAAATAAAGCCTATAGACTTTGAAAAGTTAATTAAGTCTCAATAGGGATTTGCTTTTACTGGATCTAATGAATTCCGAAGCAATCAGCACAGGATTAATGTGCAAAATATTAAAACTAGATAGTAAAAATCTTTTGCCAATTTATTTTGATCACTGGAACTCTTGCATTCCAAATTTAGAGGTTTTTGACAACTTTGAAATCTATAACAATAGATTTCTCCTAATTCTCTTCTGGCTTTCATAGATTTTTTTTTTCTAGTCTAAGATAAAAAGAAATTGCCAGCTCCATTGAATCTCTAATAGTACTTTCTTTCTCAACTATATTTGTCTTTTTTTCTTTCATCCAGTTTAGAATATTCTTGTCTGTCAGCTGAGACTGACAAGCATTTGAGATGGGAGGGGGGGAAGGCTTTAAGGGAGGAATGTGGGGGGGGGGCTTTGTATGCTTTATTTTCTCCTCTTGGTTTTGTAATAGTGACAGAGAATCACTGAAGCAAGAAGCTGCAAGGCTTGGAAAGGTCACTGTTCAGAAGATTCTTCCTGTCAGAAGTGTCAAGATGGAGAGGGAGGCACCTCTTAAAATCTTGGATAATATACAACAATTTGTGAATAAAAGAGGTCAGGTCAGCTCTTACTTCTGCAAATGGCCATTTTTTTCTCAGAAGTAATCCTCAGGGTCTTGGTGTTCCCAAGGTCATCATCACCCCACACCTTTTCTCTTAAGAATTTCAAGAATGAAAAAGATATCCACAGCAAGGAAGTTATGATTTAAAGCAGGGGTACCAAACTCAAGACCCAGGGGCTGGATCTGGCCCAAGGGGTTCTTAGATCTGGCCCGGGGCCCGCCCTGGAAACAGCAAAGGACCAGCCCACTGTACCTCTGCCAGCGAAAATGGAGCTCGGGAGGGCCACATGCTCTGTTTTTACTGGCAGAGGGTTGCAGGAGGCCGTCACAGCTGAAAACGGAGCTTGGGAGTTTATTTTCACTGGCAGAGCACTCAGGCCACCACAGGTACCCTCAACATGAGTGACATCGAGCTGGCCACACCCACCCCGACCCCCCAGAGGTCAAACACAACCCTGATATGGTCCTCAATGAAAACAAGTTTGACACCCCTGATTTAAAGAAAGAAGCAGTGTTTGGATTATCATTATCCTACACTGGACTAGGAATGGGGCAAGGTTCAGCCCAACCTCTGCTGCAAAAGATCTCTGGGGGACCCCACAAGGTTGTTATGAGGGAGGAGCACTGTGCTCATCACCTTGGGCTCCTGAATAGAAGCTAGGAGATGAATCTATCAAATGACTTGTACTGATGATATTACCTAGTTGGGTGATGAAATGTCTGCATCCAAATACCCAAGTTTAAAGAGCACCAAAAGTTTCACATATAAATAAATAACCAAACCAAAATATACACACAGGATTTCACTGGCATGCTGAAAGATATCTGGAATGATGCATGGGACCCTTGAAAATTAATTTAATAAATGAATACTGTTTGTTTATTCACTTGCTTTTCTTAGACGCCATATGTAGAATTGCCTCTTCCAGTTTTATCCAGTTTTAACAGATGAAAACCATCAAATGACTTTCGGTGACTGAGTGTTCAATTCAATTTAGGCATCCCTAACGACTGCAGACAGTCTTTGATTTACAACCTTAATTGGGCCCAGAATTTCTATTACTAAATAAGGCACTTGTTAAGTGAATCATACCCAATTTTACAACCTTTCTTTGTCATGGTTGCTAAGCAAAACACTAAATGAATTATGCAGTTGTTAAGCAAATCCAGCTTTTCCACTTGACTTTGCTTGTCAGAAGCTGACTGGGACGGTCACAAATGGCGATCACGTGGCCCCAGGACATTGCAAACATTATAAATATGTGCTGGCTGCCAGGCACCCAAAATTTGATCATCCCCATGGGGATGCTGTGATGGCCGTAAATACGAGGACTGCTTAAAGTCTTTTTTTCAGTGCCATATTAACTTTAAATGGTCACTAAACAAATGGTTGTAAATTGAGGCTGCTATGGACTCATGTCACAATAGCAGTTCAGCTATCACTGCCTTAGATAGATATAAAGCGAGAGAGAAAAGAAGTATGGAAGTTGTCCCCTTTTTGAGGAGGGGGAGAGGAAACTAGCATGAAAATTTTTAACATTCCTATCTTGTAAGGAATTGTAAATGGGTTATTTTTAGCACCTATGATTTAGAATCTGCCTAGCAATTTTCACATATTTTATTTCTCATGAGAGAGACTTCTGTTTTTCTACCTTGCTCCTTGAGTATTTTTTTTTTAAATTGATGGTATTTTTTTCATTTACTTTATGAAGCTCCTTCTTTTGGAATTTAATCAAAGTCTGGGATGCTATAATGGCTGTAGAGATCAATGCAGCCTAATGAAAGATGAGACATTCATGTATATCTGAGGAAGGTGAGCAGTTTAGAAATAGAAAACACAAACAAACAACCAAATGTAACATATAACCTAGACAATTTCTTAGCTAAATAAAGGCAAGAATATTTTCCGTCCATGGGAATTCTGTCATAATTTCATTCTTAAAAAGAAAATTTATTGAAATAAATGAGAACCGAAGAAAATGCAGGGGAACATTGGCGCTTGGCATTAGATATGACTAAATCTTATGATTTAAGCATCTGTTTTGTATTAAGTAGACAAAACTTATTTGCTACTTGAGGATCTCAGCAAAGAGTAGAAATGGAAAAGGAAGTATCTACAACAGCTGCTAGAAGAAATATTTGCCTTCTGTTCTATTTATGACAATCTTCGGCATTTTCCTCATAAACCTACACACCTTTGCCTGTTCATCAAATCAATTAACAATCTAATTTTGACAAATTTTATACCGGTTGTGTTCATTATGATCTATATCTAGGATTCTCCCGTGGGAAGTCCCCTCCACCTGTCTTCTCTCCAGCTATTTTTGAATACTCACAATTATTTATAACACAGCCTGGATTTGCAGAGCCACATTTTTGAAATTACTGATCTATAGACAACAGGGACTTCTTTGGAACCTGCAAGAAATTTTGTTGAATTGCAAATTGTGATTTAGGGCAGAAGATCATTTGCACAACTTGATGATATTGAAAGATATATTTTCTTTCAGAGGCATGGTTGGTTAATTTTAATCTCTGAATTTAATCATTTCATAGCAGACACTCCCATTTTCACTCCCATGTCATTTAAGATGATCATTTGTATTACTTCACTGATTTCAATATCTGGAAAGTAGTCCTTCTCCAATGCCTCTCTCCTCATGCTGAGTGGATCGTAGATCTTAAATTCCTTCCTTATTATTCATTCACAAACCCATGGTGTGTGTTTTTTTTAATGTTCAGTTGAAATATTAGATCATAATCTTTGCAGCTTGCCTTCACCAGTTGGCTTCTTGTTGGGTTTGTGCCCAGACTAAGTTATAATGATTAATCTCAATCAGTCTCATTTATTCCAGTGAAACCTAAATTTCACTACTTATTAGTTGTAAGAACTTGTGTACACTTATATCCCAAAGGAAATATAATTTAGTGTATTTACTTGGAGATAAGGGGGGCAGTTTTAGTCTGGATCCAGACTACTGATTGTAGTGGGCAGGGCAGTTGTTCTTTTCCAGGGCAAGTTCTTATGAACTTGTGAACATGATTAGAGGGCTTGGCATGACGCCATTTCTCCTTGGCTTCCAAAGCACCAACCAACTAATTCCTTTTTTCAGCCAAATCAAATGAGCCATTCAAAAACCTGTACAGGTATTCATTTGAGAAGTTTGCATTTGCTCCCCACTAAATCCCATTCACTTTTTCCCATGAATTGCTCCAGAAAACTGGCTGTGCTACTGGAAGGTTGTGGGGGCCCTGAATAATAAGCATCCCAAAAATCCTCTGTTGGGCAAAATTCTTTGCAAGGTAAATGGAGGCCTCATTCCCTCCCTCCCTCCCCCCCCTCTCTTTCTCTCTCTCTGTACCTTGCCTTGGAAATCTCTGCTTTGTGTAACTGGCCCAGGGGCCTGGAGCACAAAGGGCTGCAAAGGACACTGCTCTTTGGCATATTCCAGAAGCCCTGCCAGTTTCCATCTTTGCTGATGGCTGATTAAGATTTATGCCTCTAAGCCTCTCTGTCAAAGCAGTGGGGAGTGAAACTGATTGTCCAGGGGAAGAGCTGGAAGCTAAAAACAAATCCTATAGCCCTTATCTGACAAGGCCTGAGCTGGCTTTTCAATCACCCACATCTGAAGAGAGATGCCTCTGACTTCCAAGGCCCCTGAAGCATTTGCATGACAATGAGACCAAGGCTGGGAGAAGGAAGGCAGAGGAGGAGAGGAATAAAACAGCCTGTCTGAGCAGAAGAAAAGAAACTCACATTCCACTATACTGGATGGGAGGGAAGGATGCCAGTCATCCAGAGGAAAGGCTTCAATCAGATTGCTGTGCTTTGGGGCTTGTATGGAAATAATTAGTAAAGGAGAGAGTCCTTTTCAGCATGTATAGATTACTTTCTGATTGCCCCTTTAGGATAATGAACAACTCAAGTTTAGAACCGGATCTGTGTCAAAGATGCAAACAGATTGATTGATTGACTGATTGACTGATGTATAATTGCACATTTCACAGATTTGTTACTCTGAATAGCTTACCAATAAAGAAGAATATTTATAGCTCAGAGTTGAAATGAGAGATCCTTAGTAGAATTTATAATATATCGGTGCCACTATCTCAGTGCCGCCATCTTGTCAAGGTCATCTTGATTCAGCCACCTTGGCATGGCCATCTTAACATGGGACAAATTGCCACAGGAAACTTTCCGCAGGACAACTTGATGTACCCCCACCCTGACATGCCCCTTCACAGGAGGTGGCCGTTGACCATGGTGACACGATGGGCTGCATCTCTAGATCCAGGTCTGGCTTTCACAGACATGGCCAGTCAATTTGGTCAGAGTTTGTCCACTCCATGCAGCTCCTTACAACAACAAAGCCTAATTTTAACTTGTCTCCACAATGCTGTGCTTGTCTCATCTCTTGGCCATCCATTATACTGCTTTAGCTGCTGATTTCTATACAGATAATCCTTGATTTATGTCCACAATTAGAGACAGAATTTCTGTTGCCAAGCAAGGCATTTATAAGTGAGTTGTGCCCAATTTTACCACCTTTTTACCATAGTTGTTAAGCAAATCTCTGCAAGTTGTTAAGTGAATCATGTATTTGTTAATTAAATCTGGCTTCCCCCATTCACTTTGCTTGTTTGAAGACAGCTGGGGAGATCAGAAATAACAATCACATTATTCCAGGACATTGCAACCACTGTAAATACATGCTGGTTGCCAAGAACCTGAATTGTGATCATGTGACTTTGGGGATTGCTGTGAAGATCATAAGTGTAAGGAACAATCATAAGTCACTTTTTCATTGTAACTTTGACTGGTCACTAAATAAATGTTTGCTAAATTGAGGACTACTTGTAGTGCCAAAGATTCAATCCTTCCTCTGTAAACTGGATAATTCTATAAGAGTACCATTCATGGTGTGCATCCCTCATCCTATAGGTTACTGTCCTCATCATTGTTGACAGCACAAGAGAGGCACTTGTACCTAACATGGTGAAATGGGCCATTTTTGATACTGCACATCTCAGGTGGACCATGTCAGGAAATAGATGGCTAAGAAACGATAGAAGTCTACTTTGTTGACACAGGTTATAGGAACAGAATTTGGAAACCAGATTGTGTTTCTTCTCCCTCTATTCATTTTTATACCAAAAAGAGTCAAGACAGGGCAATCTTGACTGGAAGCTGAGTCATGGCATCGGGACTTCTTTTCTTTTTGATTTGAAATGTGTCATTGCTCCCACTAGTAGCTACTTGGATAAGCAACAAAATATTTCTAGTTACCATAACTCAACTTCCAGACAATTCTACCAGGATGACTGACAATAGGGAATGACTGAAATAGGGAATCGTGAGCTTCTTTTTCATGCCTGCCTGTTTTCTTGGGCTGAGTTTATATTTTACTCACAGTTGTGGTGTATTTTCTTCAAGACCATTCTGTTATCGTCAACATATTGGCTAGTCTTCAGCTAATCAAAATATCTGCTCAGCTGCCAATAGAGACAACGCAATTTGTCATCTGGCTGCAAATCACAAGATAGTGATAGGACAATGGATCATGATCCTGGCAGATCATTGTATTTCCAGAGTATTTAGCATCTGTGACCCGCTAAATCTTGTTACAGCTGTAAGATTCTGGGACTCTTTCTTTGGGTAACTGTATTGCATCTTAGAGGAAAATGATAGACAAAATTCAGTTTCTGTTTTGTCTCTAACTTGTGCCATCTGATACTTGCCCCTAAAACTGAATTCACACATTGAGGACTGCATTGAGAAAAAGACATTCTGTGCAATGCTACAGTCTAGCAATAGTCTTGAAAGTACATGTTTATTTCTTAGTAAATAAATTTGCAAGCCTGCATTGACTTACCGTAGTTTTTTTGACTTAGTAGATGTAGGATTATGCTGGGACATCTGATGACAACTTGAATGCACTGAAACAGATTTTTGTCACAGTCAGACCTGCTTGGGTTAAGGCCAGCTAGTTTTTCCCATGGAGTTTGTTGACACATTTCAAAGCTTAAGTACAAAAGGCCAATTCACAGATATCTATGCAGGAGCCAGTACCTTCCTGACCTTGTTTCAAGTTGGGGTAGGCTTGCTTAGTAGCTGGAGGTTATTTGGTATCATGAAATACCAAAGTTGTAGGCTAGACTGGGAAGTTAAAAGAGATTCCTGCAAGAAGATCATGCCAAAGATGATGGATGGATATATCCTCAAAGTCATCAGGCACTGAGCTTCACTCAAAGGATGCTTGACTTTAATTGACAGGCACATGTTCAATGTTTAGCCATATGCTACTTGCCACTGGAGGCTGATTTATACAGGCAGCAAATAAAATGATGAAACTGTTCGTAAATGACACAACTTGTCTCCAAATAGAGAACAAAAAATACTGGCTTAATACAGGTATTAAAGTCTCAACTTACAATTCATTTAGTAAATGAATTGTTCAGAGTTACAATGGCATTGAAAAAAATTATCTATTATCTTTTTAATGCTTAAGATCATTGCAGCATCACGTGATCAAAATGATGCCACTGACTCATATTTATGATAATCGCAGTGTCCTTGGGTTATGTGATCACTTTTTGTGAACTTCTGACAAGTAAAGTTAATGGGGGAGCCAGATTCACTTAACAACCATGTTACTAATTTAACAAAGTGATTCACTTAACAACTGTGGCAAGCAAGATCATGAAATGAGGCAAAATTCCGAACCGTTATTTCTGACGATCAGCTGCGCTGCGCGATTTGTATTCGCTAGAAAGCAGGAAATCCTGCTTTTTAGCGAATCTAAATCATGCGGCACAGCTGTTCCTCCCTTGCTGTTCTACTTACCTTCATAAGGCTCATTTTTCCATGTGATGCACATGTTTGGTGCGCATTGTGATGCGTGCACATGCAGCATGTATTTGGCATACACTGTGCAATTACCTATCATTAATTTGTTTAATCCTCCATTTTATCATCCAATTGTAGTCAAATGTTTTAATCAATTAATTTCTAATAATCATTCTGGAACAATATTTTGTCTTATTACCCTATTTTATCCATCATTTTATCCATCATTTTGAGACAATTATATCATTCAATAGTTTTTAACTTATTAAAAACTCCACTCTTCTTTATCATAATTTCCCTTCTAACCATTGTTAAAATAAGTCCAATACTTTATAAAATTGCTTATCTTCCTGTTCTCTAATTTCAAACGTCAGTTTACTCATTTCTGCACAGTCCATTATTTTCTTTATAATTTCATCCTGCAATGGCAATTTCTCATTTTTCCAGTTTCTTGCAAGTACAATTCTAGCTGCTTTTATTACATTCACAATCAAATATCTCAATTCTCTACTATAGGTTTCAGGTATAATTCCCAGTAGAAAAACTTCTGGTTTAAAATCTATATATTTCTTTATCATTTTCTCCAACCATGTATGTATTTTAGTCCAGTATCTTTTAGCTTCTACACAAGTCCACCACATATGGTAGTAGGACCCAGGTATCTGTTGACATTTCCAACATTTTTTGGATTTATTCTTGAACATTCTGGCTATTCTTGTCAGGGGTAGGTGCCACCTGTAAAACATCTTATACAAATTATCTTTATATGCAGTAGGCATTGTCATCTTATAGTTTTGCGTCCACAATTTCTGCCATACTTCTAAATTAATACCATGCCCTAAATTTTCCCGCCAAGCAATCAAAGTTTCTTTCACTTGTGCTTCTTCTAATTTAATCTCTAATAGATAACTGTATAACTTTCTAATTAAATTGTCATCTGTACCTGTTAAAATTTTATCTAGGTTAGTCAAATTATTATAGAAACCTTCTATTTTAAATCTTTATCATATCTAGAACGTATTTGCAAATATGAAAACCAATTCAATTTTATACCTTGTGTTTCTAGATCCTGAATTGTTTTTAGTTCACCCTTTTCATTCAACAGTTCATTATATCTAACAATTTGTTCCTTTCTAAATATTAATAAATATGAGAATGCCTCAATCGTTGATACCCAAAGTGGGATTTTTAAATAGTGGTCTTTCTTGATTCTTTCCCAATTTAGTAATAAAGTCTCTCTTATGAAGTGTCTTCTGAAGTACCCTTGTATTTTCGCTATGCAGTCTAGGATTCTGTTGGCTTTTTGGCAGCTGCTGCACACTGCTGACTCATATTAAATGGTTGTCCACTTGGACTCCAAGATCCCGCTCACAGTTACTACTATTGAGCAAGGTACCACATATACTGTACCTCTGCGTTTTATTTTTCTTTCCTCAATGTAGAACCTTACTTTTTTCACCATTGAATTTCATTTTGTTAGATAGCACCCAATGTTCAAGTTTGTCAAGATCCTTCTGCATCTTAAACCTATCTTCCAGAGTGTTGGCTATTCCTGCTAACTTGGTGTCATCTGCAAATTTGATGAGTTCCCCATCTATCCCCTCATCCAAATCATTGATGAAGATGTTGAAGAGTACTGGGCCTAAAACAGAGCCTTGGGGTACCCCTTGCATACTTCCCTCCATGTAGATGCACTGCCATTGCGTTCTCATGTTGAGTATGATTGGTCAGCCAGTTATGAATCCATCTGGTGTCTAATCCACATTTTTCTATTTTATCTAGTAGTAGGTTATGGTCTACTTTATCAAATGCCTTACTGAAGTTCAAGTAAATTATATCGACAGCATTCCTCTGGTCCACTAATTTTGTCACTTTATTAAAGAATGCAATAAGATTAGTCTGGCATGATTTGTTTTTGAGAAACTTTTGTTGGCTTTTGGTTATTACTTTGTTTGCTTCTAGGTGTTCGGTGATTTGTTGCTTGATTATCTTTTCCAGAATCTTCCCTGGTATTGAGGTTTGGCTGATAGATCTTTCGTTTCCTGGATCCATTTTTTTTCCTTTTTTGAAGATGGGAACTACATCAACTCTTTTCCAGTCCTCTGGCAGTTCCCCTGTGCTCCAGGATCTTTGAAAGATATTGTTCTGTCCCCCTCAACCACAACCAAGAAGACACGCGAGCTGACTATATTTGCCAGCAATTTATTCCTATGACAAATATCAGTTCTGGCAACGAACCTGCGAATGCCTGCCAAGTTCTCTTAACTCCTCAGAAGCCAGTGTAACTGCAGTTCGTTGCTGGAGCAACCAAGAGTTCAGAAATAAACAGAAATCCAGAAGCCAAGTTCTTAGTCTCGAAATATTGCAGCCAAAGTTTCCAAGAGTCAGTTTTTGTTCGTCAGAAGAAGCTATAGAGCTGCTCCTCCTGTTTTTATACCCTGTGGAGTGTGGCTCCATGACTCACCACTCTCTAGGCCTGCCCCACCCCTTCTTTTGTTGTTCCTGCCTCTCCTTTCTGCGATGCCTGGGATTTAACCAGGACTGATTGTCAGCAGCTGGGTCTTGAGGGGTTGCCTGGAGGGGGGAAGGTGCGGGAGAAAGAGGCCTCATCATCTCCTCTACCTGGCCTGCCTCTGGAACTTGGAGCGGAGCCAAAGAGGAAGATCCTGCAGAGGGAAGCCCTCTCAGCTCTTCCCCCTCACTCTGCATCACTCTATGCCAAGAGGCCCAGCTTGGGAGCCCAAGACACAACAGATATAGTTCAGTGGTTCTGAGATCTCATCTGCCAGTTCCTTCAGAACCTTGGAGTGGAGTCCATCTGGTCCTGGTGATTTAAATTCATCTAGGGTAGACAGGTGCTCACTTACCATTTTCTTCCCTATTTTAACTTGTGTTCCTAATCTGTTTTTTATGGTGCTATTTTTATTAGGTTGGACTGGTTTTCTCCCTGTTGCTTGTCACCTTGCCACTTTCTCCCAGCAATAGACCAATTGTTTCTTTGATCTTTTTCTTGTTTTTAACATGTTGGAAGAAGCTTTTTTGGTTATTTTTTTACTTTTGTCATTAACCTTTGTTCATTGTGAGCCTTAGCTTTTCTCACTTCATCTTTACAGGCTTGGGCTATTTGCTGATATTCTGCCTTAGTTATTTGTCCCTCTTTCCACTTTTTATACTTGTCCTTCTTGTTTTTCAATTTGTCAGAGAGTTCAGTATGCAACCATGCTGGTTTCTTTTGAAAGCAGTTATTTTTCTTCTTCATTGGTATTGTGCTAGACTGGGCTTTTACAATCACACTTTTCAAAATTTCCCAAGCTTCTTGAGTTGTTTTCCCCTTGAGGATTCTCATCCATGGAATCCTTCCGAAGCTCTGTCTCAGTTCATTGAAATCAGCTCTCTTAAAGTCCAAGACTCTAGTTTGACTTTGTTCTATTGCTTGTGCTTGCATAATGTTGAATGCCAATATTGCCGTCGGGTAAGGGGCCAGTCTCTGCACATGCTCGCGGCGGTCTTTCTTTATCAGGTTCGGAGGTTATGGGGGTGGAGGGTGTTCCTATTGATGAGGGTGGTTCTATTGACATGGTAAGTGGGAGAGGCAGATATGGCGGAAGCGAGGGGTCATACCAAGTTTCGGGAGCGCGTGCTCGATGTCTGAAAGCGATCACGCGCTCCGACCCCTTGGACTTCTCCCGTTCCCCGGATGGTCAGGATCCTCAGAGCCCGGGCCTTCGGTTGATGTTGTGCAATGCTCGGTCCGTGGTGAACAAAGCCCCCCTTGTTTGTGATCTTATTCAGGGGGGTTCCGTGGACCTTATAGGCATTACGGAGACCTGGTTGGGCACGGAAGGGGGTGTGCCCCTCGTGGAGATGTGCCCGCGGGTTTCCGTGCATTCCATCAACCGAGGCCCAGGGTAGGGGTGGTGGCGGTTGTGATTAGAGAGAGTCTAGAGCCGAGGGAGACCACTGTGCCTCAGATTGCCGGGTGCGAATCCCTCTTTGTGAGATGGGGTCATAGGTGTCAGATGGGTCTGCTGATCGCGTACCTGGCTCCTTGCTACGTGACAGCTGCCCAGCCTGAGCTCCTGGAGGTGCTGGCCGGGGTGGCAGGTGGGGCCCCCAGACTTTTAGTCATGGGGACTTTAACTGCCATCTTCCGCCCGTCATCAACAGCGCTCGGGAGTTCATGGCTTCCATGACGGCCTTGGACCTGACCCAGGTAATTGATGGCCCTACTCACATTGGGGTGGCACCTGGACCTGATTTTCTCTCTGGTCAGTGGTTGAGAGATCTGGACTTAAAGGAAATAGTCACTGAACCGTTGTCATGGTCAGATCCCCCTCTTCTTCGCCTGGACTTTCTGACCGCCATTCACCACCGCAGGGAGACGGAGCCGATACGTTGGTTCCGTCCCAGGCGCCTGATGGACCCGGATGGGTTCCGGACGGAGCTTGGGCCATTTCCTGAGGGTCTGGCTCACGGCTCGGCCGAGGAACTTGTTGCGGCCTGGGAACGGGCGCGCGGGGCCTTAGACCGAGTCGTGCCTTTGCGGCCTCTGACCCGGCGCGGGGCCCAACCGGCTCCTTGGTTCTCCGAGGAGCTGAGGGGATGAAGCGCGGAGAAGACGCCAGAGAGTTCCTGGAGGTCTAGCCGTTCGAAGCTGATCGGACACTAGTGAAGTCCTATACTAGGACTTACCTAGTGGCATTGAGGAAGCGAGGCGTAGCTACGCCTTCCCTCATTGCATCGGCAGATAACCGCCCGGCCGCCCTGTTTCGGTGACTCGCTCCTCCTTCATCAGGGGAGCGGGATGACCCTGTTGCAGGGACGGGCTGAGGAGTTTAACGGTTATCTATACGATAAAATCGTTCAAGCTTCGGGATGGTCTGGACCAAGATTGCGGTGATGCGGGTGAGACGCCGAGGGTGGTCTTGGCGACATTATTTGGGATGAGTTTGACCCTGTGGCTCCGAGGACATGGACAGGTTGCTGGGTAGGTTGAATGCCACCACGTGTTTACTGGACCCGTGCCTCCTGGCTGGTGCTGGCCACTCGGGAGGTGACACGAGGCTGGCTCCAGGCGATTACGATCGCTTCTTTGGTGGAGGGTGTCTTCCGGCCGCCTTGAAAGAGGCGGTGGTGAGGCCCCTCCTTAAAGCCTTCCTGACCCGGCTGTTTTAGGTAATTATCGTCCGGTCTCCAACCCGCCGCGAAGGTTGTAAAGAGTATGGTGGTATATGAGCTTCCCTTGCACCTGGATGAAACTGTCTATCTAGACCCGTTCCAGTCCGGTTTCCGACCCGGTTACAGCACGGAGACGGCTTTGGTCACGTTGGTGGATGATCTCTGGAGGGCCAGGGATAGGGGTTGTTCCTCTGCCCTGGTCCTATTAGACCTCTCAGCGGCTTTCGATACCATCGACCATGGTATCCTGCTGCGCCGGTTGGGGGGATTGGGAGTGGGAGGCACCGTTTATCGGTGGTTCTCCTCCTATCTCTCCGACCGGTCGCAGTCGGTGTTGACAGGGGGCAGAGGTCGTCCCGAGGCGCCTCACTTGTGGGGTGCCGCAGGGGGATTCTCTCGCCTTCTGTTTAACATCTACATGAAACCGCTGGGTGAGATCATCAGTGGTTTCGTGTGAAGTATCAGCTGTATGCGGATGATACTCAGCTGTATTTTCTACACCGAACCACCCCAACGAAGCTTATCAAGTGCTGTCCCGGTGTCTGGAGGCCGACGGGTCTGGATGGGGAGAAACAGGCTCAAGCTCAATCCCGCCAAGACAGAGTGGCTGTGGATGCGGCATCCCGGTACAGTCAGCTAAATCAAGGCTGAACATCGGTGGCGAGTCATTGGCCCCGATGGAGAGGGTCCAACTTAGGTGTCCTCCTGGATGAACGGCTGTCTCTAGAAGAGCATTTGACGGCCGTCTCCAGGAGAGCGTTCACCAGGTTCGCCTGGTACGCCAGTTGCGCCTTTCTGGACCGGGATGCCTATCCACGGTTACTCACGCACTCGTGACGTCTCGCCTGGATTACTGCAACGCCTCTACATGGGGCTCCCTTGAGGGGCATCCGGAGGCTACAGTTAGTCAGAATGCAGCTGCGGCGGTGATAGATGGAGCCCCTCGTGGCTTCTTGAGTTGTTTTCCCCTTGAGGATTCTCATCCATGGAATCCTTCCGAAGCTCTGTCTCAGTTCATTGAAATCAGCTCTCTTAAAGTCCAAGACTCTAGTTTGACTTTGTTCTATTGCTTGTGCTTGCATAATGTTGAATGCCAATATTGCATGATCACTCACCCCCAAGGTTCCTGTAACTTCAACATTTTCTATCATTTTGTCTCTGTTTGTGAGAATTAAGTCCAATATGGTTGATCCTCTTTTTCCCTTCTCTACTTTTTGGGAAACAAAGTTGTCCGCTAGATTTGTTAGGAACCTCTTGGATCTTCCACTTGGTGCAGAAGTAGTTGATGTCAGGGTAGTTAAAATCCCCTATTACTATTGTGATGTGCTTCCTACATACCATAGTTATCTACCTAGCAAAAAGTTCATCTATTTTCTCTGTTTGGTTGGGTGGCCTGTAGTATACACCTATGGCAAGTCATCCCACCCCCCTTAATATTGATCCAAATGCATTCAAGATAATTTTTGTCATTGTTGTCCTCTATTTCTGTAGAGATGTAATTATTTTTTATGTATAGTGCAACTCCATCTCCTTCTTTATTTGGTCTATTTCTTTTAAATAATTTATATCCCTTTAGCTGTATGTTCCATTTGTGGGTGTCATCCCACCAAGTTTCCATAATGACAACAATATCCTATCTTCCCTCATTTACTTGGATTTCTAATTCTCCCTGTTTATTCTTCATACTCTGTGCATTGGTGTATGGACATTTGAGTCCATTTTGATTGACCCTATGTTTACTGTCTGTATAACCTGTATTGTACCCGACTGCCCCTCCTTTCTTGCCACCTGTTTGATTAGTGCACATGGTATGGCACTCATTATTAAATGCTTGGTTTTGCTTGACAGCAAGGTTGACAATCTTACCCGCACAAATATCTATGTTACATGCACTGATAACCCTATTAATTTTAGATTGCTGGGGACAGAAATGTTCTGTGTCAATTAATTCTCTGTGCCCATTGTTCAGTTTAAATGTTTATCCAGAAAATCTGTGAATTTAATGCCAAGTAACTCAATCCGTTTTTTTTTGATGGATGCAAACCATCTCTTTTGTACAGTTTTTCATTGGACTAGCTGCAGACATCATGACTAATAACACCAAAGCCTTCCCTTTTACATCTCTCTTTTAGCCATACATTAAACTCCACTACACACTGGCCTTTCCCTTTTTGTTCCTTATATTTGCTTTGGGTTGTTTGCTTGTTTTTACAATGCAAGGGGAAAAAATCAATTTGTCTCTTTAAAGTTTAAACTTTTTTGAATGGAAAAATTAGGGCTTTCCAGACCCCTTCGGTCATATCACACCCATATTTTCTGCAGCCTGTGAAACTAAAAAAGTGTGCGTTTTCTTGGTCATATCACACCCATATTTTCTGCAGCCTGTGAAACTAAAAAAGTGTGCGTTTTCTTTTTTAAGGATACCATCTAACCACCTGAAAGTTTGCCCTTAAAACATTCTGCTCAGGAATATATTCAGATCTAATCCAAAGGAACCCAGTCTCTAGGCAATCATCCATAAGATGTCTATTCTGTTAGATGGGCTAGGATTACATTTCAAATTTGAATTATACTAAAAAAGAGCAGCAGATTTAATGAAAACTGTTTCAGCTTGTCAAAACAGATTAATATTAGCAGAAGTTGTCTGGAGAATTCCCTTTCTATTAGCTAAATGGCCTCATTTTTAAGAGAAAGCAGAAGAAAAATTCATGTGCATTTTCAACAATGCTCAGTCTGCATGGCAGGGAACAGCCATTCTGGTTCTTGACTCATCCAATCATGTTGATACCTCTGCTCTAGCCAAATAAAGCTTCTCGTAAGAAGAAGGGGGTGAGGGTGGAATTGTGTTCCATAGGAGCCATGTGCTTCCTAGGCACTAGTCAAATCATGTGCTTGTTCCCAGAATCCTCCTCAGCTCAGCCAAATGAGAAAAAGTGGCTTACAAAAAAATAGCCATTTTCTTCTGTGCTTGTTTGGCATGATGAAAGGACAGAAAATTGCTAATTAATGTGGCTGGATTTTTAATAGTGTTTGACAAAAAAAAAGTGGTTTTACCCCCTAACCACTGGAGGTGGGGGAGGCACACTGGATTTGATTTTCATCTCTGGACAGTGGATGAGTGATCTGGTTTTGGGAGACGTAGTCATTGAGCCGTTGTCATGGTCAGATCACTCTCTCCCCCGCCTGGACTCCCCCGCCTGGCGAAGGTTGTAGAGAGTGTGGTGGCATGTCAACTTCCCCGGTACCTGGATGAAACTGTCTATCTAGACCCGTTCCAGTCCGGCTTCCAGCCCGAATACAGCATGGAGACGGCTTTGGTCGCGTTGGTTGATGATCTCTGGAGGGCCAGGGATAGGGGTTATTCCTCTGCCCTGGTCCTATTAGACCTCTCAGCGGCTTTTGATACCATCAACCATGGTATCCTGCTGCACTGATTGGAGGGATTGGGAGTGGGAGGCACCGTTTATCGGTGGTTCGCCTCCTATCTCTCCGATCGGTCGCAGCCGGTGTTGGCAGGGGGGCAGAGGTCGGCCCCGAGGCACCTCACTTGTGGGGTGCCACAGGGGTCGATTCTCTCGCCCCTCCTGTTCAACATCTATATGAAGCTGCTGGGTGAGATCATCAGTGGCTTTGAGGTGAGGTACCATCTGTACGCGGATGACACTCAGCTGTACTTTTCCATCCCGGGCCACCCCAACGAAACCGTCGAAGTGCTGTCCCGGTGTCTGGAAGCCGTACGGGTCTGGATGGGGAGAAACAGGCTCAAGCTCAATCCCTCCAAGACGGAGTGGCTGTGGATGCTGGAACCCCGGTACAGTCAGTCGCATCCGCAGCTGACTGTTGGGGGTGAGTTATTGGCCCCGATGGAAAGGGTGCGCAACTTGGGCGTTCTCCTGGATGGACGGCTGTCTTTTGAAGATCATTTGACAGCCGTCTCCAGGAGAGCTTTTTACCAGGTTCGCCTGGTCCGCCAGTTGCGCCCCTTCCTAGACCGGGATGCCTTATGCATGGTCACTCATGCGCTCATGACATCTCGCTTGGATTACTGCAATGCTCTGTACATGGGGCTCCCCTTGAAGGGCATCTGGAGGCTTCAGTTGGTTCAGAATGCAGCTGCGCGGGTGATAGAGGGAGCCCCTCGTGGCTCCCATGTTACACCACTCCTGCGCAGACTGCACTGGCTACCTGTGGCCTTTCGGGTGCGCTTCAAGGTCTTGGTTACCATCTTTAAAGCGCTACATGGCATAGGGCCGGGTTATTTACAGGACCGCCTACTGCCACTGATCGCCTCCCACTGACCCGTACGCTGTCACAGAGAGGGACTCCTTAGGGTGCCGTCCGCCAGGCAGTGCCGATTGGCGACACCCAGAGGAAGGGCTTTCTCTGTGGAGGCTCCCACCCTCTGGAACGAGCTTCCCCCAGGGCTTCGTCAACTTCCTGACCTCCGAACCTTCCGCCGCGAGCTTAAGACACATCTATTTATTTGCGCAGGGCTAGCCTAGGGTTTTAGTTTTTAAATTTAGTTTTTAATGGGGTTTTATATTATTTTATTCTAGTGATATTTTTAATTCGGCCTAATTAATAAGTTTTTTAATTGTTGTTTTTACCTGTATTATTTGCATGTTTTTATCTGGCTGTGAACCGCCCTGAGTCCTTCGGGAGATAGGGCGGTATAAAAATTTGAATAAATAAATAAATAAATAAATAAATAAATAACCAAGTTTTATTCAATTTGATAAAATGGAATGTACTTCAGCATTTATTTCAAAAGAGAATTTGGAGAATTTTCACAGGCAGGGTAGTGTTCCTGTATTTATTTGCTGGCTAAGAGTAAATGGGATTGTTCTAGCTTTTACTGTATAATTGATTTTTCAAGAATCTGAAATCTCTTTGTTTTCTGTATTTCAATTCAATTTCAAGGGAAAACTTCATTATTATTATTTTATTAATAATTAATTAAATTTCTATACAGTGCATTCAACCTAAATGTCTCTGCTTAAGAACTTGACAAACAGTTCCCAATTTTTTTTGTAGAGGGGCTATTGGTATTAGCAAGGTAGAACTTTTCCCTTGACAAAGTGCTGCTAATGTCTCCTTCCCCTAGAGGTGCATTTTTCAACCTGGCTGGGGAATTCTGGGAGCTGAAGTCCATACAGCTTAAAGTTGCTGAGGTTGAAAAACAGTGCCCTAGAGAAATCACCAGCCCAGCTTGTCTGACACACACATTTGATGGACAATTTCAAAGCACCATTTGTACACAGCTGTAATGTTTACTCCCAAGTGAAACTGTTTGGGATTTCTCATGCCATTACCTACATCACTTGACTAGTACTGGTACCCAACACCATGAACTCAAGGAGGTACAGTAATAGATCAAGGGAGACATTGTGGTCACTTTAAAATGCTGACATAAATGCTGCCTTATACAACATTAGTCACCAACTTTTTATATTATTTGATACTATTTTTAAACTGTTTCCCAATGCACAAGTTCTTCTGAAAATGTGGTTATTGAATCTTAAGGCAAAACCTTAGCAGAGCGTGTTCTCTCCAGCATCTTGCACAGCAATATCTTCAAATGATATTTTATGTTCTTACAGTTACACCTGCGTGACAGCTGGCTCCATGCTTACCCAAAACTGCTGAGCAAACTGCACTGCTTCTCATCAGGACTGTTATGGAATAGCATCATCCACTTACACTGTGTGGGATAATTATCCAAGTGATGTATTAAGTGTGTCTGGTTCATAAAGTAACTATGAAATTGACTGTGCCCAAGCCTAAGGCTCTGGCTGGAGGAATTAGATTAATTGCCCATTTTTTTTGATAGTGATTTACTTTCTCTGGCTCCCCCTAGCCTTTCTCCAGGTAGAGATGAGGCTTTATTGGAATTACTGAAAATCCGCTCATATGAGATAGGACTATGGAAGCTATAATTCAAAGCATTTGGGTAACATGGCCATCTAGTCCAGGGGTATCAAGCTCACATCACCACTGCAGCGTAACATGACATTTTGCAACTTTCCCCCCCTTCTGTAAACCGGGCATGGGCATGGCCAGTGTGTGATGCATCCGGCCCGTGGGCTACGAGTTTGACAGCCCTGACCTAGTCCTATTCTAGATCATGTGAGGTTAAAAGGGGAAAAAAAGAAAACAAAAAACATTTTCCACAGCTGGGTAATACTCCAATGTGTGCTGCCCAAGAGAGCAATCTGAGAATGACACAAGAGTTTTTATGCTTGGGTTATAACTGTATTCTTTAAGATAGTGTAAGCTAGATGCAGGATGAAGAAAGATGCAGGATAGCATTCAATATCCAAGAATGTTGGCCTTTACAAAAATGAAAAGCTTAACCTCAAGTATTCTTAAGTCTCAGCATGTTTAAAAGACCAGCAAAAATTTTCCTGTGAGAATATTAAGACAGTATGGGGTTTCCTGCTTAAAGTAATAAAGACGTGGTCTATCTGAATGCTTCCACTGCTTCAGGAACTATGGGTTTCAATAAAATCCATAGAAAGAACTTTTTGAATCAGATGCACTCAATCCATCCAAATGTAGATTTCTCAAACAGTACATCTTGATGTGGCTATTAGTTTTTCATCTAGGTACCCAGCATTGCTTGTCAAGTTGCCATTTCCATAATTTAGGGCTGCAAATGTCAGGGTTATCCACCTGGGGGAGGTTAAAAAAAGTCAGATGACACCAGCAATCACAGAATAAATATTTATTTTTGCCCATGTTATTTGTACAAGTATATCTCCTACTTGATGTCTTGATTCCCTCATGAATGCCCCTGAAGTTGACAGAGCAGAAGGCTTGCATGAAAAATTATGCCCAAGATCACCCTCAGGCCTGAATTTGGTAGCAATCTTTCAGTTCTGATCTGAAATACAATTGATAAGTCTGTTAGATTAAAAATGCTCTGTAACCTGTTGTGATCTTGTCAACTACCAGTAGGCAATCCCTACAGCTAATATGAAAAAAGAAGAGAAAAATCACTTCTGTGGATCCATCCTGGACAGATAAATTGAATTTTTTATTAGAAGAGTAATCAGAAGACAAGGATTGCCTTGCCACTTCAGCTGCAGTTTAGCATCTAGATTTCAAGAGTGCTGACAAGCATACCCTGGGGAGATTCAAAAGCCAGTCGCACCATTGATCTCCATTCTCTGATGTTGGTCCTCAATGTTGATAGAGACAAAGATTATTGCTGAAAGCGGATTCTCGTTCTCCAATTTGATAGTGAGTTACTGACAGGTCTGTCTTGTCAGTAAGACAAGCCTGCTTTCCTTCTTAACATTTATATATATATATGTTTTCTGAGGTTTTCACGGGTGTTTGTATGTAGGTCTTTGGTTATTCAGATTTTCTCCCGCGTAAAATTGGAAGTGTCTTGGCGACGTTTCGACGAAGTCTCATTCGTCATCTTCAGGCTTCAGCTTCATGCTTCTGGGAGCAATGTGTGATCGCAGCTGTTTCTTCCTTTTAACTGCTAGTGGGGGTTTGAACTGATTGGGTGGGAGCTTGGCTGTGCTCTGATTGGATGGGGTTTTTTTGTGCTCTGATTGGCTGGGGGTGTGTCCTGTTTGGGTGGGGGCTTGGTTGTGCTCAGATTAGTCTGAGTTGCAGGGGGATTTGAGCTGGTGAGCTGCACTGCTGCTGTTTGGCAGATGTAGCACAACCACGTTGTTGTTTGGCTTCGTGTTCATGGTCGTGCTACATCTTCATAGTGGGTGTCAGTCTGCTGCATGTATGGCTTGGAGGGGTTTGAAATGGCTAATGTTGCAGCTGCGGTCTGGCTTCTGGTCCTTGGTCGTGCTTCATGATCAGTGTGGGTTTGGGTCTGCTTTCTGGGTGGATGTGCGATGGTGACAACTGATAAACTTGACAACTTCCTCACACACCTCAATAGCCTACACCCCAAAATAAAGTTCACCATGGAAACAGAAGTTAACAACTAACCCCAGTCCAGTGCAGAGAAATAAGTAAGTTTTAAGCTCAGAAAGGTTCGGAGGTCCGGAAGTTGACGAAGTCCTGGGGAGTTCGCTCCAGAGGGCGGAGCCCCACAGAGAAGGCCCTTCCTGGGTGTCGCCAGACGACACTGTCGCTACCGACGGCACCCTGAGGAGTCCCTCTCTGTGAGAGCGCACGGGTCGGTGAGAGGTATTCGGTAGCAGCAGGCGGTCCCGTAACCCGCCCTATGCCATGGAGCGCTTTAAAGACGTCACCAACACCTTGAAGCGCACCCGAAGGCCACAGGTAGCCAGTGCAGTCGCGAGGATAGGTGTCACCGGGAGCCACGAGGGCCCTCTATCACCCGCAGCTGCATTCTGACCAACTGCAGCCTCCGGATGCCCTTCAAGGGAGCCCCATGTAGAGCATTGCAGTAGTCCAGACGAGACGTCACGTGAGTGACTGTGCACAAGGCATCCCGGTCAGAAAGGCGCAACTGGCACCAGGCGAACCTGGTGAAAGCTCTCCTGGAGACGGCCAAATGATCTTCAAAAGACAGCTCATCCAGGAGAACGCCCAAGTTGCGCACCTCTCCATCGGGCCAATGACTCGCTCCCGACAGTCAGCGGACTCAGCTGACTGTACCGGGATGCCGGCATCCACAGCCACTCTGTCTTGGAGGGATTGAGCTTGAGCCTGTTTCTCCCCATCCAGACCCGACGGCTTCCAAACACCGGGACAGCACTTCGATAGCTTCATTGGGGTGGCCCGTGTGAAAAGTACAGCTGGGTGTCATCAGCGCACAGCTGGTACCTCACACCGCCACTGATGATCTCACC
The DNA here is from genome assembly GCF_028640845.1 of Ahaetulla prasina. NCBI lineage: Eukaryota > Metazoa > Chordata > Lepidosauria > Squamata > Colubridae > Ahaetulla > Ahaetulla prasina. Next base: position 41,848,913 of record NC_080542.1, on the reverse strand, counting down.
CAGCGGTTTCATATAGATGTTGAACAGAAGGGCGAGAGACCCCCGCGGCACCCCACAAGTGAGGCGCCGCGGGTCGACCTCTGCCCCTGTCAACGCTCGCGATCGTCGGAGAGATAGGAGGAGAACCACCGATAAACGGTGCCTCCCACTCCCAATCCTCCAACCGCGCAGCAGGATACCATGGTCGATGGTATCAAAAGCCGCTGAGAGGTCTAATAGGACCAGGGCAGAGGAATAACCCCATCCCTGGCCCTCCAGAGATCATCCACCAACGCGACCAAAGCCGCCTCAGTGCTGTAACCGGTGAAGCCGGACTGAACGGGTCTAGATAGACAGTTTCCTCCAGGTGCAGGGGAAACTGATATGCCACCATATTTTCTACAACCTTCGCGGGCGAAGGTTGGAGACCGGACGATAATTACCTAAAACAGCCGGGTCCAGGAAGGCTTCTTGAGGAGGGCTCACCACCGCCTCTTTCAAGGCGGCCGGAAAGACTCCTCCAACAAGGAAGCACTGTAATCCCCTGAGCCAGCCTCGTGTCACCTCCTGAGTGGCCAGCACCAGCCAGGAGGGGCACGGGTCCAGTAAACACGTGGTGGCATTCAATCTACCCAGCAACCTGTCCATGTCCTCGGAGTCACAGGGTCAAACTCATCCCAAACAACATCACCAAGACCGCCTCAGATACCCCATCTGAATCGCCACAATTTTGGTCCAGACCGCCCCTAAGCTGAACGATTTTATCGTATAGATAACGTTAAACTCCTCAGCACGCCCTGAACGGTCATCCCGCCTCCCCTGGTGAAGGAGGAGCGGGTCACCCAAACAGGGCAGCTGGGCGGTTATCTGTCGAAATGAGGGAGGAGGCGAGCAAGCCTCGCTTCCTCAGTGCCACTAGGTAGGTCCTAGTATAGGATCTAACTAGTGTCCGATCAGCCTCTGAACGGCTGGACCTCCAGGAACTCTCTAGGCGCCTTCTCCGCGCCATCCTCAGCTCCTCGGAGAACCAAGGAGCCGGTTGGGATCTGCGCCGGGTCAGAGGTCGAAAGGCACGACACGGTCTAAGCCCCAGCCCGCTCCCAGGCTGCAGCTAGTTCTGCCGCCGTGAGCCAGACCCTCAGGAAGTGGCCCAAGCTCGTCCAAACCTCTGGGTCCATCAGGCGCCTGGGACGGTACCAACGTAATGGTTCCGCCTCTCGGTGTTGGGTAGCGGTCAGAAAGTCCAGGCGAAGGAGAGAGTGATCTGACCATGACAAAGGTTCAATGACTATTTCCTTTAAGTCCAGATCTCTCAACCACTGACCAGAGACAAAATCAGGTCCAGTGTGCCTCCCCGATGTGAGTGGGGCCATCCACTACTTGAGTCAGGTCCAAGGCCGTCATGGAGGCCAAGAACTCCCGAGCTACTGTCGATGAGCCGGCAGATGGCAAGTTAAAGTCCCCCATGACTAAAAGTCTGGGGGTCTCCACTGCCACCCCGGCAAGCACCTCCAGGAGCTCGGGCAGGGCAGCTGTCACGCAGCAAGGAGCCAGGTACACCAGCAAGCCCATCTGACATCTATGACCCCACCTCACAAAGAGGGATTCACACCGCAATCTGAGGTACAGTGGTCTCCCTCGGCTCTAGACTCTCTTTAATAGCAACCGCCACCCTCCACCCCTACCCTGGGCCTCGGCTGATGGAATGCACGGAAACCCGTGGGCACATCTCGACCAGGGCACACCCCTTCAGTGCCCAACCAGGTCTCCGTACTATAATATCCGCGCACCCCTGAATCAGATCATGTATAGGGGGCCTTATTGACCACGGACCGTGTATAACATCAGACGAAGGCCCAGGCTCTGAGGGTCTTGACCATCCGGGAACGGGAGAAGTCAGATCGGGCACGCGATCGCCTGACATCGAACGTGACCCCATGTCGATACGATCCCCTTCCGCCATATCTGCCCCTCCCACTTACCGTGCAAATAGACTCACCTCACACAAAGGAACACACTTCCATAACCTCCGAACCCATTTGATAGTCGCCACGAGCATGCGCTGGAACTGGTTTCCTCCCGACGGGCTACCCCTCACCCGCCCCCTAACCTCCCACCCCACCCGACACTACCTCCCTCCAACCCAGACCCACAGTTCCCACCTCCCTTAAAATTCCCATTAAAATTCCCTTAAAACCCTATTAAAATAATTAAAATCCCTGAGTCTCCTATTTTTGGCATGCCATCTCTCGGGTTCCAAACCCGTCCTCAAGATGGGCCTCGATAATGGGGCCAGACCAGAGAGAGGGAATCTCGCAGGGCAAGAAGGTCAGCCGCTGTAAATGTCCGCATGATAAAAGTCCGCAACAGACCCATCCTGGACCTGTCAAGATGGAAATTGACGACCAGTAGTTCCGAGTAGAAGACAGACGGGATATAGGTCTTGGGCGGTAGATGAACAAACCGCCATGATTCAGTCAGAGCTCCAACCCCTCATCTCCATCCCGAGGGTGGTCTATGGGCGGGGGAGAAGGATATAGTCCTACAATAGTCAAGCTAGGATTGTCCAGGACCATCCCCAACTCCCCCAGCTGGGGACCAAAGGTCTCCAGAAGATCCCCTTGCAGCCAGCCCATGGGCATCCTCGAAGATGGTAAAAAGGTGCCTACATGGCCCGTGATCGTCCTTCGGGTTGACAAAGAGGCCGAAACACGCGGCTAATGGGCCAAGCTGCTCCACCGACGAGGCATCTCTCTCCAAAAGTCCGGGGCAAAGGACTCAAAAGCCCCATGACGGTCCATAGCGTCCTCTAGATGGTAGCGAGGCGTCCCTAGACCCGTGGACAACCTTCAAGATGACAAAGAAGGCGACCATCGGGCCTCTTCGTGGCCGCTAAGCCAGGCCTCCAGCTGGAATAGGCCACTCACCCGCCGGGTTTGCTGGGTCATGCCACAGTTCGCCGGACCCAGTCAACCACCAACAGGCTAGGCCCTTGCCAAGTCGGTCCAACCAGGCCGCCACCACCGCCGCCACCGACACCGACACTACCGCTGCCGGGGGGAAAGAGCCTCCAGGCCAGGCCGCCGTCGCCACCGAAGAACTCGGCCGCCGCCGCCACTGTTGGAAAAGGCAAGGCTGCTCACACCACCGGCACCGCAGACGGGGGGGGGGACAAAGGGGAGAAAGGCTCTAAGCCCCTCCCAAAGCAGGGCCAAGCCAGGCCGCCGACCACCGCCGGCGGGGGACCGCCGGGAAAAACCCGCCACCGCCGCCGCTGGAAAAGCCGGGCCGCTGCAGCCAGGCGCTGCCGCCCGGCCTGGAGAAGGCCGGACCGCTGCCGCTGCTGGAAAAGGCCCGGCCGCTGGAAGGCCGCGCCACCGCCGCCGCCATCGTCGGCCACACCGCCGGAGGAGAGCGCTCGGGACTCCTCCTAAGGAACCCGGAGCGCCCGCCTCAGTTCGCCCATCCTCCGACTCACGCACTCTCATCTACCCGGCGGGGGTCCAAGCTGTCAGACCCCCACCCGGTCCGGCCCGAAATAGGCCCGTTGCCGCATCAGCTGTTCAGCGGTGCGGCCGCCATCTTGGACATGCGCAGTTTAGTTTAGTTAAAAACCGAACTACACACTCTCACTAACGTACTAACATCCAATGGATTCCAAAGAAATAAGATTACCAAGCTAATCCAAAAAGAACCCCCCACTAAAATCCAAGACAGAGAACAAGAAAACGGCACAGCCCTCCTCCCATATGTAAAAGGCACCACAGACAGAATCAGCAAGATCCTCCACAAACATAACATCAAGACAGCATTCTGCACAAACCGAAAAATATCCACCATCCTAAGAAACCCTAAAGACAAAATTGAATTAGAAAATCAAGGAGTATATGAAATCCCATGCACCGCCTGCCCCACCACATACATCGGACAAACCAACAGAAGAATAAGTGCACGCATTGAAGAACACAAGAACTCAGTCAAAAAAGAGGAACCAACTTCTTCCCTGGTCCAACACCATAAAGCCACAGGACATGATATTGACTTTAAAAAGACAGAACTATCACCAAAACTGAACACTTTAACAACAGAATAATCAGAGAAGCCATTGAGATAGAAAAACGCCCACACAGCATGAACAAACGAGATGATACTCCACCAGCCATTTGAAACCCGCCCTATTGACAAACAAGTCCCTAACACAAGGAATGACACCAGACCCACACTCACGAGGTCCACACAGGATGTCACCACCGCATCCACCCAGAAAGCAGACCCAAACCCACACTGATCAAGCCACCTGACCAGAAGTGACCAGTTGCAACATTAGCCATTTCAAATCCCTCCAATCCATACATGCAGCAGACTATGAAGATGTAGCACCACCAGAACACGAAGCCAAACAACAGCATAGCTCACCAGCTCAAATTCTGCAATTCAGACTAATCTGAGCACAACCAAGATGCCAACCAATCATAGAAATTACCAGTATTTATAGAGACAGCAGCTCTGAAATGCTTTGCTCACAGAAGCACAGCACCAGCCTGAAGATATGAAACCTCATGAATTTGCTTTTTTAATTTTGCAGGTATATGTATGCAGGTTTTCATGTTGGTCTTTTCCTGTAACAATGAAAGTGTACAACGATGAGATCTTACTCATCATCTCAGGTTGGAGTTTTTTATTTTGTTCTTATATGAGCAAAGTTTATTTTAAGCTGTCTCTATAAATACTGAGGTTGTTGCTGAAACAAAATCTGATACAAACACCCAAATCTGCAAACAAAATACATCAGGGCAAAACAGAGAACCAAATCACAGAACATAGACAATCTGCAAATATACTCCATCTACAATGGATGAAACACAGCTAACCAATCACAGCAAATACCAGTATTTATAGAGAGACGGCAGCTCTGACCAGTCTTTGCTCGAGAAGCACGAAGCTGAAGACACCAGCCTGAAGATGATGAGTGAGACCTTGTTAAAACGTCGCCAAGATACTCTAAACCTTAAATGGGAAAAGACCCGAAAATGCCAAGACCTACATACCTATACCCATGAAAACCTACGAAAACATATATCTATATCTATATTGGTATCTCTATCTATCTATCTATCTATCTATCTATCTATCTATCTATCTATCTATCTATCTATCTATCTATCTATCTATCTATCTATCTTGTTGCTTGTATCCTTACAATTTATATTGATATTGTTTCCTGATTGCTTATTTGTACCCTATGACAATCATTAAGTATTGTACCTTATGATTCTTGATGAACGTATCTTTTCTTTTATGTACATGAGAGCATATGCACCAAAGACAAATTCCTTGTATGTCCAATCACACTTGACCATTACAAAATTCTGTTCTGTTCTGTTCTATTCTATTCTATTCTATTCTATTCTATTCTATTCTATTCTATTCTATTCTATTCTATTCTATTCTATTCTATTCTATTCTATTCTCTATCTATCTATCTATCTATCTATCTATCTATCTATCTATCTATCTATCTATCTATCTATCTATCATCTGCTGCCTCTGTTCCAGAATAAACTGATGGCTGCTCAGAATATAAAGTAACATTATTAAAAATATATATATAACCATTCGCTGTGTTTAAAAAGAACTATATTAAAGCAACCAATTAGAATAGAATAGAACCAAAAGGAAACTTGGAGATATTCTAGGCCAATCCCCTGCTCAAGCAAGAGACATTATACCATTTTAGACAGGTGTCTTCTTAAAATTCAGGATGAACATACAACTTGAAGGAAGCTATTCCACTGGATAGGTCACAGAAATTTCTCCTGTTCTAATGCTTTTCTCCTTGATTAGCTTCCATCCATTGTTTCTTGTCTTGCCTTCTGGTGCTTTGGAAATAAGTTGACCCGCTCTTCTTTGTTGCAGCCCCTCAAATACTAAAATACTATCATGTCACCCCAATCCTTCTTTTCTCTAGACTAGCCATACCTAATTCCTGCAATCATTCTGCATATGTTTTGTCTCCAGGTTTTTAATCCTCTTAACTGCATTTCTTTGCATTTTTTCAATGTTTCAATATCTTTTTTTAGTGCTGATCAAAAGTGGATGCAGTGTGGTCTTACTAAAGATTTATAAAGTGGTACTAATACTTGATGTGATTTTGATTCTATGCCTCTATTTATACAACCAAGGATTGCATTAGCTTTTTTGGCCTGCTGTCGCATACTGCTGCCTCATGTTTAAATGATCGTCCACTAGAACTCCAAGTCCAAGGTCCCTCTCACAGTTACTGTTTTTGAGCCAGATTTTGCCTAATCTATACATAATTTGTACCTTTGGTTTCTCTTGACTACATGTAAAACCTTGCTTTTGTCCACATTAAACTTCATGTTGTTGGATAGGCCCCTTGTTTAAGTCTGTGAAGATCTTTTTGGATCCTGAACTTGTTTTATGGGATATTGGCTATTCTTGCCACTTTAGTGTCATCTGCAAATTTTATGACATAAATTTCATTTGATGAAATAAAACACAATTAAACTGATAAGTACTTAAAATTGTCATATGTATTTGGTTGTATACTATATGTGTGCAACAAAATTGGTTTTAAACCATCCTAATCCAAGATGTTTGTAGCCTGCATCTGCCATTTGCATGTGTAGCTCATCTTTTTTCAGCACAATAATCTTATTGTCCATTCAGAAGGTCAGCAGACTAAATGATGTTTACATAGCACTCTGAGAATTTTCAAAATCTACACAACTTTTCTCTTATCCGCCAGAACAGGAAATTTATAATTGGCAAGGTACATTTTTAATATGAAATTTCAGCCTCCAAATATATAAAATGATACGGAAGTGTTATCTCTGGTATGTATAAAAGGTCTGTCCTCTGAATCATCAAGTTATGTCTTGGTTTTAATGGATTTCCTTTTTTTTCCTTTTTTTTTTTTTTTTTTAAATCCTGATTATTCTATTGTACATGATAAAAGCCATGTTTTTAGCAACTACTCTCAAGGTTTAAGCTGTGTGGATCTCTGGGTAGATGCTATTCCAAATGCTGCAACAGAGAAAATGTGCTTTCTGATAAATGATATTGTGTAACTGAAGGGACTTGGAGTGAGCCAACTATATCTGTCCTTAATCGGTAGGCAGAAATTGTTGGAGATAAATGATCTTCCAGACAATCAGATCTTATGCCATAAAGGTCTTTATAGGTAACATCCAGCTCCTTGAGTGGCAACCAGTGGGCAACCAATGCATCTCATGAAGCAATGATGAGACATGTGATACATCTGTCAGTGTCTGCATCACTGCATTCTGGACCAGCTGTAGCCTCCAAATGGGTCCTCAAGGGCAGCCCCAGTCACCAAAGTCACCAGTCATTTCTATTTTGAATGCTATTGACTAGGACCAAAACTTACTCAAGTACTATGGTCCTCTGACATGAAATCAGTCTTTCTATTTTAGGAAGATAGTCTACAGTCATACATTTGTCTATGTATTTGAAGGCTGCAGGGAGAGAATGCATTGCCCACATAATTGGAGACACTCATTTTTTGTATTATTTATTATGTTCCAAGGCTGTACTTGGGCACTGAAAATCTAAGTCCTGACAAGTGCAGATGGAAGCCTGCCAGTAAATAACACTAAACCAACCTTAAATCTGATGAGTGGAAACCGTGTCTGGGAGCTGAGCAAGGAAAACAGTCTTATTAACTGCACTAGTTGGGAAAAAAAAGGCAGAATACTTATTTATAGAAGTTTTCCCCCTTTCTGTTCTTCAAGGGTCCCAAACATATCCTGAGGATAAATGTATGTTCTAAATGAACCAGACATATTTGGAATGATTCCTTGGCAGAAGGTGATTAAAATCCCCAGCCATCAATGCCGTGTCCTCTGCATTTAGGATTCTTAAGATTATTTGACTGGTTGTCCTTTAAAGTTTAAACCATACTGCTAAGTCCTTGACTCCTGATGCAATGTCCTTTCCCTCCTTTTCCTATAACTGGAACATTGTTAGGAATGTCTTTTACCTTTCATTATTTAAGAAAATGAAACAATATAAAATCTGAGATACAATATTTTGAATATTTAAAAAGATGCATATATATCTTAGAAAAAAAAAGATACTCTAATTTTTAATCTCTCAAATCAAAGTGAAGATCCACATATTTAAAAATATTATTTGCTTCCAAGCTGGGATTAGTACTGTCTATTTTATCTCTGATTAAATTAAAATGACAATTATTTAATTTCATTTAAAATTTTGTTATTTCAAGAAAATTTCTTGCATTTGAAATATAAATTAACAAGTGTATTTTCCTAAGATTTAACAATTATTACATATCTTCCATCTTCATCCAAAAAAATGTTTTTAAAGTACAATATCTGATATCAGAGAGGTTAAAGCTTTTGAAGTAAATTTTTTCTAAGATATATAATACATATTCTAGAATTGATTATATTTTTCTTTCTAAAGATTTGTTGAATAATGTGGATAAGGTAGATGTGAATTTTAAAGATTCTGATCATGCAGAAGTTATGGACTTAGATTTTAATTTTGAGAAAAAAGAAGCTATTGGAGATATGAAGAAATTGTATAAAATGAAAAGGATAAAAATGGATACTTAAAAATTGGAGGAAAGTTGGAGATTAAATGATAACGGGAGGTTAAATTTGAAATTGTTTGGGATGCGATGAAAGCGTGTTTAGAGGAGAGTATTAAATTATCAAGTAGGAAATAAAAATTATAAAATTAAAATGGAAAGAGATAAAAATCAGATTAAAGAATTGGAAAATCAATTTTTGCTTACTAAAGAAAAAAAAAATTCTTCAGGAGCTTAATATGTTAAGAAATAAAATGATAGAAGAAGATACAGAGTTAGTAAAAAGAAATTTGAGATTTTTAAATAGGAATTTTTGAATTTAGTAATAGAAATTCTAAATTATTGGCAAAGATGCAAAGATAAAAGAGAGAAGAGAGAAATTGGAGTTTTGATAGATGATAGAGGTATAAGATGTTATAAAAAATTAGAGAAATGTGAAGTGGTTAGAAATTTTTTTCAGAATCTATATTCAAAGAAACCAATTAATCGGGGAAAATTGCAAAGTTATTTAGAAAAATATGTGGTGAAAATTGATCAAACATATAAAGAATTGATGGAAGAAGATATAACACAAGATGAGATTAATGGAATAATACAAAATTAAAATTAGGAAAGCTCCAGGTGAGGATGGATTACCTGTTGAGTTTTATAAAGAATTTAAAGAATTAATAATACCAAGATTGCAAAAATTATTCAATGGAATATTACATGGTGGGAAGTACCTTCGTCATGGAATAGAACGGTGATATCCTAATTCCTAAACCAGATAAAGATTTAGAAAGGATTGAGTCCTATCGCCCATTTCTTTAATTAATCAGGATGCAAAGATATTTACTGCTATTATAAGTAATAGATTAAATAGATTTATAGATAGATATATAAGTTATAATCAAGTAGGTTTGTGAAGGGTAGATACATGAGTGATATTGTTAGAAGAGTATTAAATATTATAGATGTAGCTGAATATAATGGTGATAAAATTGGTATAGTATCATTGGATATTTTAAAGCTTTTGATTCTGTACAATGGGAAACAATTAAAGTAATTGTGGAGGCTTTAGGCTTTGGTAATAAGTTTATACATGTTATTTCAAAATTGTACCAAAAGAGCAGTGCAAGAGTGAAGGTGAATGGAATATTAACTGAAGAGATAAAATTAGAAGCTGGTACGAGACAAGGATGTCCCTGTCCCCAACATTATTTTTATTGGCTATGGAAATATTGACAAAATGATAGAAAAGATGAAGAATTAGAAGGATATAAGGGTATAAGATAAATTTGTATGCGGATGATACTTTAATTATTTTGAAAATGTAGAGAAAGATTTGAAAAGATATATAAGCATTTGATAGAATTTGAAGAAATGACAGGATTGAAAGTAAATTGGTCAAAGTCAGAATTATTGATGGATAGTAATGGTAATGAGTCTGAGAATATGCAAGAGCAATTTGGGATAAGGATTAAAACACATTGAAATATTTGGGTATAGTGCTTTCACTTAAGGTTAAAGAATTGAAAAACTTAATTATGATGTGGTGATTAACGAAATTGAGAAGAAGATAGATAAATATAAAATTTTAAAGTTGTCTTGGTTTGGTAGAATTGCAATGTGTAAGATGATGTTGCTGCCCAAGTTCAACTTTTTATTCGAGATGCTACCACTAAATCTGACAGAAAGATATTGAAGGATATCAGAAAAACTGGATAAATTTTGCAATGGTGGCAAAAGACCCAGATTAGTGAAGAAAATGTGGTATCAAAATCAAAAGGAAGGGATTAGGAATCCCCAAATTATTTAATTATTATTGTGCGTATGGTATCCGGATAGTGGTAAAATACTTAAAGGTGAAGATAATTATTGAGAGATTTAGAGTTAAGGGATATAGAAATTTGGATCAAGGTGGTTTTAGATAAAGCAAATTTAAAATGTGTAAGTAGAAGTTATTGGTTAAAGGGATTAAGTAAAATGTGGAACAAATTTGTTAAAATTTTAATTCCGGATATAATCTTTTTGGGGGAGACAACTGGAATTTGGCGATTAAAAATAATATAAAAGCGTAATGAAGTGATTAAAGAGGAAAATATAGAAATTATTAAAGATTGGATAAAAGTTATGGGAAATGAAAGGAGGAATAAAGAAATTATTGAAAATTAGGGTTAAGTTGGTTTGAAAAATACAGATAGAAAATGGACAAAAAACTAAAGGAAAATTATTCGATAAATAGATGTGAAACTGAATTTGAATATTTAGTATCTCGGATTATGAAAGATGAAATTGGGCTAAAGGGACTCGTTAGTAGGGTTTATAAGATTATAAATTCTGATGAAAAATTACAAAGAGTGATGAGGACAAATTGGGAAAAAGATCTTAATATTGAAATACCAGAATCAGATTGGAATGTGAATTGGAAGAGTAGAATTATGAGAACTTTATCTATAAGGATTAAAGAGCACAATTATAAAGTTGTTTGGAAATGGTATTTGACTCAGTAAGATTGTCACAAATGGATAAAAAACTAGTAAAAATGTTGGAGATGTGAGTTGGAATTGGGGACTTATGAACATATGTGGTATAATTGTGATAAGGTTAAAAAGTTTTGGCAACAATTGGAGAAAATGATATTTGAAATGATGGGGAAAGTAATAACATTGAGAGTGGAAACTATATTATTGTTGGTAATTAAGGAAATAGAATTAACAAAATATGAAAAAGAATTGATTAGAATTATGATTATAATAGGTAGAATTATAATAGCTAGATATTGGAAACTGGATGTGATTTTTAGAATAGAAGAGTGGAATTCTGAAATGTGGAAATTAGCTTTAAATGATAAAATGACATGTGATATTAAAATTAGAAGTGGTGTGTATAAAGAAGATATTTTCTGGAAGACTTGGAAACCATTTGTGGACTTTGCGCTTGGAACATTGGACGCTTCAGTACCTGTACCTCGAGAACGTGGATTTTGGCAATCATGAGGATATATCCGAAGACCCAAATCTTCCTTTTATGTATAGCACAAGGGTGTAATAATGTATTTTCTTTTTGTTTGTTTGTTGCAAAAAAAAAATAATAATAAATAAAAAAAAAAAAAAGATGCATAAATTCTTCAGGTTTGGCTATTTTAATCTCTAGATCAATATCCATTATAGAAGAACCATAATTAGCCCTGATTATCTCCTTTCTACCTGACTAAAAAAAAAGGTTGATAAGCCTGTGGGATACAATTCTAGACTGTGAATATCATTATGTCTCATGGTGCGCACCACATTCACTACCCAATATGATTTAAATCTTTTTCAAATTATTATTATTAATGGAAAGGTAGTAAGCTGCAAAGTTCCAACCATATTCAATGTTTGTAGGAACCAAAAGTGTTTCTTGACAATCAAAATGGAAGCAAATTGTATCTCCATCCAAAAATATTGTAGTTGTAAGTTATTCCTGGAAGCTAGAGAAGATGGCAAGATCATTATGCTCTAGAATCTGTAATCTGACAAGAGAATAGTTTGTGTCTGGTTTTATCTAATATAGCAGCTATTTTATGAATAATCAACTTTCCTATGGCAGCCATTTTTTGAAAGAGTGCTCACAATATTCTATCATTATTTAAAATTTCCTTCGGATCAAAATGCTGCCTATTGATGTTTTAGTCCCAAACGGTCAATTTGATATATGTGTATACATACATGTGTGTGTGTACATACATACATACATATGTTGGATAACCATCTGACTGAGATGGTGTAGGGTTTCCTGCCTGGGCAGGGGGTTGGACTAGAAGGCCTCCAAGGTCCCTTCCAACTCTGATGTTATGTTATATATATATATATATATATATATATATATATATATATATATATATTTGTTTTCTGAGGTTTTCACGGGTGTTTGTATATAGGTCTTTGGTTGTTCGGGTTTTCTCCGTGTAAAATTGGAAGTGTCTTGGCGGCGTTTAAGAAGTCTCATTCGTCATCTTCAGGCTTCAACGTGCTTCTGGGAGCAATGTGTGATCGCAGCTATTTCTTCCTTTTAACTGCTAGTGGGGGTTTGAACTGATTGGGTGGGAGCTTGGCTGTGCTCTGATTGGATGGGGGTGTGTCCTGTGTTGGTGGGGGCTTGGTTGTGCTCAGTCTAATCTGTGCTGCAGGGGGATTTGAGCTGGTGAGCTGCACTGCTGCTGTTTGGCTTCGTGTTCGTGGTCGTGCTACATCTTCGTAGTGGGTGTCAGTCTGCTGCATGTATGGATTGGAGGGGTTTGAAGTGGCTAATGTTGCAGCTGCGGTCTGGCTTCTGGTCCTTGGTCGTGCTTCCTGATCAGTGTGGGTTTGGGTGTGCTTTCTGGGTGGATGTGTGGTGGTGACATCCTGTGTGGACCTCGTGAGTGTGGGTCTGGTGTCATTCCTCGTGTTAGGGACACGTTTGTCAATAAGGGCAGGTTTCCAAATGGCTGGTAGGCGGGAGGTATCATCTCGTTTGTTCATGCTGTGTGGGCGTTTTTCTATCTCGATGGCTTCTCTGATTATTCTGTTGTTAAAGTGTTCAGTTTTGGCGATAGTTCTGGTCTTTTTAAAGTCAATATCGTGTCCTGTGACTTTAAAGTGTTGGACCAGGGAAGAAGTTGGTTCCTCTTTTTTGAATGAGTTCTTGTGTTCTTCAATGCGTGCACTTATTCTTCTGTTGGTTTGTCCAATGTATGTGGTGGGGCAGGCGGTGCATGGGATTTCATATACTCCTTGATTTTCTAACTCAATTTTGTCTTTGGGGTTTCTTAGGATGGTGGATATTTTTTGGTTTGTGCAGAATGCTGTCTTGATGTTATGTTTGTGGAGAAATCATCCAGATGCCCTAAGCTCTACGGCCTCCCCAAGATACACAAAGAAGGAACCCCACTCAGACCCATAGTCAGCTCCATAGGCTCACCTCTACAAAACCTAGCCAAATTTCTCGCCAAACAACTACAGCCCTATGCAGAATCCATCGCCTCACACGTAAAAAACTCATTCCAGTTCATAGAGATCATAAAGAAACAAAACTTACAGCCCAGCGACCTACTCGTGAGCTTTGATGTCATATCCCTCTTCACCCAAGTGCCAATCAAAGAAGCCTTGACAGCTATCCAAAACAAATATAACCCCCCCAAGCACATACTAGATCTGACCAACCACTGCCTATCCAACACATACTTCATCTATAACGGACAAAAATACAAACAAATAGAAGGCGCACCCATGGGATCACCCCTCTCACCTGTCATTGCCAACCTCTACATGGAACACTTTGAAACCCAAGCACTAGAAAAATCTGATCACAAACCCAAACTCTGGCTCAGATACGTAGACGACACCTTCATAATCTGGCCACACGGGAAAGAAAAACTTGAAAACTTCCTCACACACCTCAATAGCCTACACCCCAAAATACAGTTCACCATGGAAACAGAAGTTAACAACCAACTTCCCTTCCTAGATGTCTTAGTCTACAAGAAACCCAATGGCTCCTAGGACACACCATCTACCAGAAGAAAACACACACAAACCGCTATCTGCATGCACTCTCACACCACCACCCAGCACAGATCAACTCCGTAGCCAAGACACTCATCTCTAGAACAAAATGCTTAGCTGACGAACAACACCTAAAACCGAACTACACACTCACAAACGTACTAACATCCAATGGATTCCAGAGAAATAAGATTACCAAACTAATCCAAAAGAACCCCCACTAAAACCCAAGACAGAGAGCAAGAAAATGGCACAGCCCTCCTCCCATATATAAAAGGCACCACAGACAGAATCAGCAAGATCCTCCACAAACATAACATCAAGACAGCATTCTGCACAAACCAAAAATATCCACCATCCTAAGAAACCCCAAAGACAAAATTGAGTTAGAAAATCAAGGAGTATATGAAATCCCATGCACCGCCTGCCCCACCACATACATTGGACAAACCAACAGAAGAATAAGTGCACGATTGAAGAACACAAGAACTCATTCAAAAGAAGAACCAACTTCTTCCCTGGTCCAACACTTTAAAGTCACAGGACACGATATTGACTTTAAAAAGACCAGAACTATCGCCAAAACTGAACACTTTAACAACAGAATAATCAGAGAAGCCATCGAGATAGAAAAACGCCCACACAGCATGAACAAACGAGATGATACCTCCCGCCTACCAGCCATTTGGAAACCTGCCCTTATTGACAAACGTGTCCCTAACACGAGGAATGACACCAGACCCACACTCACGAGGTCCACACAGGATGTCACCACCACACATCCACCCAGAAGCACACCCAAACCCACACTGATCAGGAAGCACGACCAAGGACCAGAAGCCAGACCGCAGCTGCAACATTAGCCACTTCAAACCCTCCAATCCATACATGCAGCAGACTGACACCCACTACGAAGATGTAGCACGACCACGAACACGAAGCCAAACAGCAGCAGTGCAGCTCACCAGCTCAAATCCCCCTGCAGCGCAGATTAGACTGAGCACAACCAAGCCCCCACCAACACAGGACACACCCCAGCCAATCAGAGCACAGAAAACCCCATCCAATCAGAGCACAGCCAAGCTCCCACCCAATCAGTTCAAACCCCACTAGCAGTTAAAAGGAAGAAACAGCTGCGATCACACATTGCTCCCAGAAGCACGGCTGAAGCCTGAAGATGACGAATGAGACTTCGTCGAAACGCCGCCAAGACACTTCCAATTTTACACGGAGAAACCGAACAACCAAAGACCTATATATATATATATATATATATATATATATATATATATATATATATATATATATATATATATATATATATATATATATATATATACACACACACACACACACACTGTGTGTGTGTGTGGAGAGAGAGGGAGGGAGGAAGGGAGGGAGGAATGTAAGGGAAATGTTTACGAAAAAGATGATGTGAAATTATTCACAAAAGCTATGGTGGACAGCAGAAATTAATACCTATAAGTTTATCTGGTGATGACTATAGCATAAGGAAAATTTTAGCAATAACAATAGTACTTAGACTTATATATGTGTCATCCAGATTCTTGTGAATGCATATGAAATCTATAGAAATCTATAAACTGGGTATAGCTGCCTGTTGTACTCCCATGAATAATACAGTAATAACTGAAGTACCAAAAATTTCTATGAGAGAAAATTATATAACCTTAATGGATTCAATCTATGAAAAAAAAATTTTGTAAGGGGACATGAACGGATGGGTAGGAATGACACAAAATTGTACAGAGGATAATTTGACCAGTTGAAGTCCCAAGAATGAATGAGACTGGGGTTTAGAAAAAGATACATACGTTAAGTATAAATCTATCCATCCATCCATAGGTCAAAGGAATGAATGCCATATTAAAAGAATGATCAATGTGATTATGTTAAAAGATTGAGATAATTAGTAAAGGATACAAGGATGAGAAAAAGTTCTCACTGTGGGACAGATCATTTTTAGATATTATCAAGACTGGACCTTGGAGGAAAAAAGGAACCAAAGCAAAGCAAAACAAGAAAGTAAGGAAATGGAAAGGAGAAACATAAGTGAAAGTGAAAATGAAAATGAAAGTAAAAGGACCGGAAAAGAGAAAGTATGAATCCAATATGAGTAAGTATTAGAAAAAAATTCAACCTCCCAGCAGAATAAATGGAACATCAACAGTAGGGAAAAATTGAAAATAATTTTAGATTACCACAGAAATGTGTGGAAATGTACTACTAATCAAAAGGTTAAAAATGGATGATGAAGTGAAAGGATCTGTGGATGAGAGGTAAGTAAGTAAGAATCTGAGTGTTGTTAAAATCTGGGTGATAGAAAGGTATTGTATAATATATATGAAGAAAAAGGAGAGTTGAAATACCTCAATCAAATACAGCAAGGAATAGTTAAGATAAAAAGCAGCAGCGAAAAATACAGAAATAGTTTTTATAAAAATAAAAATCCTTTTGGAAGAGGACAAAAAAAACCTAAAGAAAGAGCTTCGGGTTGAGTGGATAATTTCGGATGAAACTTTCGGGAATACTGGAAGCAATATTTTAAAGATTTGACAGCAATATTTCAGAGTAGAATTGAAATGAGTGACATAAATGTTAGTGTCCAAGAAAAAATAATCATAAATGTTGTGAGAATATTGAAAAATGAAAAGGCTGCAGTCTTATCTGATGTAATTTGAGAAATGTGAAAATGGCCAGCTTATGGATAGGCTGTGATATTTGCTTAATACTGGTGTGAAGACTTCATCTGTACTTGACAATTAAAAGAATGCTGCTATTGTTTCCTTATACAAAGGGAAATATAGCAAGTATGAATGCAAAACTACCTAGGTATGATCTTAAGCATGCCCAGTAAGGTGTCTGGCAGAGTCATGACTGAAAGAATGCAAGAGGTAGCGATAAACAGAATCTGAATGTGTTGTGTGTAGTTGTACACCAGGCAGAGCCTGGTGTTTTGCTCTATAACAAACCATTCAGTAATGTCTGACTATAAGAAATAAATGTTTATTGATTTAGAGAAAGAGCATAATACAGTGATAAGATTTAACTGGAATGTTAAATAAATAATGGAATGTTTTGTGCAAAACGTGGAGTTGATCAATCTTTCTGAATGCAACAAAAGTGATATTTAATGGCGGTGAATCATGCATGAGAATAATTGGAATGCTTAGCAAATAGTTCAACACAGAGCAAGGCATCAGATAAGGATGTATAATGTCTCCTTGGTTATTTAACATATTTGCGATAAATAAATAAATAAATAATCCTTATGGTATTCATAAAGGCATATTGATGGGAAAAATGAATGTATATATGCAGTACATTTTTGTAGAGATGTTGGTCTTTTCAGAGAATTGAAGAGACCATTAGATAGACTGTAGTATAAAACATTTTACCTGGCTGTAAACCGCCCTGAGTCCTTTGGGAGAAGGGCGGTATAGAAATTAAATTAAACTAAACTAAACTAAACTAAGAGTATGAATCTGAAAAATAATACACCACAGACGAAATGAATTGTGTGACAATGTAACTTATATGTACACAAATGGCAAAAAAAAATCAAGAAGATGAATTTGTATATAGTGTTAGAATGTTTACTAAAGAGAAATGGATGGATAAATTTTAAAATGTGCAAATATTAGAATAAAGGTAATGCATCTGATCTGCTGAAAGAACAAATATTTGTCCAGATAAATTAAATAGCTATGAATAGGAGTGTTTCTGACCAGTTTGTTGAATGGAAGTCAGAGCTGGTTTTCTTAGAAATATATATGCTTAGCTGACGAACAACACCTAAAAACCAAACTACACACTCTCACTAACGTACTAACATCCAATGGATTCCAGAGAAATAAGATTACCAAACTAATCCAAAAAGAACCCCCCACTAAAATCCAAGACAGAGAACAAGAAAACGGCACAGCCCTCCTCCCATATATAAAAGGCACCACAGACAGAATCAGCAAGATCCTCCACAAACATAACATCAAGACAGCATTCTGCACAAACCGAAAAATATCCACCATCCTAAGAAACCCCAAAGACAAAATTGAGTTAGAAAATCAAGGAGTATATGAAATCCCATGCACCGCCTGCCCCACCACATACATTGGACAAACCAACAGAAGAATAAGTGCACGCATTGAAGAACACAAAAACTCAGTCAAAAAAGAGGAACCTACTTCTTCCCTGATCCAACACCTTAAAGTCACAGGACACGATATCGACTTTAAAAAGACCAGAACTATCGCCAAAACTGAATACTTTAACAACAGAACAATCAGAGAAGCCATTGAGATAGAAAAACGCCCACACAGCATGAACAAACGAGATGATACCTCCCGCCTACCAGCCATTTGGAAACCCGCCCTTATTGACAAACGAGTCCCTAACATGAGGAATGACACCAGACCCACACTCACGAGGTCCACACAGGATGTCACCACCGCACATCCACCCAGAAAGCAGACCCAAACCCACTCTGATCATGAAGCACGACCAAGGACCAGAAACCAGACAGCAGCTGCAACATTAGCCATTTCAAACCCCTCCAATCCATACATGCAGCAGACTGACACCCACTATGAAGATGTAGCATGACCACGAAACCAAACAACAGCACTGCAGCTCACCAGCTCAAATCCCCCTGCAACACAGACTAAACTGAGCACAACCAAGCCCCCACCCAAACAGGACACATCCCCAGCCAATCAGAGCACAAAAACACCCCCATCCAATCAGAGCACAGCCAAGCTCCCATCCAATCAGTTCAAACCCCTACTAGCAGTTAAAAGGAAGAAACAACTGCGATCACACATTGCTCCCAGAAGCACGAAGCTGAAGCCTGAAGATGACGAATGAGACTTCGTCAAAACATCGCCAAGACACTTCCAATTTTACGCGGGAGAAAACCCGAATAACCAAAGACCTCTCTCTCTCTCTCTCCCCCTATATATATATATATGAGAGAGAGAGAGAGAGAGAGAGAGAGAGAGAGAGAGAGATAGAGAGAGAGGGGATGGTTGAAAAGAATGGGATGTCTGAGAATCTCATAAAGAATTTGAGGCAATCCTATGTTTGGTCTTAGCCAAAAGGTCAAGAAGCCAATAATTTTTTTAAAAAATCAAGTTTTTTATTTTTGTATAGTTTAATACATATCATTATGTGGATGTTGTGGTATCTGAGTATCATAAAATTCAATACAAATAAACATATTCATAATTAATACATTCTATTTTCCTTATTCCATATTATTAATACATTGCTTTACCATCCTTCCATTCTAAATTTTCTTTAATATTTTCCCTCTTCACATTATTACATATTCAAAGACATGATAATCTGTTATATTATTCATATTCCCATTATTTAACTATTCCTCTCTCTATATATATTAAAGTTCCTTTCTTTCTTCCTTCCATTATTTAATATAGAATAGAATAGAATAGAATAGAATAGAATAGAATAATTTAATTTCTATACCGCCCTTCTCCCGAAGGACTCAGGGCAGTTTACAGCCAGGTAAAAACACAATAAAAACCATACAATATACAACTAAAAACTAATTTAAAAAACCTATTCAATTTGGCCCATTAATTAAAATACACATTAAAACCATAAAAAAACCCATTAAAATTACTAATAGTTTTTAATTTTATGCTAGTCCTGCACGGAAGAATAAGTACGTCTTCAGCTCACGGTGGAAGTTCAGGGAGCTGTCGAAGTCCTGGGGGAAGCTCATTCCAGAGGGTAGGTGCCCCCACAGAGAAGGCTCTCCCCCTGGGGGTCGCCAGCCGACATTGTTTGACTGACGGCACCCTGAAGGAGGCCCTCCCTATGGGAGTGCACAGGCTGATGGGAGGCAAACGGTGGCAGCAGGCAGTCTCGTAAATACCCCGGTTCTAAGCCATGGAGCCCTTTAAAGGTGGTGACCAACACCTTGACTTGCACCCGGAAGACCACAGGCAGCCAGTGCAGCTTGCGCAGGAGAGGTGTTATATGGGAGCCACGAGTAGCTCCCTCTATCACCTGCGCAGCCGCATTCTGGACCAGCTAGAGTCTCCGGGTGCTCTTCAAGGGGAGCCCCATGTAGAGAGCGTTACAGTAATATCTCAAACATGACTTCTAATATCAATCACAATCATTTAAAGCATTCAACATATTCCTATTCTATCTTTTTTCTAATTTTCTCATTCAAATTCTAGTTTTTTTGTTCCATATAATTTTATTATTACGCATAGCTGTATCTACTTATCACATTACCCACACAATAGTCATGTTTTACACACTTTTGATAATACCATCATTCAACCTCTCATTTCCAATTAATAGTAAATTCTCATTTATAATTTTACCATAGTTACATATACATTTATAGTAAAATGTTTATCCTAATATTTATTATATTACATACCAACTAATTATCCAGCCTATATCATTCTAATATTAATACAATTATTAAAATATAATCATAACAAATCTATAACTCTTTTTCTCCCCTTAACCTCTTGTCGACATCCAATCTTTTAATCCTACCTTTTTTTACTTGTCTCCCATATTTTTCTCTTAAATCTTTTATTCCATCTACTTTGAGGTTTATAATCTGAATCCATAATTTAATTTTTTCTCCTTACCCTGCCCTTTCCCACTGTTTAATTTGAAAGCTTTTTGTTCTAAATCCTATCTCTCCCCCCACAAGCCTCTTCTTGCTCCTCCCATTTCTTTTTAAAAATATTTTAAAGTGTATTCCCCCTGTTTTAGTTACTCAATCCTTATTAATTTTAAAAGTATCTCCTCCTTGTTGTCTTCTTTTTGCTGGTTTCTCAATTCTAATTCCCCTTCTATTCCAACTGTTAATTCCATTCTCTCCTTCTTGTCCTGGTCTTTGCTCCTTGCCTCTTGTATACAATTTTCCCATTTTCTATCTATATGATCAAATATTTCCACCATGTCCTTGTGTAGTTCCAGTATAAGATCCTTAATGTTTTGAATCATTGACTCCATTCTGTTTAAATCTTCACAGTCATCAGTTCAGAAACCAAGCCTCCAAGTCAAGTTTTAATGTCTCATCAATGTTCAATCTAATCAATTAGTTACTTCAGGGATCCTCTACTACTCAAGTCATTTTTATATATCCAATAATATTCAGGGGTCTCCAAATGCAAAATCTTATTTAATATCCCAGTCTCCAATGATTAAAGGGTAAATATGTATAGTTCAATAGTTATTTCCATTTATTTCAATGTTTACTCCCAAATTGCAAAAAATCACTTTCATCAGCAGATAGCGCTCTTTACTTTACTCTGCTGCCTCTCTGTTTTTATTTTGACAAGTCTCATTTATTTATCTTGTTTGTTTTAACTTATAAATAAAAAACTTAAAAGCAAATTATTTGAAGAAAAGGTGTGGTTATGGTTCCAGCATCTTAATATGCCTTCTTAATATCACACCTATTGTTTTGAGGATTCAATTTCCAGCTTAATTTTCTTTTTAAATAAATACTTACTTTTTAAATTTCCAATATGTTTTTTCACAATAATTGCATGCGGCTGTAACAAATCATTCTAAAATGTATTCCCCTTGAATTTTTTTTTTTGGGGGGGTGTCAAGCTTTAGCAAAAAATCGTTTATCACCTAGATGACACAACATTCACCATTTCTCTCCTCCTGCACAAACTTATGGTTTCTGGATGTTCCCTGGCTTCATGGCAGCCATTTTGACTGCCGCTGCTCCTAATCTTCGGATGAGAGGGGTTTCTGAGTCAGGGAGGGGAGATGTGGCTCCTCTCAACCTGCAAGGTGGTCCCCCTTTGCTTCACCACCCCTCCTAGGTGGCTATGGCTCCAAATGAAGCCCCCGACAGGGAGAGCTTGGAACGGGGCCATGGAGCTCGTGAACCTTGCTTCTGAAGGTGCTGGAAGTTCAATCGGACAAGAAACCAAATATTTGAGAAAATCCTAAAATGGAGTTGAAAATTTTAAAAAATAGAAATTGGTGTATGAAGCTGGGATAGCTCAGGCAATAGAGAAGCCTGTTATAGAACACAGAGCCTGCAATTACTGCAGGTTCGAGCCCGGCCCAAGGTTGACTCAGCCTTCCACCCTTTATAAGGTAGGTAAAATGAGGACCCAGATTGTTGGGGGGGTGCAATAAGTTGACTTTGTAAAAAATATACAAATAGAATGAGACTATTGCCTTATACATTGTAAGCCGCCCTGAGTCTTCGGAGAAGGGCGGGGTATAAATGTAAACAAACAAACAAAAAAAGCAGTATTGGGTGTGATGGGAGCAAGGATGTTTTGCAAAGACAGGCAAGTGTAAAAATAAAGTAACATTCAAGAAGATAGTGAGTAGTTTATAAGTATATTATTTTAAGTTCTTTGAATTCTTCAAATTCAAATTCTTCTTGATTCAAAAAATAGAGATTAATTTCCTCAATCCTCTTCTCCTAGGACTAAATGCAGTAGTACTTATAAGAAATTTAAAAAATAGCCCAGCAAAATACTGCAACCCAGTAAGTTTACCACTTTATTTTGCATTATCCAGAAAAAGCCATGGGGAAACAATAAACAGGAGAAAATTATTTGGTTTCATAGAGTGAGACAAAACAGCAGCATTTATAAAAAAGACAATATGCTACTAGGGAATAAGCCACAGATTTGC
The DNA here is from genome assembly GCF_028640845.1 of Ahaetulla prasina. Lineage (NCBI taxonomy): Eukaryota > Metazoa > Chordata > Lepidosauria > Squamata > Colubridae > Ahaetulla > Ahaetulla prasina. Next base: position 41,826,146 of record NC_080542.1, on the reverse strand, counting down.
ACTTTGAGTAACAAACAATCACCTGTTATAGCAAACATCCTTCCCAGGCAGATGAAGAGAGAAAGAAACTACAGCCACCTATCTCCACAAACCCCATCTCAGACCACTAACAACAGCCAAGCCTCCTACAACTTGACCCCATCCCATTGGGTTCACAACCCCTAGTGATCACAGAAAAGGAAGTGCAAGACCTATTTCACAGACAAAAGCCAGGAAAAGCTCCAGGCCCAGACAAGAAAACTCCTTCTTGCTTAAAAGTCTGTGCTGACCAATTGGCCACCATCTTCACCTGAATCTTCAATAAATCACTAGAGATGTGCTATGTTCCTTCTTGCTTCAAATGCTCTACTATCATCCCAGTGCCGAAGAAGCCCATCATCAAGGAACTGAATGACTACAGACCAGTTGCTCTAACATCTGTAGTTATGAAAACCTTTGAAAGGCTGGTGCTGTCTCACTTGAAAACTATCACGGATCCACTGTTAGACCCCCTGCAATTTGCATATTGAGCAAATTGAGGTTGAACAACTAGCCTCATGGTACGAGCAGAACAATCTGGAACTGAACACTCAAAACCATAGAAATGGTGGTGGACTTTAGGAAAAACCCTCCCATACTACCACCGCTTACAATATTAGACAATACAGTATCAACAATAGGGACCTTCAAATTTCTAGGTTCTACCATATCTCACAACCTAAAATGGACACCCAACATCAAAAACGTCATCAAAAAAGTACAACAAAGAATGTTCCTTCTACGCCAACTCAGAAAGCTCAAACTGCCCAAAGAGCTGCTGATACAGTTCTACAGAGGAATTATTGAGTCTGTCTTGTGCACTTCTATAACTGTCTGGTTTGGTTCCGCAATCCAATAAGACAGACACAGACTTCAGAGGATAATTAGAACTGCAGAAAAAAGAATTATTACCAACCTACCTTCCATTGAGGACCTGTATACTGCACGAGTCAAAAAGAGGGCTCTGAAAATATTTACAGACCCCTCGCATTCTGGACATAAACTGTTTCAACTCCTACCCTCAAAATGATGCTATAGAGCACTGCACACCAGAACAACTAGAAACAAGAACAGTTTTTTCCCGAACACCGTCACTCTGCTAAACAAATAATTCTCTCAACACTGTCAAACTAGTTACTAAATCTGCATTACTATTAATCTTCTCATCTTTCCTATCACCCATCTCCTCCCACTTATGACTGTATGACTGTAACCTTGTTGCTGGTATCCTTAAGATTTATAGCGATTGTTTCCCTAGGACTATCATTAAATGTTGTACCTTATGATTCTTGATGAACGTATTTTTTCTTTTATGTACTCAGAGAGTGTATGCACCAAGATAAATTCCTTGTGCATGCAAATGATGAGGGTCAAATTATCCTCCTCTGGACACATTATGTGAAGAACTAACTATGGATCAGCTTTAATTCTATGAAAGTTGGAAGGAAAAATTACAATGTCCTTCCTGTCAAAGACTACTTCAGCTTCAATTGCAACAATACACGAGCACACAATAGATTTAAGCTTAATGTTAACTGCTCCATCAACTGCTTGATTGCAGAAAATATGACTTCAGTAACAGAGTTGTTAATGCCTGGAATAAACTCTCTGGCTCTATAGTCTCTTCCCAAAATCCCCAAAACTTCAACCAAAAACTGTCTACGGTTGACCTCACGCCTTCTAAGAGGTCTGTAAGGGGCGTGCATAAGAGCACAAGCGTGCCTACCGTTCCTGTCCTATTGTTTCCTTTTGTTATATCCAATTAATACAGTTATTACATACTCATACTTATATATATGCTTATATATTGTATATTATTTCATGCTTATGCTTATATATACTGTGTGACAAAATAAAATAAAATAAAATAAATAAAAAGAAGATAATGACTAGCAGCCAGGTGGATGTATTCAGTGCACTAAGACCTGAAAAGCCAAAATAGGGATGGATAATCCTGGAGAAAATCTATTTATGTTGGTGGGGGTGCAGTGAAGAGGCAGGACACAGACAGTATTTCACCACCTTTATTATGGATTCGCGATCAGAATAGACTCACTGGCAGGCTAGCAGAGCTTTCTCTGTCCTTGAATGCCACTTGATATGACTTGGGGCCGGTAATTGCTACTATCTTTGCCAGCAACCAAGTGGGATATCCAGCATAGTTATGGGCATATACCAAGTCTCCCATCCCAAATGCTCTGGTCTGTCTGGTTGATTCTAAAGGGATCTCTGGGTAGAAGTGAGGATGTAATCTATCTAGTTGGGACCTCAGTTTCTACCCCATCAGTAACTCAGTTGGACTTCTATTTGTTGCCGCGCTGGGTGTTATGTGCTGTACTAGGAGAAATTGTGCTAGAAGAAATGTCCTTCCTGTCTAAGACTACTTCAGCTTCAATCACAACAATACACGAGCACACAATAGATTTAAACTTATTGTGAATCTTGATTGTAGAAAATATGACTTCAGTAACAGAGTTGTTAATGCCTGGAATAAACTACCTGACTCTGTGGTCTCTTCCCAAAATCCTAAAACTTCAACCAAAAACTGTCTACTATTGACCTCATCCCATTTCTAAGAGGTCTGTAAGGGGCGTGCATAAGAGCACCAGTGTGCCTACTGTTCCTGTCCTAATGTTCTGTTTGATTGTATCCAATTCGTATGGTTATTTCATGCTTATACTTATGTATACTGTTGTGTTTGACAAATAAATAAATAAAAATAAATAAAAATTGGTCTATTTATTCTTCCCAATTCCTAGGGCCCATTTTGGTGAGTGCTGCTTTCGTAGATCACATCATTCATTCCACTTGACCATTGCTCGCCAGGCTGAATGGTGTGACTAATGCATGCCTGATCCCTTGACCCACCAGAAATGATGCAAATGATTTTGCTGTGAATTGGGCCCATTGTCAGAGACCAGGACGTCTGGTAGCCTGTGGGTGGTTAAAATCCTTCGCAGGGCCCTAATCGTCACTTCTGTGGTTGAGGTGGGCATCGTAATCCACTCCAGCCACTTGGAGTATGTGTCCACAATAATTAAAAAGGTTTGCCCCCCTATCGACCCCGTGAAATCAATATGTATTCTTGACCATGGTCCCTTTGGATTATCCCACTCCCTAATGGGTGCCCTGGGTGGAACTGGCCTGGATTCTTGGCAGAGAGTGCAGGTAGCCACCCACTCCATAATGTCCTGATCCATATTTGGCCACCATATGTAGTTCTGGACCAATGCCTTCATTCATACAATGCCTGGGTACCCCACATGCAATGTTTCTAATACCTGCTTCCTCAAGCCTTGAGGTAAAATTGCTCTATCCCCCCACAATAAGCATCCCTTTAGTGTTGATAGTGTTTGGTTTGAAATGTAAATTTGGCTGTACAGCCAGTTGGCTGTAGTTCCTCTCTATGGGTGACAATGTTTTGGAGTAAAAAGCAATGGGGGCCTCAGTTCCAACTGGTAGCTGGTGGCTGAGGGCAGCCCTAGCTCCAAAAGCTGAAGCATCACATATCAGTGTAAGGGGAAGGGTTTCGTTATATTGAATGAGGATGCTCTCTGATGATAACAATTCCTTAACAGCTGCAAACACATGGGCTTCCTTGCATCCCCAGGTCCACACAGCCATCTTGCCTAGCAGTCTGTGCAAAAGTTCAGCAACGGTGGCCTTCTGTTTTAAAAAAATGCCATAAAAGTTTAATAGTCCAAGGAAAGCCTGGAGTTCAGTTTTGTTCTTGGGGGTGGGGGGTTCTTTAATTGCTTTGACTTTACTGTTTGTGGGGTGGATCCCTGAACCATCAATTAAGTAGCAATAGGCGGTACGTCTATTTTGTATTTCTCTTTTTTGACTTTGAGCCCCCCCCCTTTTGAAGGTACCCCAAGGTCTCTTTTAACTGGATGATCAAGTGCTCTTTGTTGTCCCTGGGCACAAGAACATCATCAAAATCTGGTACTACCCCTGGAATGTCCTGTAGGAGGCACTCCATCATGCTCTGGAATAACTCCAGTGCTACGCTTACTCCAAATTGTAGACAGTAGCATTTAAAGGCCCCATGGTGCATCACAATGGTTTGCGCTTCTGCAGCGGTGGCAACTACTGAAAGTTGCTGGTACACTTGTGCTAAGTCTAATTTGGTAATATTTTTCCACTTCCTAGTGAGTGAAGCAGATGTTGAACGACTGCTACCGGGTAGGCACTCTGTTGCAACGCTTTGTTCAGGGTGCATTTGTAGTCCGCGCAGATGCAGATTGACCCTCCGACTTCATGGGGGTGACTATTAGGGTCTCCCAGGTGGAGGGATCAACAGGTTCCAGCATCCCATGGGCAATTAGTTTGTCTAATTGCTTATCTACTTTGGGCCAGAGAGCAAATGGAATCCTTCGGGGCTTGAGCTGGATTGGGGCAACACTAGGGTCTAGGTTAAAAGATATAGGTTTTCCTGTATATTTGCCTAGGTTCCCATCAAAGATGTCCCCAAATTCAGCGAGCAGCATCTCAAATTCATTTCCTTAGATCTTGTGGATGCCAGTTACCCCAAGCCCATGGGTTTGAACTATTCGGTGCCCAATAGTATGGGTCTGAATTGTCAACTACAGTCAGTGGTAATTGTCCACAAAAGTCCTTAAAGGTTACTTGCATGGTCGCTCTCCCCAGCACCAGGATGTTTTTCCCCTGGAAGTCATTCAAGGTGATTCTCTGGGGTTTGACTTGTTTTTTCTCCATGGTGGGGATGAAACCTTTTAGAGTTTGCCATGACATGATAGTGAAGAATGATCCCATGTCCAACTCCATGCTGCATGGGGATCCCTCGATGTTGAGAGTGATGTGAGACTTGTCTGCATCACATTTGTCTGAATGTCCCACTGGTTAATTCCCCTCACTTCCGGATATGGTTCTTCCCACCATTTATTCTGTTGAAAACCCAGTCTTTGGTTGCTTTGCCTTCCTAGCACAGTCGGAGGTCTTGGTTGAAAGGGGATCGATTGGGTAGCCCTGCAAGCCTCTGCTATGTGTCCCTTCCACTGGCACCAGCAACAAATGGCTTCTTTAAACCTGCAGAGTGCTCTAGCATGGAAACCCATAAACCCACCACACGTGGACTGCCTAGGGTCAGCCTCTTTGTAGCTTACCCTTTTCTCTGTCTGGATGCAGTGTACTTCATCTTCTCCATCAGATTCCCATCAGATTCAGGGTTCTCCCATTGCTTTTATAGTTTCTTTTGTGTGTGATGGACACTGCTTGACTTTTGGATGTCAGTGGCGGAGTTATCAGACAACTCTGCAGCCCAGACTTCTTTGACTATGTCTTTGAAAATGGCTCCCCTTCGGATTAGTAGTTTCTTCTTCAAGTTAAGGTCCCTCATTCCCAATATGATTCAGTCCTTCATCATTTTCTTGGGATTGATGAACTCACATTTCGATGCGAGTTCTCATAATTTGGCAACGAAATAGTTTATTGTTTCGCCTTCTTGCTGACGCTGGTAGAATTTATTCCAGCTTACCATCGGTGGTGCGGTGGGAGCATAATGGTCATTCAAAATGTTTTGTAGCATTGTCCAGTTTATCGATTCAAAGTCTGTTGGAGCTGCTAATGTCTGTATCATCTTGTAAATTTTTGGCCTACAATAACTGAGGAAAAGTGCCCTTTTCCTGTTGTTGGGGAGGTCTTGGTAGTTGTTGACTTTCAGGAACATTTGGAAATGACTTATGTAGGTGCACCATTCCTCCATTTTTGGGTCAAACGGTGCTGGTGCAGGTGAAGTTTGTGTGGTCATCTTGGGTTGGCTGCTGCAGAGGTCATCCCTTGCGATAAAATGGCCGCAGATGCCATGAGGTTGAGGTCAACTCTTTTTCTGCCTTTGTCCTCTTCAGGATCCCACCTTCATCACCATTGTGAAATAGGGGGCACAGTGAAGAGGCAGGATACGGACAGTATTTCAGCACCTTTATTATAGACTCATGATCAGAATAGACTCGCTGGCAGGCTGCCAGAGCTCTCTTTTTAAAGAGTGCTGTCAGCCTAACTGGCCACTGATAGCAGTTTATTTTTCCCACTGCTAGATGGAACAATCAGCAGCGAGTATGCAAATACGGTCCTCTGTACATGCATACATAACAATATGGTTGTTAAAAATTGACACCAACTTGATGGCTTAGGATCAATCAAAGGAAATAAGTAAAGTTAAGTTTCTATGTTTATTAGAAAAATCTAAATTGCTGATGAACATAAGGACAAATTGGTTAACTATAATCAAGTGGTCACTTTGAAAGCAGAGTTCTTTGTTGCAGTTGGCATAAAGAGTTTCTCTTTCCTGAAAAGAATGTTTTTAAAACAATGACAATGGTAACATAATCTCTGACATCACAGCCCTCCAAAACCGCTGGTAGGACTGCCTTGTCAGATATGAAGAATAGAGGAAGCAAAAAATCATTTATAATTACTTGTTCCAGGAAAGGAAAAACACAGAAGCTTTAATTTCCAGGTTATTCAGGGAGAATTACTCATGGAGGCTATTGTAAAATCTGAATTTGGTATCATGTCTTTGGACAAAATCCAGACTAATTTTGTTTGGAAAGAGCCACAAAAATGGCTTGGCTAAATAGCTGATTCTAACAGTGATGATGATGGGACTGAGTGGAGACTAAAATATTTAATAAGGAGATTGTGGCAATAAAATAACCTGCAATTATAACAATTGGATCAGGTACAGAATGTTTGGTTCCAATTTGCGCACTTGAAGCGGACTGAACCCTTCAGCTGCTTGTTCCTCCATGTTAAACTAACTGGAAATGAAGCCACTTTAAGAAATTAAATTTAACTAAAATAAAAGAAATTAATGAAAATAAACCAATCCTTTCTGTTCTTCCTGCATGGTGATATCTTGGAGCACTGTCCCTTCAGTGGATATCATGGAGAGATTTTTTAAATAAAAAATGTTATTAAACTTCTATGTCATCAATCTCATCGAGAAAAATGTCTCTTCCCGTCTCCCCCCTCATCTGTACTAGGAAAATTTAGGAGTGCCCTCAGGATAATTCAGGATGGTGGCCATGAGTGTGGTCAAATCTGTTTTTTTTAAAAATGTGCACCATATAAAATAGGTGAAGCTTTCATAACACTGATCTTTTTGAGCAGTTTCTGCAGACCATCCTGCATCAGATGCTTTGTTCGCCTTCTCCTTTCTTCTCCTTTTAAGTACTGGTGATTTTTTTTTTATTGCTCCTCCTGACTTTTGGGCTAGGAAGAAATGGAGAACTCTTGCCAATTTCAGACATTTCAGAGAAGAAAACAAAGAAAGGCCCAGCATTCCAAGAGAAGATATTCCTGTGGAAATAACTGGAAAGTCAGTTCAACTAAATTAATCCATGTTTCACCCTTTCATGGATAGCTATTGTGAATTAGCATCAGAGAAACCAGGTATATGTGTGTGCCTATATTTGTGTGTGTGCCTGCCAGAGTACACATCAGCAATTAAAATGGAGCCATTGTGTAAAAATGGAATAAAACACAGCAGGCAAACTAGGATGTGTGGCTTGTTCTATGAGAGGGAAAAAACATATTTGACTACTCAAATAAAGTTCATATTACCAGAAGCATAGGGGCAAACTGAGGACAATACAGGTAGTTCTCAACTTACGGTTCATTTAGTGGCTGTTTGAAGTTACAATGAAAATGAAAAAAAAGTGACTAATGACCATTTTTCATGCTTATGACTGTTGCAGCGTCCCTGTGGTCATGCGATCAAAATTCAGATGGTTGGCAACTGACTTATTTATGACTCTTGCAGTGTTGCAGGGTACATGCAACCTTCTGACAAGCAAAGTCAGTGGGGAAGCCATTCACCAAACAGCTGTGTAACTAACTTAACAAGTGTAGTGATTTGCTTAATAACCACGGCAAGAATGGTCATAAAATGGGGCAAAACTCACTTAACAACTGTCTCATTTAGCAACAGAAATTGGAGTTACAAGTTGAGGGCTGTCTGTATCATCCATTCCTGTGCTTCTGAAATGGTTTGGTGGCCTGCCCTGCACCAGGGCAAGAGTAGAATAGAATAGAATAGAATAGAATAGAATAGAATAGAATAGAATAGAATAGAATAGAATAGAATAGAATAGAATAGAATTCTTTATTGGCCAAGTGTGATTGAATACACAAGGAATTTGTCTTGTGCTCTCGGAGTACATAAAAGAAAAGATACATTCATCAAGAATCACAAGGTACAACACTTAATGGTCGTCATGGGGAAACAGTCAATATAAATCTTAAGGATACCAGCAACAAGGTTACAGTCATACAATCATAAGAGGGAGGAGGTGGGTGATAGAAACGATGAGAAGATTAATAGTAATGCAGCCTTAGTGAAAAGTTTGACAGTATTGAGGGAATTATTTGTTTAGCAGAGTGATGGCGTTTGGGAAAAAACTGTTCTTGTATCTAGTTGTTCTGGTGTGCAGTGCTCTATAGTGTTTTGAGGGTAGAAAAAAAGGCATGGATCAACCATAACATTGTTTTTTATTTCCATTCTATCATGTCTGATTCTCAGAAATTGCCTGGACAAATCCCTGCAGTTTTCTTGGCAAGGTTTTCAGAAGTGGTTGCCATTACCTCCTTCCTAGGGCTGAAAGAGAATAACTGGCCCAAGGTCATTCATCTGGTTTTGTGCATAGGGTGGGATTAGAACTCATACTCTCCTGGTTTCTAGTCTGATGCCTTCACCACTACACCAGGCTTAAGCCAAAAGCAATTAGGCGCTTAGGTAACCTGCATATTACCCTTCCACTCTCTTTATGCTTTCCTGTAGTTTTAACAATTTGTCTTGATAAAAACGTTGTACAACTATAAAAACTTGCACATTTTAATTGGGCTTAATATGGATTTTCCCCCCTTCTACATAGTGGACTTATCTGCTTTTGGGGTTGTTGGTTTTTTTGCATTATTTTGTAAAACTTTCAGCGAACATGTATATTAATAATATTGTTGTTCCCCAACATAGCCAGTGGAGGTGGTGCCTGACAGCTTGTCTAAAGCCACCTATCAAAATCCATAGCAAACATAAAAAAAAACTGACAACCCCTTCTCCTCCAATTTCACATTACAGTCTCCGAATCATTATGTTACACTTCATCCCCCCCAAGATTCACTTCCTTTACAAAACTTTTAAGAACCTTCAAACCACGGGTGAAATGCTACTGGATCGGACCGGATCGGGCGAGTAGGTAGCAGAGATTGGTTCTGGTTTGCCGATCCGGTAGCAATCGCTGGCTGGCCACGCCCCCAAACTAGTCCGGGGCCCGCAGTCCAGCCTTTGCAAGCTGGACACCGAGACACCGGGAAGGCAGCTCGCCTGTTGTGACCCAAGTTCCTGGACCCGGACTCCTGGACTCGGATGATTCAGAAAGTGAGGGAGAAGACCTGGCCAGCCCTGCTTCTCGTGAGCCCTTTCCCTCCCTGGCACCCACTCAAAGGGAGGAGGAGGGGCCGGCAAAGCCTGATTCCATGGAGCCTCCTTCTGATTTGTAACGCCCAAGAACAGTTTTGGAGTGATGCAAGATTACGAAGACGTGATCGGCGTGCGCAGCAGCGGAAGAGTTGGGACAAAGCCAAGTCATAATTGTCATGCAGTGACATCTGCAGAGACTATAAATAGGAGGCGGGACTTCCTGGTTTTTTGTCTTGGACAAAGTAATGAATTTGCACGGGCAATCTGTATCAACGGAGGGAAGAATATATTCGTGAGTAATTCTGGCCTTATCTGTAATTTCCTTATCTCCAGAAACTTGGCAGGCCCGTGGGTAGACGTAGCCAGGACATTTATATATATGTAAATAAATCAGAAAAGAGACCTCTGACTGACTCTTTGCTGGGAGTATTGGGGGAAGGGAAACAGAACATCGCCACCTGCTCGCCCTTAGGTCAGGGGCCGGGGCCCATTCCCCGAGGCCCCGGAGCTGCCGCCTGCCCCAACCGGGTCAGGGAATGCGCCATTCCCTGACTCCGGTGTTCTGTTTCCCTCCCCCAATACTCCCAACAAAGAGTCAGTCAAAGGCCTTCTCTTCTAATTTATTTATATAGATAAATGTCCTGGCCACGTCTACCCATGGGCCTGCCAGGTCTCTGGAGATAATGAGGAAATTATAGATAAGGCCAGAATTACTCACGAATATATTCTTCCCTCCATTGATACAGTTTGCCCGCGCAAATTCATTGCTTTGTCCAAGACAAAAAACCAGGAAGTTCCGCTTCCTTTTTATAGTCTCTGCAGATGTCACTGCATGACCATCATTCTTTGGCTTTGTCCCAATGCTTCCTCTGCTGCGCGCGCCGGTCACGTCTGCGCAGTCTTGCATCACTCCAAAACTGTTCTTGGGGCGTTGCCAAATCAGAAGAAGGCTCGGGAGAATGAGGCCTTGCCGGCCCCTCCTCCTCCCTTTGGGTGGGTGCCAGGGAGGGAGAGGGCCCAAGAGAAGCAGGCCTTGCCAGGTCTTCTCCCTCACTTTCTGAATCATCCGAGTCCAGGAGTCCGGGTCCAGGAACCTGGGTCACAACATCCGGCCTTTCCCTGGAGCAGCCGCCCGCTCTTCCTTCACCCACTTGCTGCCTGCTCGCCGCCTGTTTGCCCTTCGCCTTTGGTCAGGGCCCAGGGATACCTCATTCCTCTGAGACCCCGGAGCCACCCCCTGCTCACCGCCTGCCTCAACCAGGTCGAGGAATGCACCATTCCCCAACACCAGCCTTGTCCCAAAGCCGCCGCCCGCTCTTCCTTCACCGAGTCCCTCTACTTGAATATGCCACCGCTATTGCTGCTTGTTCCATGCACCGGCTGCGTAAGCGCACACCATTTATTTCATTTATTTATCAGCAGCAGGTTGGGTGTGCGCTTGTGCAGCCAGCGCATAGAACAAGGCAGCATATTTAAGGAGAGCAACTCCGGTAACTTTTGGATGCTTGCCTTTCCTGGCAGCCAGCCGCTGGAAGAAAGTAAGTATATGCCACGTGGTGAAGGAAGAGCGGGTGGCGGCTCTGGGACAAGGCTGGTGTCGGAGAATGGTGCATTCCCCGACCCGGTTGAGGAAGCGGCAAGCAGGGGGTGACTCCGGGGCCTCAGGGAATGGGGCATCCCTGGGCCCTGGGCCCTGACCAAAGGCAAAGGGTGAGCAGGCGGCGAGCAGGTGGAGAGTGGGCGGCAGCTCTGGAGAAAGGCCGGAGTTGGGGAATGGTACATTCCCCGTCCCCGTTGAGGCAGGTGGCGGCTCCGGGGCCTAAGTGAAGGGAGAACAGGTGGCGAGGGAAAGGGAAAAGGCAGAATAGAAATTATTTTTTTTCCCTACTGGGTTCTGTGGGCATGGCTGTGAGTGACATTGAGTTGGCCACACCCACTCAGTCACAGGACACACCCACCCACCAAGCCACACCCACAGAATAGGTAGTAAAAAAATTTAGATTTCACCCCTGCTTCAAACCAGTTAGTTTTGAAAACTTATTCATCAAAATCCTTGTGACATTTGTAACAAAAAAGGGGAGGGGCTCAGAGGGAGAGAGATCACTCTTCCTGTTCCCTGACTTCTTTGCAATAAAAGTGAGCAGTCATGGAATATTAATATTTTCCTCTAATCTTAGAATGGGAATATTTAAAAGTATTTCCACCCACCTCCTGTTTGGCACAGCTAGCTAAAGTTAACTACTAAACATGAAGTGTTATCAAGCAGTTCGTGCAAATGGGAAGGGCAATCTCTTCAAAGTGCACAGAAATCCAAAAGACTCAGCCAAATAAAACATTAGAAATAAAAAAAAATCAAAGGAAAATTTAATGAGGTACACAAAATTTATGTGTGTGTATAAAACAGTCTATGAATGTACAGTTATATTTACGAATGATCTTGGGAGACAGGACATTCAATCTTGCAAGACTCTGTTACAAAAAGTTGGAGCTACATGTTTGGACTACCTTGTAGGGCTAACAATAAATGCTGCTGCTTAATAATAATAATAAGCTAATATTAATTATTAATATTAGTATTAATCAGTTAGTATTAATCAGTTAATATTAATCAATAATAATAACAATCAGCAAAAATATTTGTACATTTTTTAAAGCAAACACGCAAAAATGGAAAACAGTTCTAACAGCAAATGGGGAGAACATTACATAATAATAATAATTTTTGGCAGGTACAACCTGTTGATGTCACTTTATGGATATAAAGCATAGGACGTATTCAAAAGTTTATACATTTTCTGGTCCAAGTTTTATTTTTATTATTATTATTATTTATTTTATTCATTAAACATGAAACTCAGTCAACTGAACATTCAAAAATGTATCACAAATACCATTGACTGGTGCTAATAGTTGATGTGGGTTGCTGCCAGTGTTCTAGATATCAATCCAGTACCTTCTTAAGATGTACGATGTTCCAAGTAGTGCAGTTTTTTGCAGTTCCGCTGGTGTTATTGTGGGAAGCTGCAATTTGTTGATTTATCTTATAAAATTCTTGGACATGGTACCAAGTGCCCCGATGACAATGGGTATCATTGTTACATGTTTCATCCATAGCCATGTAGTTTTGATGGCCAGGTCTCAATATTTCATGATTTTTTCCAGTTCTTTTTCTTTGACTCTGGCATCTCCTGATACCGTAATGTCAATAAATTGTACATTTCAGTTTTGACAACTGTGATATCTGGAGTGTTGTGTGACAATCCATCTATATTCAAAAATCCCACAAGATCTTCACCTTCTCATTTTCTATAACTTTGTTCACTTTATGTTCCCATGACCTTTTGGTTACAGGTAAGTTGTATTTTTTACATAATGACCAGTGGATTAATTTAGCAACTTGGTCATGGCTATGTAATCAGTTTGTGCGATTTTGCTGCATTCACATATTAAATATGAAACAGTTTCAACTTTGTTGTTGGAAAGTCGGCAGTTTGGATTGTCTGTGGATTTTTGTATCTTTGCTTTCATGGCATTAATTTGTAGTGCTTGTTTTTGAGCAGCGAGTAACCTTCCGTTTCTTTCTTGATGGCTCCCATCTTAAGCCATGCCCATGTAAAGTTGTCATCACATTTTTCTTCAATGTTTTTCAAGTACTGTCCATGCAAAGCTTTGGTTTTTCATCTATTTAATCTATCATCCAGATGTTTTGCCTTATATTCTGCCTTTGTTTCTGTTATTTTTATAATGTTCTCCATTTTCACAGCCCTCAGCAATTTTTCTGTACTTTGGTTCACATAATCATTCAAACTTCATTTTTCTTCTTCTACAGTTTGATAGATTTGCAATAGTCCTCTGCCCCCTATTTTTCTTGGCAGATACAACCTGTCAATGTTACTTTGTGGATGTAAAGTGTGTTACATATTCAAAAGTTTGCACGTTTTATGGTCCAAGTTTTCCAGTTCAGCCAAAGTCCAGTTGATGATTACAGCTGAGTAGCGTATCATTGGAACTGCCCATGTATTAATGGCTTTAATTATGTTTCCAGCAGTCAGCTTTGATTTTAATATTTTGTAGACCCTCCTGATGTATTCCTTTTGCGTTGACTCTTTGACTTTTCTATTCAAGATGTTATCTACTTCCAATATGTCTAGGTATTTGTAACTATCATCCTTTGTTAACGTTTTTACTATGTTTCCATTTCCCAGTTCTATTCCTTCTATTTTTTCCATTTTTCCTTGCTGCATGGATAATATAGCACATTTTTCAAGTCCAAAATTCATTTTAATGTCACTGCTGAACAGTTGAACTGTGTTGAATATTGATTTAAGTTCAGTGGGGTTTTTCGCATACATTTTTAAGTCATCCGTGTATAGTAGATGGTTTATCTTGCCATGTTGGCTTGAGTTTTGGTATCCCAGTTTTGTGTTTCATAGGATTATTGTCAGTGGGATTAATGCGATATTGAACAGTAATGGTGAAAGTGAGTTCCCCTGGAAGATTCCTCATCTGATGTTGACTTCACCAATGTTCTCCCCATTTGCTATTAGAACTGTTTTCCCTATTCGCTTTCAAAAATGTACAAATATTTTTGCTGATTCCAAAGTTTTCCAGACAGGTATTAATACAGCTGTGGGGTAATGAGTCAAATGCCTTCTTGTAATCAATCCATGCCATATTTAAATTCATTTTTCTTTGTTTTGCATTTTTAGTACCATTTTGTCAATGAGCCGCTGATCTTTTGTTCCTCTTGATTTTTTATATTATTATTATTATTATTATTATTATTATTATTATTATTATTATTATTATTATTATTATTATTATTATTATTTTCTTTTATTCATTAGAAATGAAACTCAGTCAACTAAACATTTAAAGATGTGTCATAAATACAATTGACTGGTGCTAATGGTTGATATGGGTTGCTGCCAGCGACCTGGGTATTAACCAAGTATCTTCTTCAAATATATTCGAAACTATGCGATTATGGATAATACATGTAACAGTGATATCCATTGTCACCAGGGCACTTGGTATCATATCCAAGAATTTTATAAAATACAACAAGGACTTGCAGCTTCCTGCAATAACACCAGTGGAAGTGCAAAAAACTGCACTACTTGGAACATTGTACATTTTAAGAAAATACTTGGTTGATACTTAGGATGCAGGCGGCAACCCATATCAACCATCAGTGCCAGTCAATGATATTTGTAATATATTTTTAAATGTTCAGTTGACTGAGTTTTATGTTTAATGAATAAAAGAGATAATAATAATAATGGGTTAACTAAATTTTGATACTGAGTAGCTTCTGCCATTGCACTATATTCACTCAGCCTTTCATTCAATAATTAGATGGTATGGTTTTATTTTTATTTATTTATTTATTTATTTTGTCACAACAGTATATATAAGCATAAGCATAAGCATGAAATAACTATACAATAAATAAGCATATATATAAGCATAAGTATGTAATAACTATATTAATTGGATATAATGAAAGGAAACAATAGACCAAGGATGTCAATAAGAACAAGCATAACAAACCTATTTTAAATATCCAGGACAACAAAGTCTTTAATTCAGTTTTATGGTATTTGATAGAATTTTGCATGAAACTGAATGATGGGCAACAGTATCCTCAAGCAGAAAAATCATTACTAGTATTTTTCGGAGTATAAGACACACTTTCCCCCCCCAAAAAGAGGATGAAAATCTTGGTGCGTTTTAAACTCCGAATGTAGCCCCGCCCAGCTTCTCAAATGAAGGTTTCAGAGGCTGGAAAAAGCATCAGAAATGAAGCTTCAGGAAAAGAAGCTCCAAAACAGAGCTTCAGAAAAAATGCCCCAAACAGAACTTCAGAGGCTTTTTTTTTTTTTTTTTGAAGCTGTTTCGGAGGCTTTCAGAGGCAGAAAAAAAAGTGTTTTCTCAAACACTTTTCAGAAGTTTCAGAAGTTTCAGAGGCAGGAAAAAAAAAGCCAAAAAAAGCAAGGCACAGAGCTCACAACCAAGGAACCTATTGCTTAAATTCACCTCTGGGAACAGCTGACTGGGGGTATTCCGGGAGGCCAATCCACCTGCCAATCAGCTTTTTTCTTATTTTCCTCCCCAAAAACTAAGGCACATCTTATACTCAAGTGCGTCTTATACTCTGAAAAATATGGTAATTATAATTACTTCTACAGGTGCAAGTTAGTACCCTTGCAGTCAGAATGATGCTGGCTGGTAGATCAGGAAGAATCTCTCTCCCAGCCAACTCAGTCAAATTTTTTTCAAAGAAAGAGAGTCATAACTTTTGCTGTTTTCCTGAGGGTTTTGAAGTAGCTATCTTATCCCAAGTTGGTTTATGTTAGTTTTCCCATGAATGTGCTTCGGCATTTAATCTGAAAATCAATGCATCACCTCTTTCCCCATTTTCTATCCTTTTTATAGATAAAAATGTATTATTTGTAAAATGGCCTGTTCCTTGTGGGATGTGAACGTTTTACTGTGCTCCTAGTTAATAGCTGATGAAATAAAGAAAATAAAGAAATAGAGGGAAGGAAGGGGGGGGGGAAACTAAGGGAGAAAAAAAGCTCAAAGCCTGTGGAATGGCCTCTGCAAACACTCGATTCCCTTTGATTCTTGCACAGCACAAAGCCCTCCCATCAATCTTTTTGTGTGGCAGGGGGAGGGGGTGGCATTCTGACATATACCAACCTCATAATTAACCTGTGGGAGACCCGGGGAGAATTGCTGATGAGGACACGCAAGGGAAGGGAAAAGCTTGCCCTCATTATTCATTTCATCTCATTACACCCTTTCCCATATTTTCTGCAGCCCAAGGTGGGGGAATAAATCCAGCTCAAGAGCTGGATTGCTTCTGCTGCCAGTGTGCCAAATCAGGAGCCCAAGTAATGTCAGGAATAAGGCATCGTGCTCTTCAATTCCTCCAAGCCCACCCCCGCCCCTGCCCCCAGCAGCAAGAAAAATCCCAGGCAGTAGGACCATATTTTTCTATGCAGAGAAAATGTGGAAACAATTCCCAACAACAGGAATCCTTTCTCCCTGCAGAAGAAAGAAGCAAGGCCAACACAAAAGAAAGGCATCTCTCCGCGTTTTTTTTTTTTTTACAAAGAACCTGACTGCTGCTTCTAGCTGATATAATTTTTTCAATCTCATGGGACATATGTGAATATTTTAGGGTAGGGACTCCCCCCCCCAACAGAACTTGTGGTACAGAAGTGGTTCAATGACAAATCAATTTACATTCAATTTGGAGGGAAGAGCTGGTCCCAGAGCAGGGACAGTTATTTGATTGCTAATGGGGCAAATGCTGCAGTAGCATTTTCTGCAACTTGCAGGAAGAATGCTGCATTGCAGCCATTTCTGTTTGCAAGGTTGCAGGGAGGGTTCAGGGTTTAGAGCTTTTGGACTGAACTACTTTATACATCCTCTGGGGGGATGTGACTTTATTGAAACAGCCCACTGTCATTTCTTCACCGAGTAACATTATTTTCTGGCCCTGCCGTCTCTCTTTCTTATCCTCCAAATTCAAAACGCGCACATATTTAGACGGTGTTGGCGCGAAATGGTTCTTCAATAGGTTTTGCAGAGTTTGCCACGATACCGATTGTACCGGCGTTGGCTCTGCCAGGGCTTCCGCGATGTCGATGACCTCGGGACCGCAGTGGCTCAGGAAATATGCCCTTTTGCGGTTGTCTGGAACTCCTTGCAGTTCGTTTGCCTCGAGGAAGCTTTCGAACCGGGTCATGTACGTTCCCCATTTCTCCCTGGATGGGTCAAATGGCGCGGGCGGAGTGTAGCTGGCCATCTCCGCGTTTCTGCTCTGAGTTTGCTGGGTTCGGTTCTTCCGTGCGTTCAGCTCGTTCCTGGTGCTCTTTAGCCTCGAAATCCCATCCTCGTCGCCAGTGTTAAGTTCGGGAAGTAACGAGGCAGGAGACCAGGGTAGTGACAACAGCTCTTTAATATATGGTGAACCCAGCAACCAGGCTGGGGAAAAACCTCTCCTTATATACAGTTCAACCGGCGGCTTTAACCAATCAGCAACGTGCTTGTTTCCCGCCAAAATATTTAAAGATACATTACAGGAACTGCCCATGTATTAATGGCTTTAATTATGTTTCCAGCAGTCAGCTTTGATTTTAATATTTTGTAGACCCTCCTGATGTATTCCTTTTGCGTTGACTCTTTGACTTTTCTATTCAAGATGTTATCTACTTCCAATATGTCTAGGTATTTGTAACTATCATCCTTTGTTAACGTTTTTACTATGTTTCCATTTCCCAGTTCTATTCCTTCTATTTTTTCCATTTTTCCTTGCTGCATGGATAATATAGCACATTTTTCAAGTCCAAAATTCATTTTAATGTCACTGCTGAACAGTTGAACTGTGTTGAATATTGATTTAAGTTCAGTGGGGTTTTTCGCATACATTTTTAAGTCATCCGTGTATAGTAGATGGTTTATCTTGCCATGTTGGCTTGAGTTTTGGTATCCCAGTTTTGTGTTTCATAGGATTATTGTCAGTGGGATTAATGCGATATTGAACATTCCTCATCTGATGTTGACTTCACCAATGTTCTCCCCATTTGCTATTAGAACTGTTTTCCCTATTCGCTTTCAAAAATGTACAAATATTTTTGCTGATTCCAAAGTTTTCCAGACAGGTATTAATACAGCTGTGGGGTAATGAGTCAAATGCCTTCTTGTAATCAATCCATGCCATATTTAAATTCATTTTTCTTTGTTTTGCATTTTTAGTATCATTTTGTCAATGAGCCGCTGATCTTTTGTTCCTCTTGATTTTTTATATTATTATTATTGTTATTATTGTTATTATTATTATTATTATTATTATTATTATTATTATTATTATTATTATTATTATTATTATTATTTTATTCATTAGAAATGAAACTCAGTCAACTAAACATTTAAAGATGTGTCATAAATACAATGGTTGATATGGGTTGCTGCCAGCGACCTGGGTATTAACCAAGTATCTTCTTCAAATATATGATGTTCGAAACTATGCGATTATGGATAATACATGTAACAGTGATATCCATTGTCACCAGGGCACTTGGTATCATATCCAAGAATTTTATAAAATACAACAAGGACTTGCAGCTTCCTGCAATAACACCAGTGGAAGTGCAAAAAACTGCACTACTTGGAACATTGTACATTTTAAGAAAATACTTGGCTGATACTTAGGATGCAGGCGGCAACCCATATCAACCATCAGTGCCAGTCAATGATATTTGTAATATATTTTTAAATGTTCAGTTGACTGAGTTTTATGTTTAATGAATAAAAGAGATAATAATAATAATGGGTTAACTAAATTTTGATACTGAGTAGCTTCTGCCATTGCACTATATTCACTCAGCCTTTCATTCAATAATTAGATGGTATGGTTTTATTTTTATTTATTTATTTATTTATTTTGTCACAACAGTATATATAAGCATAAGCATGAAATAACTATACAATAAATAAGCATATATATAAGCATAAGTATGTAATAACTATATTAATTGGATATAATGAAAGGAAACAATAGACCAAGGATGTCAATAAGAACAAGCATAACAAACCTATTTTAAATATCCAGGACAACAAAGTCTTTAATTCAGTTTTATGGTATTTGAGAGAATTTTGCATGAAACTGAATGATGGGCAACAGTATCCTCAAGCAGAAAAATCATTACTAGTATTTTTCGGAGTATAAGACACACTTTTCCCCCCCAAAAAGAGGATGAAAATCTTGGTGCGTTTTATACTCCGAATGTAGCTCCGCCCAGCTTCTCAAATGAAGGTTTCAGAGGCTGGAAAAAGCATCAGAAATGAAGCTTCAGGAAAAGAAGCTCCAAAACAGAGCTTCAGAAAAAATGCCTCAAACAGAACTTCAGAGGCTTTTTTTTTTTTTTTGAAGCTGTTTCGGAGGCTTTCAGAGGCAGAAAAAAAAGTGTTTTCTCAAACACTTTTCAGAAGTTTCAGAAGTTTCAGAGGCAGAAAAAAAAAAGCCAAAAAAAGCAAGGCACAGAGCTCACAACCAAGGAACCTATTGCTTAAATTCACCTCTGGGAACAGCTGACTGGGGATATTCCGGGAGGCCAATCTACCTGCCAATCAGCTTTTTTCTTATTTTCCTCCCCAAAAACTAAGGCACATCTTATACTCAAGTGCGTCTTATACTCTGAAAAATATGGTAATTATAATTACTTCTACAGGTGCAAGTTAGTACCCTTGCAGTCAGAATGATGCTGGCTGGTAGATCAGGAAGAATCTCTCTCCCAGCCAACTCAGTCAAATTTTTTTCAAAGAAAGAGAGTCATAACTTTTGCTGTTTTCCTGATGGTTTTGAAGTAGCTATCTTATCCCAAGTTGGTTTATGTTAGTTTTCCCATGAATGTGCTTCGGCATTTAATCTGAAAATCAATGCATCACCTCTTTCCCCATTTTCTATCCTTTTTATAGATAAAAATGTATTATTTGTAAAACGGCCTGTTCCTTGTGGGATGTGAACCTTTTACTGTGCTCCTAGTTAATAGCTGATGAAATAAAGAAAATAAAGAAATAGAGGGAAGGAAGGGGGGGGGGAAACTAAGGGAGAAAAAAAGCTCAAAGCCTGTGGAATGGCCTCTGCAAACACTCGATTCCCTTTGATTCTTGCACAGCACAAAGCCCTCCCATCAATCTTTTTGTGTGGCAGGGGGAGGGGGTGGCATTCTGACATATACCAACCTCATAATTAACCTGTGGGAGACCCGGGGAGAATTGCTGATGAGGACACGCAAGGGAAGGGAAAAGCTTGCCCTCATTATTCATTTCATCTCATTACACCCTTTCCCATATTTTCTGCAGCCCAGGGGGGGGGAATAATTCCCGCCCAAGAGCTGGATTGCTTCTGCTGCCAGTGTGCCAAGTCAGGAGCCCAAGTAATGTCAGGAATAAGGCATCGTGCTCTTCAATTCCTCCAAGCCCACCCCCGCCCCTGCCCCCAGCAGCAAGAAAAATCCCAGGCAGTAGGACCATATTTTTCTATGCAGAGAAAATGTGAAACAATTCCCAACAACAGGAATCCTTTCTCCTGCAGAAGAAAGAAGCAAGGCCAACACAAAAGAAAGGCATCTCTCCGCTTTTTTTTTTTTACAAAGAACCTGACTGCTGCTTCTAGCTGATATAATTTTTTCAATCTCATGGGACATATGTGAATATTTTAGGGTAGGGACTCCCCCCCCCAACAGAACTTGTGGTACAGAAGTGGTTCAATGACAAATCAATTTACATTCAATTTGGAGGGAAGAGCTGGTCCCAGAGCAGGGACAGTTATTTGATTGCTAATGGGGCAAATGCTGCAGTAGCATTTTCTGCAACTTGCAGGAAGAATGCTGCATTGCAGCCATTTCTGTTTGCAAGGTTGCAGGGAGGGTTCAGGGTTTAGAGCTTTTGGACTGAACTACTTTATACATCCTCTGGGGGGATGTGACTTTATTGAAACAGCCCACTGTCATTTCTTCACCGAGTAACATTATTTTCTGGCCCTGCCGTCTCTCTTTCTTATCCTCAGCATGTGTGATGTTTAACAGCACAGCATTTTTTTTGAGACAACAGCTGTTCAAGTCTGCAGATGAAAGCAAGAACAAAGCAAAGCTACTTGTATCTAAGAATTTGATGAAGCTTGGATGCTTAGATTATTAAAGTTTATAAATAGTGTTGATGTTTGTCTTTGAAATCAAACAAACACACTCACTTGTATAATCACTTTTGGGGGTTGGGGAGATGAAAACACGGTATCTGTGCCTCTAATGAAAAGGTACATAGTGTTGTGGTCCGTCAGCAGCCTACAGTGCTGGCAACGGAGTCAGACAGCGGTGAGGCCAGGGCCATCGGGAAGTGAGGTGAGGACTCCAGAGCCTCCAGAGACTGATAATAGTGAGGAAAAGGAACTGGAGGAGCCTGTTCCTAATGCACACATGAGAAGGGCTGCCAAAAGGCAAGAGCAGCTCAAGCAGAGAGGACAACTCAGGAGTAGGGCCAAGAGATGATTGGCCCCTCCCATAAGGCTTAATAACAGACCAGCACCAGTGTTTCAGCTTGTAGCTCTGCTCTGTGTTTTGGTAACTTCTGGACATTTATAAGGAAGGGGCTTTGACAGTTTGCCTAATTGGACTCAGGTTTATAATAACTGAAGAATTTGTGTTTGAGAGGCCTTTATTTTACTTTGAGTTGAACGACTGTTCGAATAAAGTTTATTTTATCATAGACTGAGTTTGTTGCTACCTATTTGGGTCTGGGTCACAACACATAGTTTCCCAGGATTACAATCCATGCTTGGATTCCTAAAAAGTAAGAAGCAAGAGAATCAATCCAAGGGACAATTTTACAAAGCAGAAAAACAAACGTTGCAGGAGAATCTACTTAGCAGGAAGACTTGAAGAGGAAAAGGAACAATGTAGGTGGCGGGTAAAGTTTAGGCAGGACAGGACAACCCCCATCTGTCTTTTCAGAAAGTCTTGACTTTGGAGTCTCCAAGAAATCTTTGTCAGTATGAAGGACCTCACTGCAGATCTATTCTGCAGTTCCATTTTGGGAGAGAGGAATGTTTAAGCATGGTCCAGGATTGATAGAAAAAATAGGGGAAGGGTTTGAAGCAGTAGTGGGTTTCAAATCCCGTCTCATGGATGAGCGCTTGCGTGACGCTTCTGCGCATGCGCAGAGACATCCGGGCAGATAGGCAGAGCCTCCCGCCGCTGCCGCTACTGGTTCACCCAATCTGGGGTGAACCGGTAGCAACCCACCACTGGTTTGATGGCTAACATTCATAGCCTTTCCACTTGCGTTTCTTCTCTTTTCTTATCCTCAGCATGTGTGATGTTTAACAGCACAGCATTTTTTTTGAGACAACAGCTGTTCAAGTCTGCAGATGAAAGCAAGAACAAAGCAAAGCTACTTGTATCTAAGAATTTGATGAAGCTTGGATGCTTAGATTATTAAAGTTTATAAATAGTGTTGATGTTTGTCTTTGAAATCAAACAAACACACTCACTTGTATAATCACTTTTGGGGGTTGGGGAGATGAAAACACGGTATCTGTGCCTCTAATGAAAAGGTACATAGTGTTGTGGTCCGTCAGCAGCCTACAGTGCTGGCAACGGAGTCAGACAGCGGTGAGGCCAGGGCCATCGGGAAGTGAGGTGAGGACTCCAGAGCCTCCAGAGACTGATAATAGTGAGGAAAAGGAACTGGAGGAGCCTGTTCCTAATGCACACATGAGAAGGGCTGCCAAAAGGCAAGAGCAGCTCAAGCAGAGAGGACAACTCAGGAGTAGGGCCAAGAGATGATTGGCCCCTCCCATAAGGCTTAATAACAGACCAGCACCAGTGTTTCAGCTTGTAGCTCTGCTCTGTGTTTTGGTAACTTCTGGACATTTATAAGGAAGGGGCTTTGACAGTTTGCCTAATTGGACTCAGGTTTATAATAACTGAAGAATTTGTGTTTGAGAGGCCTTTATTTTACTTTGAGTTGAACGACTGTTCGAATAAAGTTTATTTTATCATAGACTGAGTTTGTTGCTACCTATTTGGGTCTGGGTCACAACACATAGTTTCCCAGGATTACAATCCATGCTTGGATTCCTAAAAAGTAAGAAGCAAGAGAATCAATCCAAGGGACAATTTTACAAAGCAGAAAAACAAACGTTGCAGGAGAATCTACTTAGCAGGAAGACTTGAAGAGGAAAAGGAACAATGTAGGTGGCGGGTAAAGTTTAGGCAGGACAGGACAACCCCCATCTGTCTTTTCAGAAAGTCTTGACTTTGGAGTCTCCAAGAAATCTTTGTCAGTATGAAGGACCTCACTGCAGATCTATTCTGCAGTTCCATTTTGGGAGAGAGGAATGTTTAAGCATGGTCCAGGATTGATAGAAAAAATAGGGGAAGGGTTTGAAGCAGTAGTGGGTTTCAAATCCCGTCTCATGGATGAGCGCTTGCGTGACGCTTCTGCGCATGCGCAGAGACATCCGGGCAGATAGGCAGAGCCTCCCGCCGCTGCCGCTACTGGTTCACCCAATCTGGGGTGAACCGGTAGCAACCCACCACTGGTTTGATGGCTAACATTCATAGCCTTTCCACTTGCGTTTCTTCTCTTTTTCTTTTTCTTTTTCATCCTGTATAGCACCAGAAAAAAACTGATCTTGGAAATACAGCAGGAAGGAAAGTTTTCCTGACATTGGGTTTCTACTACCAGAGATTCCTCTTTGACCTCGGAAGATCAGTGCCATGATCTTAGCAGTGTCTTCTCGGGAATGGTAGGACTGAATTCCAAAGCAGAAAATCCGTTGCTGGACTCCAATAACAAAATCAGAATAAGCAGTAGTGTGTTTAATTAGATCTGTTTCTGGATTCATGATGAGGTCATAGTGGAAGGTTAAATAAATATTTAAACATGTTTTGACTTGTTCATTTTATAATGTGACAGGGAGTGAATGCTAAAAAAAATGGCTTCCCTTAGGAATGCATCGGAAGTTCAATTAGTTTTGTGCCAGTAGATTTTCTAGTGTAATGTTGGCCTCATGACAATATTTTTACCCTTACTATCAAGTAGCTATTGTACTGTAAGTTTTTGATTTGTAGTACTTTTCTCCCTCTACTGATGTATTATTAAGACAGAAGATTGGGATGCTCCTTGTGGGAAAAAAAACCAGCCATCAACTGCCAAAGGGATTTGAATTAAATTAGAATAAGATTAGAAAAGGTTGGATTTGAAGTAGAAGGACTTAATCTTCTTATGTGAGATCACAGGGAGGTAAGCTGAAGTGACTGTTTGCAAAGCATCAAGCAGTAATGTTAGCAATTAACTTAATTACGTTAATTATGATTGCTATAAGTTACATTGCTCTGCAAATTATTCATTTATTTCTAAATACATTCAAGTGTATACCTGTCAAAATGTAGGTTTTTTTAATAAATCTTGAGTGATTTATATAATTTAGCTCACGGTCAGAGTGCTTGACATCTTTTTTTTTTAATAAGTTACTTTGCAGTATAATGCTAAAAAAAGAATTTCAAGAGAAATAGGTTTTTTTTTACACTTTATTTTCAATATAGGAAAGGAATGCATTATCAGTAGATGAAGCTTTCAATAGGTATGGACTTCAAGTTTGGTCACACCCTGTGGGTCAAGCTACTAATAAAGAAGTGTTATTCCGTGGTGTCTGCTCTGTTTTCCAACTGCACCTTTGACATTTACTTCTCTGTTCTTTCTGTTTTCTTTCCAGTTTTCAACACTCATTAGATCTCTTTCACTCTCAGCTAGATGTTAAAGGGATTGGCAAGATGAAATTTTATGTCACAAATCAAAGCTTTTTCTCTGACCTCATGAGAGAACCAAAGATTTCAGAAGCCCCTAGGTCACATTTCAATAACTACAGGATTGCATTCTTCACCTTCATATAGAGTTTTAATATATTTGAAAACCATTTCACACACTCGTTGGATCTGAATTTAGGTACGTGAGTAGCTGATGGAGTAAAACTACAAGGGGTTCATTTAACTGTTAAGGTGTTGGACTAGGGCTGAATAGAACCAGATTCAAATCTATCCTCAGCAACAAGGAGATTTGAGGCCCTCATTCCTAACCTATGTCACAAGTTTTGCTATGGGGAAAAATTGGAAGAGGGAGTGTTATGAATAATGCTTTGAGCTGTTGAAGGAAAGGAAAGGCAAACTAATGGATGAAATAAATAGTTTGTATCTGGCTCAAGTTCCGTCCTGGTGCTTTTATCCAAGTATGGTTAAATCAGAAGCCAACTTATTATCATATTGTTCTTGCAACAACTTTGAAAGATCATTTGGTAGCATGTTTTCTTTATTCTACTGTTTTTTAGAGGCCAAATTATTCCTAAGTAACTGAATATAATTGCAATCCTGTGATTTCATAAGAGAAATGGTATTCATATCCAAGATAAATTCTAGTTAATCAACAGAATACTAATGAGGGTTATAACAAGAATTAACTCTTAGGTTCCTTTCTTAATTCATCTCTTAATATATACTGCTTGGTTTCTGACCATTAGAACTTTGTTCTATAGGTTCTAATGTTTTTGGACAAGGATACATTAACCTCAAGCTTGTTGGCATCGTGGTTGCATAATCTTTCTCTGTTGCAACTACACTGTGACAAAAGCTTCTTGGCTTGATAATTACACATTACCCTGGGGCTGCATCTTGTCCTAGTGAGAAGAGGAGTGTTATGAATAATGCTTTGAGCTGTTGAAGGAAAGGAAAGGCAAACTAATGGATGAAATAAATAGTTTGTATCTGGCTCAAGTTCCGTCCTGGTGCTTTTATCCAAGTATGGTTAAATCAGAAGCCAACTTATTATCATATTGTTCTTGCAACAACTTTGAAAGATCATTTGGTAGCATGTTTTCTTTATTCTACTGTTTTTTAGAGGCCAAATTATTCCTAAGTAACTGAATATAATTGCAATCCTGTGATTTCATAAGAGAAATGGTATTCATATCCAAGATAAATTCTAGTTAATCAACAGAATACTAATGAGGGTTATAACAAGAATTAACTCTTAGGTTCCTTTCTTAATTCATCTCTTAATATATACTGCTTGGTTTCTGACCATTAGGAACTTTGTTCTATAGGTTC
This sequence comes from Ahaetulla prasina, assembly GCF_028640845.1. Classification (NCBI taxonomy): domain Eukaryota; kingdom Metazoa; phylum Chordata; class Lepidosauria; order Squamata; family Colubridae; genus Ahaetulla; species Ahaetulla prasina. The sequence goes on along the minus strand of NC_080542.1, from coordinate 41,800,013 downwards.
TAATGTTTTTTGGACAAGGATACATTAACCTCAAGCTTGTTGGCATCGTGGTTGCATAATCTTTCTCTGTTGCAACTACACTGTGACAAAAGCTTCTTGGCTTGATAATTACACATTACCCTGGGGGCTGCGCATCTTGTCCTAGTGAGAAGAGGAGTGAGGGGGAAGATAAGATTCTATTAATCAGTAGGATTAGGAAAATAGACTTGACAGTTGATGTACAAACTTCCCAGAGATAATAAAATGGAAACTCTGTTTCAAAATGTAATTTTTAATCCCATCCATGAGCCCACCCCATTTTTAACGGGGGGGGGGGGTTGGTGGGTTCCATTGCATTAGAAACCATTATGACAAGCAAGAACATTATTTGAAGAATTAGCTTTTTTAAAAAAAAAAAAAAAGCAAGCAGTTTGTTTTAAGGAATATATGGAATAATTTTGCTTTGTTTTGTTTTAGTTTAGCCAGTTGGGTTATGATAGCATGATATCAACTTTACAAGACCTGCCCTGGCAAAAAAAAAAAAAAAGAAGAAGAACAATAACCTTTTGGCAACACGCTGAGACAATGTGATATGTAAAATGCCTCCTTCTCTGCAGCAAAACAAAAGTTTGGTAACAACCCCCGAACATGCATACTTACATAAAATTATTTTCAATTGTATTCTTCGCCCACTCACCTTACAAATTTTAGATTTAGAAACATCTTGTAAAGCATTTCAATGAAACAATGCCTACCGCATCTCTTGGGAAACACCACTGAAATCATCTTGCATCTGACGACAAAAGCTTGAGTCCGCACTGCTTATGGAAAACCTAACATTTGCTTCTTCTTCTTTTTTTCATATGGTGTAAGGCTCCTTTTTTGTTTTTGTTTTTCTTTTGCTCAAAAATGGATATTTCTATTTGCTTACAGTTTTTGTTTTGTCTTTAGTAAATCCGTTCAGCTCAGCGTAGTTGTGAATGGTGGATTAGTCCAGGGGAAAAAAGGTAGCTTTAGATTACATGGGTATATTTATAGAAAATTTGTAATATATCTCATCCTCCAATATTTGGACAATGAGAAGTAAATTTGAATGTTAAAAAAATTAAACCTGAATATTTAAAAAATAGTTTAAAAAATTACTAAAAAAATTACTATGGCCAAATCTTTCAGTAATCACTTATTTCTTGGCTTAAATATCACTTACCTATACAATAAAGATAGTTCTCACTTGATTACTAAAATTAGGACTGGCACCTTCATTCCTACGTGACACAGTGCATAAGTGAAACATCAAATAGACTTTACGTGTACATGACTTGGGCTACATGCTAGTAGGGATGTTTAGACTCTATATCTCCTTGACTTATATTGGCTTGCAGGTTAATCTCTAGTTTAGAAATACTAGCTGGCATAGAATAGCATAAGACTTGGGGAAATATTAGAATTTGATTGCACTTGTGACATATTGGTCAAAATGTGCCAAAACTAACTAGTAGTGGCTTTACTGTTAGCAGGGAATTCTCCATATGGTAGAAGTATGACTAAAGGTAATGACTAATCTAAACCTTCTATATATTATAAAAAGTGTTTTGAATTGACCAAAGCTATGATAGGTAACAAGATCAATATCTATGGGTCCATCTGTGGCTGATTATGGCACTTGGAATGTAAGGGAAGTATAGTACATAGCAAGTAACATTAAGTCACACAAATTCTAGAAATAGTAGGTTGCACATGATTTCTTGCAGGGAATAAAAGTAGAAAGAAGTTCAAATGGCGATGTCTAAAAGCATATTTCTTCCCATTTGATTTGATAGAAGGTAGAGTTAGGTATAAAAGTATGTTTACTATTGCAAGAAGTGCAAGTAGTAAAATGAGGTGAGATAGAGTCAAGCATAAATGGGTACTGAATGAATGCCTATTTAAATGAGAAGTGAATGATCAATACAAAAGAAATATGTTGAAGTTTTTAGTCACAGAATGAATAGGACACAAACAAAATAAACTTGTGAAAGAAGAATGAATGGATTGAGAGGAGATTGAGACCTCAATGGATGGGTTTGAGGAAATCTTAAATCCAGAGTGTTGTCATTAAAAACAAGACAATGTATAAAGTGGTTTATGTATGTTGTGGAAGCAAGGAGAGTTTGCAAAGATAAAAAAGGTAGGGAGAGGTAAGATGAATGGTATTGATACCTATAGATTTAGCTCAACTTCCTTTTGTTTCTCTCATCCCTTTAATTTCTTGATCTTACTATTTCTTATTCCTCTTTTGCACTTTGCATATTAATGCTTAATCGCAAAGGAAATAACATGGTGGATATGTAGGTAGATAGGTAGGTATGAGATAATTTCTAAATTATCATAACCCTGTGATTTTGATTACTGAATAGAACCATTTCTAATAAATCATAAAGTGGCTTGTATCTATTAATGACACTTCCAAAGATTGTCATTTAAATTTTCTACAATACTCTCAAGGAGTTGACATGTCAAGATGAGGGGCCTCTGTGGCTCAGACTGCTAACGCAGTCTGTTATTAACAGCAGCTGCTTGCAATTACTGCAGGTTCTAGTCCCACCAGGCCCAAGGTTGACTCAGCCTTCCATCCTTTATAAGGTAGGTAAAATGAGGACCCAGATTGTTGGGGGCAATAAGTTGACTTTGCATATAAATATACAAATAGGATGAAGACTATTGCTAACATAATGTAAGCCGCCCTGAGTCTTCGGAGAAGGGCGGGATATAAATGCAAAAAAAAAAAGATACCTTAGGTTCAAATTAAAAAAATAAAAATAAAATAGTGATTCCATCATATATTTTTTTCATCGGCAAAAAATAGACATAAGGCAAGCAAACATTGCTCTATATCTGACTGAGTTCCAGGGCCCAGATTATTCTTAAGGATGGCAGAAGTTGGTGCCATGTCTTCTCTTTTCCCATAACAAAAACTATCTCCTTGTGGTTTTGCATAGAATCATCTGTTCATATTTATGACCCTTTAAGAAAATATCCAGGGATTTATGAGCACTTTCCTATTTTTGACACATTTCTGACATGCAAACAATTTCTCATTTTTTCTGCTATAAATTCTGCCCTACATCTATATCAGTTGGTCTAGTTCAGGACCCCGGAGAGCAACCCGTATGGTGTACAGTGTTCTATTTTTTTAAAGCCTTATTGAAACTTGCAGCTAATGGAAATGTTTGATTAGAACTCATATCTGTCTCCCTCAGCATTACCAATCCTCATGCCCACTCAAATGATGGAAACTGGCCCAATATCTGTGGTGACAACAAAACTGGAAAAAATTGGAAAGCAAGAACCTGTGTTATGAATGTAGGATCCTTGGTACTCTTGAGTTTGGTTGTTTTCTTGCAGATGTTTCATTACCAAGTTAGGTAACCTCATCAGTGCTGACATGAGGTGGGATTTGCCAATCAAGGAACAACCAACTCAGACAGTACATCAATCTAATCAAGGAACCACCAAAACTACTCCCACCAACACCCAGAGAGCAAACTACTAGTATATATTGAAATATGAGAAAAAAAACCATTCTTTTTGTTTTGAAGAAAGCAACTAAGCTCAGAGAACACCAAGGACCCCACAGTTCAACTATGAGCTGCAAATATTTTCTTTCAGTGATATGAATACTAGATAACTAGTAGTGGGACCCAAGTCCAGATCTCTATTCAATCATGGAGCACTTTAGATCAGGGATCTCCAACCTTGGTCCCTTTAAGACTTGTGGACTTCAACTCCCAGAGTTCCTCAGCCAGCTTTGCTGGCTGAGGGACTCTGGGACTTGAAGTCCACGAATCTTAAAGGGACCAAGGTTGGAGATCCCTGCTTTAGATGACTGTGAACTAAATACTACCTCAGTCAAACCCACCTTATAGGGCTGTTTTTGTGTAGTAAAATGCATCAGCTTCATTTTGCAAAATTAACTATTGTATAAAAAATATTTTCTAAATAAACATTTTTTGTTATAGGAATGGTTTAATGTGGCGATAGTGTTAGCCATAGCAACCTCTCTATCTCTATTTTCTTATAGAAGAACAGAAAAAGCCTTTTGAGGGAGAATTTTGAAATATATATGTGACATAAATGTTCACAGCATATGCCGTTAAAAAAAATAAAAGCAGAGAATTCAGAAAGCAATTTCAAATCAGCAGGAAAGAAAAGCAAAATGACACAGAAAAGTGGCACTTGTAATATGCACTATCAAACAATCAAGCCAGTACAAATATTATTACAACCACTTTCCTCAGTGTAAAATGCTTGAGAATAGTTGTGCTTTTTGGAGCAAGCATCACATTTGACAATAAAGGTGACTTCATAGTTTGAGTTTGCTATTATTGACATGTAGGTAAACAGTAACCCTCTGTATCCTTTTCTACCTATGTGAAGATATAAAGCATCCTACGTGTAGACATGCATTTACAGCAGTGGTTCTCAACCTGTGGGTCGGGACCCCATTGGGGGTCGAATGACGATTTGCCAGGGGTCACCTAAGACCATTGGAAATATGGGAAGTATGCTTGTGAGTCGAAGAATCGCACTCCAATGGTTGACTCCACAAGCCAGCTGCAGGCTCTTCAAATCACTAGCCGAATTCGGCTTCAAGCACGGTGAATTAAAAAAGAGAGAAATCTTTGCTCTGATGTCTCCTTCTCAAGCCAGCTGCAATCACTCCCAATCGCTAGCCTAATCTGGCTTCAGGCACGATAAACTTAATAGGGGAGGAGTCTCCGCTTTAATGCCTCCATCCTCAAGGCAATCGCAAGCAGTTCAGATCGCTAGCCAATACGGCTTCAGGCGCGATAAATTCAAAACGAAAATAATTTTATGGTTGGGGCCGCCACATGGTGGGGAATTCTATTAAAGGGATCGCAGCACTATAAAGGTTGAGAACCACTGATTTACAGTGTTCTTCCATGAGACCCAAGCATTAGAGCCAGCTGAAATGCCAGCACTGGTATTCTATTCTGAGGCCTCTACTTTGTTCTTCCTTTTCTCTATCTCAAGTACCATTATTTCAGGCCATAAGGGTAGTCTTTGACTTACAACCACAATTGGGACCAAAATTGCTAATCAAGGGAGGTGTTAAGTGAGTCGTGTCTGATTTTATTACCTTTTTTTGTTGTTGCTTTTTTGTGATTTATTAAGCAAATCGTTGCAGCTATTAAGAGAAACATACAATTGTTAAGCAAATCCAGGTTCTACATTATTTTGCTTCTCAGAAGCCATCTGGGAAGATTGCAAATGATAATCACATTGCCCCAGGATGGTTCAACCATCATAGATGCATATGCTGGTTGCCAAGTGCCGAAATTTTAATCACCTAACTGCAGGGATGCTGCAACAGTTATAAATGTGAGAATCCATTGTAAGTTACTCTTTTCAATGCTGTTGTAACTTCAAACAGTCATTAAATGAATGGTTGTAAACAGGTGCAAATCAAGGTCTACCTGTATGTTGCTTCCTTCTCTCTTTATATTTACATGGCATCTTCCCTCCCTCTTCTACAGTCTTAAGTCAACTAAACAATCAGAAGTAATTGGAATGAACAACGTTCCAACACCCATTTTTGCATCTTGGCTTCACACCATGCCATCTGCAGGATGACATAAACTCTGGAATGCCCAGTGGAAAAACTATTTTAATTGTAAAAGGTCTGTTTGAAATGGGACAGGGACCATGTAGTGATTGGATCACTCCCATTTAAAATAGGTTTATCATTCTGAAGTTAGCTCAAGGTGAAAAAAAAACAGCATAGAAAAATTCCTGACCTAGATTCCTTCTGTGCGAGAAATTTAATTGTTGTAAATATATTCCAATCTTATAAATTCTTGCTTATTAAACTTAAACTACATTAAATGAATCAGGAAAGAAATGACCTCGTGCAAGTTTTTTCTCCCCTAATGTCTGAACTGTCTAAAGTTGCCACTACTGGTAATAATATAGTCTGGTGTTATCTGAATCCAAAGAACAGAAAGGCAGTCATTAAATATGCACATGAACAAAGAGAGGAAGCAGTGATTTAGGTATTTGAGGTATGTCCTCAAATACCTAAATTGTTTAAAAACAGCCTATGAATTAAATTGTTTTGCAACATTTAAGGACAGTGAACTAATAAAAAAAACCACTCTAGGCTTCAACAAAGCAGAAAGAATGGACTGAAACTTTGTGATAATTTATCTGTGACTCAGTTGGGAAACTGTGGGAATCTACAGGCAAAACGCTTTCAACTCTATAACGCAGATATAAATTAATTATCTATAGGAGATCATAAAAGGCAAAAAAGTAGAGCAGTGGTCTCCAAACAGTGGTGGGTTGCCCCCGGTTCGGTCCGGTTCTTGCAAACCAGTAGTAAAACCGGGGGAGGCTCCGCCCACCCACGCGGATGTTGCCATAAATGATCTGTGTATGCACAGAAGTTTGGCGTGCGAGCAAGGAAACAACTGCATGAGATCCCATTGCGAACCAGTATTAAAGGCAAGTAGAACCCACTCCTGTCTCCAACCTTTCCAGCTTGGCAGACCAGTGGTGATAGGATGGGTGGGGTGGGGGGAAGAGGGGATGGTTTGCTAGCATGCATACTCACTCATGACTTCCATCACCCAGTTTCCAATGGGCTGCAGCTCAGCATTGGGCTGCTGATCGGGGGTTGGGGACCCCTGTGCTAGATAGGCCCTTGAGCAGCTGTTTTCCTACAGTCTGCATTCTACAACCAAAAGCTCAAATTGTTACCATGAAGAAGGTTGCAAAGATTCCATGCTGTTACAAGAATAATTCACAAGCTGAAGATGTAACTGTGACACTTTCTCAGTGATTCCAAGGAAGAAGGAAACAAGCCTCATCACTGAAATGCAGACCCAACTATGCACTCAATTAGATCTATGAGATAAAAATAATTAAAGCTATTTAAATAACCAAAGGAAAAATAATGATATTTAGCAAACTGTGCTGGAACTTTACATAAGATAAGCTTTGGCCTTAAGACACATGGTTACTATTAGTTCTTTTGATCTAGGAGTAATGGAAATCATTTATAATTAGCCTCCATTCACTACTAGCTGGTTTCACATGTCATGTTCTATTGCCTACAAGACATTGAGCCATAAATTGAGTCAAATGGCTCAACTGCATTTGCACAACTATGCTACTCTTGCCATCAAAACTTCCAGCTGAAGTTGAAAGTAGCTGATTTTTGATATTCTGTGAAAGCAGATATTTGGTTTGAAGGTGACCTGGTTAAAATAAATTATGAATACATGGATGGGATGTTCATTGGGAAGTATAAAAAAAGTCAAGGCATGGCTATGATGGAAATCTCGTAGTGCACATTGGGGCTTTGATAGCATAGTTGCAGGTATTTTCTTGACTTTTTCAACACTGTCCCATTGCAATGTTCCCACCCCAGCTGAAAGTTCCCTGGAATTAGGTAACATGAAACTTCAGAAGAGCCTGATATTTGACAACTCCATTTGTATATTTTGGAATGGAAAAAAAATTTCAACAGCCATTGCTATCACATCTGAGGAAGGAAAACACAATCCAACCCCCTAGCAGTTTGCTTGCATAGAACATTCTGCAACTTCCGTTATTGTCATTGTTTATCGGTAACTTTCAGTTCTTGCGTGATTACTTGATATCTGTTATCATCTGAATGCAAAAAGAAAAGCATCAGCTGAGCCTTCTTTGGGGAGGAATGTGAAGATTTGGCTGACCTATTTTCCTCTTCTATCCTGTACTTTAATCAAACAATTAAAAGAAAATTATAGCACGAGTACATGTCTCCTTTATAATAATAATAATAATAATAACAACAACAACAACAACAATAATAATAATAACAACAACAACAATAATAATAATATTTTAATTTATAGACCATCCTTCTCCCGAAGGACTCAGGGCGGTGAACAGCCAGTTAAAATACAAAAAAAAAACACCCCATACAATATTAAAAACTACCCATAAAAAACTTATTCAATTGGCCAAGCTAAAATACAATTACACCCTATAAAATCACTAAAATTTAAAAACCCCAATAAATCAATTTAAAAGTTTAAAAATTAAGCCAGTCCAGCAAGCCGAAACAAATAGGTTTTAAGTTCGCGGCGAAAGGTCCTAAGGTCGGGCAGTTGTCGGAGTCCAGGGGTAAGCTCGTTCCACAGGGTAGGAGCCCCCACAGAGAAGGCCCTCCCCCTGGGGGCCACCAGCCAACATTGTTTGGCTGACGGCACCCTAAGGAGTCCCTCTCTGTGTTTATCTTAACAGGGCTGTGCAGCACTTTAAATCTGAAGGAGAAAAAGTGTGTAGCTATCTATAATTCATTAAATCAAAGACACCTTTGCTCAGGATTGTATTTCCAGATCAAGATGAGGTTGCTTTAAGGTACTAAGAACCACCAGAAGCCCCGTAGCTTTTTTACTTCTTAAATCAAAGTGCTGCCCAGCTTATTGGACATCAGGCACTTTAAGAAGAAGAAAAAACCCTAAAATGTTATGCCAACAAAACAAGAAAGGAAATAAAAGAGAGCATCCCTTTTCTAAACAAACAGTTCTATTATCTAAGGAAGTTTTTGGGATTTAAATTTAATTTAAAAGTTACTATAAATTGTTAACTGATTCACTAAGGCACAGATGGGCAAACGGAATTGTAGGGGTTCCGTATGAACCACTTCTGTTTTTTTTAATGCAGTCTACAAGCCCTTTATTGTGCTACCAATTCAATAGTAAACAACTATATAAAAATTGTGCAATTTCCCATCAAGTCTCCCACTTGAGTGTTGGTGGGAAATTAATAAAAGTAAGCATTGAGCCTTCATCAGAATGGATATGCCTTTCAAAGGAAAAAGATAAATAAATAAAAGCAATGATACACGGCATAAGATAGTGCCTAACTCATGGTGCTTTGAGCAGGCAAAAATATAAGTTTTTTAAAAGAACTGAAGCCTTGAGCCACAAAAAAGTTCCGTAAACATGCCCCATCATCCCCAGTCAGCACAGCAGTTCATGCAATTACTTTCACTTATTGTAAGTACTGGACTGTAGTTGTAGTTTATTGGTCTGAAAATCTTTGTTGTGACTGCAATTAGTGCAAAAGAATTCACAGTGAATTAGTTTCTCCTAAATACGGCTAATATTGGTACATAGAATTGATGATGTATTGAGTTGTTATTCCACTGATGCTAATGAATTCAGTTAATTATCAAGCCAGCATGCCAGGGACGACTCAGAATGCAGAAAACAGACCCCATTTTCCTGGATATTTTGAATTAGAATGTTTTGTTGGTGACAATTTTGTGTCTCAAAAAGTACTATGAATCATAGGACTGCTAAGTATTTTGAGATCACCTATTAAAATCTGCATTTCCTAGTCATATAATCTCATACATGCACCCAAAGCCCACACATCACGCCAGTCACCTGAAAATTATTTTACGTGTTACATTGAGCTATCAAGACAGACAAGAAACAAAATAACCAAAGGCAATTCCTTAAGCATTCCTGTTTCAGTGTATATAAAGCAGGTCTATATATATCCTATGTTAAAAAATATGCACCAGCATACGCTAGATTTCACCTCACGAGAAGTTGAATTTTGCAAACCATAGTCATTACATGTTCATTTTTTGCATAATATATTCTGCTACTGTTAATTGTTGGGAGGCAAAACTCTTGAAGCCTGGCCACATCTTGGCTTCCTCCTTGACTCCATAAATTTCATCAAATATTGCCAGCATATTTTCAAATCTAATGTCAGAACCACCAAGGGAATTGATTACCTTCCCTTTAATCCCTCACATCAACTTGATGGCATTCAGATGCATTGGTTGGGAATAATGGGACCTGAAGTTCAAATAAATCTGGAGGGAATTCATAGTAACAAAGACTGAGTTAATTAATAAGGAGATGGAATAAGTTTCTTTAATGGCTGATTGCTCTTACGTCTAACAAATGCCACTCATTTCAGGATAGAAATAGTTAAGTACTGGAATGGAGCCAGGATAAAAGTTAAAGAATCTGAATGTTGAAGCTGGTTAAGAAAGCCAGCGCCGATTTTGAGTTGGGGTGAGGGATATATGATAGAACTCCAAAATCATTTAATATTAGGCCTAAATTTTTAATATTCAAAATGAAGAAAGGAAATAAATGAGTGACATTTTTCTAAGTATTCTGCCTTTTCTGTACCTGTTTAATAGAAATGCATGTATTTCTCCAAAGATCCAGGATCATGAGGGAGTGAAGGCCTCCCTCCTTCATCCCGCTGCATGCTATGTCATGGAATCTGACACTAAGCATGACAAATGGCTGATTTTCCTCCTCTTTGGGAGTGTTATATTTTGCCTCTGCCATTTCTGACAAGTTGCATTTCGCTATAAATCCTTTCAATTATGCCTCCAAAACCGATCTGCAGTCATTTCCCTGATATATGGCGATGAAATTAGCTTAATGTCCCTGGCAACCAATTCTTGGACTAAAAATAGTTCCTGAATGTTTTCTATCCCCCTCCTCAACTCTTTCTCTCATGCTTTTCGCTCCCCCCTTGCATTTCATAAGAAACATGCCATAGGAGGGCTACTTAATCCTTTGAGAAACTGGGATAAACTGCTGAGGTATGTGAGATACCATACTGAAGAAGAAGGCCAGGCAGGAGAGATTTGCAGCCTGGGAAGTAACTCTGCACCAAGGCCCTTGTCATAAATGCAAGAAGAAAATAATACAACAGATAGCTGGGGCAATAATGAAAACTTTTTGCTGTTACAGTCCTAGAATTGATTGAATGAAAACCAACTGGTTTATGACTCTGTCATTGTTTCTGTCCAGCAGCTCTTGAGCCCTGTGACTCCCATTGCTATTAGACAAAGCAATCTTTGGGAAGAGAAAGGATCCAATGAAAGCTCAATACATACAAGGCCTGCCTGCCACCATGTTTCCTCCCCAACATAACAGAATAGCAGTTGGTAGGGACATTGGAAGTCTTCTAGTCCAACCCCCTGCTCAAACAGGAAACTCTATATTATTTCAGACAAATTGTTGTCCAATCTCGTCTTAAAAACTTCCAGTGTTGGACCACCTACAACTGCTGGAACTGCTGTTCCGCTAATTAATTGTTCTAACTCTCAGAATTTTTTTCTTTATTTCTAGGTTGGTTCTCTTCTTGATTAGTTTCCATCCATTGCTTCTTGTCCTGCCTTCAGGTGCTTTGGAAAATAGGTTGACCCCCCTCTTTTTTACGGCAGCCCCTTAGATGTTGGAAGGATGCTATCATGTCACCCTAGTTCTTCTTTTCATTAAACTGCTCTTCATATTTTTAGCCTCCAGTCCCCTATTCATTTTTGTTGCTCTTCTCTGCACCCTTTCTAAAGTCTCAATTATATATGCTTTCCCCAAAACTGCATTTGTTTTCTCTAGGAGCTCAAATCAATGTTCCTCCTTCTTTTTCCTTCCATTTAATCATCACAACAGTCTTATTATGGTAAGATAAGATGAGAGACTGTGACTCACAAAGTCATGCAGCAAAATTCGTGGTGAGTCTTCAACCTGAATCTTTCTGATGCAAATCCGACACACTAAACATTAAGCCAATACTGACTTTATAATACCTTCCCAAAAGCTGTGTACACCCCCTGAAATCTGTTGAGCCTGAAACTCTCAGTATCCCCAAGACTGTTCTGGTTCCAAATCTGGTAAACTGGAGAGCACCAGGCTGAATGTACATATCTGCAAAGCAACGTGTAGAGTCTTCTCCATCTGTCTTCTGTCTTTTTTACTGGCAAATTTCCACCTTTAAAACTGTTGCTTTCTACCTACACATTATTCCTAGTCTCCATACTTCTATGAGTAGGCATGATCATACTTAGTTCAATGGCAATCAGTTCAGTATCTACCAAAAAAATAAATAAAGAAGGTCTTATGAACACCATAAAAAGCAACTTGGATTTTGTTATATTCAAAATGAATGTGTAGCAGTGGTGAAATCTAAATTTCTTTCCTACTGGTTCCGTGGGCGTGATTCCCCAATCACATAGCCACGCCCACCCAGTCATCTGACCCCCATGGTGGGCGTGGCTATGTGACTGGGGAATCAAAAGACAGAAACTCACTAACAATGTCCTGCTGGAGCAGGGTTGAACTAGATGACCTTCAGGTCCCTTCCAGTCCTAGATTATTCTCTGAAGCTGCGTCTAGTGCCAGGTTTGTAGTCCTTCCTTCCTCTCCTTTTTCCTCCCTTCCTCCCTCCCTTTCTCCCTCTCTCTCTCTCTCTCTCTCTCTCTCCCTCTCTCTCTCTCTAACAACCCCCCCCATTTTTAGCCTACACCCCCCATTTTTTTTGACAAGCAGGCTTCAGCTTTTTTTGTACTTCAACAGGATTGTCAGAGCCATTTTAACCCTTTAAAAGCATTTTAAAGAGCTTATAGAAAAAATGCTTTTAAAAGGCTCTGACGAGCCAAAGAAAAATGCTTTTAAAAGTAAAAAAAATAACCTCTGATTATCGCGCAGCTCGGCTGGGCATGAGGGGGGCCAGGGATTTTTGCTACTGGTTCTCCGAACCACCCCCTGCCATTGCTACTGGATCAGCCGATCCGGTCCAAACTAGAAGCATTTCACCCCTAGGTAATCTCACCATGGACTCTGGCTAATTTCACCATGGTACATCACAGGGTAATTATCAGCTATTGTCGAAATATCATAGATGTGCATTCTAAAGATAAAATATAAGCCGTGAATATCTAGCTCTGCTTGTCTGCTTGGATACCTGAAGCTGCCAGTATTCAGTTCTTGAATTATCCCTCTCATATTTCTGAAGTCCAGACATGCATATTTTGCTCTAAGAGAGTATTCACATTTCATAGTTTTGGGAAACTTGTAGAAGTATTTTTAAAAAAGGGCAGAACTTGCTTACTGGCTACAGGGGGGAAAAACAGTTGGAAAGTTGGAATTCTATGGATGAAATGGAATATTCTGAAGAATAGTTTTTTTTGTAGCCATACCTGTATGTCCATTGAAGCCCATGCTATTATCCCATTTGATCATGATTAAGAAGCAATGCCTGACACGAAACTATTTGCCATGTATTTATGGGCAAGCCTTTAGCGACAGATTTATTTACTGCCTCCCTATTAGGAGGATCAGCCTCTGCTCATAAAAAAAGACGTAAATGGCATACAAAATGTCTATTGCACCAACAGGATTACCAGTAATAGCTCAACATTTTTTGGAATAAATTCTGGTCCATATGAATTCATTTGAATAGTATGGGAAGGAAGAAAACTGAGCTGCTTCCAATTTTTTCCTAATGCAAATAAAACATCTGCAATCATCCCAACGTTCTGCTCCCCTCAAATATTTGCACCTTTATAACTGTCTGGTTCGGTTCTGCAACCCAACAAGAAAGACACAGACTTCAGAGGATAATTAGAACTGCAGAAAAAATAATTGCTACCAACCTGCCTTCCATTGAGGACCTGTATACTGCACAAATCAAGAAGAGGGCCATGAAAATATTTACAGATCCCTCACATCCTGGACATAAACTGTTTCAACTCCTACCCTCAAAACGATGCTATAGAGCACTGCACACCAGAACAACTAGACACAAGAACAGTTTCTTTCCCGAAGGCCATCACTCTGCTAAACAAATAATTCCCTCAACACAGTCAAACTATTTACTAAATCTGCACTATTATTAATCTTCTCATCGTTCCCATCACCAATCTCTTTCCACTTATGACTGTATGACTGTAACTTTGTTGCTGGCAATCCTTATGATTTATATTGATATATTGACCATCAATTGTGTTGTAAATGTTGTACCTTGATGAACGTATCTTTTCTTTTTATGTACACTGAGAGCATATGCACCAAGACAAATTCCTTGTGTGTCCAATCACACTTGGCCAATAAAAAATTCTGTTCTGTTCTGTTCTATTCTATTCTATTCTATTCTATTCTATTCTATTCTATTCTATTCTATTCTATTCTATTCTATTCTATTCTATTCTATTCTATATATTACTTACTGAACCAGTGGAAAATTCACAATATTATGTTGCAGACCATCTAATTACCAAAGACTGATAGTCAGGAAAGAGAGCTAATGTCTAAAAATGTACTCAGGATAATGTTTAGGTTGTGATTTGCATCATTCAATTGCCAGTCACTTTCTCTTAGCCCTAGGAAGGCGGCAATGGCAACCACTTCTGAAATCTTGCTAAAAACTGCAGGAACTGTATCAAAATTAACTTGAAGGCTCAATAGACAAACAAATTAATAAAATTGTATTTTGTAGAGATTTCCAACATTGTTGCCTTGCATTTGTAATCCCTCCTATTTTTTTCTATTTGTTTTTCTCTTAGAGAAAAGGCAAAATATACCTTGAACACAGAGATTAAATTATTACGCTTTCAAGAAAAACTCCATCTCAAAAACATTGAAACTGTTGCTCTTTCTTTATACAATAAAAATAAAAATTTAAAACAGAAAATCTCCATTTCAAAGGACTATGAACATGGTGCAATACTACCTTGATCAGTGTTTCTCAGCTTTGGCAAATGGAATGTTAAGATGTACACACACACACACACACACACACACACACACACACACACACTTCACTTCCAGAAGTCATGAGAACTTTCAGAGACTGAAAAAAGAGCCTTTAGTGATGAAATGGGCCTTATATGATGGTAAGAATAAAAAGAGGTCTATATCAAACAGACATAATAGTTGGAGAGTAAAAGTACCTTCAAATCCACCAACCTTTAATTTTGATTCTTTCTAAACTATAAAAACTGGGGCTATACCACATTTTCCAAGAAGAGTTAAAAAGGTCATAATAAAGCACCATTGCACGTGGTACCATGCCACTAATTTCTTTTGTTTCCTTATTGACTTTGGTCAAGTCCAAGAGATCTGCTGCTATTTTAACTACTGCAACCTGTGCTTACTCTGTTGATTTGAAAAAAAAATATTTGGAGGGGACTTCCAGGGGAGATATGACAAATATATAATCTTTTTGTATGATAATTACATATATTGTTGTGACAAAATAAATAAATAAAATAAATAAATAAATAAATAAATAAATAAATTGAATACGGCTCTGCAAAAGCAGAGCTGGTGACTGCAGCAAAGCTCAAGGAATTTCTCCAGATAAGGATCACCCACATGTCTCTGGACAGCTGCTCCTTCAATTTTTTTTTTATTATTTTTTTTATTTTTTTATTACTTTTTTTGCAACAAACAAACAAAAAAAAATACATTATTACACCCTTGTGCTATACATAAAAGGAAGATTTGGGTCTTCGGATATATCCTCATGATTGCCAAAATCCACGTTCTCGAGGTACAGGTACTGAAGCGTCCAATGTTCCAAGCGCAAAGTCCACAAATGGTTTCCAAGTCTTCCAAAAAATATCTTCTTTATACACACCACTTCTAATTTTAATATCACATGTCATTTTATCATTTAAAGCTAATTTCCACATTTCAGAATTCCACTCTTCTATTCTAAAAATCACATCTAGTTTCCAATATCTAGCTATTATAATTCTACCTATTATAATCATAATTCTAATCAATTCTTTTTCATATTTTGTTAATTCTATTTCCTTAATTACCAACAATAATATAGTTTCCACTCTCAATGTTATTACTTTCCCCATCATTTCAAATATCATTTTCTCCAATTGTTGCCAAAACTTTTAACCTTATCACAATTATACCACATATGTTCATAAGTCCCCAATTCCATCTCACATCTCCAACATTTTTACTAATTTTTTATCCATTTGTGACAATCTTACTGGAGTCAAATACCATTTCAAACAACTTTATAATTGTGCTCTTTAATCCTTATAGATAAAGTTCTCATAATTCTACTCTTCCAATTCACATTCCAATCTGATTCTGGTATTTCAATATTAAGATCTTTTTCCCAATTTGTCCTCATCACTCTTTGTAATTTTTCATCAGAATTTATAATCTTATAAACCCTACTAACGAGTCCCTTTAGCCCAATTTCATCTTTCATAATCCGAGATACTAAATATTCAAATTCAGTTTCACATCTATTTATCGAATAATTTTCCCTTAGTTTTTTTGTCCATTTTCTATCTGTATTTTTCAAACCAACTTAACCCTAATTTTTCAATAATTTCTTTATTCCTCCTTTCATTTCCATAACTTTTATCCAATCTCTAATAATTCCTATATTTTCCTCTTTAATCACTTCATTACGTTTTATATTATTTTTAATTGGCCAAATTCCAATTGTCTCCCCCAAAAAGATTATATCCGGAATTAAAATTTTAACAAATTTATTCCACATTTTTACTTAATCCCTTTAACCAATAACTTCTACTTACACATTTTAAATTTGCTTTATCTAAAAACCACCTTGATCCAAATTTCTCTATATCCCTTAACTCTAAGTCTCTCCAATAGTTATCTTCACCTTTAAATATTTTTACCACTATCCGGATACCATACGCACAATAATAATTAAATAATTTGGGGATTCCTAATCCACCTTCCTTTTGATTTTGATACCACATTTTCTTCACTAATCTAGGTCTTTTGCCACCATTACAAAATTTATCCAGTTTTTTCTGATATTCTTCAATATCTTTCTCTGTCAAATTTAGTGGTAGCATCTCGAATAAAAAGTTGAACTTGGGCAGCAACATCATCTTACACATTGCAATTCCACCAAACCAAGACAACTTTAAAATTTTATATTTATCTATCTTCTTCTCAATTTCGTTAATCACCACATCATAATTAAGTTTTTTCAATTCTTTAACCTTAAGTGAAAGCACTATACCCAAATATTTCAATGTGTTTTTAATCCTTATCCCAAATTGCTCTTGCATATTCTCAGACTCATTACCATTACTTTCCATCAATAATTCTGACTTTGACCAATTTACTTTCAATCCTGTCATTTCCTCAAATTCTATCAAATGCTTATATATCTTTTTCAGATCTTCCTCTACATTTTTCAAAATAATTAAAGTATCATCCGCATACAAATTTATCTTATACCCTTATATCCTTCTAATTCTTCATCTTTTCTATCATTTTGTCAATATTTCCATAGCCAATAAAAATAATGTTGGGGACAGGGACATCCTTGTCTCGTACCAGCTTCTAATTTTATCTCTTCAGTTAATATTCCATTCACCTTCACTCTTGCACTGCTCTTTTGGTACAATTTTGAAATAACATGTATAAACTTATTACCAAAGCCTAAAGCCTCCACAATTACTTTAATAGTTTCCCATTGTACAGAATCAAAAGCTTTAAAAATATCCAATGATACTATACCAATTTTATCACCATTATATTCAGCTACATCTATAATATTTAATACTCTTCTAACAATATCACTCATGTATCTACCCTTCACAAAACCTACTTGATTATAACTTATATATCTATCTATAAATCTATTTAATCTATTACTTATAATAGCAGTAAAAATCTTTGCATCCTGATTAATTAAAGAAATGGGCCGATAGGACTCAATCCTTTCTAAATCTTTATCTGGTTTAGGAATTAGGGATATCACCGTTCTATTCCATGACGAAGGTACTTCCCACCATGTAATATTCCATTGAATAATTTTTGCAATCTTGGTATTATTAATTCTTTAAATTCTTTATAAAACTCAACAGGTAATCCATCCTCACCTGGAGCTTTCCCTAATTTTAATTTTTGTATTATTCCATTAATCTCATCTTGTGTTATATCTTCTTCCATCAATTCCTTATATGTTTGATCAATTTTCACCACATACTTTTCTAAATAGCTTTGCAATTTTCCCGATTAATTGGTTTCTTTGAATATAGATTCTGAAAAAAGTTTCTAACCACTTCACATTTCTCTAATTTTTTATAACATCTTATACCTCTATCATCTATCAAAACTCCAATTTCTCTCTTCTCTCTTTTATCTTTCGCCATCTTTGCCAATAATTTAGAATTTCTATTACTAAATTCAAAAATTCCTATTTAAAATCTCAAATTTCTTTTACTAACTCTGTATCTTCTTCTATCATTTTATTTCTTAACATATTAAGCTCCTGAAGAATTTTTTTTCTTTAGTAAGCAAAATTGATTTTCCAATTCTTTAATCTGATTTTTATCTCTTTCCATTTTAATTTTATAATTTTTATATTTCCTACTTGATAATTTAATACTCTCCTCTAAACACCGCTTTCATCGCATCCCAAACAATTTCAAATTTAACCTCCCGTTATCATTTAATCTCCAACTTTCCTCCAATTTTTAAGTATCCATTTTTATCCTTTTCATTTTATACAATTTCTCGTCATATCTCCAATAGCTTCTTTTTCTCAAAATTAAAATCTAAGTCCACCATAACTTCTGCATGATCAGAATCTTTAAAAATTCCACATCTACCTTATCCACATTATTCAACAAATCTTTAGAAAGAAAAATATAATCAATTCTAGAATATGTATTATATATCTTAGAGAAAAAGTGTATACTCTCTCAATTCCTTTAACCTCTCTCCACACATCAACCACGCCATTTGAAGCATCCACATATTTAAAATCCCCATTTTATTTGCTCCTCCACAGCGGTGGGATTAGTACTGTCTATTTTATCTCTGATTAAATTAAAATCCCCAGCCACAATTACTTTCCTACACTTTCATTCTCCAAAATTTTTGTTATTTTTCAAGAAATTCTCTTTGTTTTCATTCGGTAAATATAAATTAACAAGTGTCACTTTTTCCTCATTAAGATTTCCAACAATTATTACATATCTTCCATCTTCATCCAAAATTACCTTATGTTTTTCAAAGTACACCCTATCTGATATCAGTGTTGCAACTCCTCTAGCTTTTGAAGTTCCAAATGCTTTTTCATATATTTGCATACCTTTTATATACATTCTATTTGAATCTTCAGATTTCTGATGGGTTTCTTGTAAAAATAAAATGTCTGGTAAATCCCTTTTAATCTTAAGCTCCAATCTTCTTCTTTTAATCTGATTCCCTGTACCCTTCACATTCCATGACATTATTTTTATAACTCCCATTTAAAATATAAATTTTTAATCCTATCCCCGCATCTTCCTTTCTGTGCCCCCCACCACCCGACATTAAACTACCATATAAACAACAATAAGCAAACAGAAAAAAAAAAACCAAACAAACAAACAATAAAATACAAACAATCTTCTTCCCCCACATCCTCATCGGTTTCGCCTCTATAAAGAGAATGGGGGAGAGGGGACGTGCCAATGCCCGGGGCACTTCTTTCGGGCTGTCTATTTGAATTCATCACTCAAAAAAAAAGATAGCGATGACCCGCATTCAGCTTCATATTTTCCAAGACTCTTATCTGCTTCTTCTCCTACTGTATCCTCACGACTCTTCTTCTGTTCAACCAACACAGGTGATATTTCTTTCCTCTTTAACCCTTTAGAGTCTTGCCCTCCAATAGCCCCTTTTTCTTCTTCTGAGATTGATGTTTCCACGTATGTTCCACCCATCTGAAGCATTTGATCTTTTATCTCCATTAAATCCTCCATCTCAATCAGTCCAAGCTCCGTAAATATAATAATGCATCTATATCTGGGGTGATTATGCATCCTTCCTTTATAAAAAATTTCAATTGTTGTGGTGGCCTCAATTGTATTTAATTCCATTATCTCTCAAAACTTTTGTAATTGGTTTTAAAAAATCTCCATGCCCTTTCTTCTCTTGATATATCCGGGAAGACTTGAATAGTCTTCCCTTCAAACTTCAAAGCATCTCCCAACTCTCTTAACTTGGCCATAACTTCCAACTTATCACCAAGATTTGCGAACCTGACAAGCACATTCCTGTTAGAACCATTTTGCCTTCTATATCCAATTCTAAAAACACTTGCCAGGTCTGCTAATGTGAACGTAAGTTGCGTATCCAAATCATTAATCCATTTCAAAACCCGCTGTTTCAATTTATCCTCCCTTTCTTCCGAGATTCCTCTGATAACAAAATTATATTTCCTCATCTCTTCTTCTAAAAAACAAATTCTCTTATCTTGCTGCTCATTTTTATAAAATATTTTGCCAATTTGCCGATCTACTTTTGCCTCATGCACATGCAGCTGCTCCATTTCATCTTTAATCATTGTCATTTCCTGTTTTTGTTCAGCAAAGTTATCATTCATCTCTTGCTTTAAATTTTGCACTTCAGATGTCAGTTTAAATGTCAAATTATCTATACGCTCTGATAGTCCTGCTATTTTTTCCCCAATTTTATTTAAAGCTGCAGCAATTTGCTGCGTTTCTGAAAGTTGTTGAGTCATTTTGAAAAAACAAAACAAAAATTTCTCAAACTGGGATTCCAATTTTTCAAAGAGTCTTAGTGAAGATCAAAGGACAGCAGTCAAACCAATTTTACAGAGGGTCTTGATGAAGATCAAGGGACGACAATCTTTTAATTGAAGCGAAACGGCTTATTTGCACTCGTTAGTAGCTTATCAGTAACTTATGAGTCATATTCACTCCACAAAGAAACACAATTACCTCACAGCTTAATCAGCGCCATTTTTTCTCCACGTCGGCAAAGAAGAAGAAAAAAACCAGCTTGAACTTCAAAACAAAGTCCTTTTTTTGTTTTCTATAATATAAACAAGCTATTAATTTCCTCTCAAAAGAAAAATAATAATAAAAAAAAATTTATCCACCTAATAAAATCTTCTTCAGCCAGTCAGTCCAGCACAAAAGATCGATCTCTTCAATTAAAATTCTTCTCATTAGCAAATTCAGTCTTTGATATTCCTTAGCCTCAGCATTTAACACAGAACACGATAATTATAATAAGGAAAGCAAAAGACAGCAGTTTATTCCAAACTCATCGTGTCTGCCAGTTCGGTCATTCCACGCAGTAAAAACTCCTTAATTCAAGCAGTTTCAAATGACCTACCAGTTTTAAATTCAGTCTGCTGGGCTATTAACACTTCCACTTCATGATTTATTAACTTTCATCCATAACGGTGCATTCCAAACAGCATTAATCCTCATAAATCTTCATTATTAAGCCCTGTGAAGTGAAGGAAAGGTCCTTACCCCACCACGGTCATGGCCACGCCCCCAGCTGCTCCTTCAATAAGATTGTAGTACCTCAGCTTTCTGCAAGTTTGATTATAGTATAGTATAGCCTATATACTATACTATATAGCCTATTTCATATACAATGAAATTGTTTTTAGCCTCACTGGTGCAATCCATGACAAAAAATACGAACAATATAAATAGTATAAAGAATAATCCCTATGCAAATAATTAGGGGATCAGCATCTTTTCCACAACTGCGATATAGTCTTGTAAAGAACATTGCGTTTGGAAACCTCCCTTTCACTTCACTTTCAGAAATTTCCTGTTAGCCATCTTAAAGCTATTAGAGACCTTCACAAGTTTTAAAAGTTGGGTGAGTTTATCTTCAACTATGAGCAAAAGAAAATTAATTACAAACCTAAAAAGTTAAAGAATTTTACATAAACAGCAAAAAAGCTCAATAAGATTTTTATCTAAGAACATTATAAACGGATTAAGAGTCCAGATAAACTTGGAATATTGATTTTTACTATAAGACTTTGGAATTAACTATAAAAAACAAACAACCTCATAGGAAACAGATGTATTTTGACTATTATGCCAATTGCAAGTCATAACAAAAAAATGATGATTTTAGAAACTGGACACTAGAGGGGACTAAATATTTTAAGCAGAGAAAAAAATGCAAGCTTGATGTCAGTTATTACTGATACTTACAAAACATTACACCATCAGAAATGTTAAAGGAGATCTTTGAATAACCTCTGTAGTAACTACCATATCAAGTACCTGGATGAAGCCGTCTATCTAGACCCGTTCCAGTCCGGTTTCCGGCCCGGTCATAGTACAAAGACAGCTTTGGTCGCATTGGTGGATGACCTCTGGAGGGCCAGGGATAGGGGTTGTTCCTCTGCCCTGGTCCTATTAGATCTCTCAGCGGCTTTCGATACCATCGACCATGGTATCTTGCTGCACCGGCTGGGGGGTTTGGGAGTGGGAGGCACCGTTTATCGGTGGTTCTCCTCCTATCTCTCCGACCGGTCGCAGACGGTGTTGACAGGGGGGCAGAGATCGACCGCGAGGCGCCTCACTTGTGGGGTGCGGCAGGGTTCGATTCTCTCGCCTCTCCTGTTCAACATCTACATGAAGCCGTTGGGTGAGGTCATCAGTGGTTTTGGGGTGAGTTACCATCTGTACGCTGATGATACGCAGCTGTACTTTTCCACCCCGGACCACCCCAACGAAGCTGTCGAAGTGCTGTCCCGGTGTCTGGAATCCGTACGGGTCTGGATGGGGAAAAACAAACTCAAGCTCAATCCCTCCAAGACGGAGTGGCTGTAGATGCCGGCACCCCAGTACAGCCAGCTGCAGCCGCAGCTGGCTGTCGGGGGCGAGTTATTGGCCCCAATGGAAAGGGTGCGCAACTTGGGCGTCCTCCTGGATGGGCAGCTGTCGTTTGATGATCATTTGGCGGCCGTCTCCAGGAGGGCTTTTCACCAAGTATGCTTGGTTCACCAGTTGCGCCCCTTCCTTGACCGGGATGCCTTATGCACGGTCACTCACACTCTTGTCACTTCCCGTTTGGATTATTGCAATGCTCTCTACATGGGGCTGCCCTTGAAGTGCACCCGGAGGCTGCAGCTAGTCCAGAATGCAGCTGCGTGGGTAACACCAATCCTGCGCGGCTTGCACTGGCTTCCTGTGGTCTTTCGGGTGCGCTTTAAGATCTTGGTCACCACCTTCAAAGCGCTCCATGGCTTAGGGCCCGGGTACTTACGGGACCACCTGCTGTTACCTCATGCCTCCCACCGACCCGTACGCTCACACAGAGAGGGTCTTCTCAGGGTGCCGTCCGCCAAACAATGTCGGCTGGCAGCCCCCAGGGGCAGGGCCTTCTCTGTGGGAGCTCCTACGCTCTGGAACAAACTTCCCCCTGGATTACGTCAAGTGCCTGATCTTCGGACCTTCCGCCGTGAGCTGAAAACACACTTATTTATTCAAGCGGGACTGGCTTAATATTTTTAAATTTTTAACTGGGGTTCTATTATTTTAGGGTTCGAAATTTTAAATTCTAAATTTTTTAATGTTGGCCATTTTTTCTAATATGCTCGGTTTTAAATTGTTGTTTTAATTGTATATTTTTTATGTTTTTTATCTTTTGGCTGTACACCGCCCTGAGTCCCTTGGGAGAAGGGCGGTATAAAAATTTAATAAATAAATAAAATAAAATAAATAAAGACTGTCAGTAATGATGCCTGCCTCTATGCATAAGACTATATTTGAAAGATGTTACTGAAGGAATGGCAGACTTGGAAAAAAAATTATTTGACAAGATGCAGTAGAGGAAGTACAGAATGTGGAATTACAAATGACAGGCCAAGAGAATGATTTGGGAAAAGGTATTTTACTGGATATGCAAAAACAAACAAAAACTGACTAAAATTTTAAACATTAACAGGGAGATACGAATGATGAACCAGAATAACTTGGAAACTTTTTTCTTATTGGATCCACAAAATAAGTTTGTTAAAGCTTTGAAGAATTCGTGTGAGATAAAGAGTTGAAATCAAATTCTACAGCAATATTTGATTGAATTAAATATTAAGACTGTTAGAAGTAAAAGATATACATAAAAAGTTAGTTTGTATGATCAATGTTAAATAAGTTATTGTTTGCAACAGTTCTGGAAACTCTTTATAGACTTTCTGTTGACCCTACAATTGAAAAGTGGATGTTTTATGGATTTGCTTGTAAATAAGAAATGAGACATGGGGTTTTTTAAATTTAAGAGTTTTTAAATTTGTTTACACTTTGTTGTAATCACGTAGGTTTTCATGGGTATATGTATGCAGGTTTTGGTATGTTCGGGTCTTTTCCCGTGTAAGATTGGAAGTATTTAGGCAACATTTCGATGAGATCTCACTCATCATCTTCAGGCTTTGGCTTTGTTCTTATATGAGCAAAGTGACCCAAAGCCTGAAGATGATGAGTGAGATCTCATCGAAATGTTGCCTAAATCCTTCAATCTTACACGGGAAAAGACCCGAACATACCAAAACCTGCATTCATTCACACACACACACACACACACACACACATTTATATTTATATATTTGTAATTAGATTTCTTTCTTATTTTTGCTTTTTTCTTAAACTTTTTATTCTTTCTTTCTATTCTCTTCTAAGTGCTGTTTGTTTTTTTTTACGATTTTTACGATTGTAATTAAAATTCTTAAATAAAATTTATTGTCACTTTTAATGTGCACACACTGGCACACATTGAAAATGAAATTCTGATGTTCATTCTCAAAAGAATATAAAGGCATATACATACATATATATGTATGTAGTGTATGTGTGTGTAAAAAAGAATCTTGAAAGGTTGATACTAAATGGTACAAAGCCATTACAGAATCTAATTGTTCTGCTTCAGATCCCACAAAACCTGCTGCCAGAAGATAAGAAAGAAAACTGGTTATGGAGAGGTGTCCCAGACTATACTGCGGACTGTGGTCAAGCAGTGCTTATATGCCATGTTCATGCCATATAAAAATTATATTATATTCCTCAATAAAAATGTTGGAGAAAAGATTATTCAGCAGGCAATATAATATATTTAATAGTCTTAAAGTTCATAGGTCCTTGATATGGAAGATGGATGGTTAAGAAGTTTGTTATATAAATTAGATATATAGATAAGTAGATAGATGATAGATAGATAGATAGATAGATAGATAGATAGATAGATAGATAGATAGATAGATAGATAGATGATAGATAGATAGATAGAAAGAAAGAAAGAAAGAAAGAAAGAAAGAAGATAGATAGTAGATAGATAGATAGATAGATAGATAGATAGATAGATAGATAGTTAGATAGATGATAGAAAGAAAGATAGATAGATGATAGACAGAAAATATACATGCATACATACATACACACATACATACATACATACATACAAACATTTCTTTAGTAGAAGGAATCTGCAGCATATCTGCAATGATACTCATATTTGCAATGATAGTAACTTGGAAGGAATTGCAGACACTTTAGAGAACAGGTTAAAAGCCAAGAGAGCTGGACTGACAATAATAGGATAAAATCAAAGAAGGACAAGTGTTCAAGGAAAGGGCATACAATGGCACAAGGAAAATGAGGAGATAACTGGCTAGGCAGAAGGGCTGCAGAGAAAATGAAGTGGGTGCAGTAGAGGGCAAATTGCACATAATCTGGCAAAGCAGTGCTGTGGCTCTTTGGATTTATTAGCTAGATTTGCAAGGGGAAAAAAAATCCAACACCAGAGATGTAACTGAAGCTCTGTTCTCATTTACTCTAAGAGCGTCCATGAAACTTAAATTTGGCCTTGAGCTTTTCCTGTTTAGATTGAGTGAATGTAAAAGAAAACAGAGGGCAGATATTTGCTAATCAGTGCAACTAGGCATTTTATTTCCTTTTACATTATAAATGAAATGATGCAGGACATGCTTTAAGTCTCGTGTATAGAAGTGGCTAACAACTCCACTTGAATTCCTTTTTAGGCTTGGATTCCTGCAGGTTGAATCTAATGTTGATAAATTGGGAGCATTTGAAAGGGAATCCATTACAAGGATGATTAAATCTGAGACTTGAAATTAAACCCTCCGCCCCTGTTTTTTTAAAGGTTAGGCACAAAAGTCACAAGCTGCAAGATTACTCATTTGTTTAAAACTAAAAATTACCTGGCACACTTATCAAGCTTATGATCTGGGTTCAGACTAATACTTAACTCAGGCACTGTCTCTGTCTAAGTCACAAAACCTGATTAGTTTTAAACATGATTTAGCTGGTATATGGTTTCATAATACTGGATGAATCTCCTATATGTGTTAGTTTTGCTATATAATATATATTTTGCTATATAAGGGATGTGCATAAGAGCATCAGTGTGCCTACCATCCCTGTCCTAATGTTCCCTTTAATTGTATTCATTTTATGTATTCAATTCATGCTTATAATTATATATATTATTTAATATGTATTTGACAAAATAAATAAATAAATAATCATAATCACATGCCAACATGCATCGGGGTAGTATGTAGTAGCTGTGTTGTAGGAACCCAACCCCTGTCTTCTGAAGGTGAAATCATCATGTCAGTTCACAACATGGTTTATTTTTCTTTCTTTCTTCTTTCAAATAGTTTATTCTTCTTCCAAACTCTTGTTTAATTTCATTTGAGAATCAGATTGGTCTAATAATTAAAGCGCTGACATACAAAACAGAACACTGTGAGTCTTGGTCTCCCATAGTCTTGAAAACCAGCTAAGGGAATTTGGACCTGTCGTTCTCTCTTAGACACCTCACAGGGTTGGTTGGTGAGCTAAATAAATATAATACTTATTTGGACAAACCTACCTCTACCTTTAACCTATTATGTGAACACAAGAATTGAACTTTACTAATGCAGATTTGGGATTTAGTACAGAACTAGCAAAAACAATGAATGAACCCTGCTAACACCCATTTCTTGCTAGCAACCCACCTTAGAGTAAATGGGGCCATAACATTTACTTGTTTTTTGCATGTGGTGGACCTTGTGGGCAAGAAGCAAAATGCATTAAATCTTGCAGGTGCTTATATATCCAGTTATTCCTTGAAAATTCCCAACACTGCCCCCAACCGTATCCATTTAGGACCGTGGCCTTTAGCATGTTTCACAAAGTCTTGTGAGGTCCTAATGTCTTAACCTCTTTTAGCATATTATTTATTTATTTTATTTGTCAACAAATACCGTGGGCCGTGGGCCGTGATAGCTCAGGCTGTTAAGAAGCCTGTTATTAGAACACAGAGCCTGCAATTACTTCAGGTTCAAGCCCGGCCCAAGGTTGACTCAGCCTTCCATCCTTTATAAGGTAGGTAAAATGAGGACCCAGATTGTTGGGGGGGCAATAAGTTGACTTTGTAAAAAATATTCAAATAGAATGAGACTATTGCCTTATACACTGTAAGCCGCCCTGAGTCTTCGGAGATATAAATGTAAACAACAACAAAAAATACAAGAAAACAAGTAACAGAGTAAACACAGACATGGATACATGAAAATTTTTTGGCACAAAAAAAAAGGATATAAATTGGCAAAACAGCCATAAACACATAGAATGATTACATATAATTGGGAACAGTAGGACAGGGACGGTAGGCACACTGTATTTGGGGAACCAAACTAGGTGAGAGGAGAAGTCCCTATAGAAATTGTGTGAAAACGTGATCACAGATTATTTTCTTCCAATAAGAAATATGAACAGAAGCATGCTTACTCTTATCTGACTTGTAGCATACTAGATGTTGCTGAACTACAACTTCCAGTTACCCTGCCAGCCTGGTCGAGAATAAGGGATGCTGGGAGTTATAATTTCTCCTTTGTTTACATGTGTTCTGTGTTTTTTAAAGTCATCAGTCATCATTGTGCCAAAGCAACAAGAATGAGGCTATCATTTCAGCACTGATGCTATGAAGATGCTGTAGCAGGAAATGCCCATAGTTCCACTTCTAGATAGCCACAAACTCTGCATTCCTATTTTATTCTTCCAAGTCTAAAGTTGTTCCTTAAGGTGAGATATACAAATACATTTCAAAAATCTGGGAAACAGAATGGGCGAGAGATTACTAATACTAATGCAGAATACTAATGTTAACACAGATCTAGACTGTTCAAATGAGGAACGGGAAAGATTGGTTCATCTTCTATTAATTTTTGAAGAGCATCACAAAGAGCAAGAGATTTAAATGATACAAATGCAGAATTACTCAAAAATATATTAGGTTCAAGATTTTTTTTTTACATTTACATTTACATTTATATCCCGCCCTTCTCCGAAGACTCAGGGCGGCTCACAGTGTATAAGGCAGAACATCTCTTTGTTCAAAAATCTTTCCGCTAATAAGTGGGGAATAATGTAGTTTTATCCAGTGTTGTTTAGACAACCTTAACATCCAAGATTTTTTGGGAGCAGGTAATGATAAATAAACTGATTTTTAATATATATATATATATATATATATATATATATATATATATATATATATATATATATATATATATATATATATATATATATATATATATATATATAAATATATATTTTTAAAGAGACAGTTAAGTCTCCTTTTTGAAATGGCAAAACTCCTTTTGACAACTAAACACTGGAAGAACTTTTTTCCATCATTTGGAGACAGGGATATAACTCCGATAATAGCATTAATAATAATAACAACAGAGTTGGAAGGGACCTTGGAGGCCTTCTAGTCCAACCCCCTGCCCAGGCAGGAAACCCTACACCATTTCAGACAAATGATTATTCAACATTTTCTTTAAAATTTCCAGTGTTGGAGCATTCACAACTTCTGCAGGCAAGTTGTTCCACTTATTGATTGTTCTAACTGTCAGGAAATTTCTCCTTAGTTCTAAGTTGCTTCTCTCCTTGATTAGTCTCCATCCATTGCTTCTTGTTCTACCCTCAGGTGCTTTGGAGAATAGTTTGACTCCCTCTTCTTTGTGGCAACCCCTAAGATATTGGAACACTGCTATCATGTCTCCCCTTTGATACTAATATAGTATCAAACAACAGAACTTTCTCACCAAGGGAAAAAAAATGCTTCAGTCTACTTTGCAATATTGTCCTGCTCACTTGGCCCTAGAGCTCACCAAAAGATTGCCCATCCTACTTTTCAATAGATCTGCTAGGTACAGTAAAAATTGATTGTTTGCTTTTAGATATATAAGTTGATGTCACATTGGTGACTGATGACCTTAGATTTGAATCTAGCCCTTCCATTCTTATTCTAACTCCTCCAGGGACCTCCACCTTCAGGCTCATCTCACAGCAGATATCCCTTTTGCTCAAAGGGAACTCCAGATCTCCAAATCCACCAAATATCTTCCTCAAATCGGTGGCTTCTAGATGTGTTGCACGCTCTAGCCTATCATCCACACCAGATGAAAAGTGGAGAAGACATAGGGCACAAGGAATGTTAGGGAAGCAGACCTCCCCCTGCAGCCAGCACTTCCACAATAAGAGAAAATCCACACCGAGCTTAAATGCGGGTGGTGGGGGGAGAGGAGAGAATGGGGGGAGGTAAAGAGAGAGTTTATCCAAGGAGATCCAAGTCTGGGGAAGCAAAGTCAAATGGGGGAGTCTCCATCTCCTCCTAATACCCTCAGCCCGTACTTGGGGAAGGGGGGGGGTGCCATGTTCTGCCATTCAAATGGCTGCAACCGCCCAATCTCGCTTATTAGATAGGGCGGGATGGGGATGGGGGGACCGGAGGCTGTCCTTAGATCGACCCTCCCCAAGAAGCGGCGAGTGGAAGCAGGTGGGGGCGGAGGCTGCCGCCGCGACGTTTCTTTGCTTCTAGTTTAGCCTGCTAATGCTGCGGGAGATTCCCGGTGGCCGGACGGAGGAGAAGAAGCGAGGGGGGAAGGATCTGCAGAGCCATGGAACCGCGGGGGATGCTGCAGGTAAGAGGCGGATCGTGCTCAGAGAACCCGGCCGGGGCAGAGAGAGAGAGTGAGAGTGAGGGAAAGATGCTCGAGCACCCCATAACCCACGCCTGGGCTTCGGGCATGCCATCTCAGTCAACTTTCCAGCCGTAGGGTCCAGGGAGGGGGCTGCGCAAGAAGGGGAAGCCGGTGAGAGGGAAAACAGAGAAAAGCGGAGGTGGGATTTCACCTGGGATGCCAGGGGTGAGAGAGATTACTCTCATTCTCAGAAGGGGTGGCAGGGAAACCGCGGGGCAGTTATGGAAGGAGAGGGGCCCCCTTCCCCGGATAGCCTTGTAACCCTGCTGTCCACCCTTCTCCTTGCCTTTCTTCTTGTCTTTTGCCTTTTTCTGGGGGTGGGGTGAAGAGAGAGGAAACAAAGCAATTGTGCATAGTTATAAACCAGGGTCAATTCCCATCTCTCCTTCCCTCCCTTCTCTTTCTCTCTCTCACCCCTTCATAGGGAGTCCCTAAAAAATGCCAGCCCAGGTACCTGATACCTGAGTTTTGGATAAGTACTAAGCCCTGCCTCTGATTGAAAGAGTTAGCCAAGGGAGGAAATTCAAAATAGTATTCACGACAAAATATTGAATTAAGGAAAATTAATCTGGGATAACTACTCCTTGCAATTCCACACTTAATCATTGCCAGCAGAGATGAGGCTTTCTGCCTGGTTAGTTACATGAGGCTTCTGATATTGAATACAGAAGTGTGGCTAAAGGTATTAGGAAGCTATGGATCTGCAGTCAACTGTTTGGATGCTCCATTCTGTAAGGCAGAAATCTCTGCCTTCTTCCAGTCTGTTGTTGATAAAGTTGTCTTTGGCTGTGGAGGTTCAGCAGTAAGCCCTTTCTTAGTGCATAAGATCCAGGGCCAACTGGGCATTAAAACATAGCAGGGATGCAGAGAAATCCAAAAGAGTCCTTTCTCCTAATGATTTTCAGATATGTGACCTTCAGGGAATGCATTGCACTTGAATATGGGCACTTGTGAATCTGAAAGTCAACTCCAAGTGGGAATCATCCATGGGCAGCCCACTGTCATGGGAAGAGCTCCTTAGATCATGTTTCCTTGACTGAGGGACAAATAAGGTGGATGGTGCCAGCACTTGGAGCAATATTGGGTGGCTGCATTTGCTTACTATTATTATTTCCCGTGATAATTCTCCCAACAATGAGAAAGTATTTTGGGAAAGTTAAAGATGGCTAGGCCACCTTTTTAAAAAAAAGTGCTTGGAGAAGTTATGGAAACACAGGTGCAGTGTGGTACTACAAGTTTGTTTAAATACCCAGCTAGAAAGAGCACTGTTAGAGATACTGTGTACGTTTAAATTCCTTCCTCCTTAAATGGTCATTTCCCAGTTGGGCTGGGATTTCATAGGTTCAAGCATTCCAGCTTGCAAATTGGGATATTTCTAGATGAACATGATTCTGTCAAGATAGGACAATAGGCAGAAAGTTTACATTAGCCATGGTACATTGACAGAACCTTGCTCTAGAATTCTGACCCACAGTTGAATCTTGAAAGGAAAAAAATATGTTAGTGAGTCAGCTAACTTGGTATCCAAATTCTGCCATCTCTGGTGTCCTTTTCATTGAAAAATCCACAGTAAACTTCCAGGGAACAGTTCATACAATGAGAATTGTTTGGAAGAAGAACAAGAGTTCATTTGTTAACCCTTCATCTTTCTGTGTCCACATGCATTGGGTGGAAACCTGCACATGAGAACTTGCTACATGCAGGTGGTCTTCCCTATAACTTGGTGGTACAGGACTGGCAACATCCAAAGTTCTATTCAGCTGAATTACTAAAAGGATCAGGATATTTTGCTTATAATAAAAGCTTCATTTCCAAGGTTCCATAACTGGGTTTTGCTTGTTATTGGATGTTCTATTTATGCTAGTGAAAATTCCCTTCTAGATCAGTGGGACTGGAGATTTCTGTATTTCACCTTGAACAGAAAATGATACTGTATAATCACGGAGCAACATTATCAGTTATATTAAATATGATTTGATAATTGCTGAAGGAAAAATCCATGAGCTTAATCTCTTTCCTATATTGCAACTTGCACATACTGTAACACTGTAATGTTCTGAATTCTTTCCTTCACCAAATTAGCCACAGAGGGGAAATCTAGAATGCTATGATATCCGGACACAGGTAAGTTGTCTTTTTGGAAAGAAAAATCAGAAATCAAAAGAATGATCAGTTATGAATCTTGCTGGCTACAGTGTGCATTTTATGAAATTTGGTTTTCTCTTCAGCATCCTATAAGGTATGTTAAAATGCCAAGCACCAAAGTATATAATACAGTCAAACCGCAATAGGTTTTAGAGAAGAAGGGACATAGCAAAATAGGGGTAGATTTACCTTGCATGCAGAAGTCTGTAGCATATTCAAGTATATAGCGAGAGACTCACTACCAGTAAGTAAAGAAGAGGAATGGGCAATCTACTTTGGGCCAAGACTATTGAACCTCAAGATGCTCTCTACTGTCTCTATGGGACTTTTGTGACCCCAAAGTCATTGCTATAAGTACATATGATATTAGAGGCTAGTACTTTCCTTTGCTGGCTTCCTATCTATCTATCTATCTATCTATCTATCTATCTATCTATCTATCTATCTATCTATCTATCTATTTATTTATTTATATCAAAATAATATTTAAAAATCAGTGGAACAGAGAACTTGATACACACAAAACGAATTATCTGCCAGCACCAAATTGTTAAACTAGAATGATCACTGGTCTAGTTTAATATAAGACATCTCATATCTTGTGACATTGATATCAGCACAGTGCTGAGTGGTTCAAAAATATGATTTCATTCTTGTTGTAGATTAGAATTCATATTTCTATAAAAAGGCTGATCACACGTATTTCATTCAGTTAATTCAAATTAGCATGGTAACAAACATAATGGTGGATGGTAAAATTTGTCACAGGGAAGCGATCTCTAAATATGCACTGGGAGCCGCAAGTGAGATGAAATATTGCTTTCTTCCAGTGTTTCTGCTCTAGCCTCCATTGCAATGTTAAAGAATGCATCTTCTCTGAAAATGAGATCTCCAGGATTTGGAGCAAATGCTGTTGGCTTCTCCCCACACTATTATAGTCACTATTAGAAGGTGGAGCAATATGGACAGGACCAATTGCATTTTTTCTTCTGGATCTGTGGCTGCATTTTGGTTGATAGGCAACTATGAAAAATGAATCCATGTCCCAGGATTCCAATAGTTACCTAAATGACTCTCATTACTTAGATAGGTTTGGATACAGTATTGGGAACTATTCTTTTTCAATGATAACAGGGAAGGGTGAATATAATAAGCCTCATGGATACGAACAGAGCTTTTAAGCATTATTACGATGGGAAGAAACCTTAGGCAATAGCTTCCCCACTTTATGAGTGAATTCCAAGATTTCATTTCTGCCAGCGATAATCTCTAACACTATTTCTCTTTTAAAAGATCGATTCTAGAATTGTGAACTATCCAGTATCTATGAGCATGTCCAGAGAACTTCTGAGCATTTGTACCATGCTTTACTGATTAATTACAGTCTGCTCCAGAACTTTTGAAGTGTGGTGGGAATAATATCCGAATCAGGCAGGTTTAAGCTTCAGCATCTCTCATCTTCAAAACTGTTTCAAATGGCAATTTCCCATTTGCACACTTGAATTAATGTATTTTGCATAATCCGCATACATCAATTATCCTTTGTGCAAATACAGTTTGCAGCATTTGCCTACATGAATTCCTTCTGAATTGAGATAGACATTAATATATGCTAATTAATAATGGCACTATTTTTATCACCTGCAAAAGACTTCCTTTTTGGAGAGAATTCCATGTTCAGAAGATTGCACAGGGTGACCACAGAACATTTCTTGAATATCTCTTGGCAAAGAAAGCCCGATATATGTCCACTGCAAAGATGGAATGATGTGATCATTTGAAAGGAAAAACATAATTCTTGGTGATCCACCAATGCATCTGCTTAACTGATTTGTGTTAGTAGGATGATGATAGCAGTGGTGATAATGACAATGATAAAAAAAACCTAAGCATTTCACAGTACACCAGAAATTAACCTACCATTCACTATCATAGCCTCCATCTCACTCATCTTTACCTTGTTGGGAGTGGGATAGATTTAACAGCTTTAAAACCTATGTTTAGACCAATGATGGCTAACCTTTTGCCGTCATGTGCCAAAAGTGGGGGAGCACGGGTGTGTGTATGTCATGCACGCATGTGCCCACACCCATAATTCATTGCATTTCCCCCACACACCCCTTACTTTTGGCACGTGATGGCACAGTAGGCTCATTTTTTTGCCCTCCCCAGGCTCCAGAGGCTTTCTTGGAGCCTGGGGAGGGCGAAAACAGCCTTCCCCACTCCACCAGAGGCCCTCCAGAGCTGAGCTAGGGCAACACCCATGTGCCAACTGTTATGGCTCCGTGTGCCACCTGTGGCATGCGTGCCAAAGGTTCACCATCTCGGGTTTAGACTTTCAAAAGGGGCCAACAGTGGACTACAACAGAGATCGCATTATTAAATTGCTGCTGCTGTTGCTATGTAGTATTTTTCAATATTAAAACACAGTATATGCATTATTTCAGAAATTCTTACACATCTTGGCAAGGCAGATCAATATTTTCTCATAAGGGCGATGAAGAAATTGAAGTTATCAGAATAGCTTGTTTGTATCCAGTGACTAGATTCATTACCAAGGTCTTTATTGAAATATTGATTCATTCACACACATACATCTGTTGCACTCCTTAAGGTTAACCGGAGACAGGAAACAGAGTGAAGGACAGATGTATCAGCTTTTTTCATTGCCAAATTCTATGAAACTGAGCTGTTGCAGAGAGAAAGCTATAGATTTCAAATGACATCCTTGAACTGCACTTTTCTTATTTCTGAGATTTGGAATTAGCACAAATAAGGCAGACGACAAAATCTGAATGACGATCCTTTTATACACCTATCAACATGAACGTCTCAAATATGTTTTTTCAAGAGGCAACTGGACTTTCTGGTACTCTTGAAAAAGCACCATTGGGACAACCATGACCTGAGAATCTGCATAAACATACCTCGACATGAACATTGGACATATTTCACTGCAGAAATTCTTTGTGGATGCCTTACTAGAAAGAATGAATGTATGAATGAATTTTGCCAAAGGATTATTATATCTGTCTGCCTTCCCAAACTGCTAGTCCAAACTGTATCTCATCTCAGTGGAAGCTGATTGCAAAGGGCCCATTAGAGATGGTGGGTGGGATGGGTCGTTCTTTTGGAAACCATAACATAACAGAGGGACAAACCATGTTTTTCTTGACATAGCTAAAGAAAAAAAAAGAACGTTATCAATGTGCCAATTTATCCAATCACTTCTCCACACCAGCTGCAAAATGACAGGGTTCTTTGAAACGACACTTGTAAATGGACTTCAGGTATGGCCCACTATTTTTCCAGCAAAGTAGAAGAAAACTGGTTGGCCACAGACTGTTAAGGATCAATCAATCTAACCACAAAAACATAATTTAACATGTCCCCTTTAAGGAAAACTTTAGCTCCAGAATGTGCAGATACCCTGAGGACTCTAAAAAAAGGTTGATCTTGGGATAAAAAGAGATAGCCAATACAATAAATGCATTGATAATATTTAATAATCTAAAATGCACATGATAAATTACTAGAAACATTAAATATTTGTGTATCTTCATCACTTATTAAAATAAAAGGGGTAAATACTTAAAATTATAGTTACAACTAAATTAAAATGTAAGTGTTGCTCTGGTAAAGAGATATAAATGAATGGTTATAAATTTATTAGCTATTACAGACTGTTACTGACAATGAAAAAATCCCTGAGGCAGAATTTCTAAAATACTCCCCAGAGAAATGGTAAGATTTTAAATAGAAAAAAAAACCCTGAACTATCTTTTGATGAATAGCAATAGTGATTAAGCAAAATTTGATCACTCTCTTGAAAGTCATCTTGGAAAGGTCTATGAGAATGAAGAAAATAAGAATGGCATCTGTTTTGCTGTGACCAAATGTTAAAAGAAGTATAATTAAGTTTTTATGCCAATTTGAATAAAAGGGGCAGCAAAGAAACATGTCTTATTGATTCCTCCAAGGGACATGAATATACAGTCTTGTATCAGTGTGCCTTAGAATCTTTCTTCCAGAATAGTTGAATGTAAAACATTGTGTCTGCCTCATTTAAAGGCTCTTATTTATTTATTTATTTATTTATTATTCACACTTTTATATCACCCTATCTCCCTAGGGACTCAGGGCGGTTTACAGCCATATAAAAAAAACATATATATATATATACAGGGTAAAACATTAATTTAAAAAACTTATTACATAGGCCAAATATTTAAAATAGAGATATAAATAATAAAACCCATTTAAAACCAGATTTAAAATTTAAACATTTAAAAATTTAAAATTCTAGTCCAGTCCTGCGCAGATAAATAGATGTGTCTTAAGCTCGCGGCGGAAGGTTCGAAGGTCAGGAAGTTGGCGAAGACCTGGGGGAAGCTCGTTCCAGAGGGTGGGGGCCCCCACAGAAAAGGCCCTTCCCCTGGGTGTCGCCAGTCGGCACTGCCTGGCCGACGGTACCCTGAGGAGTCCCTCTCTGTGAGAGCGCACGGGTCGGTGAGAGGCATTCGGTGGCAGCAGACGGTCCCGTAAGTAGCCCGGCCCTATGCCATGGAGCGCTTTGAAGATCATTACCAAAACCTTGAAGCGCACCCGGAAGGCCACAGGCAGCCAGTGCAGTCTGCGCAGGAGAGGTGTTATGTGGGAGCCACGAGGGGCTCCCTCTATCACCCGCGCAGCCGCATTCTGAACTACCTGGAGTCTCCAGATGCTCCTCAAGGGGAGCCCCATGTAGAGAGCATTGCAGTAATCCAGACGAGATGTCACGAGAGCATGAGTGACTGTGCATAGGGCATCCCGGTCTAGAAAGGAGCGCAACTGGCGAACCAGGCGAACCAGGTAAAAAGCTCTCCTGGAGACGGCCGTCAAATGGTCTTCGAAAGATAGCCGTCCATCCAGGAGGACGCCCAAGTTGCGCACCCTCTCCATTGGGGCCAATGACTCGCCCCCAACAGTCAGCCGCAGCTGCAGCTGACTGTACCGGGATGCCGGCATCCACAGCCACTCCATCTTGGAGGGATTGAGCTTGAGCCTGTTTCTCCCCATCCAGACCCGTATGGCTTCCAGACACTGGGACAACACCTTAATGGCTTCGTTGGGGTGGTCCGGTGTGGAAAAGTACAGCTGAGTGTCGTCAGCGTACAGCTGGTACCTCACACCGAAACCACTGATGATCTCACCCAGCGGCTTCATATAGATGTTGAACAAGAGGGGCGAGAGAATTGACCCTTGAGGCACCCCACAAGTAAGGCGTCTCAGGGCCGACCTCTGCCCCCCCCGTCAACACCATCTACGACCGATCGGAGAGATAGGAGGAGAACCACCGATGAACGGTGCCTCCCACTCCCAATCCCTCCAACCGGTGCAGCAGGATACCATGGTCGATGGTATCAAAAGCCGCTGAGAGGTCTAATAGGACCAAGGCAGAGGAATAACCCCTATCCCTGGCCCTCCAGAGATCATCCACCAACGTCTTCTATATTGGACACATAGTGGTAAGATATTTGGCCAGTATGAATGTCTATGTAACAAATCTTTGGAGTAAAGCTTGGGTCCTTTTACAAACCTGAGTTGAGAAGCCATTCAGTTTTTCTTCCAATACAACTTTCTCATAGCCTTGTGAGATCAGTGGAAATTGCATGGAAAATCCAGATGTTATACTTTATTCCAGGTAGGTGTGAAGTGAATAGCTATCTCATAGGACTAGTGCTGCTTCAGAGAGGACTAGATTGAATTAAAAGATGACAAAATTGGATTCCAGTCTCTAGTAAAGCCTATTTTTGGTCTTAATAAAGACTAAGGTACACATCTTGGCACATAAGTTAGAGTCTTTAGCACTGCTTCTAAAGGGATAATGCTCTAATAACTGCAGATTTATGGACCCTAGAGCAAAGAGCCCTTGATTTCCCTGACCGGCTCAAGGTTGACTCAGCCTTCTATCCCTCCGAGGTCGGTAAAATGAGGAGCCAGATTTCTTATCACAGTAGGTAACAAAAGAATAGTGCTTGTCGTATGCTGAACTTGCAGGTAAGAAGATTTCATTCATTTAATCCAGGCCACTAAAGCTAGCAATAAGTTTCCTAGATGCAATGGTTTGTTGGATGTTGATATTTTAAGGAAGAATTCCATAAATTTAGTTTCTTTAAAGTTGGTAAGCTTATCCAATCTCTGCAATGAAATGGAAGACCTTGAAGAGATCATCCTATACTCACTTGGAAAATAAAAATGATGGTGAAATCATCTACATAGAGAAGGACAAAACACAGATTTGTTGGTCAGTGTAGTAGGTGGGTGATGTTCTTTTCTTATTAGTAACTTTACTAAACAAAAGAAAACAAAGACGCAAGCATGCACGAAGAACCTCTTTTCAAATTGTGAAAGCTGCTGTGTAGTTTGTAAGATTTCTAGCTGCTTTGAAAACTGCTTTTGGCTGCCTTTGCAAGTGATGAAAAATGGCTGTGCATGCACACCGATATGGAGATAGAGCATGTCTTGCAAATGATGTGACTGCTTTACTAATTCAGAATCAATCTTTCTATGTGTTACCTTCTTCCTTACATGTTGTAAGGCACATTGGTTGAAGATTTTGCATAGGTGTAATTATTAATGCTATCAATTTAGAACCAACCCTTTTTTTAATCGATGCCCTCCAGATGCATTAGATTACAGCATCCACCATTCCTAGCAGTATATTCAATTTTAGTGATAGTTGGAAATTATGAACATCGTAATACAATAGATTGGATCATTCTTTCCCTATTCCAAGTGGAGGGGTGGGATAAGGTATTTATTTTATTTATTTATTTTATTTTATTTAATTTTTATACCGCCCTTCTCCCGAAGGACTCAGGGCGGTGTACAGGCATAATAAAAACCAGCAATACAATATACAAATTTAAAATCCCATTTAAAAAACTTATTTAAATTAGCCCAATGATTAAAATTTACTCTACTAAAACCCCATTTAAAATTAATAAATTTAAAATTTAAAATCCCAATTTAAGCCAGCCCCGCGCGGATAAAAAGGTGAGTCTTGAGTTCGCGACGAAATGTCCGAAGGTCAGGAATTTGGCGTAAGCTCGGGGGAAGCTCGTTCCAGAGTGTGGGAGCCCCCACAGAGAAGGCCCTTCCCCTGGGGGCCGCCAGCCGACATTGTTTGGCGGACAGCACCCTGAGAAGTCCCTCTCTGTGGGAGCGTACGGGTCGGTGGGAGGCGTATGGTAACAGCAGTTAGTGTAGTCTTCATTCATACAGTTTTTCAACTTCTAGAAGTGGCATATTTACAGGATGGTCTTCTGGTTATTAGCATTCCCAGAAGTACATCCAGAGCACCTTGCTCCCATTCTGGGGTTTCCTCTTGCTAAGCTGCCCCAGTAGGAAGATGTGATTGAATCCCATTCGCTAGAATCCAAGGATGCTGATTAAACTGAGTTTACAAGCTCAGCCAATGGATTTGTAGTGTGACATACTCTGAGAAAGACTGTTACACCCTGTCATATATACCAGTTTCCACTCACAGACAACACACAAATGTCTGCCTACTCTTTTTCTTCCTTTTCAGGTGTATTAAAGGATTTTTCATAACATAGTTAATGTTTAATGTATTCTAAATTGTTTAAGGAATAGTTAACAAAACACCACTGAATGCTTACTAAGATAGCTAATGAAACTGATGTTTTTCAACGTTGGCAGCTTTAAGATGTATGAACTTCAACTCCCAGAATTTCCCAGCCAACATGGGGAAAGTCAATGTTGAAGTCACACATATTAAAGTTGTCAAATTTGAGGAACACCAAACTAATTTACTCAAAGAAGGATGCTACACTGCGCTTTTTATTTGTCTGCCCTTGGAAAATAGATTGAATCTTTGATCCTTCAGCGATAAACTGAAGATGAAAGAATACAGGTAATCCTCAACTTTTGATCACAATGGAGCCCAAAATTTATGTCATTAAGTGAGACATTTGTTAAGTGAGTTTTGCCCCATTTTATGACCTTTCTTGCCATAGTTGTTAAGTGAATCACTGCAGCTGTTAAATTAGTCACACAGTTGTTAAGTGAATCTGCCTTCTTCATTAACTTTGCTGGTCAAAAGGTCACAAAAGCGGATCATATGACCTTAGGACAGCAACAATCATAAACATGAACTAGTTGCCAAGCATCTGAATTTTGATCACATGATCATGGGGATGCTGCAAAGGTTGTAACTTGTAAAAAATGGCCATAAGACACCTTTTTCAGTCCCGTTGTAACTTTGAACAGTCACTAAGTGAACTGTGGTAAATTGAGGACTACCGTACAGACTTTTTTTAAATAAACATCCACTTTCTCTCCCACATGTTGTTAATGTTTTTAATGTTGTTAGTGTTTTATTTAAATACAATTCACCTCTACATTCTTTTGCTTAAATGTCTCAAGGAAACTTTTCCAAAATGGTCATTAATTTTTATTAATTTTTCTAGCCTAGACCAATAGGTAGCAGTTTATTCTGGTCTTTACTACCACAGCGGAGTCTGTTTTGACAGCTCATGGTATATTTTTAAGTTTTAAAAAATGGATGCCGTTAACATTGCTGTGCAAAAGTCACCTTGTAACACCTTTCCTGTGCAGAATATGTTAGGTTGAAA
Source organism: Ahaetulla prasina (assembly GCF_028640845.1). Lineage (NCBI taxonomy): Eukaryota > Metazoa > Chordata > Lepidosauria > Squamata > Colubridae > Ahaetulla > Ahaetulla prasina. The sequence goes on along the minus strand of NC_080542.1, from coordinate 41,759,592 downwards.
AAGACTCGTTTCTAATTTAGTCCCTTAACTCTGGATTGCTTCTGATGATGGGGACTCTTAAGGAACAGATTTTTCACCGCACCACACTGCTGATTTACCTAGCTGCTGCAATTAACACATCTCTCAGGGGCTACATTTGAGCATCTGCCCAAGAAGGGAGGACTTAGCTCCTCTCACCCATGTACCCCCTTTTTTTGTGTGAATAGGATAAACTGCTGCTGTGAAGTCTAATTTGGCCCTTGGGGGGAGAGAGATTTCCAGAAGGGGAAAACAATGGCTGGTATTCCTACTGAAATAGATAATATCAGAAAAATAGACTCGGGGCAACATCATCTTGGAGTCATTGCCTAAAAAAATTCCATTTGGAACCCTAAGATTCCTCATATTGATGTTCCACCAGAATGTTGGAACCGCTCATTCAACTCTCCTTTTGGAACAGGCCATTAATGGAAAGAATGAGGAGGCAAAGCTTTATCCATTGGCTTTCTGTTGTCCTTACAGCCTGTGCATGGTGGTTCAGAGCTTAAGATTTTGGGCTTGTTGGTTGGAAAGTTGGCAACTCAGATTTGAGACCTGAGCATCATGCAACAGGTGAGCTCCCATCCTCATCCCAGATCTGCCAATCTAGCCATTCAAAAGCATGCAAATACAACTAGATAAATAGGTACCACTGGGAAGGTAACAGTGTTCTGTGATGTTGTGTTGGGCGAAGAAATGTCTTCAGACAGCATTGGCTCAATGACATTGAAATGGAGGTGAGCACCATCCTATACAGTCAGCAATGACTAGTGGAGTAAAATCCTCAGGGATTTTTTTTCCAGTCTGCACAAAAAGAAGCTTACTATTTTCAAGATTTGGGGGGTGAGGGGATTACCAGGGCATCCTTTTTACAACCTTCTGATCCACCTTATTGATGGAGACACAGGAAGTGGTAGTCTAAACTTGCCTCTCCCTTTTTCAGCTGCAGGTGGCAAGTGCATTTTAGCAGAAACGCTGACCACTTATTTGATAGAAACGGAGAGGGGGAATGAGTAACTGGACAAAACAAGTGATTTCCCTCTGCCTCGTTTTTTTCCTGGTAGCATCTACATGCTTGCAACCTGCTTACAAGTAATGACAGACATACATAACATCCACTCTGCCGTCAAAGATGTAACATCTTGCTTCTGAATGCAACTTTTTCATGGCTTTGGAAGAGCCATGCCTCTTCTTTCTCTTGACATTTCCATATTTTACTAATGAGAGTATTATCTTTTATGTTTTTTGAGCAAGCTTACTTGTAAAACAGCTGAGTCGCCTGCTGCATGATTGTAAATTTAAAACAGTAAAGAAAGGGGGGAGTGATGGGTGAGAAGGGATCTATCTCAGCTGCAGATCAGCTGCAGAGTGCAGGGGATGGAGAAGTCAGGTTTAACCTTTTCCCCTTCGTAAATAGAATCTGAATGACTTTCCTACACCTGCTTTTGGGCGTTGAATAGGGTGCAAATAATGGGAAAGGGGGAGAATTGGTTGATTTATTCTCCGTATTTATGTATTGCCTGTTATAAAAGCTCAGGGTGGTTCATAACATAGTGAACTAGCATAATCCAGATTCCAGATACAGCAAATTAAGATTAAAATATACATGAAAAGCAAAATTAAAGCAACCAGAAACTACAAAATAATTTCTAGAAGCTTGCCTGAAAAAAACGAATCTTAGCAGTTTTCCTAAACTGGTCCAGTTTCTGGGATGAGTGGTTTTTCCAGAGGGCTAAAGAATTTGTGGAGAAGCTTTATCATTGTGTTCATGAACTAGGGAATAGAATACATCTTCATCCCAGTTCTTGCTACTGCTAGAATCCATTTGCTATTTACATCTTTAAAAATTAATTGCATTTAAATATATTTACATGCATAACATAAAAGCTTCATCAAAACTGATATTTCTCAACTCTGATTTGTTACAAATCACAGATTTGTTTGAATGAAATCTGGGAGCTGAGTTTAACCAAGAGAGTCGTGATTAATTTAATGCTTCTCTTCTTCTATGGATCTAATTATATCACTCAGGCAGGTTTACATTCAAGCAAGCCTATATTAAAGTTTTGTAGAGTAGGTGTGAGTCATTTTTGGAAGTGGCCAAGGCTTGCAATTAGCTTTGGGAGCAGGCCAGAGGCCCAGGGCAATTGAGGGTGAGGTGCAGGGGAAAAAAGGGCAGGACTTTGATTATATATATTATGCTTCCTTCTAAGCCTCATATATGTCTTGTCTTGTTGCAAAGTTCAAGTAACAAATATAAATACATACGTACGTGTGTGCGCGCACATTTGTAATTGTAGAATATTCAAGTATTTTCATGCGGTTTTATGAAGAAGTACAATAGTTATACTCAGTAGTGGGTGCTGCCAGTTCAGACCAGTTCGGGAGAACTGGTACTTCTGACCAGCGACTGGGCCCAGGCACCCACCGTGGGGCTATCATGTCCTATATAATCACCAGTTTTTCAATGCTGCAAGCACTTACATTTTCGGTTCTGGGTGAACTGGTTGTTACAGTATGTGACTCTCACCTCTGATTATACCCCCTTCATTTGTAAGCACTTCTTTCCAATAAACACTAGTCCTTACTGACCCATAGTATGCTTTTTTTTAAAAAAAAGCCCGTAAGACTAAAAACCTTAGTTGATATGATTAATTGCAGATTTAAAGTGTGGACTGTTGAACACATTTGTATTCCTTGGGGGGGGGGAGGGAGAATTAATGCATTGTTGCTAAACAAGCTCTGTGCATAGTTTAGATCAGGGGTGTCAAACTCAAGGCCCGGGGGCCAGATCCGGCCATAGGGTGCTTAGATCTGCCCCATGGGGCCACCCTAGAAACAGAGAAGGATCTGCCCATAGTGCTTCTGCCAGTGAAAATGGAGTTTGGGAGTGCTGCGTGCGGCCCTCCTGAGCTCCATTTTTGCTGGCAGAGGGTTGCAGGAGGCCATCACAGCCGAAAACTGAGCTTGGGAGCCCATTTCCACTGGAAGAGTGCTCAGGCCATCCCAGGTGCACCCGACATGAGTTATGTTGAGCTGCCCACACCCATCCCCCAAGGTCAAACACAACCTCAATGAAACTGAGTTTGACATCCCTGGTTTAAATGAAGCAAGGTAATTTCCCATCCAAGACATTATTTGTCTGTGCCATTTAGCCAAGAGAAACTCTTGTTTTTCTTAAATCATTTGAAACTATCACCTAGACTGTCATATTGATTTTTAAACTGGTAATTAAGCAAATAAGCATTTGGACTCCATTCTCATATGAAGTGACAATCCAACATAAATGCCGGAATAAATATCCAGCTATGCCAAAAATGGCAAATATTGTACAGAAAGCTAGGCAGGCATATATCTGATATTTTCACTAGTAGGTTGTATATGTGATGTAAAATCTGGTTTGGTTTTATGTCCACAGATATAGTATAGGAAGTAATCAGAATGATTGTTTGCTAAACTTAGTTTTGGAAAATAAAATTTAAAATTCAAACACAAATCATCAGGTGGAAATTCCAGATTTGTATGTGACATTTCATAAAGTTAAAGGACTTTAAACTCATTGGACGAATCAAAGCAACCTTTGAGTAGAACAGTACAGAAACACTTGAATGAATGAATGGATGGATGATCTCTTCATTGTTTTGAAATAGGAAAATTTACAAAATGTGTATTAAATACCATTGTTTTTTATTTATATTGGTCGTAAATTTTTAAATATGGTAAAAGTCAATTCTAAAAAAATGGAAAGAAAAAAGAAAAAGATGCAAGAAAAAGAGAAAATAAAGATATTAAATGTATGACTTCTGATGTCTTCAACAGCCTACAATCTTATAACCCTCCCTTCCTCTTAGATTTTATATAATTCTCTTCAACCCTTCCCCAATCCTCAATCACCTTCTTCTGCGCATGTGCAGGATGGTGGCGTTTTAGAAGACATGTCGACAGCGGGTCGGGTTTTTTCCTGGCCGGGAAGCCGCGGAGGTTGTTGCTGAGCTGCCCAGACCCACCGCCCCGCAGATTATCTTCCCGACAGCCGGACAGAGATCTTTGGGTCTTGCCAGACCCCCGGCTGCCGGGAACGGGGCTGAAATGTTGGGTGGGCGGCGGACAGCGGACGGTGGATGGCGGCGGCCATCTTGGCTGGGCGCGGCGTGAAGCAGCGCCCGCCGAGAAGAACGCTGAGAAGAACGGAGGTTGTTGCCGAGCTGTTGCCGAGCTGCCTGGCCCATTGCCGAGCTGCCTGGACCCATCGCCCTGTAGACCATCCTCCCGACAGCCGGATGGAGACCTGTGGGCCCTGCTGGACCCCCGGCTGCCAGGAACGGGGCTGAAACGCCGGGCGGGCGGCGGACGGCAGATGGCGGCGGCCATCTTGGCTGGGCGCGGTGCGGAGCAGCGCCTGCTGAGAAGAGCCGGGCCGGATCGCGGTTCGCTACCAGGCGGCCGCATAGGTCATCAGCAGCTGATTACCCAGCATGTTTGTTACCGGCGGAAGCGCCCAGCGGCAATGATACCAACAGTGGCCTTGATACCATCGGAGGCCATTACTAACGGTGATGAACGACGGTGGCCATTTTGGAAGGGCGCGGATTGGTGCACGCTAGAAATGGCCTGGCTGGACCGAGGGTTGCTGCAGCCGGTCGTCAGGACATCGGCGGCTGAGAGTGGGCCACTGATCTTTTTAGCGGCTCTGTTTAGCAGCACTGATACCAACGACCCAACAATTCATCATTGACCGCATTTGTCATCTTGGCGGATGGCTGGACGGTTTGCCGCATTTTTTTTGAGCGGCATTGTTACCGCCGGTTTGGATACGGACAGCTCTGGCAGGTGGAACTCTGACTTTAGTTGATGGGCGACATTATGGGCAGAATCCACCAGCCCAACTTCTATTCCATCTAACTGTTGCCCTACCGGCCTTCCGGCCGTTGTTTGTGACTGTTCTGGTTCTGCCCGTCGTCCGCGATACCATCTACCGACCTGGGAACTCTTCTCTCCCCGCTGTTATTTAGATCTTTATGCATGAAATATACGGCTGCCAAACTTCTTCGACTGCAAGGTTCCCCTGCCTCGCAGGAATGACCCTCTGGGTTATCGAGGGCCGGCCTTAACGAGGGGTCTTGGGACCCGGAGAGGTGGCATGTGAGGAAGAAGAATTTATGGGGTTTTGTACATAGGTTTTTTAATAAGGGTTTTTTAAAGGGGGGGAGGGAAGTGACGGGCGGGGGGAAGAATCCGTCGGGGAGGGTAGGTTCAGTCCCAGTTCACGGCGTTTTTTCATCAGGTCCGAGGGAGGGGGGTGAGGGGTACGTTCCAGAGGTGGAAGTTGGTTCCATCTGTACGGTAAGTGGGAGGGGCAGATATGGCGGAAGCAAGGGGCCGTATCGTTCGTTGGGAGCACGTGTTCGCTGTTTACAAGCGATCACATGCTCCGGCCCCCCAGTCTTTCCCCGTTCCCCAGAAGGTCAGGATCCTCAGAGCCCGGGCCTCCGGTTGATGTTGTGTAATGCCCGGTCCGTGGTTAACAAGGCCCCCCTGATTTGTGACCTTATTCAGGGGGAGTCCATGGACTTTATGGGCATTATGGAGACCTGGTTGGGCGCAGAAGGGGGGGTGCCCCTAGTTGAACTGTGCCCTCCAGGTTTCCGAGCATTCCATCAACCGAGGGCCCAGGGTAGGGGTGGAGGGGTGGCGGTTGTAATGAAAGAGGGTCTGGAGCCGAGAGAGACCACAGTCCCTCAGATAGCCGGCTGTGAATCCCTTCTTGTGAAGTGGGGCCATAAGAATCAGATGGGTCTGTTGATCACGTACCTGGCTCCTTGCTACGTGACTACAGCCCTGCCAGAACTACTGGAGGTGCTTGCCGGGGTGGCTGTTGAGATCCCCAGACTTTTGGTCATGGGTGATTTCAACCTGCCATCGGCCGGCTTGTCGTCAACAGTGGTTCAGGAGTTCCAGGCTTCCATGACGGCCTTGGACCTGATTCAAGTAACGGATGGCCCTACTCACACGGGGGGATCCACGCTGGATCTGATTTATATCTCTGGACAGTGGTTTAATGATCTGGTAGTAAGAGATTTAGTGACGATACCGGTGTCATGGTCAGATCATTTTCTCCTCCGCCTAGACTTTCAGATCGCTACTCACCACCGCAGGAAGACGGAACCAATGCGTTGGTTCCGTCCCAGGTGCCTGATGGACCCTGAGAGGTTCCAGACGGAGCTTGGGCCGTTCCCTGAGGATCTTACCCACGGCACGACCAAAGAACTAGTGGCGGCCTGGGAACAGGCCGCGGCTGGGGCTTTGGACCGTGTCGTGCCTTTGCGGCCTCTGACCCGGCGCAGATCTCAATTAGCTCCTTGGTTCTCTGAGGAGCTGAGAGAGATGAAACGCCGGAGAAGACGCCTAGAGAGTGCCTGGAGGTCCAGCCGCTCCGAAGCTGATCGGACACTAGTTAGGTCTTTTTCAAAGACCTACCTAGTGGCATTGAGGGTGGCGAGGCGTTCTTACGCCTCCTCCCTCATTGCGTTGGCAGATAATCGCCCGGCCGCCCTGTTTCGGGTGACCCGTTCCCTCCTTCACCAGGGGGGACGGGATGACCCCTTGCAGGGACGTGCCAAGGAGTTTAGCAGTTATCTATACGATAAAATCGCTCAGCTTCGGGATAGCTTGGACCAAGATTGCGATGATCCAGATGAGATGACTGAGGCTCGTCTTGTTGATGTTGTTTGGGATGAGTTCGATGTGGCTCCCGAGGACGTGGACAGGTTGCTGGGGAGGCTGCATGCCACTACATGTTTACTGGACCGGTGCCCCTCCTGGCTGGTGCTGGCCACTCAGGATGTGACACGAGGCTGGCTCCGGGGTATTATAAATGCTTCTTTGATGGAGGGGGTCTTTCCCGCCGCCTTGAAAGAGGCGGTGGTGAGACCCTTCCTCAAGAAGCCTTCCCTGGACCCAGCTATTTTAGGTAATTATCGTCCAGTCTCCAACCTTCGCTTTGTGGCGAAGGTTGTAGAGAGTGTGGTGGCACGGCAGTTCCCTCAGTACCTGGAGGAAGCTGTCTATCTAGACCCGTTCCAGTCCGGCTTCCGGCCCGGGTATAGCACGGAGACAGCTTTGGTCGCATTGGTGGATGACCTCTGGAGGGCCAGGGATAGGGGTTGCTCCTCTGCCCTGGTCCTGTTGGATCTCTCATCGGCTTTTGATACCATCGACCATGGTATCCTGCTGCGCCAGTTGGAGGGGTTGGGAGTGGGAGGCACCGTTTATCGGTGGTTCTCCTCCTACCTCTCCGACCGGTCGCAGACGATTGGCCGCAAGGCGCCTCACTTGTGGGGTGCCGCAGGGGTCGATTCTCTCGCCTCTCCTGTTCAACATCTACATGAAGCCGCTGGGCGAGATCATCAGTGGTTTTGGGGTGAGGTATCAACTGTATGCTGATGACACACAGCTGTACTTTTCCACCCCAGGCCACCCCAATGAAGCTATCGAGGTACTGTCCCGGTGTCTGGAAGCCGTACGGGTCTGGATGGGGAGAAACAGACTCAGACTCAATCCCTCCAAGACGGAGTGGCTGTGGATGCCGGCATCCCGGTACAGTCAGCTGCAGTTGCAGCTGACTGTTGAGGGCGAGTCACTGGCCCCAACGGAAAGGGTGCGCAACTTGGGCGTTCTCCTGGATGGGCGGCTGTCTTTGAAGACCATCTGACGACCGTCTCCAGGAGAGCTTTACCAGGTTCGCCTGGTCCGCCAGTTGCGCCCTTCCTTGACCGGGATGCCTTATGCACGGTCACTCATGCTCTCACTTCTCGACTGGATTATTGCAATGCTCTCTACATGGGGCTACCCTGAAGTGTACCGGAGACTTCAGTTAGTCAGAATGCAGCTGCGGGTGATTGAGGGAGCACCACGTTGCTCCCGGTAACACCACTCCTGCGCAGGCTGCACTGGCTACCTGTGGTCTTCCGGGTGCACTTCAAGGTGCTGGTTACTACCTTTAAAGCGCTCCATGGCTTAGGACCGGGTTACTTACGGGACCGCCTACTGTTTCCACATGCCTCCCACCGACCCGTACGCTCTCAGAGAGAGGGTCTTCTCAGGGTGCCGTCCGCCAAGCAGTGTCGGCTGGCGGCCCCTAGGGGAAGGTCCTTCTCTGTGGGAGCACCTACCCTCTGGAACGAACTTTCCCCCGGTTTACGCCAATTGCCTGACCTTCGGACCTTTCGCCTGGAATTGAAAACTTATTTATTTATATAAGCGGGACTGGCCTGATTTTTAAATTCTAAATTTTAAATTTTAAATTTTTAATGGTAATTTTACTGGGTATTTTATATGGTCAATTGGACGGTTTTAATTTCGGCCTTTTATTGAATAAGCTTTTTAATTGTTATTTTAATATATATATTAACTGTTTTAAATGAAGGCTGTACACCGCCCTGAGTCCTTTGGGAGAAGGGCGGTATAAAAGTTTAATAAATAAATAAATAAATAAATAAATAAAATAAATCATATTATTTTTCTTCTTTCAACAGAAAGTCCACAGTTGTTCAGTCTTTCAGAAGTTTGAGCATACAATAGCCCTGCATTTTGCTGAAGTTACCATACACAAAGTCAGTGTGCCATGATCTTTTTTAGTTCTGGTTCCTTCACAATATTTCATTTTAAAATCATTTTCATCATTGTGTGGATTTGTATCTCACAAGTCCCCCACACATGGTAAAGTGTTCCTTTGTGTATTTCACATTTTTAATACAGGTTTGAAATACCTTTGTACATTTTTGATACCTTCAGTCGTGGAATTTTCTAGTGCTTCCCATCCAAACACGAACAGGTCTGACCTTGTTTAATTTTTTTAAAATCAGACTCCACCACGGAATTTTACCACACACATTGGTCCATGACAAACATTTCTAAAATTTGTTAGAGAATGTTTTTGTTAATCAACCAAATTTCAGCCGATGTTTAAATCTTTGAATTCTCCAGAATATTGCATCAGGCTACATGGAGCACAAAGCAATTCTTTTATGAGTCTGTTATAGAAACTCTTCTTTCAAATCCAAGATACATTGAGGTTACTACATATATTGACAGTCTGCAATTGTTCCACTACTCTACAGTTGAGGCAAAAAGAAAATCAAATTTATTGTCTGTATATTTATACACTAAATATATGTAAATATATTTATATACTCACTAAAGTATGAGTACATTAGGATTTTTAGATTTTAGTCAAAAAGCATGCATAACTTAGAAAATTACCACCCCTAGCCACGAAAAAGTAGAATATAAATTAAAATGTTGAGTTCTCTTTCAAACTAAGCATTTCCTTTTAAGCATTTCCTAGCATCCAATATCATTTCATTTTTAATAAAAATGCCAAAGCAGAACAGAATATAGTTACCTTAAAAGACAGGGACATAATAATAGGGACTTTAGAATTCAAACAGACAAGCACCTGCCACATAATACCTCAGATTAACAACTGTTAATAAAGACAAAAAGAGAGAGTCTGGTTAGTGTACATCATATTGTCTGGAAGCAGCAAAATAGAAAAGAGAGAACTGGAGAAAATCACAAAATGCAAATTGCTCAAGTAGAAGTGGAAAGACCATGGCAAAAGAAAGCAAGAATAGTGGCAGTAGTAATAGGCGCTTTGGGTGAAATCTCAAAACATCTAGAGTACCATTTGAACTCCATCAGCACTGATAAAATCATCAGTCAATTGCAAAAGACAGCTTTAGTTGGAGCAGCTTATATTCAGAGCAGCTTATATCCGGTGATGATTTCTTTGACTTAGTATCTCAATTAAACAATATCCACTCCTCCCAGATCCTTGGGAAGGATCTGATAAGTGGATAAAAATGCCAGCTCTAGTCTAAAAGTGTGGATGGTGCAACAAAGCATCTTTATGTGCAAGAATTAATTAAGCAGTGGCTCAGCGAAGTGGTCTCACACTCAAGAAGAAAGCCTGTTTGTTTGTTTTTTGTTCCAAATTACTCTAATTAGTTAGTGACTTCCCACACAGTGCATGTGACTCCAAAGATATGAGCTGATCATTATTTGTATGGTCCACATTTGTTCAGCCTGATCTCATTATTGCCCTTAATTGCTGTAATCAGGTGAAAAAGGTATCAGGAATATAAATAGGGGTCAGTGACTGAGGTAATTTAATCTATTAGCAGTTTTTCTTCTTCGGTGAATTTTTAAAATGTTGGACATAAGGCATTGATTTGAATAGCTCTGCAAAGCTAAAATGTCAAGTTGGTTTGTCTTTGGCTCAGGGAACTGGTGAACATGGCCACTATGATTACTTTATGGTTCAATGTGTTGTGCAAATTCAGGCAAAAGGGTTAATTAGTAAACCAACCATCAGATGACTGGGTAATATGCAACCATTATCTCAAGGTTTATTGAACTAAGGTTCAACTCCAAATATTGCCAGAGCTCATCTCGGCATATAAAATACAAATGAAGAAAAGCAGGATATCAAGTACATTCATGTCCTGTGCCATATTTTTATTTTAACCATGGTTTCTTAAGTATCAAATGGTGGGTACATACTTTGCATTTTAAAGTTTAAAGCCACAGTCAGCTGGGCCACTGTACCAACCATATCATTAAATAATGATTTCTATTGAATAACCCACAATGGCTATGTTCACATATTGTATTAAGCCAAAACCAATATGTGTAAAACTGATTCTGGAGGGCACCCCTTAACACTGAAACAGCTGCAATACATTTCCATACATCAGATATTATAGAAAATGTTCCTGAACAGAAGACCAGAAACACAGATCTGTTTAGTTGCAGAATTTGAGGCTAGGCTGGGGAGGATGTTCCTGAGATAGAGTACATCTTGTTACAAAATGTTGCAAGGCAATCCTGCTTTTGTTAAGTTCCCTCCTGTTCATTTTGCTGAATGGGATATTGGACTTCTGCCAGGTGCATCCATAAAGGAGCAAAAAGTTCATAAAGGTGCATGCACAACATTCATTTTTTAAAAAAAAGGTAGGGCTTATTCTTGATTTTTTGATGCTGCTGACTTCTGCCCTAAAGTCTTTTTTTTTTTACTGCTGGCAGCACTACGAGGCACCAAAGATTTCAGAAAGACCTGAGGATTGTTGCCTAGCTTTCTTTCTAGAGATAAAATCTTGATTTTCTACTTAGAGGGTATTTCTCTCACACACATAAATACACACATTTTCTCACAAAGAGGCACAGCTGTTGTTTCCCTAAGCTGAAAACAGCAATAGCAATAATTTCAAAATGAAGCCTTTAAGGATGACTTCAGTGGCAAATTCAACTGATCAAGGTTTCAGTTCTAGGAACCTTTAGAGCTACCAGAGGATTTTCCTGGAACAGAAACTAGATCTTGTTGCAGACCTTGAAGTCTCTGGGTCAGCTGTGAATCTCTGTATCCTTATGCCTGGGTCTTTTAAAAATGGAAGACAGGCCTTTATTTCCAGGCTTCCAGAGGTTACAAGTCCTAAATGCACAACCTGAGGGGCATATGCCAGGTTACTGCACAAAGAGTGACATTCACAATCCGTGCCTTGTGGATGCAATATGTGATACACCAAAGCAGCCAAAACTCAAGCTTGCTCTCTTCAGCTGTTGATCAGATATTGCAATGAAGTTCCTACACAGCACAACACAATCCCCTGAACTCAGGTGGTTAGTTGTGCAGCAGCTTCCCAGGGCTTGAGACTTTAAGGCTGTGGTTGTAGAAAATTCTCTACTTTTAAGAAAGGAATGGATGCAACATTTGGGGGAATCATAAATAACAGGCTGAAAGCATAATAGGGAAAGGGTGTTGAGAGAGAAAACATAAGGCAGAAGGACAGTTTTTAAAAAATATTTTATGATGTAATTTGTTTTACAAAATGTAAAGTCATTTTGAAGTTGTGTTCAAAAATTACATTAATTACAGTGAACCTAAATTCCACCTCTCTCACCCTTCTGCTTTTCTTCAGCAGCTGCTAATTTTTATAGAAAGGTTTCTGTTTTGGATATCATCCATAATAAACACTGAAAGCATGTGCTTCACCTTAGGTGAAAACATTGGGCAATGGCTAAAAGCAGTGGTGGGATTCAAATAATTTAACAACCGGTTCTCTGCCCTAATGATTTCTTCAAACAACCAATTTGCCAGGCTGCTCAGAAAGTTAACAACCGGTTCTCCCGAAGGGGTGCGAACTGGCTGAATCCCACCACTGGCTAAAAGCATCTTCTCCAATCTGGGGCAGAGCCACCCAATGGCTAAAAGCATCTTCTCCAATCTGGGGCAGAGCCACCCAATGGAAGGATGATATTTCATCAGCCTGGCTGGATACTAGTTGAAATCCAATATTTCTGGAAGGTACCTAGATGGCATAAGGTGCTGAAGATGAAAACTCTTGAACTAGAAATACCTGGCTGCCTCATTTTCTCTTACCTTAAAGGCTTATGTGGATACAATGGAATGTTCTCCAAAGGATGCAATTGATTCTTCTTAGCAATAGATGAGATACAGGATATTAAGTTCATCTGCTATATATCTACTGGGTATGTTACTGAAACCCTCCTTTTTCAACCTGCTTAGAAGTCTATAAAAGGAAGATCAGTACAAGTAATCCTTGGTTTATGATAGCAATTAAGACTGGAACTACTGTCACTAAGTGATGTGGCCATAAAGCACAATGTCATCTGATCGCATCACTGATCGACAACAGCTCTGTCAATCCAGGCTGTCATCATTCATTGAGGACTGCATGACTACTGCATGACTACAATTTCTAATTTCCTGCCACTTTTCCCATTGGTTTGGAAAGCCAGCAGGAATTATCACAATAACATGACTGAGACTTGCTACAAAATTGCAATTTCATTAATTTAATGTAATTGCAAGCAGGCACAAGTACCTAAACTGCAATTAGAATACCATGAGGATGCTGTGATAGTCAGAATTCCAAAGACTGGTCATAAGTCCTCTTCATTCAGCACTTTGCAAGTTCAAATGGTCACTGAATAAATAAATGTAAGCTAAACACTACCTGTATATGATTGATGTGTTGGAGGAAATGCACTTGATAGTTCTATTTAATCATTTTAACATGTCTAAATTAATAAATCAATAAATCATGAGGATTCATTGCAACAGCCGAGGGCAAGGCGTCCCATCAGTTCAATATGTATTATGCAAATCATTATTCAATGTTAATTGTCTTTACTATATTTCTTATTTTAATCCCCAAGTGTTTATATACCAAGCGCAAATAATATTGCCCCTATGTATTCCATGGATCTCAATCACTAATTTATAACATCATGAGCTGTTTTATATTGAACCCTTGTAAAAAATATCATTACAGTAGAAATCCCAACTATTTAATCATGCTCCTCAATAGCCTTATTTTCAATGACTAAAAAATGTAATATAACTACAATAGCTTTCATATATTTTATGGAACATTTAATAATATAATTCCATGAGATTAAACACTGTCACTTTTACATAATGCAGGGAGTACTATGGCAATCATGCTGTCTAATGTGTTCATAATGGTATAAATGTCAGGATGGTTAATTAGGGTTCCAAATTCATGCTCTTACAATATGATCCATTTAGACAATTTATATAACTATGGCTTTTGAAATATTATAGCTACTATTAACACAAAAATAATTATCTTTTGCAATGTAGCCAACCTTTAATCATAAACTTCCTGAGTTTATTTTTATTTCCCAGTATTTAAATAATGTTTAGGATCATCCAACAGAGATTAGAACACTACATGAAAATGGAGATGCTAGATGTTCAAGCTGATTTCAGAAAAGGCCAAGGAACATGAGACATTATTTCTGATGCCCACTGGATAATTGCACGAGCCAAAGAATACCAAAAAGGAATCAATATGTTTTTCATTGATTACACCAACCATGTCAAACTGTGGATTCTGCTTAGGAAAATCACAGAACATCTCATTGTTCTCATGAGAAACCTATATAGGCAGTTCAGGTTGGATCATAGCAAAACAGAATGGCTTTTGGCTGGCAAGGAGTGAGACAAAGCCATATATTCTCCCCTTATTTATTCAACCTATATGCCGAATAGATATTGAGAAACTGGATTGGAAGAAGATGTGCAGTTTTAAAACAGGAGGATGAGACTAAGGCCAAACTAATGACAAGTATAGCAACCATTGTTAAAACTGACAGGATGATGGAGATTTTTTGTCTTTTAGGACTGACTGTCATAAAGAAAGCAGCAGCCAAGAAATACATCGGAAATTACTGCTTGGCAGAGTAGCAATGAAGGCCTTGGAAAAGAGATGTAATGTGTCTCTACTGATACAGTTGAGAACTGTACAGGCACTGTACATGGTTTTCCCTATGACACTGTTTGAAAGGAAAAAATTAGACTTTGTAAAAGCAGGATAGAAAAAGTATAAATGTTTTTGAACTTTCATGTAGGAAAATATTGCTTAAAATCCCCAGAAAAACAAACAAATGGATCATAGAATAAATCAAATTCTGGTCCCCACCTGATGGACAAGTGACCAGCTCAAATTATTTTTGGATACATTAGACAAAGGCCCACCCAGTGGTGGGATTCAAGTAATTTAACAACCGGTCCTCTGCCCTAATGATTTCTTCCAACAACCAGTTTGCCAAACTGCTCAGAAAGTTAACAACCGGTTCTCCCGAAGTGGTGTGAACTGGCTGAATCCCACCACTGGGCCCACCTCTCTTACGAATGCCATAAGAGGTGGAAGGAAAGTGGGGGAAAGAGGACAATAAGCAGTAAAGGGGATGTAATTATTGAATTACAGTAGTAATTAGTACATCCTTAGAAGACCTGAGGATAGATTGGGAACAGATCTTTCTGGAAAAGGTCTACGTGGTGACTTAGAGTCGACACCAACTTGATTACCCATGTGGTGCAACCAAAACAATCTGGAACTGAACACACTCAAAACCGTAGAAATGGTGGTAGACTTTAGGAAAAACCCTTCCATACTTCCACCTCTCACAATACTTGACAACACAGTATCAACAGTAGAAACCTTCAAATTTCTGGGTTCTATCATATCGCAAGATCTCAAATGGACAGCTAACATCAAAAACATCATTAAAAAAGGACAACAAAGAATGTTCTTTCTGCGCCAACTCAGTAAGCTCAAACTGCCCAAGGAGCTGCTGATCCAATTCTACAGAGGAATTATTGAGTCTGTCATTTGCACCTCTATAACTGTCTGGTTCGGTTCTGCAACCCAACAAGAAAAACACAGACTTCAGAGGATAATTAGAACTGCAGAAAAATAATTGCTACCAACTTGCCTTCCATTGAGGACCTGTATACTGCACGAATCAAGAAGAGGGCCGTGAAAATATTTGCAGATCCTCGCATCCTGGACATAAACTGTTTCAACTCCTACCCTCAAAACGACGCTTATAGAGCACTGCACACCAGAACAACTAGACACAAGAACAGTTTTTTCCAAGGCCATCACTCTGCTAAACAAATAATTCCCTCAACACTGTCAGACTATTTACTGAATCTGCACTACTATTAATCGTTTCATAGTTCCCATCACCAATCTCTTTCCACTTATGACTGTATGTCTATAACTTGTTGCTGGCAATCCTTATGATTTATATTGATATATTGATCATCAATTGTGTTGTAAATGTTGTACCTTGATGAAGGTATCTTTTCTTTTATGTACACTGAGAGCATATGCACCAAGACAAATTCCTTGTGTGTCCAATCACACTTGGCCAATAAAATTCTATTCTATTCTATTCTATTCATAACATCACTTTTATTAGGGGGAAAAAACTTCTGTTTCTTTTTTAAATGTTTGGTTAATTTTACCTTTTTTGCTGACTCTATATAGAGGATTTCATCAACTCCTCCCTGTAATGGCTATTAATTTTTTCAGCTCAAGCTAAATTCTGAACAGATTCCTGATTTTTACCTATCACCATCTCTTCCAGATAATAAGTCATAATTGTTGAACACATCACAAGTACAGTATAGTTTTTTTCCCCCCTCTTCACCCTTTATCTCACAGGGTACTGGAATAGCCCCAAGAAGGTTGTAGTTCACTAGATAATTTTTCATGGTTTTTCAACCAATTTTTATCTTGTAGGGTTACTGTAAAAGAAAAATTAGAGGAGCAAATGTATGCATAGTACTTTGGGTTTCATGGGGAAATTTGGGCTATAAATCTAAGAAAATAAAAGGTTGAATAAATTGTTTTCCATTTAATGCTAACAGTTATGTATCTCTTCTAAATTTTAAATATGCCTTAAAATTTCAATATACTGTTAGCCTAATTTTCCCTAATATTTTAACCATTTTTTTGGTGGATGTATGCAGCCATTTTCAGTCATTTCACCCTCTGAAATATTTGGTACTTAATAAGTTATTGTAAATTCTTTTTTATTATATTTCTCCAAATTAATTCTCCATAATAACTTGGCATTTTTCTCCTCTAGCCCTCCCTCTAAAATTACATTTAACAGTATTGAAACCTTGCATTTTCTGAACACTCAAATATGTTCTCAGCTTTTAAATATTTGATATCTGTGCTTTTCACTACTGTGACAGGTCTACAGGCATCACTTCCTGCTCTGAAGGATGGAACACAACCAGCTTTCGCTTACATACAATGAAAACACTGGTGAACATTTCCCTTAAATAAAGATGTTTCCAATTACACAGAAGACTGCTTTGTACCCTACTAACTCAAACCACTAGCCCCTCAAAGTTATTTTGCTGACATTCTGGAGACAGTTTTTCTGAAAAAAATCTCTCCCAATCTTATCCAAACTAGCCAGGTTCAAACATAGGATTTATTGGAAGGATTGGCCCTACTTGTGAGTTACAGTTATTCCCATCCACTAATGGAATTCTGTCTCAGCGTCATTTCACCATCTTGTTTTCTGCCATGTTCACAGCTATATTGCAGGAGCTGAAGCCAAAGCATAGAAAAAGGGAATGGACTGCAAAAAATCCAACATGAGCCAGAGTGACTTTTGAGTCAGCAAAAGGTGTATCTATTGGATGAACCACTTACTTAGTTCAGTGGATTCATAGGCTCCTTGAGGCATATGCTTAATGATTGGAGACGAGAGGATACTACACACAGTATTTTTCTAGTATAATCTAATATGGCTACTCTTGAATTTATAAACAATGACTTTGATAATGAAGATGATTATAGCAAAAATAGAAATATGGTAATTATAGAAACAAGTTCCCATTTTTTGTTTTTAAAAAAGGTTATTTCTTCCTTTTGAAAACTTCTTAGGCAGGAGAGACTTCCGCTGGCAACGCAGGCTTCGTGGACGTTCCTTTGGGATCGTCTGCCCTGGGTTTCGTCAAACCGTCCCTGACAGTGTAAATGGGCTGTCAAAAGGTTTGGAATTCTCTTCCCCGGGAGAAGGGGGAGGGAAGAGTGGTCAGGTTTGGGTAGAGCTCCCCGGGAGCCCCTGGAATTTAACCAGGGGATCGAAGGATGACAGCTCCCCTTTAGCCTGACGAAGCTCCGTGCCCAGGGTGCTTCTGTTTATACAGAACGAGAAGCCGCGACCATCTCTGTGCCAAGATTTATTTTTAAAGAGAACTCAACACAGACAGAACAAAGTAGGAGGACTAGCAAGAATTTGCAAGTAATAAATCTTAACTTCAGCTCTTAAATAGCTTTCCTTTGAACTAACTTTCAACTTGAGTGGATTTAAAATGGTGTTTGCAATATACAAAGGAAAGTGAAACTATAAAAGGACAAAGGAAGAGAAGAACATAACAAGCTACTTTTTAAATGGAATGAATAAGAACTGTTAATGATTTTTTTCTTTTTACCTTTTTCTTTATCACAATGTTTAAGAAGAAAAGTTTATTGAATTTTTTCCCCTCTTTTTGGTAGATTTTACAGTTTAAGAATGGCTCTTAAGCAAACAGAACTAACTACTAAAATCTTGGAAACTTCTTCCCTTCAAATATGGAATTTTTTTTTTTATAGGAACTTTTGGAGGCTTATCTTTTCTTAATAAGTTTTTAAACAAGAGATTTTTACACCAATATATTAAAGATTGGAAATTCTTTATTGTTAGATGTTAAGCTGATTGGTGAGCAGATGGTGGAAAATGTGTAAGATAGAAGACAAGGGGAAGGAGAATGCTTAAGATGTGATTTTGATGGTATTTTTTTTAAAATATATATATATAGGGTTTAATATTTACAACTGACTTATCTTGGGTATAAGGTGTTACTATTTGATATATGTGAGGTATAAAGGAATGGGAAGATGGAATATTGTTTAACTTTTGGAGGACAGATAGAAAAAATTATGGATGTAATGTTGTTATTTGGTTAAATAGAATTTAATTGTTATAATTGATATATTTTGGATATAAGTTATAATTTTAATAATGTTATTTGACAGATGTAAGGTAAATTGAAGAAATATTAATATTAGCAATGTTATTTGATTTATGTAAGTGATATTAAAGATATGAGAAGATAGAATATTGTTTATTTTTGGAGATTGGATAAAAATTTAAGAATTTAAGCTGGAAATATGAATTATATTTGGGAGACTGATTAAGGAAGAAAGGTATATTATAAAAGAATTTCTGATGAATACTGGAAAATGGAATACCGTCTTGGTTTTGATCGATGAAGATTGGATATTAAAAACTATAAGATTCTGAAGACTTCAGGAGTGGAATGGATTGATATATATTTGGTGTTAATTGATGAAGATTGGATATTAAAAACTATGTATTTTATTGATGAACTGGAAATACTAATTTAATTGGAAGATTCTGAAGATTTTAGGAGTGGAATGGACTGATATATAATGGACTGGAAGAAGAATGTACTTTTTTGTTTCTGGAAGGGGAGTTAAGGTCTTAGAGAGAGGAGTGACTATGGATTATGACTTATGTTGTATTTTAATTTATGATTGTTAATCTTATACCCTGTACTTTGTTCTGGGAAGTCTTGGGGGTGGGAGGGGAGGGAGGGAAGGGGAGAGGGGAGATGAAGGATCAATGTAAAGGAATGATTGAAAATATGTAATTAAGAAATAGAAATAATTTGAAATGAAATCGGGGCTGCTCAGCTGCCATTTCAGAAGGGAATGGAAAGGGAGAGGAGAAAGTGAAGGAAGAAAGTAGGTAGGAAAGAGAAAGGTAGAAAAGGGGAAAAGGAGAGGAAGAAGAAAGGGGAAAGAGAGAGGGTTAGAAAGGGTGGAAGAGAAGAGTAGGGAAGGAGGAGAGGATGTAGAAAAGCGAAGGAGAGGAAGGATGAAGAAAGTAAAAGAAAGTAGAGAAGGGAGGAGGAAAGGTTTGTTAAGGAAGGAAATGGTAGCTGGGCAGGTCCAAATACGTAACAAATGAAAGTTAATGACTAATGTTGAATAAGAGACTGTATATTGAATAGGCTGTTGGAAAATGGAAATAAAACTTTTTTACTAAAAAAAAAAAGAAAAAGAAAACTTCTTAGGCAGGGAAAATCAATGCTGTAATTGAGTAATCTTGTACATATTTACTCAGAAATAAATTTCACTAAGTTCCATTAAGATTGTGCCCAAATAAATTTAGATAATATTGCAACCTAAATAAGATAGAGAATTCATTGTCCCTCAACATAAGATACAGCTGTCTCTGCATGGTATTTTTGTATGTGATGGGTTGATATTTGACAATAGTTGATATATGTCATGTAAAGACATTCTTAGTACTTGACAATATTTGATGAATGACAAGTTCTCGATTGTTTGCCAAAGTAATCAAGATATGCCAAGAAAGCTAAAACATTCTTATTGAGTTTGTTTGGTTTTTTTGCAAACTGTCACCTTCAGAAATTTAAAAGTAAATCTGGCAATGTTCCCTTTCATATTTACAATACTGTGCATCTCAGTTCCGTAAGTATGAAGAAGTTGTGACTATTATCTTTTATTCTGTGCAGTTCTGCTTCTCTATATTGGTCCCATTATTTCTAATCATCACTTCACTTTTATGGATGAGCTGTCCATGCTTCACACTTTAGCTTGGTGTCCTCCAGATCTGTTGCAACAACAGCTTTTTGAATTTTCAGCCAATTTGGAACCCAGGAAATGCAAAAAGTTGGTTTCAATTGACTATTGAGAGTTGACTCTCTACTCCCCTGCAGCCACTCATGCCATCTGTATTTTCTTCTCACCCAGGTTATTCTCTTCTGGTTCAACCTAGCTGCTGCTTCTATTGGTGATGAACACTGTAGAAATCTTTCTTCTGCCAACAATATTACTGGTAAGTAAGTTTCAATTATTTGACTTATTCTCTATCAGACCGACACATTGTCCCACTTGATGGATGATCATTTCCTGAGAACAGCTCAAGTAATCACCATGGACTGGCTGATTTCTAGAATCTGAAACTAGAGACTATGAAAGGATGTAATGACCACACCTTTCTGGAATGAAGACTAAGGTACCTGGCTAACTATGCAGCCTTGGTATCTGGAACCATACCTATTAGCCTGATTTTAGTAGGTGTAAATTTGTCATCCACTTTTTTTTAATCCCAAAGATATATTTCACATCACATTGTGTAATGTGAGTTTTCCCAAGCCCCTTTTCCCATTTGCAGATTACAATCAGAAATCAAAGATGGCATTCTCCATAAATTTAGGACTAAAACTCTCATAATCCTCAGATGTAATGCCCATTAGCACCAGATTGAGCAAGCTTGGTTTAAACATTTTCTCAGTGGCCCACAGATAGAGGCCTTAACCTGTAACGGGCTTTGTCCGTAATTCTCAATATTTGGGAGGTAAGCAGAGATAATAAATTAAAGATCATGGATGTTGGTCAGGGAACATTCTTTTCTGATGAAAGGACTGTTTGTTCAAGAGCTGTGAAGGAGAGGATAATTTCTCTACTCAGCAGGAATTAAAAGCCACAACTAACATTTTGACAAAGAAAATGTCTCTGATAGAAGAAGCTGGGGGGAAATTGTGGATGAGCATTGCTTTGTCTGTTGAGATTGGGGTGCTAAATTCAGGTTCTGACAATTTACAATTTGGAACTAACAATTTACACTGCAGTCTAACCAGAAATAAATTTTTCTATTTTTGTTGTTGTCTATTTCCAATAAGGTGTGCAGAAGGGCTCTCCTGATTAATGTTCCATCCAGCATGCTGGCTGAGTTCCTAACAGAGGCCTGCAGCCGGTTTGCTCCAATAATAAAGGCACGTGCAGGCATATGGAATCTGGTGACTGCATTGTTTTTAAGGAGTTATGACCAATTATTCACTGTTCCTGAATACAATGCACTGAAGATCCAGTCCCTAGTGCCAGTTTTTCTTCATTTTGCCTGCCAAAAATTCTTGATTATGTCCTTCAGGCCTACCCATGATCTGCAATTAGCACCTGAATCTGAACTATCTTTTCATGTGCCATTGCTTTCTTTCTCTTAAAATAAGAAACCTTGTTTATGTTGCTTTGGTCAAAATATCTCTGAGGTCCAGGTTCTGGACCTGTATCTGCTGCAGGTTCTGAGATCTGTATCTGCTACAGGTTTCTTTCAATATTCATAGGAATTTCCCTTCTTCCTATAAGATTAGATATTTATGGGTGCAATTTGAGTGAAATATAGAAGAGGACATAGTTTTGGGGTACATGTCAACAACATACCTGATCATGCAAAGTTTTGACAGTCAAGAAGGTCATGAAGTGCAGAAAAGAGCTGCATTGGCACTCACTTAATCACCATTATTGCTGAACATATGTTTTTTTTTTAATTCAAAAAGTTTTACAAAAAAAATTTTTCCCCCTTTCCCCCCCTCCTCTCCCCCTCCCTTCACAACCCCCCTCCCCCCCCCCGACTTCCCGGAACAAACACAAGGTATAGTTAAAAATAAAACAAACATATGCTAAAAAATTTTCATCCCAACTTAATTATACCCCTACAATCATCAATTCCTAACTTCCCCCGAAAACAATCAAAAATAATACATCATAATCATTCAAAAACAGTCTGATAACTCTTAGTCTGATATCTACATTGAATATAGTCAATCCATTTTTTCCATTCCTTTAAGTATCTTTCTTGCGTATTGTCTTTCAAAAAGGCTGATATCTTCGCCATCTCAGCCAAATTGGCAACTTTCAATATCCATTCTTCTATTGTAGGTACTTCTTTTTTCTTCCAGTATTGTCCTATTAGTAATCTTGCTGCTGTTATTAGATTTAAAATCAATTTAGTCTCAATTACTGTACAATCCGTAATAATTCCCAACAAAAAAAATTGTGGCAGGAACTTTATCTTCTTTTTCAAAACATTTTGTAAGATCCACCAAATTTTTATCCAAAAGGCCTTTATATCCTTACAAGCCCACCAAATGTGAAAATATGTAGTGTCATCACAATTACATCTCCAACATTTTGCTTGCATATCTGGATACATACACGATAATTTTTTAGGATCTAAATGCCATCTATAAAACATTTTATAAAAATTTTCCCTCAGATTCTGTGCCTGCGTGAATTTAACATTTCTAACCCAAATTTTTTCCCAAGTTTCCAATAATATTGGCTCCTGAAAATTTTGTGCCCACTTTATCATACAGTCCTTTACCAAGTCCCTTTCAGAATCTATTTCAAGTAACACATTATACAATCTCTTTATATGCTCCTGAGACTGATTTCTAATTTGCTTTACCAAATTTCCCTCGTTCTGCTCTATACCAATTTTCTGATCTTCCTTCCATCTAGCACATAGTTGCTCATATTGAAACCAAGTATAATTTTTCCCTTCCTCTTTTAATACGTGCAGAGATTTTAATTGCAAATTACCTCTTTCAGTATACAAAAGATCTTTATATGTAATCATTTCCTGATTCTGTTCTATATTTATATTCTCTATTGTATGTCTAGGACTTGCCCATATAGGAACCTTATAATTTAGTTTATAAGAGTATTTTTTCCAAACATGCAGAAGAGCAGTTCTTAACACATGATTTTAAAGGCCTTATCCACTTTTTTGTTATAAATTAAATATGCATGCCATCCATATAGCAAGTCATAACCTTCTATATTCAAAATTCTTTCCTCCGTTAAATTAAACCAATCACTTATTGTAGAGAGAGCAGCTGCTTCATAGTATAACTTAAAATTGGGCATTTTTAAACCTCCCCTTTCCCGAGAATCTTGAATTATTTTCATTTTAACCCTAGCTTTTTTACCTTCCCATATAAATTTGTTAATTCCCTTCTGCCATTCCTCAAGATTCTTATCTTTCTTAATTATTGGTATCATCTGAAAGAGGAATAAAAATCTAGGTAAAACATTCATTTTAATAGCAGCAATTCTCCCCAGCAAAGATAATTGCAATTTTTTCCAAACAATCAACTCCTTCTGAACTTTTTGCCATAAAACCTCATAGTTATTCTTATACAATTTCACATTTGACGATGTAATATAAACCCCTAAGTATTTAACCTTCTTTACAATTTCAAATCCTGTTATTTCCTCTAGTTTTTCTTTCTGTTGTCTGGCCATATTTTTTATTATCACTTTTGTCTTTTTCTGATTTACCTTAAACCCTGAAACCTTCCCATATTGATCAATTATTTCCAACAAAGATTTACTAGAATTTATAGGGTTTGTTAAAGTAATCACCAGGTCATCTGCAAAAGCTCTTAGCTTATATTCATGTTGCCTAGCTCTAATTTCCTCTATCTCCTTTATTTCTCGTATTTTATCCAATAATGGTTCTAGAGTTAAAATAAACAATAATGGTGATAAAGGACATCCCTGTCTTGTTCCTTTCCCAATCTTAAAAGGTTCTGTTAAGCTACCATTGATTATAATCTGTGCTGTTTGCTCTCCATAAATTGCCCTAATTATTCTTGTAAAACCATCTCCAAATTGCATCTTTTCTATTAATTTAAATAAAAAATCCCAATGCAGTCGATCAAAAGCTTTCTCTGCATCGAGAAAGATAAATGCTGCTGGAATAAAATTTTTCTTTTCTAAATACTCCAGTAAATTAACAATCTGCCTAACATTATTCCTCATCTGTCTCCCTTTTATAAATCCAGATTGATCATTATGAATTCTTTGCTGCAAGATCAACATTAATCTATTAGCTATTATTTTAACAAAAATCTTATAATCATTATTTAAAAGTGAGATTGGCTTATAGTTCCCAGGTTTAGAACAATCCTGTTCCTCTTTTGGTATCAATGAAATAAAAGAGGTTCTACATGAGGGGGGAATTCCCCCTCCTAATTGTATCTGATTAAATAATTCCTTAAGTGGACCTAACATCTCATCCTGTAAATTCCTATAATAACTAACAGTGAGCCCATCCGTACCAGGAGTTTTCCCCATTTTTAATTGTTTAATTACCAAAATAATTTCTTCACAGGTTATAGGCCGATTCAGTTCATCCGTTTGTTCTAAAGTTAAATTTTTAATCTTATATTCCTTCAAATAATTATCAATATCCCTGTTCAATATATTATCTTTAAGATATAAATTTGTATAATATTCTAAAAAAGCTTTTTTAATTTTATCCTGTTGATATCTCTCTTTGCCTTTATATTCTATTTTTTCTATAGTACATTGTTTTTGTCTTTTCCTTAAGGTGTATGCTAACCACCTACCAGGTCTATTTGCATTACAAAAAGTATTATGTTTGGCATATTGTATATTTGTTGCCACCTGATCAGCCATTATCATATTAAATTGATTCTGTAATAACTTTATTGCATCTTTAAGTTTTTGATCATGCGGGTTATGTATTAATAATTGTTGTTTCTTGTAAATTTCCTCTTCTAGATACCTACGCTGTCTTTGTTGCTTATTTCTCTGTCTATTATTAATATATATTAATACACCTCTCATAAAAGCTTTACTGGCGTCCCAAACCATTTCTATCGATGTTTCGTTATTCAAATTATAATCAAAAAATTCTTTCATCTGCTTTTTACATTGATTTACATTATCCTGATATCTAAACAAATTTTCATTTAATCTCCAAGTTCTTCTACCTTCTTTTCCATATTGCAATTCCATCCAAACAGGACTATGATCAGACAAACATCTTGGAAATATCTTAGTTTTCTTCACCCTAAAAAGCAAATCATTAGAAATTAAAATAAAATCAATACGTGAGAAGGATTGATGCCTATCAGAGAAAAAAGTATAGTCTCTTTCCTCCAAATTCCGCAGTCTCCATACATCTCTCAACTCAAAATCTTCTATCATGTCAAAAAAGGATTTAGGCAGCTTTGCATGTGCAGGTATCTTCTTAGAAAAAATTCTCTTGTCCTTTCGTGTATCTATTACTCCATTCCAATCTCCCAATATAATACACGATTTATAATCCCATAGAATCAATTTATCATACAACATTCTATAAATTTTTTCTTGTTGCTGATTGGGTGCATATATACCAAACAAGAGGGTCCTTTTTGTTTCTATTGTAAGTTCAATAGCAATATATCTTCCGTGAATATCTGCCTCTATTAACTTGGCTGGTATATCTTTTCTCAAATAAACCACTATGCCATGTTTTTTCTCCAAAGCTGAAGCAACAAAATGTTTACCTAACTTTGAGTTTATTAAATACTTTTGATCTGATAGTTTAATATGTGTTTTTGTAAGCAAATCACATCATTTTTAAATTGTTTCAAATAATGAAATATTTTTCTTCTCTTCTGAGCTGAATTCAAACCATTGACATTCCAGGTCAAGATTTTATTTGCCATTACTGGCCTGCTGAAGCTTTTGAGCGATCAGCTGAAGATCGTCCTCCCGTATCTTCGGCCGTGCTCCTCCCACCGCTTCTGTAGCAGAATCCTGAACTTTACTTTGAGTTTGTTGCTCCTTTTCTTTACACTTAAGGGCTCCCCTCGTCAGTCTTTGTTCTTGTGGTTGTTCCTCAGATGGTAACATCACTGGAATCACCTCAGCTTCCACACCCATTTGAGTCTCTTGAATTCTTTTTTCTATTATTTCTACTTCAAGTTTCAGCACGGTAGAAAGAAAATCTTTGGCCTTAAGCACTGTATCAATACGATATCTCCTTCCTTGATAATACACTGTCAAACCAACTGGAACCTCCCATCTAAATTGAATCTGGTATTTCTTAAGTTCTTGTGTAAAAAATGTAAAGTCCTTTCTATCCCTTAACATCTTGGGAGGAATCTCTTTCAAAACCTTCAACTCCTGTTCTCCTATTTTCAAGTTTTTCTGAAAAGCAACTTGCAAAATTTGATTCCTCACTGTTCTTTTCAAAAAATAAACCACAATGTCTCTAGGAAGTTTCTTCTGCCTAGCAATCCAGGAATTAACTCTATAAATTTTGTCAATTTGATAAGCAACCTCTTGTGGATCAAGTTCAATAAATTCAGCCAGAGCTTCTGATAAATTTTTTTTTAAATCTTCCCCTTTCTCCTCATTCAAGCCCCTAATTCTCAGAGCTCCTTCCATCATTCTATACTGCATCACCACCACTTGATCTTCATTTTTGTCCAATTTGATTTGCATTCCCCCCATTCTATTTTCTATTTGCTGATTTGACTGAGCAATTTCTTGCACCTCCTCCTTCACCACCTCCAGTTTTTTTGCCAAACCTTGAAAAGCCATCAAAATATCTTCTCTTATTTTTTTATTATTCTCTTTTATTTCTTCTCTTATTTTCTCATTATTATCCATAATCTCCTTAAACCTTTCTTCAAACACTTTCCTTGCTCTTTAATCAGATCTTCTAAAGCTGGTTCAGAACCCTTCTACCCCCAGTCTTAGGTGGTTTAGTAGCCATTTCAGTTTTAAAATTCACAAAATATAAGTCTAGAAACTTCTTTTCCCCTTTAAGTATAGGAGAGCTCACTTCACTTCATTAGAATCCACACATAACATTTCTTATCTTCTTAGTTACACAGGCTGTTTAAAATTCCATTCTTTACTTTCACTCCCTTTCAGGCGCCATCTTAAAGAGTCAGTTGAAACAAAGAAAAAACAGTTTCTCTTTTTAAAAGGGTAGAAGTCAGGAAATCAAAAATACTTGCAATCCAATAGTTGTCCACTCGTGCTCATTCCGTCTGCTTATAGAAATCCATAAAGATAAGACAATTAGCAGAGATGGACACTTTCTTCTTTTCCTGCTTTTGCAGGAGCGCACTGAAGTCGGAGCTTATGGCAGGATGATTTATGGGACTCGACCCTCAGGGCTCTGTTTAATAAAAAACAAAGCCCCTGGGGAGATCTACCACCACACCCCCGCAGCTCTTATCTTTTCCCTTTCATCCAGGGAAAGAGATTAAAGCCGGCTTTTCCTGGCTTTTACGATGTTCAGTACGGAGCCCCTTAATTAGGAACTCAGCGAAGAAGGTGGCGCCACCGGAAGTCCTGAACATATGTTTGATAGCTCTGGGCAATGCTGGTTAAAATCTCTTTTTTACCAAGCTTATATGCATAGTGCATAAATGGCACCTGTTAATTTATATTAGTTCATTCGTAAGTAAATTTCCTCCCTAATTAACAAGCACTCTTCACCATTCTTACCCCTTGGCTTGAATTATCTTTGCTAATCCATTAAATCATGAGGAGCAATTTTGTCAGCATGTGAGCATGAAGGAATTCTGATTTAAGTCATTGTAAGAGAAATGGAGAACGTGAGGAGAACAGCTGGAGTTTGGCAGATAAGAAGTGAGAACAGGGCGGTTGCTCAGCCTTGCCACCCCAGTTTCTTAAATTCTGTGCCAAATCCAACTAAGTTTTATATTTCAAACTAAAGATCATGTTCATTGTTAGTGCATTTGCTACCAGCATCTCCTGAATCAGATTAATTATTTGTTGAAAAATAGATACACATGAAGCTGCAGAGAAAATGTGTAGAGCTGTCCTAACCGTGTTTTCCCCAAAATAAGACCCTGTGTTATATTTTTTTGAACCCCAAAATAAGTGCTTGGCCTTATTTTCGGGGAGGTTTTATTATTTTGGGGCACTTGGAGCAAGATGGGGCTCCTCTTGTTATCTTACCTGATTTCCAGCTCTGCATTTAAATATTTTCGAGGAGGGCTTATTTTTGAGGGGAAGCTTATTTTAGCACATGCGCTCAAAAGCCTGATTGGACTTATTATCAGAAGATGTCTTATTTTTGGGGAAACATGGTACAGAGTTTTGCGAATCAGGGAAAAGCTTGATTATTTAGCATTTATCTTTATATATTTAGAACTTGTTATCCTTTGTTTATTTTATTTCATACGTGTATTTCATAAAATCAAACATATAAAGTATTTTTCTAAAATACATTATTGTATTAATTATTATTTATTTAATATTTCTAAGCACTTTTTATATTTGCATTTTGGACAGTTTACTTATTTTAGGATGACCATAATCAATTTTAGCTAACCATGTCACCTCTTTCCCGATCATAAACTTTTCTCATAAATCACAGGCACTCACCCTAAATGGCACTTTGAGCCATTAAACAGGCAGCTGCTCACTGGAGCATTGAAAAAGAAGGGTCAAGATACTAGTACAGTCTTTGACAAGGTGCCAGAAATTGTTTAAGCAAATCACATCTCGATCCAGACTTGAATAAGTTTGTGAGTGAGAAAGAAGAAGAAAGGGAAAGGCAGGTTTTTGGGATGTAATGGTTCTATAATGATAAAAATCAGTTTTTCTGCAGTGGTTTAAAGTAGGGGTTTCCAACCTTGGCAACTTTAAGCCTGGTGGACTTCAACTCCCAGAATTGTTTTGCTGGTTGGTGAATTCTGGGAGTTGAAGTCCTCCAGGCTTAAAGTTGCCAAGGTTGGAGACCTCTGCTTTAAAGTGTCAGTCAAGGAACTGGGAGACTGTGAATTCTAGTTCTAATAACAGGAGATTTAAGTATACAAAATATCATTGTTACTGATTTAAAAACCCTGCATTAGTGTATGCAGGGTCTTGGAGACAAGGGTTTCATTGAAACAATGTACTACCTAATTCTCCCTCTTCTCTATTTCTGATTAAAAACAAAAAAGCTTTTCGTCTCTCCTACCAGCTCTGCTATGCTTCTAACCCAAAACCAATAAAGCCATTTTTAAATTCATTTGAAACTTGCCAAATTCCATTTAGTGCTGGAGAAAGGGTAGTTTTCCACATTTAGTAGCTTTAGAGTGCTGGGTAACCAATCCTACTGTTCACAGCCAGTCAGTATTACAGATTGGAGATTTAGCTCAGCATCAGAGTGCACTGAGGATACCATTTTGAAACAGGTTGCCATGGGAGGTCTTTATTTGTTATGCCACTGAGTCAGCCATCCTAATGTGAATCCTTCTGGTAACTAGTGGCATCAGCTGCTCTAATGTGTTAGAACATGCAGAAATGTCTGAATTAAGAACATGAATAAACATTTCATCCAATATTCCAAAGCATTTGGCCTACATCTACCTTGGAAAGATTTTAGAACCTTCAGTGATTTATGAAATACTATTTCTGACCAAATTAAGATAATGGGATCATCAATATCATGAGGGCTTTGAAACAATATTTTACTCATTGAGCAATCTGAGAAAGTTTCTGTTTGTTTTTGACACAAAGGGCTAATCTTTCTCTGTTGCTTGTGAAAATGAACAGGAGTAGCAGAAACTAAAAGTGGGAGAAGTGGGAAATTATTAAGAGCCAGAGTTTCTCAGGGTATGAATGCTATGTTGAGACTCCAGGCAGGCTCTACTAACTACCAGCAGACTTTGTCTTGATTGATCTCCCACAATTTACAACATTGGGAAGAAATCTTCACATATCTGCTCAGGGATCAGAGTGATATCCTCCATCCTTATTGACAAAATCTGTCATGATATTCTTACTGATAAACTGGTAATGATAAAATGTGGGCTAGATTATACAACTGCTAAATAGATTTAAAATTTGTGAATGACCACATAAGATCCTCATAAATGTCTCCATTTGGAGAATAATACAGAGTATTAATTTGGAGAATAATACAGTGCTAAATATATCTGTCTTTATCCAAGTTTTGGTCAAGATTTTATTAATGCTTTAGAATAAGTGATTGAGGGGATGATTATCAAAAGCAGAGATGATACAAAAGTAGGAAAAATTTAGAAGTGAAAAAGAAGAATATAAAAAGATCTAGACAGGCTTGAACTGTGAGCTGAAGTAATTTAACAGCGAGAAATGTAAAGCCCAGGGAGAAAAAAATAATAAAGTGAATTTATGTAAGACACGGGGTGGTGTGTGTGTGTGTGTGTGTGTGTGTGTGTGTGTTGTGTGTGTGTATAAGCATAGTTTGGCAGTTGTATATATGGAAAGGATCCAGGTGTTTTAGTATACACTATAATGCAGTTGTTAAAAAGGCAGATACTACTTGGGGATGCATTCATAGGAGCATAGAAAGTAATTCCTACTCTATTTTGCAGTGGTCAGATTCCACATCAAAAGCTGTATTTAATTCTGAATACCAGAATCTAAAAAGAATTGGCAAACGGAAGCAAGGAAGGCTATCAAGATTTTGAAGAGATTGGAATTCAGTTCTATCAGGAGTGAGATATATTTGCCCTGTAGAAAAGAAATCTGTTCAGACACCTAGAGTGATCACATAAAGGAATGGACTTATTCTCTCTTTCCCAGAGGACAGAACCAGCCCCAAGGGTTGAAATTATAGGGAAGGAGATTCAGTTTACATAATCCTAACCCAGTGGTAGTCAACCTGGTCCCTACCGCCTATTAGTGGGCGTTCCAGCTTTCATGGTGGGCGGTAGGGTTTTTCCCCGATATTGAAGCACTTCCCTTTTTTAAAATTTAATTGACTTTTTAAAAAAAATTCATAGCATTATTTAAAAATATTTTCATTAGGTTTTCATAAAATTCCCCGTGACAATTTAAAATTCTGAAAATATACTATTTGTATCGCCTGTGCATAAGTTTAGTTCACATTACGTAAGTGGAACTAAATGGCACTATAGTGCGACTGCAAACAAAAGACCCTCGTCCCAGAATAGCTTGTGCATCTCCCCCCACACCACCCAGCTGTAACAGACAAGCAGAGCTGGTAGCCAGCACCCTCCCCACCCCAATCCACGATGCGCAAGAGGCATGCGCAGACAATGATACATGGCGCATTACTGTGGAACCGGTGGGTGGTTAGAAAATTTTACTACTAACAGAGATACAAAAGTGGGCAGTAGGTATAAAAAGGCTGACTACCCCGTCCTAACCCTAATCCTTCCAACCTCTTGATGTTACAAATTCCAGGTGATTCTGCTAACCATCAGTCACTTGGCCAACCCCTTGCTTATATATCTACATTAAACAGCTACCCAGATATATTGGCTAATCCTAACCACAGAACTATTAGCCCAGCAGGTGGGAAAGAATCCCCTCCAAAATGAATCTTCTCCCAATAGCTACCCCAGCAGATTCTGCCACAATGGTAGCAGCAACTTCAGTAGCATTTTTATGACAGATGCCTGCTTTCTTGCCAGACAAATGGAACAGAAACCCAAGCTAGGTTACTGCTTTCTTTGCTCAAAGCAAACTGTATATGTCTCATAATTTTCTTGCTGATCAAGGAAAGGTAGCTTTCTTGATAAATCTCACTGACTTGCAGGGATTCAAAATAGGCAATCCACTTATTGATCTAAAATAATCTGGATTATGCTAACCTGTGACATATCTGAAATAAATCTTAGGGATCCTGTCAGGCATGTGATTGCCAATAAGATCCATTGCTTCTGATGTAGGCCCAGAGATTCATCCACGCATACAGAATGTGTACTGGAATGAAAGAGGCTTAACTGATCAGTTAAAGGAGGCCTGTCTAATGAAATCTCAGATGAACTAATACTTCAAGGGGGCTCAATATGACGACTATTTTAACACAAGTCTGTCTGAGCATAGATGGGATGATCAAGGACAAGTGGACAAATGCAAATGGGAGAGGAAGATGCTACTATTCATTTTCCTTTCCTTCTCCTGCTACATCTGTCTGCACATTGGAGACTTCATAGATTGAATCTATGCACCTAGGAACACAAAAAGGGATCTCACTGTCTGGAAGTTGCACTCTCATGCACAAAGATTATGCTTATATGGTGGAGAGGTTGACCGTTTCTCATGAAAATCTGGTTACATCAACCCCATTCAAATATTAGCAAACTGATATTGGGGGATATGGCATTTTGCTACCTAATGCTATTCAGGCATGTCAGGAAATAATGTGGCCCCAGCTTGTAGAAATTAAGTAGAGTCCAGATTTTTTAAAAAAATTAATGTTAATATACGTTTTATTATTATATTTTTATATCACATAAAAAATTCCATATCTATCTGAACAGTGTGTTGTCTGGACACAGTTTTAATTGTGTTTAATAATGCCATATTAATCAACATTAATTATAATAATCATAATAAACATATCAGTAATAATCGCAAAATAGCAATATAATTATTTTATCTATCTTACAAAATTTTCAATTCAAAAGTTCTTATTATCTTTTGGATCTTTTTAGATTCTAATATCTGATTCTGTTAATTAACCATTGGTAAAACAAGTCCCATGTCAAAAAGTATTCTGTTTCTTCCTCTTCTTTGATTGTAAATTTAATCTGTCCATCTCAGGACATTCTAATATTTTTTATAACACTTTCAGATTTTTTGTGGAGCTACTTAATGACTTCTAGCTATTTAAGTTACCTTGCAAATATGATTAACTGCAAATCTGGATACGAGCTCTAATAGACTTTGATGTCAGAGATAATTTCACTGAGTCTTCCATTGCAGACAAATATACTCTTCCTACTTAATCTGTCTATCTTCCTATTATAGTTGAAACAATAGATGATTGACAGCTATGTTCTCCCAAAGGTGCTATTTCAAGAGGCAACTGGGCTTTCTTGTCTTTCTTCAGTTTTTGGAGAGGCTTCTTGGATGAGAAGTGAAATATCTTCAAAGAAAAACACGAAAGTCCAGTTGCCTCTTGAAAAAGCAACTTTGGGACAACTATGAACTGAATGACTGAGAATCTCTACAGACATGACAGCTATGTTCATTCCTCATCACTGAATGCTCTGAATTACTTTGATTCTCTGAGATACAAAAATCAACAAGCTAAATAGGTTCAAATATGTTTTCTTAACCCATCTTCCACCTTTCAGTATCCCAGTTTCATCTTTCCTTTGTTATATAAGCTGAGGTGTCTGATTTTATTTTGAGAACTCTGCTACTCTAAACTGCTCCAGAGATTCGAGAGCTGAGTGATATACTGTATTTAACAAGGAGTTTGGGCCATCAAGGATGCCTTTCAGACATTGAAATATGGCAAATACCCTGGAGACATTCGTTCAATAGAGCGCACTACCCTGCAGAAGTAGAGATGGACCAAAAGAACATGAGACAGTTTTAGATTTCTTACAAGCCTGTGTCATGTCAAGAGAGGACATTACAAAAAGCCCATTTGAATGTCTTCTATTCCAACCTCACAACAACAAACAGCATGATGGGTTACCATGGAAGCTGGAAAATATAATTTCCCCCAATCTTCCATTTATAAATGTTGATATACTTCCTCTAAGCTGGGCATTTGGGGGGGCTTTAAAAAGATCCATATTCATGTTCTTACTTTTGATGGCCTTCTGTTGAAGATGTGAAGAGTTACATCTCATGCTGCCAAACCTGATAGCATGGCAGGCTTTGAAAATCATTCAATTTGAATAATGCCTCTACATCCCGAAACAGCTTTAGGAGACCTTTTTTCTCTTTTTTTTTACTTTATAATTGACCAGTTTCTTGTCAAAATTCATGTAATACTTCTGAAATAAGCAGGCCCTATTTTGGTATCTAGGGGATGCAGTGGCTCAGGGGCTAGGACATTGAGCTTGTCGATCGAAAGGTCAGCAGCTCAGCGGTTCGAATCCCTAGTACTGCCATGTAACATGGTGAGCTCCCGTTACTTGTCCCAGCTTCTGCCAACCTAGCAGTTTCAAAAGCATGTAAAAATGCAAGTATTAAAAATAGGGACCACCTTTGGTGGGAAGATAACAGCGTTCCATGTGCTTTTGGTGTTGAGTCATGCTGGTCACATGACCACGGAGACATCTCTGGACAGTGCTGGCTCTTTGGCTTTGAAACGGAGATGAGCACCGCCCCTACAATCGGCAACGACTAGTACGTATATGTGAGGGGAACCTTTACCTTTATTTTGGTATCAATGTGAAGCTTCATCTGTTTGTGACCTATTATCCACAGATATATGAGAATATAAAGTGCACAAATGCCACTTCAAAACAATATCTTTGTTACTGTGTAATAATTGGCCAGGTATTTTCCAATGGCAGAGTTTTCTTTTTACAACTCTGTCCATATTTTTATTGAACTGTGACCTTTTGAGGCCAACTATGGTTACCAACCTAACTTTTTCTGAAAAGTTCCCTGTCTTTGCCCATCCCACAGTTTTCCAGCTCCTTCAGGAGCTTCATGCAATCTAGTTAGCCCTTGCCAAGTCTGCCTACAGGAAGGCCTTTCCATTTCTGTAGGAGAGTGTATGGATCTAATGGTCTTTCATTTTCCCTGACCCTTATGTACCTTAGTTTCCCTTATTTTTGCTGCTTTGGGAAAAGTTTAGAGGGAATATATTCCTAATCTCTGGCACAGGAAAGGCTCTCTTGAATATTTCTTTCCTGGAAATGCTATGTAAACATAAAATATTCCTGGGAAACCTTCATTAAGTACCTTGATGAATATCTTTTCTTTTATATACTCTGAGAGGGTATGCACCAAGACAAATTCCTTGTGTGTCAAATCACACTTGGCCAATAAAAATTCTATTCATTCTGTTCTATTAATGTCCGTCTATATTAGGTTTGTTTTTTGTTTTTGCCTTTTCCATTTCCTGTACATACTTGAATGGCTATATGAAGAAGTCTCTTTAGTTGCCAGTGCTTCTGATTTTAGGATGAAGAAAGATTTTGGGAGCAAAAGTTTGGGTGACTGAGAAGTGAGATGTAGGATAAAATCTACCATTGCCTCACTGGCTCATAGACTGGAAGAGATCGAGTCACCCAAAGAAAGAACTGAAACTGCAGGTAGTTTGCTGGCCCCACACAAAGAAATGGAGAGCATATCACTCATTCCTGTCCTATATATTTGGAGAAAGAGGAATCTTTTGCTATGGAGATGGAGAGGGGAGAGAAATGAATCTCTTTCCTACCATTCTGAATCTGAAGGAGGTAATAGCTCCTAGTCCTTCAAGACACATGAAGGGGAAATAGAAAGGGATATTCTGGAAAATACATTGAGAAATATAATTTCTCAGGGCAGGAATGACCAGTGATGCCATTTATCAACTGCTATTAGCACCATGCAAGAATCGTATAAAGCAAGGGGTCCATTAAATAGTGGGAAAGTCAGGAAAAATAAGCACTGGATTTAAAGAGCAGTCAACTGAATATAAGCCCTGTTGGCAGAGAACAATCAATTGCCTTAAGTTGTCTTTGTTGCAAAAAATATCCCTATGTAACTGTACTGTGTCAAATGTCTGGGTCATTTCTGTCTAGTGTGATTAAGAGAGCCTGACAAGAAACATTATCAAGCAAATTATTTTAATTTCACAAAGTCTTGTCAAATTAAAAATACAGAATACATCCTAACTTTATTAACATTTCAAGGACCTGAAGATATGGTGGAAAACTGGATTGAGCAAGGTTTATACTTAATAGAACTTTTAGAGAAAGTAATTAACAACCAGTTCCCTTGTTGGGCCAAAGTCCATAAAAACATTTTATTCTAACATTCAAATTTCAGAACTCCAAAAATAGACATTCAGAAGACTGATTTTGAGGTCATTTTTAAACATTTTTAACCAATTTATTGCATTGTTCTGTAAGCTTTATGTTTCCTTAAAGTTTAGGGTTGCTCCACCAATTTGTCACTTAGCATTTTAAAAACAAAATACTATTATTCTGGGAGGAGGGGGTGGAAAAGAGACTATCCAGGACATTCCAGCATATGCTGTTTTCTTCTTCTTCTTGGAAGTACAGAAGGAGATGGAAATTGGTCAGTAGAGTGATTGAATGACGAATACTAGATTAGCAGTTGGAGAAATCTTCAACAACTGAAATCAGCATGTATTTATGATTTAAACATGCTATTTATAAATCAGATTGTTGTGTTTGCACAACAAGCTAAATTGGTATATATTAATTTTTAATATTTTCTTTTGTGTGTTTACTATGTGTGTTATTGCTTAACACTGTAAGCCGCCCTGAGTCTTCGGAGAAGGGCAGGATATAAATTCAAATAAAAAAACAAAACAAAACTATATTGTGTGAATCCTGCCCATTACTGGATGGACAGGAGCCATAGTGGTGCAATACTAGAATGCAATATTGCAAGCTAATTCTGCCTACTGCTAGCAGCTGGATTCTCACTGGCTCAAGATTGACTCAGCATTTTATCCTTCCAAAGTTGGTAAAGTGAAGAGCCAGATTGTTGGGGGCAATATGCTGACTCTGTAAACCGCTTAGAGAGGGCTGTAGAGCACTGCGAAGTGGTATATAAGTATTAAGTGCTATGTGCTATTTAGCTGATTATTCAGATCTGAAAAAGAGGAAATCAAATTAATCTGTGGCATGAACACAGACAATAATTTTTATCCTAACTACTAATTAAACCTATCATTAGAATAAAAGAATAAAAGAAAATTCATAAAAAACAGAAGAAGCATTTTTTTGAATCAAGGATCCTCCAGATATATTGTTGTATCATCTTTCCCAGCCAACACAGCCATGATGTAACTACATACATTTGGGGTGCATAGTTGAAGTATGTTGTTTTAAATCAGAAGTATATTAATATCTGACCAGATATGATGGATCGCAATATTATTGTGTAGCTGCAAGTTTTTAAAAAACATTGTTGCTGGAATAAAAATATACCAGGATGATTTCTTTCCTGTCATATCATTTAGGAGTGGCTTAAATATGTCTACCATACATTAACTTACCTTCCATAACCCTTAACTAATATGAGGAGACAGATGTTGAAATGTAGGAAGACACAGAACCTTCATTTACGTTATCTTTCTACCTAAGCTTTCTACCTTAGCTTTCTACCTAAGATGGCGCCGACGAAGGCTGCCTCGGTGAAATGCTCTCTAATTGTTTCTTTATTTCTAATTGTTCTCTGTGACTCACTATGGATTTCCTACTCACGAGACCATCTGCTAAAAATTAAGGAACATTTCTTTAAGGAGCAGCTTTCTTTAATCTCACCCCCGCCTGTCTTTACAAACATGGAGGAGATTCTAACACAGGAGGAGGCAATTCCCACGGAGCCATGGATTACTAAAAAAACCAAACGACGGAAACGAAGGAAACGAGGTAAACGATCTGGGATCTTAATCAAGCTAAGAACTCGCACTAAAACTCCTCTGCCTTCAATTTTCCTAACAAATATACGCTCACTTGCAAATAAGATGGATGAAATACTCCTCTTAAACAAATACTATTCTGATTTTCGCAATTCAGCAGTCCTATGCTTCTCTGAAACCTGGTTAAATGAATCAATTGAAAATAGCAGCCTGAACATTCCAGGATTTCAAATTGAACGATCAGACAGGATTCCAGAAACATCTGGTAAAAAGAAAGGAGGAGGCTTATGCCTATATATTAATTCAACCTGGTGTCAAGATTTTAACATAATTTACAAATTCTGTGACAACAATTTAGAGACTCTAATTATCAACTGCAAACCTTACTATTCGCCTCGTGAATTTTCCTCATTTCTTCTAATTGCTGTTTATGTCCCACCACAAGCCTGTGTAAACGAGGCATTACGAACTCTAGCTGACCAAATCATGGAGGCTGAAGCCAAACACCCTGATTCACTGGCCATTGTTTTGGGAGATCTAAACAAGGCAAACTTAAGGAAAGAACTACCAAAATACTTTCAGCATGTCAATTGTCCCACCAGAGGCAAGAATACTCTAGACCACTGCTACACAACACTAAAAGATGCCTATCGGTCTTTACCACGTGCAGCTGTAGGACACTCTGATCATTGCATGATTCACCTTGTACCTGCTTACAGGCAAAGACTTAAAGCCATAAAACCAATAATTAAATCAGTGAAAACCTGGACGGAGGAATCAGAATTAAAGCTACAGGCATGTTTTGACTGCACTGATTGGAATATTTTAAAGATACCTCTGCAGACCTGGATGAACTCACAGATACTGTAACATCATATGTCAGCTTCTGTGAAGACCTATGTGTACCTACAAGGAACTTGCGAATACACAGTAATAACAAACCTTGGTTTACACCTAAACTTAAGCAGCTACGACATTCCAAAGAGGAAGCCTACAGAAAAGGTGATAAAATGCTGTACAATCAGGCCAGAAATGCACTAACAAGGGAGATAAGAGCAGCAAAAGAAGCTACTCTGAAAAGCTAAAGAATCAATTTTCAGCAAATGAACCAGCAAACATGTGGAAAACTCTTAAAAATATCACCGCTATGGCAAACCTCCTTCCCAGGCTGAAGGTAATCAACAACTGGCAGATGACCTGAATGAGTTTTACTGCAGGTTTGAAAGGAAACTACAGCCACCTATCTCCACAACCCCATCTCAGACACACCAACAACAGCCAAGCCTCCTACAACTGACCCCATTTCATTGGGTTCACAACCCCTAGTGATCACAGAAAAGGAAGTGCAGGACCTATTTCACAGACAAAAGCCAGGAAAAGCTCCAGGCCCAGACAAGATAACTCCTTCTTGCTTAAAAGTCTGTGCTGACCAATTGGCCCCATCTTCACCCATATTTTCAATAAATCACTAGAGATGTGCTATGTTCCTTCTTGCTTCAAACGCTCTACCATCATCCCAGTGCCAAGAAGCCCACCATCAAGGAACTGAATGACTACAGACCAGTTGCTCTAACATCTGTAGTCATGAAAACCTTTGAAAGGCTAGTGCTTTCCTACCTGAAAACCATCACGAATCCGCTCTTAGACCCCTTGCAATTTGCATACCGAGCAAATAGATCAACAGATGATGCTGTTACTATGGCTCTGCACTACATCCTACAACATCTTGAGTCTCCAAAGACCTATGCAAGGGTCCTTTTTGTAGACTTTAGTTCAGCATTCAATACCATCATTCCAGACATTCTTCTAACTAAGCTAAACCAGCTACAGGTACCGGAACAGACTTGTAAGTGGATCACAAGCTTCCTAACAAACAGGAAGCAGCAGGTGAAGCTAAGCAAGATCACATCAAATACCTGTACAATTAGCACAGGGCCCCCAAGGCTGTGTGCTCTCCCACTTCTCTTCTCTCTGTATACCAATGACTGCATCTCCAATGATCCATTTGTTAAGCTACTGAAGTTCGCAGATGACACAACAGTGATTGGTCTCATTCGAGACAATGACGAATCCGCATATAGACGAGAGGTCGAACGACTAGCCTTGTGGTGCAACCAAAACAATCTGGAACTGAACACACTCAAAACCGTAGAAATGGTGGTAGACTTTAGGAAAACCCTTCCATACTTCCACCTCTCACAATACTTGACAACACAGTATCAACAGTAGAAACCTTCAAATTTCTGGGTTCTATCATATCGCAAGATCTCAAATGGACAGCTAACATCAAAACATCATTAAAAAGGACAACAAAGAATGTTCTTTCTGCGCCAACTCAGTAAGCTCAAACTGCCCAAGGAGCTGCTGATCCAATTCTACAGAGGAATTATTGAGTCTGTCATTTGCACCTCTATAACTGTCTGGTTCGGTTCTGCAACCCAACAAGAAAACACAGACTTCAGAGGATAATTAGAACTGCAGAAAAATAATTGCTACCAACTTGCCTTCCATTGAGGACCTGTATACTGCACGAATCAAGAAGAGGGCCGTGAAAATATTTGCAGATCCCTCGCATCCTGGACATAAACTGTTTCAACTCCTACCCTCAAAATGACGCTATAGAGCACTGCACACCAGAACAACTAGACACAAGAACAGTTTTTTCCCGAAGGCCATCACTCTGCTAAACAAATAATTCCCTCAACACTGTCAGACTATTTACTGAATCTGCACTACTATTAATCGTTTCATAGTTCCCATCACCAATCTCTTTCCACTTATGACTGTATGACTATAACTTGTTGCTGGCAATCCTTATGATTTATATTGATATATTGATCATCAATTGTGTTGTAAATGTTGTACCTTGATGAACGTATCTTTTCTTTTATGTACACTGAGAGCATATGCACCAAGACAAATTCCTTGTGTGTCCAATCACACTTGGCCAATAAAATTCAATTCTATTCTATTCTATTCTATTCTATTCTATTCTATTCTATTCTATTCTATTCTATTCTTTTGTAAGCTTAGAACTTGTCTTTAAGCTCGAACTACAAACTGGGCTCCCTATCTTGTTTAATCTTAAATAAAGTATTTCTTTTGTATACCATTGACTTTCTTCTTCAACTCAGGTGACTTTTCAATAGCTTCTGCCTTCCATGATGTCGTTTGCCAACCATCTGTTTGGCAAGTTTGCATGCCAACATTCATCCTCACTATAGCAGGCAGCCAAGTCACACTGCACATATACAAATCTTTAGACTGGAATGAATGGATGCTAAAAATTATTTTTGCATGAGTGCTTAACACTTAGTTCCACTTCCTTATCTGGCAGCAGACGAAGCTCCTGTTAGCATGTAACGGAAAGGCGGGATTTTTTTTTTTATTTGAGAAAAATTAGCTTCCTTTGCCAGCATCTGCTAAAATTCGAGACTAATAGCTTGTACATCCCATTTTTGGAGGAAGAGTTCAGTCTCTCTATGTGATTTGGTTCTCAAGAGAGCAGGGCACTCATGTATTTCTGGGGATTTAATGGCAGAGGGCCCTATGGACCAACAACATCAGTATGTCCCTTTCAAGTAAATCACAGCTGGTCCTACCTTTGCCAGGATGACCTACTGTGTGCCACAAAGGCTGCTCAGTTCCTCTATTCTTGAATTTGGAAGTAGTTCAGTCTAGGAACTGTGCAGGCTCCACAGGCAATTGAACTACTAAGGGCAGGCCCACCTGAGAGACAGTTATCGACAAAAGGAGAAATATCCTACTTATCCTCAGGGTTCATTGAAGACCTAAAGTTAATTATTCCCTTCTCACCCAATATAACTTACAGGATTTGAGGATAAAATAAGGGAAACCCCAATATAAGTTATATACTCTGAAAAAGGCAAACATAGATGCCATTATTATTATTACCATGTGTGCTGAGGAATAAAAAGTCATTAGAATAAGATAGATCTTATTCTATCTTGCTGAGCTTCCACAAGTAAATTAGATAACCTTTCCATCTCCTGGAATCAGAATAAAGTGATGTGGGGGAAAGAAACCTACGTAGAACAAATATAGCCTTCCCGGATCTACTACTATGAAATCATGAATTAAGTAAGAATTCACCTACTGAAGGAATTCAGATTAAAACATACCAGGCAGATGGCTATATAAACTTTGTCCGATAACACCCAATGAAGAGAGTCCACCATATCTCTGATAATTGGTTTTATTGTGAAACTTTTACTGGCAGGAAGTTTTTACCTATTCTTCAATCAGAACCCATGTTCCTATAACTTAAATCCTTTCATCCATTTCCCAGTATATGGAATGAAGGAACTGAGTAAGCCTAGTTTTGAGAGGAATGCTTTCATGGCAGTCTTCTCTCAAAACTAGGCTTACTCGGTTCCTTCAGTCTTTATTCATAGTCTCTGATTATCTTTGCTGACCTTTTCTGAATCTATTTCAATTTCTCAGAAACCTTTGTAATATGTGATACTCAGAACTGGATGTACTACTTATGTCTGATGTCTCATCAAAAGAGAATAGAATGGAATGATTTCTTTCTGTGATTTGTAATGCATGATGACCTTCTTTATAACTGCATCACATCTTATTTTATTTATTATGATTTACAATATTTAAATATTATATGGCCACCAATTTTAGAACACCACTCCTGATGGCTCACACTAACAATAAAATCCAGAACTAATAAAACTGTAAAACCTAACACCAAAATAAACCTGGTGCCGCAATAATCCTCTTGGAATGCCTTATACACCAGCATCTTTATCTATAGCTTTCTCATTTCATTTGCAATCAATTATAGCCAATACTGTACTGTTTAAGGTACTATCCATCATCCAATTTAATGTCATTAGCAAATCTGATCAGATGACTTCATGAGTTCATCCAAATCATTATATGAAAATATTAATGAATAAAACACATAGAACTAATACTTATAGCACTCCACTCAATACTTCTGTCAAATTGGATGAGGAACCATTGATGGACTAGTCCTTGAGTAGGCTTCTTGAGCCAGTTATGTACCTATCCAACTTGCTAATAAGCTAGGCATGATGTACTTGTCAAAAGCTTCATTGGTCGAAGTATATTACATAAGTTGGTAACATTGCCAGACTCTATTAGCAAATATCAAAAGTGAAATCAAATTAATCTGGCCAGATTTAATTTTGACACATGCATGCTGATTTCTCTTAATTACCACTGCTTTCAAATTCTTGTGATCCGCTGCTTTACAATCTTTCCAATATCAAAGCAATTGATAATTTGCTAGATCTTCCTTTTTCTGTTTTTGAAAGTAGGGGCGAAATTTGCT
Organism: Ahaetulla prasina; assembly: GCF_028640845.1. Lineage (NCBI taxonomy): Eukaryota > Metazoa > Chordata > Lepidosauria > Squamata > Colubridae > Ahaetulla > Ahaetulla prasina. The sequence continues at coordinate 41,716,877 of NC_080542.1, read as the reverse complement.
CTCCTCCAGGCATCTGAAATCTAATCCTCCAGGGTTTTTCAAAAATAATTATTAGGGTTCAGCCAGATTATCAGTAGCTCCTGTCATCAGGAATAAATTCATCTGATCCTAAAATTTTAAATTCATTCAAAGTAAAGAGGTGCTCCTTGACCATTTTTGTTTATTCTCAAACTTCAATTTTGCCTCTTTATCCTGCCCTTCATAATTTCCTGGTAGAGTATATAGTTCTTTGCTGGAAAAGACAACCTAAATAGGAGTTGTCAATCTGCCTTTTTTTCCTGTTGCCAATTAGCATTTTGCCTTGACTTTTTTACTGAGCTTTTCTTTTCTTTCTGAACAACAAGTCCTTTTTATTATTGTCAAAATTCTTTGCTAATCTCAGCTTTTCTGACACCTGCTCTACAGTTTTGAACTATCTGTTTGATAACTCATCTGGTACTCTTTCCATTTCCTGTATGTGTTTCTTCCCCCCACCCTTTCATATATTTATTAAGCTTTTTATGTAACCACAGTGGCTTCTTTTGAGTCTATTAAAATCCCATTTGGGGGGCATTCAAATGTATGTGTTTGACTACATTCAGCTTTACTTTCCTTTAAAATTAAAAATTCCATCATTACTCAGTCACTTTCCCTGAAAGTTCTTGCTATTTTTATCTCCTTAACAAAGTCTTCCCTATTGATTAGTGTCATGTCAAGGATAGCTCACTTTCTTGTGCCTTTCTCTACTCTCTGAGGAAGAAAGTTATCAACAAGACAAGACAGAAATTTCCTGAAAGGGCCGTGTTTTGTAGATATTGTCTCCCAATAGATGGTGAAGCAATTAAAACCTCTCATCATCATGATTTCATGCCTCATTGAAAGATCTGCAGTGTGCTTTTATAAAATGTGGTTCACATTTTCTCCTTGGTTGGGAGGCTGTGCCACCAACAATATTACATTTATTTTCTCCTCCAGTTATATTAACCCTCATGCTCTCTACAGCATTGCCAAGCAAAGGGGCTCTCTAAAGGTGTATTGCTGAAAATGAGAGCTGAAAATGCAGCCATAGTTTATTTTCTGAATTATTCCAGCCCCTTACACCCATTGCCCCTTTATATATCTTTTGCCCCAAATCCGTAGTTTCATTTAAAAGATAACATTGTTATTTAGGGTGCAACCTACTCAGCCCTAATCAACTGGAAGTTCAAATTCTACAACAGGAGAATAACACTCTATTGTGACTTTTTAAAAAAGCAATGTCTGAGAGACAGGGAAGATATGACTGATCACTGTGGCTGGATTGAATGGGACCAACATTTTTAATTTATTTTAAGGATTTAAAGGGACTGAATTAGAACCTTAAATCTCCAGAAGCTGAGAACACATTTTATTTTTTAAGTCTCAGAAATACATTTTTATATGCTGAACATTTGGAATTTTTAAAATTCCAACATTTGGAATTTCTTAAGCATTTTCCTCCTTTAAAAAGTTCAGAGTGACTGATAGTTTTTAGCCTTGCTTATAAAAGAGGAAGGCTGTGAGCCTGCAAAAAGTGGGACTAAGAATTGTGTACCTTGGTGCTAGAGAAAACATGGCCCAATGCTGATAGAATATTCTACTTGGATGAGAAATGCTGGGCTGCTTATTTAGGGCTTTGCTGTATGTGAGCATCTGTCTGTCTGTCTATGTAATGGATGCATTCTGCAGATTCTGCAAACAAAGCATCTGCCAAGCTTCTCATTTACAAGCTTTGTGCAACCGCTGGTCGAAATGAAGCATTAATACGTACAGTCCTGGTTCAAAGCTATTGTCTGCAAAATAGCAAAGCTGTCAACCCAGACACAATATTTGATCAAACTGAATCTGCCCTCTATGAACCCAAATACATGTGAACCACTGGGCTAGTAAAGTTTGGCAAGTAAATTCATCTTTTTTTGTTGGCAAGTTACAATAACATTTGAAGGATAATGAATTTATCATGGTTCTAGCAAAGTAACACTGAAATGGAAAACTTAATACGAAACTAGCTGCCTGGGAGTGCCATGTTTTGTTAGTTTTTCTTCTTGATAAAGTAATGTTGTATTTTTTGTGGCAATAAAAATAATACCTGCAATAATTCACCATGCTTCTAAACTCTTCCTGAGTTCCAGGAATGAAATTTTTTGTTGTTGTTGAAACAGAAGCAAATTGAAACAGCTACAGGAGAATGTTAAAAGTAATCACCGAACATACAACATGATATGACATTTTCTATTTATAAAATTGCACCCAATCCTAAAAGCGTCTCTTTAATTGAAAAAAACAAAACCACCACCCAAAATGTAAAACTTTTAGCATTAACAAATATTAAGAGAGTAAAGCTCTGATTTTGCCTCAGCTCCAGCACTGCTATCTGTTTCCAACATGTTCAGAGATTCCCAGAGAATTACAATAAAACTCTGAAGTCAAAGTCTGTTTAATTATTTGTAATGACTAATAAAGTAAAGTTGTGTAGAGGCTATTTTCTCTTTGTCTGTTTTCTTGGAAGATAAAACCAAAACTTTGTTTTAAGACAAAAAAATCTTAGAATTTACCCAGAAAAACCACTAAGATATTTTTGAGCTCTGCAGAACCAAAAATGTAAAATAGAAGTTTATTTTGAATCTATATTTCATTTCTTCCAGCAGATTGCCAGCAGATTTGCCTTTAATAGCAACATCTAAAGTGATGATCCTATCTGAAAATGAAATGCTTTGCAGATTGCCATTAGCCATGAAGGCCTCAACTTTAACTTGTCTGCTGCATAAATTCTGTCAAATTGTAGTGATAGCCTATAGAAAAGAAGCTTTAAAGAATAGATTGACTGTCCAGCTGGCAATTGAAATGGTTTTGTGAAATCTTTACAGTAAGCTCTCATTCCATCTGTCAATTGAATATCCTTGCCATATTCGTTTATTGTGACACCAGAACAACCGTTAGATCATCAACCAGGGAAACCTTAAGAAAGCTAGGAAAAAAATATAGCATTTGTTTGCCAAGGCACCTTCAACTAATCCCAGTAAATTCCATTCAGAGGGGATGGCTTTAGTAAACACCTCTGGATAGGAAAAAATGATAAGAGTCAATTACCATTGAAAAGGTTTCATCTGCTTGAACAGAAGCTTTAGAAGTGAAAGTTTTAGCTCTTAAGATTTGGCATGGATTGTGAGAAGTCAGCCTCTGGGTGGGTAAAAAGAACCAGGCTGTATCTGAAAATAAGTCACTTCTTCCTCATCTGCCAATAGCTCTCTCTTCTTCCTGACAGATTTTTTGTTTTTACATTGAAGGAAATCTTGTTGGAACCAAATTCTAAGCCATACTTAGAATAAACCTTCTGAAATACGTGTATCTCAAATTATTGTCAGTGCATCTATTGGCTGAATGTGAATTTCCAGTTAATTATAAAAAATGTAGGAGCTGTGCTATCCAGCCCATCTTGTTTTCCGTGGGAACAAGCAGAAGCATTTAGGAAGACTGCTAGCAGTCCTCAAGGAAAATAGCACCCATCTCTTCACACATCTCTTCACATACCCCACATATCCTTAAATGGAGCTGGCATTTAGAGACATTCTTCCTCAGATATTGGAGGCAATGTACAGTTTATTTATTATTCGTACTTTTATACCGCCCTATCTCCCTAGGGACTCATAATAAGTTCTCATAATAAGAAAAGCTACCCTCCAAGAATTTATTTCTGCTTAAAACTCTGATGTTGGTTGCTCATCTAAATGTAATCAAAAAGCTAATCTGCAAAACTAATCCCATTTACAAATGGGAAAGGGTTAATTGCCTTTGCCAGCAAGGCTGATCCTCTCCTTTTACTTATGGTGTTATGTTCTTTCCAAGGATACTTTACCTCCTAATGCTCTTGGATTTACCACTTCAAAGACCAAGTCTCCATTTCCATGCTTCTTCTAGATTCCTGAAGCTGGCAAGCAGGATTAGAGTTGTACAGATATTGATGGCCTCTGCCATCTCTCATATCACAGAAGCTCCGATCTGGTGTAAGTGCCTCTTTTTTTTTGGATTTGAGCCAGAAAGGAAGCCAGGCCAGAAGTATGCACACTTTTCCAGTGGTGGGTTTCAAATTTTTTTACTACCGGTTCTGTTGGTTTGGCTTGGTGAGTGTGGCATGGCTTGGTGGGCATGGCTTTACTGGCATGATAGGGGAAGGATACTCTGAAATCTCCATGCCCACCCCATTCCAGGGGAAGGATACTGTAAAATCTCCATTCCTATCCCACTCCAGGGGAAGAATACTGTAAAATCTCCGTTCCCACCCCACTCCAGGGGAAGGTTACTGCAAAAATCCCCATTTTCTCCTGATCAGCTGGGAATTGGGAGGCAGAGAATAGATGTGGGCGAGGCCAGTCAGGATTTTTACTACCGGTTCTGCGAACTACTCAAAATTTCCGTTACAGTTCTCCAGAACTGGTCAGAACCTGATGAAACCCACCTCTGCACTTTTCTCTCTGGTCAGTGTCACTGAAAGCTTAAACAAATAAATAAATGCCTAATTGAGAAAAAGAAGAGCTGTAAAAACAAACAAAACTCTCCTCAATTTGCACCCTGATAGAAGCAAGCTGGTAGGCTTATACTGCAGCCATTTCTCTGTCACGGATTCTTCCTTTCCCTTTGTATTTCTTATCTTCCCAAGAGGTGCAGCTTCTCTTTGCCCCTGGGCTGTGGAAATATTTGCTCAAAAGGATTAGCCCAGATACCTTAGGCCTTGTTTCTGACATGCTAAAATGAGCAAGGACTTTGGACAGTGGATAAACTGTTAGAGGTGGATTATTCTTTTTTTATTTTTATTTATTTATTATTTAAATTTTTATACCGCCCTTCTCCCGAGGGACTCAGGGCGGTTTACAGCCAGATAAAATGACAGTACTATTACAAAATAAATACTATTAAAATACCACTAAAAAACTTATTCAAATTGGCCGCAATTAAAATTTAGCAAATAATAAAACCCATTAAAAACCCATTCAAAACCCATTTAAAACCCCTTAAAACCCACAATTTAAAAACTAATCCAGTCCTGCGCAGATGAACAAATAAGTTTTAAGCTCGCGACGGAAGGTTCGGAGGTCCGGTAGTTGACGAAGTCCTGGGGGGAGTTCGTTCCAGAGGGCGGGAGCCCCCACAGAGAAGGCCCTTCCCCTGGGTGTCGCCAGACGACACTGTCTCGCTGACGGCACCCTGAGGAGTCCCTCTCTGTGAGAGCGCACGGGACGGTGAGAGGTATCCGGTAGCAGTAGGCGGTCCCGTAAGTAACCCGGCCCTATGCCATGGAGCGCTTTGAAGATGTTCACCAGAACCTCCTTTAACCAAAAGGACAAGGATCTTCTAATTCTTGAATCCATGCAGGTCAAACTGAAAGACTGTAAATTAATTGATACAGTTTATTGTAGTCCATAATAATGTCTTCAGCATTGCTTAAGCAGGTCTCTGTTAAAACAATTCTTATCATGGGAGCATGGATGTACATACATGTGGGCAAGCATCTATTTCTACTATACTGTAATTTCATCTGTGAATATATGTCTTATGAAAAACAGTAACACCATAAAACAGAGCACATCACTTAGAGTTGGATCAATTTGAGCATTCTTTAATCCACCTTAACGAATCATTTCATCTTCCCACTACTTGGAAATCTGGACTTCTTTTTTTTTTTTTTTTATTAAAAGAGTTTTAAAAACAAAACATTTTCCCCTTTTTCCCCCTCCTCCCAAAACCCTTCCCCTCCTCCCCCGGCTTCCCGGTCAATCACAAGGTATTGTTATACATAAACCAAACATAGAATAAAATTTTCCTTCCAATCCAAATAACCACATCCAAAGCTTTTCATCTCCCAACCCCTCCCATTACATAAAATAACTTTCTAATTATTCAAAGGCAATCTGATATTTCTTAATCTGATATCTGTTTTGTAGATAATCAATCCATTTTTCCATTCAATTAAATATCTTTCCTGCGTATTGTCTTTTAAAAAGCTGAGATTTTAGCCATCTCAGCCAAATTAATAACTTTCAGTATCCATTCTTCTATTGTAGGTATCTCTTCTTCTTCCAGTATTGTCCAATCAACAGTCTTACTGCTGTTATTAAATTCAGAATCAATTTAGTCTCAATCCCTGTACAATCCGTTATAATTCCCAAAAGGAAAAATTGTGGCAGGAACTTTATCTTCTTCTTCAGTACATTTTGAATAATCCACCAAATTCTTATCCAAAAGACCTTAATTTTCTTGCAAGTCCACCAAATATGAAAATATGTAGCATCATCACAATCACACCTCCAACATTTCGCTTGGATATTAGGATACATACATGATAATTTTTTGGGATCTAAGTGCCATCTATAAAACATCTTATAAAAATTTTCCCTTAAATTCTGTGCTTGTGTAAACTTAACATTTCTAACCCAAATTTTCTCCCATGTTTCCAACATTATTGGTTCCTGAATATTCTGTGCCCATTTTATCATACAATCCTTTACCAAATCCTTTTCCAAATCTATTTCAAGCAACACATTATACAATCTCTTTATATGCTCCTGGGTCTGATTTCTAATTTGCTTTATTAAATTTTCCTCCCTTTGCATTATACCAATTTTTTGATCTTCTTTCCATCTAGCACTTATTTGCCCATATTGAAACCAAGTATAATTCCTCCCTTCTTCATTTAATACCTGTAATGATTTTAATTGCAATCTACCTCCTTCAGCATACAAAAGTTCTTTATAAGTAATCATTTCCTGTTTCTGTTCTATATTTATATTCTCTATTGCATGTCTAGGGCTCACCCATATAGGAATCTTGTAATCTAATTTATAGGAATATTTTTTCCAGACCCGCAAAAGAGCACTTCTCAACACATGATTCTTAAAAGCCCTATCCACTTTTTTTTCATAAAATAAATACGCATGCCATCCATATAACAAGTCATAACCTTCTATATTCAAAATTCTTTCCTCTGTTAAGTTAAACCAGTCACTTATTACTGAAAGGGCTACTGCTTCATAATATAGTTTAAAGTTAGGCATTCTTAAACCACCTCTTTCCCGTGAGTCCTGTATTATTTTCATTTTAACCCTCGCCTTTTTACCCTGCCATATAAATTTGTTAATCCCAATCTGCCAATCTTCCAAATTTTTATCCTTTTTAATTATTGGTATCATCTGGAACAGAAACAAAAATCTAGGTAACACATTCATTTTAATAGCCGCAATCCTTCCCAATAGCGATAACTGCAATTTTTTCCAGACACTCATATCATTCTGAACTTTTTGCCATAGCAAGTCATAATTATTCTTATAAAGTTTCTTGTTCGATGAGCTAATATAAACCCCTAAGTATTTAACCTTTTTTACTACCTCAAATCCTGTCATTTCCTCTAGTTTTTGTTTCTGTTGTATAGACATATTTTTAATTATCACTTTTGTTTTATTCTGATTTATTTTAAATCCTGATACCTTTCCATATTTATCAATTACTTCCAACAAAAATCTACTTGAATTTATAGGATTTGTTAAAGTAACCACTACATCATCTGCAAAAGCTCTAACTTTATACTCATATTGTCTAATCTTAATTCCCTCTATTTTCGTTAATTCTCGTATTTTATCTAATAATGGTTCCAGAGTCAAAACAAACAATAATGGTGATAAGGGACATCCCTGTCTCGTTCCTTTCGCAATCTTAATAACTTCTGTCAAGCTACCATTTATTATAATCTGTGCTGTTTGCTCTCCATAAATCGCTTTAATTATTCTAACAAAACAATCTCCAAATTGCATTTTCTCTATTAATTTAAATAAAAAATCCCAATGCAATCGATCAAAGGCTTTCTCTGCATCCAAAAAAATAAGTGCTGCTGAAGTATTCTTCTTTTCCAAATATTCCAATATATTAATAATCTGTCTAACATTATTCCTCATCTGCCTCCCTTTTATAAAACCAGATTGATCAGTATGAATTCTTTGTTGTAAAACTAACATTAATCTATTTGCTATTATTTTTACAAAAATCTTATAATCATTATTTAAAAGTGAAATCGGCCTGTAGTTACCAGGTTTAGAGCAATCTTGCTCCTCTTTTGGTATCAGTGAAATAAAAGATGTTTTCCATGACGGGGGTATTCCCACTCCTAATTGTATCTGATTAAATAATTCTTTAAGTGGGCCTAATATTTCATCCTGTGTTTTTTTATAATAAGTTGCTGTAAGATCATCTGTACCAGGGTTTTCCCCCATTTTTAATTGTTTAATTGCCTCCACTATTTCTCCAGTAGCTATCGGCCGATTCAGCTCCTCCCTCTGTTCTAATGTTAGAATATTAACCTTATAATCTTTCAAATAATCATAAATGTCCCTATTCAATATTTTGTCTAAAAATATTTAGACAAAATACTGGACTTCTTTTTTATAGCCATGGCTAGTTTGATTTATTTTGTTATCTTGGGCATGTAAAATGTATTTGCTCTTCTCCGTCCAAAGGCAACATAAGATAGATTTGCATTATTATTAAGAATAATGAAGATTTTTGCCCTCTAGGGAAAATATAAAACATTTTTTACATGATGACATCCTAAGAAATTACATTAAAATATTTAGAAATATTCTAATACCAAGAGAGAGCTGTTTTTATGAGGCTACTGCTATACAAATCCCTTGCTTTTTTATACATCTCACTATTCACTGTGGATTAAAGTGATACATGGTCAGACCCACCAATTAACAATTCTATCTTGTTCGAGAAAGAAACTGCTCTAGCTATGGCAAAGTATTGATTGAAATTCATGTTATAATCATAAGCCCTTCTACTTATTGAGGCTAGAGAAGTCTCTGGTTGAACCTCTATGCAGTTTGGTATTAAGTAATTTCCCCAGCCTGAGGATTAGAATGCTGGGAGCTGCTGTAATTCCAACACGTTAGGAGGGTTGATACAATATGAAAATTTGGCTTTCTAGGTTCCTTCCACACATTGTAAGAGCTATGCAATGTTTGCACTTTTTTGGTAGCAAGCACTTAGTCAGTGGAGGATAACTTTAAGGTAGATGGACTCAGTTATAGTGGCAATGAATGCACCATTAAGAAGACCTAAAGAACCAAGTTAGAGAAAGATCATCATGGAGAAAGTTATCTATGCAGTTACTAAGAATTGGCAGTGATGTGATGGCCCAAATCAGCAACAAAAACTAAACTTACATAGTTAGGTAGTTTTTTCTACTGTATTAGAGCAAGGTGATACAATAATATATTTACTATTTATTTATTTGGCATATGACATATCATACATGGATCAGCAGTATATTATTAACTTTTCACCTAGATTAGTAAAACACAATAAAGCATAAATGTGAAAAAGATCTATGTTGAAATATCAATGTCTAGGCCAGGGGTCTGCAACCTTAAACATTCAAAGAGCCATTTGGACCCATTTCCCACAAGAAACAAAACACCGGGAGCCACAAAACCTGGGTGGGCATGGCCAATTCGACGTCACTCACTTCAACCAGTCACAAGACGCCCCCCAGCCACGCCTACCCAGCCAGTCATTAGGACAGAGAACCAGTTGTTAAAAAACACTGGGAACCACAAAACTCTTTTGACATATCTCTCTCTGTCCCTCCCACCCTCCGCCCTCTTGCTCACTCGCTCGCTCGCTCTTCCCCCCTCTCTCTCTGTATCTCTCTATGTCTTTCTCTTTCCCACTCTCTCTGTATTTCTCTGTCTCTGCCCAGGCTGCTTCTCCATCCCCCGCCATCACCCTTACCTTCTCAGGCCAGGCGAGGAGGGGAGGGCGAGGGGTGGGGCCAGCCTATGGTAGGATCACCCATCAGGGAGCCACAGCAGAGGACCCAAAGAGCCGCATGTGGCTCCGGAGCCGCAGGTTGCAGAAACCTGGTCTAGGCCATCTAACCACTGAAGCGCACATCATTTATATTAAAAAAAAAATTCAGATACTGGATCTATATATGCCCTCAGCTCACAGCTGTTCATAATGTGATCTACAGATTGATATGGTACCCTGCAGTCATACTGAAGGGAGGATACTATGTGCCATTTATACAGAGTGTCCCAGCAGACATCCTGTGAGGTGCAAATCCAATTCAGGATTGTCCATTGTTGATGTGGTAGTTCAAAACTTGATACCTTTTTGTGGGATCATTTACTTTCTGAACTGGGTATTCAGCGAGTCATTTGGCTTTCCATTGGGAATCTGCTAGGCAGATGTTGTGCAAATGCTAGTGGGGTCTTCCTGGATTTGAATCTTCCAGCTGATAAATGAGGAAGGTCAGCATGCACCAGTAGGAGTAAGTTGTTCATAGCTTTTCTGAATTTTCTCAATAGTGCATCTTGTCTATGTAAACTGGGGGTGCTATATGGCTCAGAACATGAAGGCATCAAGTTGGAGTAGTCTTACTACATCTGTTTATAATCCTCATGGAGGATTATAAGCAGATGTATTATACAAGGGTAAAGCATTCTGCTGAGGAAACTCCCCATTTAGTTCCACATAATTTCTGCAGCATGTTGTTCCTAGTATTGATTTTTGCTGCTGTATTCTCTAGGTGTATCTTATAGGAGAGAGCCAGTGTTACTCCAAAGTACTTTGGATGGGGATTACAGGGGAGTAACCTGTTGTTTAAGTAGACCTTTGGGGCTCCATATGCTAGTTTATTGTTAAGGTAGAACATGTAGTTACCATTTTGCTAGTACTAGGACTAAGCTTAAAATGTGAAGAAAAAAATCCCCAAGATTTTAAGATCTTTGGATAGGAGGCTGTCTGCAACTTCCAGGGGTTTTTCTTGTGCTTCTATGGCCAAATCATTAGAATATCCAAATTTGTACCCCCTTGTTACCTGGCATATCTGATATGTATACATTGAATAAGGTAGGTGCCATTACAGAGCCTTGTGGGAAGCTGTTGTTTGATCTTCTTACCTTACTTATGTGGTCACCCATTATTATCTGAAAGGACCTATAATTCAGCATGTTATTAATTAGTTGATAGATATGTCCTATAGGCTAATCAATAAATAAACAATAGTTGATAGAGATTTTTGCAGGTGATAATATGGCACAGTTTGTAGAGTAGAGTAGAGTTAGAGTAGAGCAGAGAATAGAGCAGAGTTAATGTAGAGTGTAGAGAATAGAGTAGAGTAGAGTAGAATAGGATTTTTTATTGGCCAAGTGTGATTGGACACACAAAGAATTTGTCTCTGGTGCATAAGCTCTCAGTGTATATATAAGCAACAAGTGATAAATCATGAACATAATAAAAAAACACAATCATCATAAATCATAAGATACAACACTCAGTGATAGTCATAAGATACTAAATAAAAGCGATCGACATAAATCATGAGATACAAACAACAAAGTGATAGTCATAAGATGCTAAAGGAATAGGTAATAGGAAAAATGAGAAGGATAATAGTAATATTATCATGCTACATGATTTGATATCCTAGAGCATAAGGCAGTATTGTGGGAATTAGTTGTTTAGTAGAGTGATGGCACGTGGAGGGGAACCATCTTTATGTCTAGTTGTTTTAGTGTGCAATGTCCTATAGCATCATTTTTATGCCCAGGATGTGAGACATCTGTAGATTTTTCACAGATTTAACACCCCATCCTTCCAATCTATGTCATATGTTGCAGTTAGGTCTACAAACATGGCCATGGTTTTGAAGTCTTATTGGAATCCTGCTTCTTTTAGGCTTAGCACCTGGTCTACACAGCACTGGTTATGTTGGAAGCCAGCTTGTTCCACGGGCAGATGCTCATCTACTTTGGGACCTATCCTGTTTATAATTAATCTTGCTAGAAGTTTGCAGCAGGAGTTCCAAAGAGCAATTGGGCAGTAGCTTTCAACTCTGTCTTGTGGTTTTACTAATGTTTTACTATTAATTTTTACTAGTGATCACTTATATTTCTCAAAAGATCCAGACTCTAGGATTGAGATTTATCCAAGAACAAATCCCACTGAATTCACTAGGATACGGGGAAACACCCATACAATCAAACTCAGTGACTTGAGTCAAGCAATGTCATTATGATTATCTAGAAGCAAGCAGAAAACTCTGATTTCATAAAAATTATTTCTGAAATCAGAAAGAAATATAAATTACATTCCATTAAAACAATAGATCTGAGGCAAAGGTAACCTTATTATTAGGCAGAATGGACAATTTGAGGTCTGTAATGAAATCATTTCTGGAACTGAGGCCTAGCTTAAATAAGTTTCTATAAAATGTTTTATTTCAAAATTGTGTAAATCTATTGAGGAAGAAAAGAATACAATGCATTTAATCATCCCTGTCAGTGCATCCAAGTTAAAAGGGATAAAGGGAATAAGCGTAAGACCATTATAACTGCACCGCTGCACCCTGTTAACTTTTTGGTCTGGTTGTTATCAGTGAATCTCCAAGCTGTGCCTTTGTTTACAAAGTCTTTTCCTTGTGGAAAGAAGATGCATTATTCTTACTGTGAGGAATTTGTTATTTGTCCCACATAAAAGCAGGATTTCTCTACTAAAGGTTCTATGGGTTGAGCTCAACCATGGGCAATTTTGGGATGGGGTGGGGATCCTGTCCCTGCAATTTTCTCAGATGGATGGGATAGCCACTGCCAACTTCTGGGGTTTCATTCAACTTCTCAGGCTGGATTACACCCTGGGATTTTGCAACAGTCTCCCATTCAACACTAATTTGATCCAAACCTACAATTTTTTAAAGATCAGTCATCACTGTCTTGATGCTGCCATCTACCCAGCTGTTTCTGGTAATAGACAGAACCAAATCATACCTGCCCTTTCCCATACTTAGAATTAAGAATCAGGTTTCCCAAGAGGACCTCCGAGGCCTCTGCCCAATAAATGTATGATGAAATACTTGCTTCCTTTTTAGCGGGGCCTGAACTTGGCTTGTCACATTTATTTTCTGCCTTCAAGGATTTTATTCCTTTGCTTTTGTAGCTTCTATGTGCCCTTGAGTGCCAGCCAGGATGGATGGTTGTGCTATTTTTGTTATTTATTTTTTCCCAAACTTGTAGCACCACTGGCTTCTTGGGTTTCTCATCGATACATACTGGCTGAGATAACTATGGCAAAACAGCAAGAGGAAAACAGAGACAGACAGACCAGCCAAAGCATAATCAAGCTCTATGTCATCCTTCTGAATATATGTGTAGAGCACAACTAATTACTCATGAAAAATGTAGCTGACTAGTTTATGGTTCAGTATGTCATAGAAACATGGCCAGAAAAGACATGATGCTAAGGCACTGAGTAATCAATCACTTGCTAAAGTTGGTTATGCAATCAAAAACAGTTGTTTAGGATAGCTGCTTTCCTCTGCTTGGTGATCTCTTTGATGTTGAATGCAGTAACATTTAAAGAATTCATTTTAACTTCATTGTTCTTCAGCTTCCCTTAAGCTGACTTTTGGGGCTCTGTATTTTCATTCACAGACAGCCTTGGGATTTCAAAGTCAGACTACTATTGTACACTGGGCTTATTGCATGATGGATGCTGTGTGAAGAAAAAGAAAATACATCTTTGGAAAGCTCTGAGTGGACATCCCTGTCAAAATAATATTTGATTCTGTGTGAAGAAAGCAAGTTCATAACAGAGCAAGTTGGGAAATAAAAACGTATCTTAGCTAGAGCTACTGTTTTTTTGTAATATATTGAAAATTCTCTAGCAATTTTCATTCATATTCTTTATTAGCTTTTATTTATTTCTCCATACTATTAGCAACATTCATTTGTGTCAAGTAAATTCTTAAAATTACAAAGCAAAATATGTTCCTAGTGTAATTTATAGTGCCATTTTAGACAGCCAAATAGTGAACTATCTGGACACAAACACAATAATCTAAGTATAAATATAAGAGTCCTTTCTTAGTCTTGCATTAAACTCCTGAAAGTTTTTTACACATATAAAATATAAAATAATATGAAATCAATAAACAAAATAAGGAATCCTACTACGGATATAATGAAAACAACTTTGTATTTGATTCACTCATAAATTCCTCCCTATTTATTTTTTCCCAAACTTGTAGCACCACTGGCTTCTTGGGTTTCTCATCGATACATACTGGCTGAGATAACTATGGCAAAACAGCAAGAGGAAAACAGAGACAGACAGACCAGCCAAAGCATAATCAAGCTCTATGTCATCCTTCTGAATATATGTGTAGAGCACAACTAATTACTCATGAAAAATGTAGCTGACTAGTTTATGGTTCAGTATGTCATAGAAACATGGCCAGAAAAGACATGATGCTAAGGCACTGAGTAATCAATCACTTGCTAAAGTTGGTTATGCAATCAAAAACAGTCGTTTAGGATAGCTGCTTTCCTCTGCTTGGTGATCTCTTTGATGTTGAATGCAGTAACATTTAAAGAATTCATTTTAACTTCATTGTTCCTCAGCTTCCCTTAAGCTGACTTTTGGGGCTCTGTATTTTCATTCACAGACAGCCTTGGGATTTCAAAGTCAGACTACTATTGTACACTGGGCTTATTGCATGATGGATGCTGTGTGAAGAAAAAGAAAATACATCTTTGGAAAGCTCTGAGTGGACATCCCTGTCAAAATAATATTTGATTCTGTGTGAAGAAAGCAAGTTCATAACAGAGCAAGTTGGGAAATAAAAACGTATCTTAGCTAGAGCTACTGTTTTTTTGTAATATATTGAAAATTCTCTAGCAATTTTCATTCATATTCTTTATTAGCTTTTATTTATTTCTCCATACTATTAGCAACATTCATTTGTGTCAAGTAAATTCTTAAAATTACAAAGCAAAATATGTTCCTAGTGTAATTTATAGTGCCATTTTAGACAGCCAAATAGTGAACTATCTGGACACAAACACAATAATCTAAGTATAAATATAAGAGTCCTTTCTTAGTCTTGCATTAAACTCCTGAAAGTTTTTTACACATATAAAATATAAAATAATATGAAATCAATAAACAAAAATAAGGAATCCCTGCTACGGATATAATGAAAAACAACTTTGTATTTGATTCACTCATAAATTCACTCCCTATTTTTTTTTTTTACATTAATCCATGTTTTTTTTAAACAGAATGCCTTTGAAACATACATCTAAATACTATTTAGAGTAATATTTATAAATGTATTTTATCTCAAAATAATCCATTTCTCAGTATGATTTAAGGGAGCTCTTGGACCACAAAATGCATACTAAAAAAAAAAACTATAGCAGACATTGAAATTCCAGTTAGTACATTATTCTATTGTTATTGAGTTGGGTGAGGCAATATTGGAATTTCCAAAGATTATATAATTCTTTAAACATTTATTATATAGATAGGGAATGCTGATTATTGAGAATGTGGCCTTTTTCTATGGATAATAGTTTTACAACACTAGAAAAAGGAGTTATTAACCTAGTCCTCAGTGCTGCCCATCTACCGATAAAACCAATACAAGTAAGGAAGGTACTTTAGTTTGCTGATTTTAATGCCACATAAAATCCTACTGGTCCCTTAGTTCTTTGGCATCTACTATACTATTTCATTTGGGGCAGTTATAGTAATACTTTGGCCTGCTTCCCTTCAATCTAAGTGGGAACCTGCGGTGTATTGGGAATTGCACTGAAATGGAATAATTCTCACCTGTTACCTCAATATTCTTGACAAAACAATGAGAATAAATTAATAAAGAGTGAATACATGCATCTGGGAAGTAAAGAATGAAAGAAGGAGGGAAAATGTTTTATTTGCTTTATTTAGATATACTTTTTAAATGAGTATGGAGGCATGTCCTCCAGTCTTCTACACTGTTAGTCGTTGGTCAATTGTAGTTGATTAAGTGGCTAATTATCTACTGAAGGAAGTCTTTTAATCTGTCTATCTCCAGACACCAGAAATGCATAGTGATCATATCACAAGGACATTCTTGTAAATTAGATGGGGGAGCGGGTGGACAGAAAGAATGTATTTTATCCATTCTGAGCCTGAAAATTGCTCTTTTTGCATTCTTAAGTCAACAGAGAACTGAGAAGTTTAGAACTGGTAATCTAGGAGAAAGGTTTTTTTTCCCCCTCTTATGAAATCATGCTCCTTCATATAGAACAGGAGAAGCATTACTCAAAAGTCGAGCATATATATTGATATGCAGAAGTCCCAATTTCACTTAAAAAAAAAATGACAAGCCAGCCACATAGATGTCACAGCCTGCACTCTGTCTCTGTCAGTTATCCACAGGATGAGACAATCTGAGCCTTTTTTCTGTCATCCATATGAGCCTTGTATGATTTATGTGAGCTGGTAGGTCACATTACCAATTTAAACCACATCTGCACATATATATATATATATATATGTGATGCCTAATATATATAATGATGCCTAATATATATAATGATGCTTCTTCATTCAGAAAATTTTATCAGAGGCTCAGATAATAATGTTATTTTTTAATTGCTCATTGTTTTTTTGTCGCCCTTTCCTCCCTGCCATCTTTCCTTCCTTTCCATTTAAAATTTTAGTTTTATTGTAAATAAATAAAATAAAGGGACTGCAAAATCAGCAGCCTGATGTTCGTAAAGGGGCTGCTTTATTTAAAATCAGGCACTTTGTCCACTTGCTCTACCATAACTTTTGACTGGCAGAACCACACGCAAAGGTTTTTCAATTGTTAGCAGCTTCTAAATGCAAAGAACAGAACCTGGGATCATTTCTAAGCAAATCAGGGACAGCAGAAACAAGAATTTTCATCTCTCTGAAAAGGAAGAAAATATGGTAGAATGAGAGCGAAAAGGAAATAGGTTACTACATAATAATTGTATTCTTTCCCCCCTTATAAATAATGTATTTTGAAAATAATTTATTTCCCAAAATCAAGGAGCATCCCAACTGAATTAGTTAAATATGCATAGAATCAGAAATAGAAATATAAAATATAAAATATAAATATTAAAATCAATTTAAAACCCTCTAAATTTAAAAATCTAAGCCAGTCCTGCACAGATGAATAAATGTGTCTTGAGCTCATGACGGAAGGTTCAAGGTCAGGAAGTTGACGGAGTCCTGGGGAGTTCGCTCCAGAGGGTGGGAGCCCCACAGAGAAGGCCCTTCCCGTGGGCGTCGCCAAACGACACTGCCTAGCTGACGGCACCCTGAGGAGTCCCCCTCTGTGAGAGCGCACGGGTCGGTGAGAGGTATCTGGTCGCAGTAGGCGGTCCCGTAGATAACCCGGCCCTATGCCATGGAGCGCTTTAAAGGTGGTCACCAAAACCTTGAAGCGCACCCGAAGGCCACAGGTAGCCAGTGCAGCCTGCGCAGGATGGTGTTATGCGGGAGCCACGAGGGCTCCTCTATCACCCGCAGCCGCATTCTGAACTAACTGCAGCCTCCGGATGCCCTTCAAGGGAAGCCCCATGTAGAGAGCGTTGCAGTAATCCAGGCGAGACGTCACAAGGGCGTGAGTGACCGTGCATAGGGCCTCCCGGTCCAGAAAGGGGCGCAACTGGCGCACCAGGCGAGCCTGGTAGAACGCTCTCCTGGAGACGGCCGTCAAATGATCTTCTAGAGACAGCCGTTCATCCAGGAGGACGCCTAAGTTGCGCACCCTCTCCATCGGGGCCAATGACTCGCCACCGATGGTCAGCCGCGGATTTAGCTGACTGTACCGGGATGCCGGCATCCACAGCCACTCTGTCTTGGAGGGATGCCTTTGAAACATACATCTAAATACTATTTAGAGTAATATTTATAAATGTATTTTATCTCAAAATAATCCATTTCTCAGTATGATTTAAGGGAGCTCTTGGCCCACAAAATGCATACTAAAAAAAAAACCATAGCAGACATTGAAATTCCAGTTAGTACATTATTCTATTGTTATTGAGTTGGGTGAGGAAATATTGGAATTTCCAAAGATTATATAATTCTTTAAACATTATTATATAGATAGGGAATGCTGATTATTGAGAATGTGGCCTTTTTCTATGGATAATAGTTTTACGACACTAGAAAAAGGAGTTATTAACCTAGTCCTCAGTGCTGCCCATCTACCGATAAAACCAATACAAGTAAGGAAGGTACTTTAGTTTGCTGATTTTAATGCCACATAAAATCCTACTGGTCCCTTAGTTCTTTGGCATCTACTATACTATTTCATTTGGGGCAGTTATAGTAATACTTTGGCCTGCTTCCCTTCAATCTAAGTGGGAACCTGCGGTGTATTGGGAATTGCACTGAAATGGAATAATTCTCACCTGTTACCTCAATATTCTTGACAAAACAATGAGAATAAATTAATAAAGAGTGAATACATGCATCTGGGAAGTAAAGAATGAAAGAAGGAGGGAAAATGTTTTATTTGCTTTATTTAGATATACTTTTTAAATGAGTATGGAGGCATGTCCTCCAGTCTTCTACACTGTTAGTCGTTGGTCAATTGTAGTTGATTAAGTGGCTAATTATTTACTGAAGGAAGTCTTTTAATCTGTCTATCTCCAGACACCAGAAATGCATAGTGATCATATCACAAGGACATTCTTGTAAATTAGATGGGGGAGCGGGTGGACAGAAAGAATGTATTTTATCCATTCTGAGCCTGAAAATTGCTCTTTTTGCATTCTTAAGTCAACAGAGAAGTTTAGAACTGATAATCTAGGAGAAAGGTTTTTTTTTTTCCTCTTATGAAATCATGCTCCTTCATATAGAACAGGAGAAGCATTACTCAAAAGTCGAGCATATATATTGATATGCAGAAGTCCCAATTTCACTTAAAAAAAAAAATGACAAGCCAGCCACATAGATGTCACAGCCTGCACTCTGTCTCTGTCAGTTATCCACAGGATGAGACAATCTGAGCCTTTTTTCTGTCATCCATATGAGCCTTGTATGATTTATGTGAGCTGGTAGGTCACATTACCAATTTAAACCACATCTGCACATATATATATATATATATGTGATGCCTAATATATATAATGATGCCTAATATATATAATGATGCTTCTTCATTCAGAAAATTTTATCAGAGGCTCAGATAATAATGTTATTTTTTAATTGCTCATTGTTTTTTTGTCGCCCTTTCCTCCCTGCCATCTTTCCTTCCTTTCCATTTAAAATTTTAGTTTTATTGTAAATAAATAAAATAAAGGGACTGCAAAATCAGCAGCCTGATGTTCATAAAGGGGCTGCTTTATTTAAAATCAGGCACTTTGTCCACTTGCTCTACCATAACTTTTGACTGGCAGAACCACACGCAAAGGTTTTTCAATTGTTAGCAGCTTCTAAATGCAAAGAACGGAACCTGGGATCATTTCTAAGCAAATCAGGGACAGCAGAAACAAGAATTTTCATCTCTCTGAAAAGGAAGAAAATATGGTAGAATGAGAGCAAAAAGGAAATAGGTTACTACATAATAATTGTATTCTTTCCCCCCTTATAAATAATGTATTTTGAAAATAATTTATTTCCCAAAATCAAGGAGCATCCCAACTGAATTAGTTAAATATGCATAGAATCAGAAATAGAAATAGGTATAAAAATATGTATTGAACTTTGAATTTGCGTGTCTCTCTGTATGTACATATTTGGCCATACGCTATTACATTATGCAAAAATAGATTTATTTGTTCATTTAATGTGTAGAGCGATGGCTTTATGAGGGATTATGGGCAATAAGCTATTTCAAATAAATCGAATATGCTTCTTGTCTACCTTCCATGGAGAGAGTCAAAGATAATTTTTAGCTTAGAAGCTGAGCATCAAGATCTGAATAGTTATAATTTGACTAATGGACAATGTTTTGGGATGAGGGAATGAGGGCCATAATTACTTCTGCTTGTAAGGATGAGGATATGACTCTCCTCTGAAGCACACTTAGTCTCTAAGGTAAAGGTAAAGTTCCCCTCGCACATAGGTGCTAGTCGTTGCCGACTCTAGAGAGCGGTGCTCATCTCCGTTTCAAAACCGAAGAGCCAGCGCTGTCCAAAGACGTCTCCGTGGTCATGTGGCCGGCATGACTCAACGCCAAAGGCGCACAGAACGCTGTTATCTTCCCACCAAAGGTGGTCCCTATTTTTTCTACTTGCCTTTTTACGTGCTTTCGAAACTGCTAGGTTGGCAGAAGCTGGGACAAGTAACGGGAGCTCACCCCGTTACAGGCAGCACTAGGGATTCGAACCACCGAGCTGCCGATCTTTCAATCGACAAGCTCAATGTACTAGCCCCTGAGCCACCACGTCCCCTACTTAGTCTCTAGCTAGCATCTTTGATTTAAAAATGAATCTAAAGTAAGAGAACTGGAAGAGATCTCACACAGACTAAATAATTACTCAGATTTATAATCTCAATATGAGACAGCTTTAAATATTTACCAAATGTGTGCATTTGTAAAATATAAGTATACAAATACAAATTAGAGGCTGTTAGGTCCGGTTGTTAAGACAGGTGGTAGAAAAGCATGAGACTGTGAATGCTAGTCCCATTTTAAGCATGAAAGTTGGATGGGTGATTTTGGTCCAGTTGCTTTCTCAACTCACTCAGCCCAACTCACATCACAGAGTTGTGGGGAAAATAGGAGGAAAGAGTATTAGATATATTCACTGCCTTGAGTTATTTATTAAAAAAATAATAAAGACATGATTTAAACAATGTAAAAAAAAATCCCCTCTTTTTATATATATGCTCCACCTGCATATTATTTTCATTTGGCATTCCTTCCAGAAACTTGCACATTGTCATTAACTTTAAATGCATGGTCTACATAGTAGGTCTTACAAGTAACTGATCCATGACTTTTACAGAGACCAGTAGTATCTGAATATCAAGGATTGAGCCAAAAGAATTATTTGAATATTTTGAATGTAGCACATACCAATACACTGTTTAATCAATTCAGCTGATAGGGATTTTGCGGTAATGAAATAACTTGGTTCTTCAGAATTTCTTCTTTTCGGGATCGGTGTCCTCTACTACGAAATATTGAAAGATGAAACATGCACAGGAAAGGATGGAATGAACCATCTATCTAGTCAGCCTGCACTTGTCAACATTGGCTGTCAAGAGTTTGACAGATATCACAACCAAATGGTTCTTAAAAATCCACAAAATGACTTGGATTGACCTTGGGTTAATATGCTTGATAAACATTGCAAAGGATTTTAGTTCAGGCTTTCTGGAAATAGGTGTGTCTTAGTCCAATTTAGAGCTCAGGTAAATTTAAATAAAATCTATACCTACTGAATTTATGACAATTTGTGTTTCTATGGCGTTTTCGTGCTCTCTGACCCAGGTTATTTGTTTCTAGACAATTCATTAGATAACATCATTATTGCTAATGATTAGGAGGTTTGCTCCCTGTTTATATACAGTAGCTATCTCTGCCAGGGAGGGAGCAAACCCCACACTCACTGGGGAAAAAGCCCATTTAGGACTGATGATGTTACCTAATCAGGTAATGAATCATGAGCAAGCATATAGCCAAGTTCAGAGAGCACCAAGAACTTCATAGTTGAACTCAGTGCTACATATTTTCTCTTCTATTGGAATTTGTGTTTAATATACAAATAATTCTCAACTTACAACTGGTCACTTAAAAACTGGTTCTCACTTGAAGGTAAATGGAATTTCTTGCACATCTTCCAATGCACCTTTGTTGCTACTTTGTCATGCTATTGTTTGTATTCAGTCTATGCAAACTTCTTGCAGCTACTGTTTCTTTAGTTTCTTTGCAGAGATGGCATAGTAGTAGTAATAGGTTGTAGTAGTAATAGGTAGTAGTAGTAGTAGTAGTAGTAGTAGAAATACTAGTAATATTCTGCTTTCCATTATGGATAAATGAATGGTTCTATGACTGGTGAAGTTAAAAGATACATTTTTTCTGATTATACATATTTATGTGCATGTGCATGCAAGTGTGTATATGTTCATTACAATTCTAGGCCATGCTGGAGAAAAATTCTGTTGATTTTATTCTGGTTTCATATCTTTAGCAGGAGCTAATTCCAGAAGCCTTCTGAAATGACTCATTTAATATCAGAGCCTATAAGTTAATTAACATTATTTCTTTCTTAGACTTTCAGGCCTGGCAAAATACATGGCTTCTGATGTTAAATTAAACTAGGGCGAAATGTGTGAGGTACAGAAATTATATAGAAAAACCAAGAAAATAAACCAAAAGCTGCAACTGAACAAAAATGATCTAGACCAGTGTTTCTCAATCTTGGTCATTTTAAGAGGTGTGGGGATTTTTGGGAGTGAACATACCTCTTAAAATAGTCAAGGTTGATAAACATTGGCACAGATTTTAGCTAACATTCTTCTTTTCTGTTTGCAGCAATCAGTTAGAATATTTTGTGAATGGTCTACAGGACAGATGCCTTCCAGGCAGATAACTTCTAATGTCTCTAGCAGGAGAACCAGATCACATATATTGAGAAAAACAACAGTGATACTGCCAGTCAATTTAACCAGGAGCTTAATCTAAAGGACCTTTTCCTCCAAGTATGGCAGTCAATCCGATATCAAGAAGGAAACTCAATAAACCACAAATATTTGTTCACAGGAAGCATTTTGGTGCACAAAGGAACATTAAACTCCCATATAAATCATACGATAACCTCATTTGATTTCAACCAATATAATATATAATATATTCAATATAATACAATATATAATAGTATATAATGTATACTATATATACATAATGCTTATGCTTATATATACTGTTGTGACAAATAAATAAAATAAATAAAATAAACCAGAGTC
Organism: Ahaetulla prasina; assembly: GCF_028640845.1. NCBI lineage: Eukaryota > Metazoa > Chordata > Lepidosauria > Squamata > Colubridae > Ahaetulla > Ahaetulla prasina. Next base: position 41,694,104 of record NC_080542.1, on the reverse strand, counting down.
TTGTTGAACTTGTCTATATATACATGCTTCTGAAAAACAAATGGAATATGATTTTCTGAAACCAACAGCATCTGCTTTTGATCATGTATACCAAGCTATTTGTATCATGCCTCCCTTGCCCTATTTCTGCAGGATTATACTAAATTGTCCCAAACTTCTAAATAAGTATATAATATGTGATGTCAATATTTTTCTTTTTTAATTATTCTCTTCTTCCTTTCCTGCAGGTCCTCAGTGCAATGCCTTAATGGATCTAATTGGGACATGTTGGCCACGCAGCCTTGCAGGACAGATGATAGCCCGTCCCTGCCCTGAGTATTTCTCTGGAGTGCGATATAATACCTCAAGTAAGCCAGCAGATGGGTTGAGTAGGAGCATACGGCAGGAAGAGAGGTTCTTCCCTTGGACACATTGAAGCAAAGACTGAAGCAAATGTTAATGAAAGATGGAACCAGAATATCAGGAAGCATAGAAATGTCAATGTGTGTACAGTACTTGCATTAAGAAATGAAATCAGCAGTCTGCATAATCTAGGGGTGCTTGTGACATGCCTTGACAACAGGCCCTGTGATTGTGATTGGCAGGTAGCATGAAGCTTCTAGATTAAACACACTTGATACACAGCTAGATATTTAGGAATTTTTCCCTTCTGTTCACCGTACTTGAAACTGCAAGTAAAGCTTTGAATCTGTATTCAGCTCCACCAACTGTTCCAAGAGACACTGAGTTGAATAACGTAGTGCAGTTTGAATTTGGGCATACGTTTAATTGATTCTTCTTTCTTTCTAAATAAACCAGAATATGTACATATTGAAAAATATTTATTTCTGAAATTCAGGATACGTTAGAAATTACAGTATGCACATACCAAATCTGGGATGGGAAAGGGATTGGAAAATTTGTTCTCATGATAGGAAATCATGTTCAAACACTATTGAAAAAGAATGGGATTCTATCATACTTTAAACAGTATTGAATTTCCCAAGGCTTCAGCGTTTGGGAATTGTATCACTTATAACATGAATTTAGCTAAAAATCCTTTTTTATGAACTAGATTTAAATTCAAATTTAAAAATCTAGTGCTTATAAAAATCCAGTACTTTCCAAAGTAAGAATTCAACAACTTCAAACTGTAAGTATCTATTGTTATAACAAGATTGTGAGGTTATTTATTGTGGCATAAACTTTCATGGTTTTGAATTCCGTGTCATTTTCAATTTCCTGAAGTATTTTTTATGTCACTAATAATGAACAGGAAAAATGTCACTAACAATGAACGGGGCGGGGGGGGGGAAGACTTCTGGTCCTTTGCTCAATGCTGAACAGATAAATGGTAAAGAAAACCTCAATTTTATACCTGAATCTTTTGTTGTCATTTATAAAGACCCCAAATGTGTCCAAAAAATGAATTATTCCCCCAAGGAACAATTCAGCCAGAGAACGACGTTTTGAAACTTTGTAATGTTCTTCCTGAATTCTCTGATGTAACATTTTATCTAATGACATCAAATTAGCTATAACTTTGATACACTACTTCTTAAGAGGATTGCTAGTAAAGGATTCATCTAATGACAAAGAAGGTTATTTGCCCGGTATCATTTTACTGGCACGAAAGACCATCCTTTCCATGTTTATTTGTTTTTCAAATTAAATTACATGCTATGGGAGAATGCCTCTTTAAAAATTCATTCTGGAGAAGTGGTAAAGGAAGAGGGTTTAATCCTTCTTCGTCCATTACTTTCCCACTTTAGATTGTTCTCTCCAACGTTCCTCCATTTTACAGCAAAATTCAGAGCATTTGCTTGCATGGAGAAGGTCTGTATATATGGGGAGAGGGCAGGGGTGAAATCCAGCAGGTTCTGGAGAATGGGTAGCGGAAATTTTGAGCAGTTCAGAGAACCGGCAAATACCACCTTTGGCTGGCTCCAGAGTGGAGTGGGAATGGAGATTTTGCAATATCCTTCCCTCAGGAGTGGCGAGGGAATGGGGATTTTGCGGTACCCTTTCCCTGGAGTGGGGTGGGAATGAAGATTTTGCAGTATCCTTCCCCTGTGCGTATCCTTCCCATAGGGAGGGTCTCCTCAGGGTGGCGTCGGCCAGACAATGTCGGCTGGCAACCCCCAGGGGGAGGGCCTTCTCTGTGGGGGCTCCAGCCCTCTGGAACGAGCTACCTCCAGGGATACGCCAACTCCCTGACCTCCGGACCTTCCGTCGCGAGTTGAAGACATTTTTGTTCCATTGCGCAGGACTGGCCTAATAGTTTTTAATGGGGGGTTTTATTGGATTTTTACAGTTCTCAGCCAAATTTGAATTAGTCTTTTAATATTTATTTTTAATTTTTGTATCTGTTATTTTATTCTAGCTGTAAACCGCCCTGAGTCCTTTGGGAGAAGGGCAGTATAGAAATTAAAATAATAAATAAATAAATAAATAAAAAATAAAAACAAGCTAAAATACAATAACTCAAAAAAAGATAATGATCTCTACCTCCTCCTCCTTTTCTGTGTTAAAAGCCTTCTGAGGTGGAATTAGGTTTGGTTGTATTTTTACAAAGCAATTATTATGATATAGGCATTACCATGGTATAGGATTTCTTGTCTGAGCAGGGGGTTGGACTAGAAGACCTCCAAGATCCTTTCCAGCTCTATTCTGATTCTGCTTCAACATGTACCCCAGAATTTCCAGAATAGGTTTAGCTACTCTCTGCCCTATTAAATACCCATACAATCCCAGTGCCTCCGTAAAAAAGCTAAATGTGCAAAGAATGAAGATTATAATCCAACATACCTGCAGGCCAACCAGTTCAAAAAGGCTTATATAACATAGATTGAACATAGTGATTCTGCTATCAGTGCCTTCCCTGCATGTGGACTATATTGACTTTCTGATTGATTGATTCTCAGCTTGCCAATAGGAATTGCAATCTTGCCAGAGCAATGAATTCTCAGTAGTGAAGAGCAAAGCTACTCTTATAATAGGACATACTTTTTTCAGTACCGTTTCTTGCATATGACTGTGCTACATGGTACTAAGAATCTTTGGACTGTGGAAGAAAAGGCAACCTTTCCAAAATTTCTAGCTCAGGTTATTGGTTCAAAGCAAGGCAGAGAACTGGCAGGTGTCCATTGGCTTGGAATTGGCTTACATTTCCATCTCTGGGTGTCTGAATTCTGAAAAAAAAGAAAGGAATGCCATATATTTTTTTTATTTTATAATTCACCTTACTCAAAAGACTATAGATGGATTAGACTTGATCATTTAAAATTTAAAGTCACTGAATGAAGCACAGTAATCTAAAAATGTTGTTTTTGTGAGTTGGGCAGTGGTAGAGTAGAAGTGGGAGGGATGAATTAGAAAATGCATGTGTAACATGTTTTTTGTTTAACAAAGAGCTATGAAGATTCCTGGCTCTTTATTATGTGATCATGTTACTTACAGGGAGGGTTTCCTAGAACTGCTGCAAGCCAAAAATAAATTTTGGCTCGCAACATAAAACATAAATAAATGTTTTCGATTTTTCCTCCCGCATTATCCCAACAGGAATATTGTACTGGAATCCAAATATCTTAAAAGCAATCATTAAAGGAAATCCTTGCAGACAGATCTATTCACAGGACACTTCTACAATCATTGTTTTGGATCTGAGCAGAAGTCACATTTGTTACAGTCATTGTTTTGGTGATGAATCCCCACTTTAATAAAATTGAAACAGGGTCAATGAGAAACAAGAAGTTCAGATGTATATGAAGGACTCTAGTATTTTAAGGGGAAGACACACATATACAAAGAAGATTCTCCCTTTAAAATGAAACTAAATAAAACTGTCCACTAAAGAACAAATATCTTCAGCAACGCTGACATCAGTTGGAAAAGACGGGATAATGATACCCACCTTCAGCCTGATAAGTCTAAAGGCAAGTCTAGCTTGAATCAAGCATCAATCCCTGCAAACTGAAGCATGGAGGGCCTTTTTCCTCTTTGCATCTCATTTTGAGGATTAATATGTTCTGATATTTACCTAAAACAGAATATTTAAATGTACATTTTAAAAAACTATATTATGTACTCTGGATAGATCTCCAAGGCCTCCACTTACTTTGAGGGTCTGTTTAAAGTACAGCATAGTATTCTACATAAATGTGAATAAACACAATAGAAATCCAATCAGACTTTGCTGCTCAGTTTAGGCAGATCAAACATTAGGAGGATTTTGATTACATTCCCTATTTAGGCAGAAGCTTGAAAGTAGAGAATGGTTAGGGTAGAAACTATCCAATCCCTTTTGCTGGAGGAGAAGAGACGTGTACAAAGGTGTACATGTCCTCCCGTTGACACTGAAAAATAGCCTTTAGACTCATCTTCTGCTTTTGCACTGGGGAGGTCTGCATTTCCAGCAAATAATATGCTCTCTTTCTTTCCAGTGGCTGCTTGGGCAGAATTTAGCTAGGAGCACTGGTCCACTTCCCATGTGATCATTGGGGGTTCAATTTGATGAGGATGAGGGGAAGTATATTGACTATTGTACTTTCACTTTGAGCCCTAGCTGTGTCTACTGTATATTGGTGGCATTCTGTCAGTTCTATAAAATAGACCAGATTAAGAAATCAGTTCCATCTGGGTCAGGACTACTTTTATTGCAATAACTATAGGAGTATAGTAATCTTGCCAATCTTGAGCATTTTCCTCTCCCTTTATCTCTGTGTGAATGAGGGAGAGTCTAATCGAGATGTATTCTCATGTTACTTTCTTGAGTTGTCTCAGGCTCCTCTTATTTGACCATTTCCTTGGTATTCTTTGTATTCTTCCCATCCTTCAAGGCCATTCCCAATGTCCTCTACTCAGAGCTCTTCAGCACATGTTCTTCTTTTCACTCCATATCTACATATATACCTCAGCCCTCCCTGACCAACACTCCCTCCCTCCCTCCCTTATATATTTGACTTCTACATCCACTCTTGCATAACATGCCTTACTGTATTTTTGCCACTTTTCAACAGTCTTTTCTGGAATGGTTGTAGCTTATACTCACTTAACTTTTTGACTGACAAGTTTGGACTGAAATGTGGGGGAGTAGCATCTATTCTTTTTATGAAGCTATATTGTGGGTGGAAATCAAATGTTTGTTTTCTCCTTTCAAGGAAAGGCAATAGCAGCAGCGGCACTCCTGCGCCACTCCCCCCCCCCCCGCACACACACAAAGAAGCTTTAGGCTTTCAGGACACTCCCATCTCTGCCATTATTGTTTTTGGAGTGCTTGAGAAAATGCAGTAAGCCAAGAATTTATCCAGAAGAAGAGATTTCTAATGCTAAAAGAAAAATGCTGAAGGGTGAAAAAGTAACTTATTATAACATGGAAGTTATAGGCTTCTGATTTTCAAACAAGGTGACTGCCCTGGCTTGTTTCTGGCGGTCTCCCTTTGAAGTATTAACTGGTCTGTGACCCTGCTGAGCAGTTTTCAAAATCAGTCAAGATTGGGTAGGTGCTACCATCTAAAAAAAAAAAGACACTATATTATTTCCCCTCCCTTTCAGCTTAACCTATGAGGGGTCCTTAGTCTCTCTGAGCTTGCTTGTTTTCTTGCAGATGTTTCATTACTCAAATTAGTAAGTAAGAAGTGCTAGTAAGAAGTGCTGTTTGCTCTCAGTTTATAGTCTAGTGCAGGGATGTAAAACTCGATTTCATTGAGGCTGCATCAGGGTTGTGTTTGACTGGGATATTCATTTTGTTTTGTTGGAATACATATTTGTTGGAATACAATGCTCTGTTTCCTTTTTCTGCTGTTCCAGGTTGCTGCAGTATATTTGGGCTTGTCTAAATAAAGTCCTTATATTAGCGGGAGGTTCAGTAAGACATTCCTTCTCAGTAAGGCAAACCTTCTCTTGTGGGAGGTTTGGCTTTTGGTTTGGTAGTGGAGAAGCTGGTTAGTATGGATAGGTTTTCTGTAGAGTTATGTTTCTAGTTTGCCATTGTGATCTCTGCTGATCAGAATGTCCAGGAAGGGAAGTTATTATTTCTTCTTCTCTGGTAAATGGAATTCCTTTAAAAATGTTATTGATGAATCTGTGGATATTCTATACTTGTGCACTTGGTTTTTCTTGCCTAAATGTAAAACCTTACTTTTTTCTACATTGAATTTCATTTTGTTAGACCAAGTCTGTCTTCTGGAATTTTGGCTCTTCCTGCCAGCTTGGTGTCATCTGAAAATTTGATGAATTCCCCTTCTATCCCCTTGTCTAAATCATTGATGAAGATATTAAAAAGGATCTAAGACAGAGCTTTGGGGTACCCCACTGCATACTGCTCTCCATGCAGGGGTGAAATGCTCCCGGTTTGGACCGGATCGCCCGATCCGGTAGCGATGGGGGCGGGTAGTTCAGAGAACCGGTAGCAAAAATCCATGCCCCCCCCCCACCGTCCATGTCTCGCTGTTCCTCTTCTCTGTCCCTGAAGCTCTCGGTGGTGATATAGCTGCAAACAGCCTCAAATGACTGCCATGGCGCTTCAAAGGGCCGCACTAGAGCTGATCAGCACTGTAAGTGGCTAGTAGACCAGTGCCTCTATTTTTAAAGAAGGTAGACCGGTGCACTCCCAAGTTTTGTATACTTTATTATTTTTATTATTTATTATTATTGGCCATGCCCATTTAGTCACTAGACCACCAAGCCACACCCACCAATTAAGCCACGCACATAGAACCAGTAGGGAAAATTTTTAGATTTCACCCCTGCCTCCATGTAGATGCAGTTCCATTAAGGATGACACACTGAGAGTGATTGGTCAGCCAGTTATGAAATCATTTGGTAGTTATGCTGTCTAATCCACAATTTTTTACCTTATCAAGTAGTAGGTTGTGATGAAATTTATCAAATGCCTTACTGAAGTCCAAATTGTATTTACAGCATTTCGCTGGTGCACTGATTTTGTCAAAGAATGCAATATGATTATGTATCATAAGAATTTCATACTAAATATAGTTCTACATCCTGAAAAATCTCTTCATTCGCTTTGTGGCCCTTTTATGCCACATTTTATTAGAATAGAATAGAATAGAATAGAATAGAATAGAATAGAATAGAATAGAATAGAATAGAATAGAATAGAATAGAATTTTATTGGCCAAGTGTGATTGGACACACAAGGAATTTGTCTTGGTGCATATGCTCTCAGTGTACATAAAAGAAAAGATACGTTCATCAAGGTACAACATTTACAACACAATTGATGATCAATATATCAATATAAATCATAAGGATTGCCAGCAACAAGTTATAGTCATACAGTCATAAGTGGAAAGAGATTGGTGATGGGAACTATGAAACGATTAATAGTAGTGCAGATTCAGTAAATAGTCTGACAGTGTTGAGGGAATTATTTGTTTAGCAGAGTGATGGCCTTCGGGAAAAACTGTTCTTGTGTCTAGTTGTTCTGGTGTGCAGTGCTCTATAGCGTCGTTTTGAGGGTAGGAGTTGAAACAGTTTATGTCCAGGATGCGAGGGATCTGCAAATATTTTCACGGCCCTCTTCTTGATTCGTGCAGTATACAGGTCCTCAATGGAAGGCAAGTTGGTAGCAATTATTTTTTCTGCAGTTCTAATTATCCTCTGAAGTCTGTGTTTTTCTTGTTGGGTTGCAGAACCAAACAGACAGTTATAGAGGTGCAAATGACAGACTCAATAATTCCTCTGTAGAATTGAATCAGCAGCTCCTTGGGCAGTTTGAGCTTACTGAGTTGGCGCAGAAAGAACATTCTTTGTTGTCCTTTTTAATGATGTTTTGATGTTAGCTGTCCATTTGAGATCTTGCGATATGATAGAACCCAGAAATTTGAAGGTTTCTACTGTTGATACTGTGTTGTCAAGTATTGTGAGAGGTGGAAGTATGGAAGGGTTTTTCCTAAAGTCTACCACCATTTCTACGGTTTTGAGTGTGTTCAGTTCCAGATTGTTTTGGTTGCACCACAAGGCTAGTCGTTCGACCTCTCGTCTATATGCGGATTCGTCATTGTCTCGAATGAGACCAATCACTGTTGTGTCATCTGCGAACTTCAGTAGCTTAACAAATGGATCATTGGAGATGCAGTCATTGGTATACAGAGAGAAGAGAAGTGGGGAGAGCACACAGCCATGGGGGCCCTGTGCTAATTGTACAGGTATTTGATGTGATCTTGCTTAGCTTCACCTGCTGCTTCCTGTTTGTTAGGAAGCTTGTGATCCACTTACAAGTCTGTTCCGGTACCTGTAGCTGGTTTAGCTTAGTTAGAAGAATGTCTGGAATGATGGTATTGAATGCTGAACTAAAGTCTACAAAAGGACCCTTGCATAGGTCTTTGGAGACTCAAGATGTTGTAGGATGTAGTGCAGAGCCATATTAACAGCATCATCTGTTGATCTATTTGCTCGGTATGCAAATTGCAAGGGGTCTAACAGCGGATTGTGATGGTTTTCAGGTAGGAAAGCACTAGCCTTTCAAAGGTTTTCATGACTACAGATGTTAGAGCAACTGGTCTGTAGTCATTCAGTTCCTTGATGGTGGGCTTCTTGGCACTGGGATGATGGTAGAGCGTTTGAAGCAAGAAGGAACATAGCACATCTCTAGTGATTTATTGAAAATATGGGTGAAGATGGGGCCAATTGGTCAGCACAGACTTTTAAGCAAGAAGGAGTTATCTTGTCTGGGCCTGGAGCTTTTCCTGGCTTTTGTCTGTGAAATAGGTCCTGCACTTCCTTTTCTGTGATCACTAGGGGTTGTGAACCCAATGAAATGGGGTCAGTTGTAGGAGGCTTGGCTGTTGTTGGTGTGTCTGAGATGGGGTTGTGGAGATAGGTGGCTGTAGTTTCCTTTCAAACCTGCAGTAAAACTCATTCAGGTCATCTGCCAGTTGTTGATTACCTTCAGCCTGGGAAGGAGGTTTACCATAGCCGGTGATATTTTTAAGAGTTTTCCACATGTTTGCTGGTTCATTTGCTGAAAATTGATTCTTTAGCTTTTCAGAGTAGCTTCTTTTTGCTCTGATCTCCTTGTTAGTGCATTTCTGGCCTGATTGTACAGCATTTTATCACCTTTTCTGTAGGCTTCCTCTTTGGAATGTCGTAGCTGCTTAAGTTTAGGTGTAAACCAAGGTTTATTATTACTGTGTATTCGCAAGTTCCTTGTAGGTACATAGGTCTTCACAGAAGCTGACATATGATGTTACAGTATCTGTGAGTTCATCCAGGTCTGCAGAGGTATCTTTAAAAATATTCCAATCAGTGCAGTCAAAACATGCCTGTAGCTTTAATTCTGATTCCTCCGTCCAGGTTTTCACTGATTTAATTATTGGTTTTATGGCTTTAAGTCTTTGCCTGTAAGCAGGTACAAGGTGAATCATGCAATGATCAGAGTGTCCTACAGCTGCACGTGGTAAAGACCGATAGGCATCTTTTAGTGTTGTGTAGCAGTGGTCTAGAGTATTCTTGCCTCTGGTGGGACAATTGACATGCTGAAAGTATTTTGGTAGTTCTTTCCTTAAGTTTGCCTTGTTTAGATCTCCCAAAACAATGGCCAGTGAATCAGGGTGTTTGGCTTCAGCCTCCATGATTTGGTCAGCTAGAGTTCGTAATGCCTCATTTACACAGGCTTGTGGTGGGACATAAACAGCAATTAGAAGAAATGAGGAAAATTCACGAGGCGAATAGTAAGGTTTATTATTGGACTTTCATGCTAGGGATGAATTATGGGATTTATAAATTGATGCATTTGCAGTGTATCAAATTCAGAAGATTGGTATACACAAGTACCCCATCTTTTATGAGAAAATTCAAAGATCAGAAGAAAACCTGTGAGTAAGAGTGGAATGGATCCAATAGTCCTTGCCTGACTCATTCAAATTAATTCATTCTGTTAACTCATTCTGTTAAATCCAGTTTTATTTGCTTGTGAATTCTTGTCACTTTTGAAAAGACCAAATATTGATCTTGAGCCATGTTTTTCTATGACCAAAGTTTGTTAAGAAGGGTCAAGTAACATCATAACTAATCATATGTCTTAAATTAGGGATAGCATTCAAGCCTCTGGCAGATATCAAATAAGAATTTGCATCTAAAGTATATGAATAACTCAGCAGTAATCCAAGAACAGACTTTTCCTATAATCTCAATAATAAAAAAACTTTTTCTGTTCATGCATATCAAAATTGGAGTATTAAATTAATATTAATTTATTATTATTAATTTATTATTATTAATTTATTATAATAATTATTATTTATTAATATTGATTAATTAATATTAATAAAACAACAAATGACATGATCTAGTTCTGCAAATTTATACGGTCTCCTATTATTTTTATATAAAGAAACCCATGTATGAACAACTTAAAAAAAATATTTTCTATAGACCAGCTGATTCAGCTAAGAATGCTTTCGCTTGCCTAGTCAGAATATCTCATTTTATAAAATATTCTTTTCATCGTTTGTTTCATGCAGTTTGTACCACTCAATTGCCACTGTGTTTTCTTTTTAAGACAATGTGTACAGAGAATGTTTTGCAAATGGAACCTGGGCAGCCCGTGTGAATTATTCCCAGTGCCAAGAGATTCTCCATGAGGAGGTAAGGACTATTGTATGGTAACCAGATAAAGGTGGTGCTGTAATGTGCTACAGAGCAGGTATATGGATAATCCTTGACTTACGACCGCAATTGAGCCCAAAATTTATGTTGCTAAGTGAGATAGTTGTTAAGGGAGCCTTGCCCCATTTTACGACCTTTCATGCCACAGTTGCTAAATGAATCACTGCAGTTGTTAATTTAGCAACATAATTGTTAAGTGAATCTGACTTCCTCATTGACTTTGCTTGTCAAAAGATCACAAAGAAACACTGCAACCATCATAAAGCATCTGAATTTTGATCACATGATCATGAAGGCGCCAGAATGGTGATAAATATAAAAAACAGTCATAAGTCACTTTTTTTCAGTGCCGTTGGTCAAATGATCATTAAACAAACTGTTGTAAATTGAGGATTATCTGTATAACTGCTATTGCTGTTATATGAAGCAAATGGACCAGAATTATAATATTCTTTTATTCTTTTATTAATAAAAATATGGACAATGGAGTTATGCACATTCAAAAGTTATTTGGAAAAATTGCTTTATACTTCATGCCAGCACAGCCTCTTCATCTCAATCATTTTCAGAATGTACATAGATCTTAGCAATGAACAGATTGGAGCAATTCATGTTTTCAGTTTATTTAATTAAACAGAAGAGAAAAAGAAAAACTAAAAAAAAGGGTAAAACAATGTGCATTTGGATGTGTGCTTGAATACATCTCAAATGTAAATGCAGACATAAAATTTTATTCTAAAGGTTCAATCAAGGATGCACTTGTTCTGTTTAATTAAACAAAGAAGGCAGTATTAGACATTGATATTGGTACAAATGGGAGACAGTGCAGTGCAGTGGCTACAATGCTAGTCTGGGAGCAGAGAGATATCGTTTCAACTACATCTTTTGGTTCTAAGAATTCTTGTTTTAAAATAAAAATGTAATGGGATTTGCAGAAATTCTTTTTACAAGGAATGGAAATAATTTGAGATTTTAAACATTGAGTGTAGAGGTCTGGGATCCCCAATGTCTGGGATTATATACAATGCTCACAAATATTTCCATCTCAAATTGGGTTAGGGTTAGGGTTATTTTTAAAAAATAATAATTTTAAAGAATAAGCATTCTGTTTCCAATATTTTCCTTATTTCCAAAAATGCATCCTTTGTTGTTTGTTTGATGGTTTGTTTGTCTGTTTGTTTATTTATTTATCAACAAGTACAAGGAAACAAGTAACAGTATAGACATAGACATGGGCACATGAAAAGAATTTGGCACAAATAAAAGGATATAAATAAGCAAAATATAGCCATAAACACATAAAATGAGTATATATAAATGAGGACAGTGGGACAGGGATGGTACGCATGGTGTGTGCTTATGCACGCCCCCTTATGGACCTCTTAAGAAACGTCAAAGGTCCATGGTAGACAGTTTAAGATAAAAGGTATGGGGGTTAAAGAGACTAAGAATAGGATCAAGTAGAGAGTTCCAGACATTTACTACTCTATTGCAGAAGTCATATTTCCTACAATCAAGATTAGAGCAAATTACATTGAGTTTGAATCTATTGCTAGCCCTTGTGTTATTACAGCTGAAGTTAAAGTATTCATTAACAGGTAGGACATTATGGTAAATAATCTTGTGTACTAAGCTTAAGTTAGAACATAGACAGCGTAGTTCAAGGCTATACAGGCCTAAAATTTTAAGCCTGCTGGTATAAGGAATTTTATTTCGAGCAGAGGATTTGAGTACTCTTCTAGTAAAATATTTCTGGACCCTCTCTAATATATTGATGTCTGAAATACAATGAGGATTCCAGGCAGGTGAGCAGTAATCAAGGATAGATCTGGCAAAGGTTTTGTATGCCCTAATTTGAAATATAGCGTTACCAGAGAAAAAACTTCGTAAAATAAGGTTGACAACTCTTAATGCCTTTTTTTTTTTTTGCAATAATGTTACAGTGAGCTCTGGGGCTTAGATCTTTTGAAATGAGTACTCCTAGGTCCTTGACAGAGTGTGGGTCAACTTTTAGATTGTTTCTAGCCACCATATATTTGATGTTCTTATTTCTATTGCCAATGTGCAGGACTGAACATTTGTTAGCAGAGATCAGGAGTTGCCAATTGTTTGACCATTCAGATACATAATCTAGGTCGTTTTGAAGGGTAATAGATTTGTCTGTGGTGTTGAATCATCTAACATCGTCGGCAAAGAGGACGCAGCTACTTATAATGATAGACAGCTAAAGCATAGTGTTGTTTGAAAGTGTGCCCACTTGTTTAATATAAAAATAAAGGTACGGACAGATAGTTGGGGCCATCCTGGCAGCAGAATCCTTAGGATATGGCAGGTATCATTTGGGTAACTTAATACTTTGTAAAAGGTTATAGCCATATTGGCAACCACCTGTGAAGCTTTTTAAGGAGAGGTTGGGCAGCCGTGGGATTTTTGTTTCAGGCCTTTCCTGCACTGAAGTTGGCCTTTGGTGGTTTGTCAGTCACTAGAACAAGAGCTAATGGTGAGTGGAAACATTTCTTGGCTTTACAGGTTCTGCATGAGGGCAGGAGGTGAAGGAAGTATTGCAAGGCCTTTTTGTTGTGTGGCCATTATCTGGAAAATCCCAGAAGGCTGTTAGTTAATTAGAATTTAACCAAGGTTCTTGGAAACATGATATATCCACTGTAGCAATTAAATTTAGCTATCCTTGGGGGTTTGGATAGAAATCACAGGAGAGGAGAACTAAGTAATTAAATTAGCCAACTGCCCTGTTGTGAGACTGGCATCCACTGTGTGAATTAGCAATTAACATGGAGAAAAGTAGCTGGCCCTTTCAAAAAAAAGACTTTAGCATCTTAGACAGAATACTGCTGCAAGTAACTCTGAATTATACACACAGACACACAGACACCTTCTTTTCTATTTTTTGAGATCTATTAAGGCCACCTTTTAGAAGGATGGAACTTCACCATGCACTAATCTGCATTTCTAAATGACTGCTGAGCACTTTCCTCTTCTTGTCTGTGGCTCCTCTTCTGTCACTTCCCAATGCGTCTTTCAGCAAAACATTGTTTTCTTTCATTGGTATGATTGCACATAGTTAATCTTGAAGCTTCTGCTAATCAATTTTACCAGAGCTTGGGAAACAATCCAGGAAAAACATCCTTCTTTCCACGATGCATAGTTAAGCTATAGAATTAATTGCTATTGAATGAGTTAGCAAGCAGATAATGCTTAGAGGGCAGTTGCTAATGCTGCTCCCAATAAAATATTGCCTGTAAAATTATTTGTATCATCAGTGGGGTAGCCGAGTCATTACATTGCTGATCTCAGCCCTTCACAAGCAATCAGTGTTGGGGGTCAGAGAAAGCTCAATAAAAATCTGATTCTTTGGCCTTGATTTATCTTTTCTACTTGTTCTCACTGATGCTAAATTCTTTACTACCAGTAGTTATTCTTTGGGATTTCAGTTTTAGGTTTGGCTCATTTTCTTTGGCTCTGAACCAGGCGCTCAGAAATTTTGAAGTAAAGATTGGTGACCATATAATCATCACTCTATTCATCACCATATTTTAGAACAGTGATGGCTAACCTTTTTGCCGTTGCGTGCCAAAAGTGGGGGGAGCGTGGGGGGTCATGTGCGCGTGTGCCCATACTCATAATTCAATGCACCCCTCTCCCTTGCGCATGCGTGCACGACCCCCTGGCTTCCCCAGCTTTTATCACACGATGGCATGGTGGGCCTTTTTTCGCTCTCCTGAGGTTCCAGAGGCTTTCTTGGAGCCTGGGGAGGGCAAAAACAGGTTGGAGGCTGGAAATGGCCCATTTCCCATTTTCTGGTGTGCCCAGAAGGCCCGAAAATCAGCTGGCTGGCACGCACATACACGCTGGAGCTGAGCTAGGGCAACACTCGTGTGCCCACAGATATGGCTCTGCATGCACTTACAGCACTCATGCCATAGGTTCACCACCATAGTTCTAGAATCATATTCTTGTCTTATTTCCTACATATTTCATAGACTCCTCTTGTGTCTTTCCTGTTGTAGAAGAGAAGCAAACTGCATTATCACATTGCTGTTGTGATTAATTACCTTGGACACTGCATTTCTTTGGGGGCATTGCTGGCAGCTTTTGTCCTCTTCATGCGACTTCGGTGAGTATGCATGGAGTTATAGGATCATCAGATGAAAATATTCTCCTTTGAAACTTGACAGCTGGAATACGTGTATTTTTGGTGTCTTAGTTACACTGTGCCTACACTGTACACTGAGTGGTTTCTTTTCTCCTGCAGGAGTATACGATGCTTACGAAATATTATCCACTGGAATCTGATCACTGCTTTCATCTTGAGGAATGCCACATGGTTTGTGGTACAACTCACCATGAATCCAGAAGTGCATGAAAGCAATGTGGTAGGTTTAAGCACAGTTTGGCACAAAATTACTTTAAAGTACAATTTGAGAAACTTCAGGGTTTTTTTGAGGTCTTGATTTCTTAGACTGTTGTGAAAATCAAACCTTTAAAAGATCATAAAACTATACTGGAAAGCACTATGGACTTTAAAGATACTACTGATAGTGAAGCTTCTAATTAGCTTGTGGTGGCAAAGGACAGATTGCTTATGCCAAAACCAGTGGTGGGATTCAGCCAGTTCACACCTATTCAGGAGAACCGGTTGTTAAATTTCTAACCAGTTATTGGAAGAAATCTCCTTTTATTTTTTTCAACCTTACAGAGCTAATCCTGTAAGGAAGGCAGGAAGGAAACATTCTGGTATTCTTTCTAGCCTAATCTTTATTGCCCTGCTTACAGAAACTGCCTCTCTGGTTAACCCTTATTACATTGTTAACAGCTAAATAGAAAGCGCCCATCGACGTGACGTTGAGTTGGTCATGCCCACATGGTCACATGACCACTGAGCCATGACTACCCAGCTGGTCATTATTGGCAGAGAAACAGTTGTTAAATTATTTGGATCCCACCACTGGCCAAAACTCTAGTTTGAATTTTTGGGATTAGCTGGGAAAAATCTCTGGAGAGACAGAAACAGTGTAGTATAACTAGCCCAGCAGTTTACTAATATAGCCCATGGTCTACATGCACCCTCAGAATGCGTGGAATCAACAGCTATGGTTACTTTCTTTCTGTTTTGCATGTGGGGAGGGTCTTAATCAGGTTAAACTGCTGCTTTAACCTTGCAGGAGCTTAATATAAACATTCTACCCTTTAGGATCCTGATTTCCCCACCGAAAATCTGGTTCTGGCTATGCCTATGTTTTAAAAGTCTGGGGCATGATGTTCTTCAGAAAGCTTGGTAGAGCCCATACACAAATGGCTTAATTCATTACAGGCTGGCTGCCTATTTTTATTTTTAAAGGCAGAATTTGATGGATTGCAATGTGACAGCATAAATGGTTGAATCAGACATCTCTGTATGGGCGTAAAAAGCCTATGGCTTTTCCAAATTTGATAGGTTGCACTTCCCTGTGTACGTGACCATTGGCCTAAATGAAGATAAAGTCCAACAATAAATGGAGGACTATATGTTCCCTACTCCTGTTCTGTATGTTTCAGTAAAGAATCTGTGGAACATATCATATCAACCTGAAATAACAGCCTAATCTTTTGCTCTAGGTACCTGTGTCTAATAAGAGTCAAAAAACCCAATATGCTAGTTGTGGTAGCAATCACACGTACAAAGGGGCAGGACTTCAGTTGCACTGCCGCAAGTCTTCTTGACAATTTTCCTGCTCCTCTGCAAACACTGCTGGGTGTCAAGCTCATAAAACTGTTTGCATTGCAGTAAAACTAGGAAACGTGATTTATTTATTTATTTATTTTACAAATTTCAAAACATGCTTTTTGTAGGAATCTATCTAATTTTTGATAAATAGATGAAGATTGTTTCTTATTTTTAGACCCACTTAATTTTCCTGCCTTTTGCCGTCTAAGATAAGCCAACACTTTATTTTAGATGTTAGTGCTGTTTTCCCCATGCTTAAAACCTCCAATTTGAAATGTGACATGTCTTCCCTCTTGGCTCATAATTTTTGGCCAGATAGTATAACTCCTTCTTATGTAGCACTGCACTCCTTTTAAATGATTGGCTCATTCATATGAGGTTGCTGTTTCCTAGACATGACATTCCACTCAGCAGTTTCGGTGGTTTACAGTAATCTTGTTATAAAACAAATTTTAGGAAAGTTGCACGATTTAAACTGTAAAAAAGCAACTCCAGCACATTTAAATTCCAGGCATATTACTGAATGTAAGCAGAATGATTGGCACAGGACAAATATAAACCTTTCAAACTTTTATACAGAAAAATAGAATAATAATAAAAACAAAACTAGAAAATAATAAGTTATGTTATTAGTGTTTTAATGCTTAGTTTCAAAGTAACAAAAAAGAGGAGAAAGAAATATTTTTATTGTAAATTCTGACAGTTCTAACTTGGTATCTCTTTATTAGTCTGATCAGCAAAATACGGTAAGAGATGCTTTCCAAAATGTTTAGTCAAATTGTTGCTAGTCTGGAGCAGGGGTGAAATGCTCCCGGATCAGACTGGATTGCGCGATCTGGTAGCGATCATGGCCAGTAGTTCGGTGATCCAGTAGCAATGGCGGAGCAAAGCTCCGCCCACCCGCCCAGGTGTCATTACTTCCTGCTTTTAACCATGAAGTAATGTATCTTTTACCTTCTGCGCATGTGACACGGCGCATGCACTTCTGGACCAGTAAGGAAGGTAAGTAGATTTCACCTCGGTCTGGAGCATTATGAAAGAGCTATAGTTAGAAACAATGTAGATAGGGCTTTTTATACCCAACATAAACTTCCTTAATTTGGTGCATTTTAGATAATATATCCTACAATGCCTGCCTATGGTAATGGGACAGTTCAGCAGAAGGAGGACATTCAATGAATTTCACATATTGGCAGGGTATATGAAACTGTATAACAGCTTGATTAAGGATAGACTTTGTTTAAATTGCCTTTATTTGTTAACTAAAAGAAAATATGGAGCACTCCTCCTCTAATTTTCCCGATAACAACAACCCTAGCTGAGATACAACAATGGGCTTGGTTGTTCCATGGACATCCATGGCTACTGGTGATCTTGATCTTTTATCACACATTAAGCATAATAGATCCTTAATCCTTTACCATATTGGTAAAGAACCTTTAATGGTTCTTAATCAGCTGCCTAACCAGAAGCTTCCTAGAACTCTCATTAATTAATTCTTCTTGTCCTTCACACTGTAGCCATGGTGCCGTCTTGTCACAGCTGCTTACAACTATTTCCATGTCACTAACTTCTTCTGGATGTTTGGTGAAGGATGCTATCTGCACACTGCTATTGTTCTCACCTATTCGACAGACAAGCTGCGGAAGTGGATGTTCATCTGTCTCGGCTGGTGTGAGTGGCAAGGAGAAGAGTGGGAGGGGGTTGGTGCATCTAAGTAAGCTTGTTGGATGATAGGAGGCCTCTCCTGAAATGAATTCCCTCAATGTATCCAATTGGCACAGACAGGAAGAGAACTCAACCCATCAAGTGATATCTGGTAGAACAAAGAAATATATAGGGGCATCACTGTATTATTTTTTAATTTAATCATACCTGAACTAGCATAACAATTGAGTAACAGGAGGAGGGGAGGTTAAAAATTCTGGAAGGCACCTGTTGGGGAAGATGTTATAATCTTTATTACTCTAAGTTGGGGCATCCCTGCAAAGGGATGCCCCAAGACATTTCATAGCCTGAAGTGAAGAGCAACTCTTTTGAAACATTTGCTGCTGCCTCTTAATATCCACCATCCACCATACAAAATAGTTGCTTCTGTTTGTCTAGTAGAACTTTACCCACCTATGGAACACGTCATCTTTATTACTATTCAAATTCTGGTCCCAATTTTGCCACTACAAAAATTCAGAAATAATGTATCATGTTACTTTTACTGCTGATACTGAGAAATAAAAATAGATTCTGTGGTTGAATCATGATAAGATACTGATATTCATATGGTCTTGATCCTACTATCCCACAGACCCTAGGGTGATATGTGAATGTTCTAGACTAGGTATAATGGGAGCCTGTGTTTCCTGGGTACAGTTGTTTTATTGCTGTGGGTTTTGTTTCTGTTTGGATGCTTTTAATACTTTTGTAAAGCCACTCAGAGTGGCAAGTTGACAGCTTTATAAATTGAAGAAATAAATAAACCAATGAATAAATTATAAGTCCCTATTGAAATAAAGTACAGCAGCTTTTTAAACGTTCAAGGAACTGCTTTTCTGCATTGGTATTAGAAACACAATATGAGAGTAAACTCAGAATCATAAATTAATCTTGGTGGTTGCCAAGAGTCAACACTGGCTTGATAGCACATAATCAATTTGCACAGATTCAGTGTATTCAGAACATCCAGAAACTGCCCCAGAACATCTAGCTCAGTCCTATCATTCGGGAAAGTCTTGAAAAAGCCCCTTTTCATGCCATGAAAAGAAAAAAGGTTTACTGCTCAGATGGGGGAGATATACCATCATAACTGCTACAATAATTTTACTGGCTTTTGGCACATTTTATGTTGGATTGAGTTTTCATATGCTGCTTCAACCTTGGGAGCAAAATGTCCTGGTTTAGGAAATAGTGAGATTTCTGGTTGGTTTTGTGGATGAAGCTGGATCCTTTCATGTTCAACCTGTTGCTGGATCATGTGTGATGGCACCACTAAAACTACTTGTTCCATTCACAGGCATCCCTTTCCCCATCATTGTTGCCTGGGCCACTGGAAAACTCTACTATGACAACGAAAAGTAAGTCAATCCCACATCCACTTTTCTGCTACTATGGTAATGACTTCCAAATCAAGCTTGTGTTACCATACAGTGGGTGGGTGCCCTGCTGGCATCCAAGAAGCATGAATCATTTTGCAATCAAGAACAATCTGAAATTATTTCAGAAGGTTAGGTAGGAGGGGAAAGTAGCCCTACTAACAGGCCTCCTCTTATTCATACTGGTTACCTCTTTTCTCCCACCTCTTTGTCGATGCATGACTCTGACCAAAGCAATTTATCTATGCAAAATGTAGGTTTTTCTATTTTCAGGTTGCCTGCAAATCAGAAGTTGCCTTGGATTGCAATGTCCAAGTAGAACTCTACTTAATGAGGGCACAGCCTGTTTATAAATATATTACATGTATATGCTGCCTTTGCTCCAAGAGATGAAGGTAGCTTACATGGAGATCTCCCATCATTTCCTCCCTGTTAGGTAGGCTGAGCTGACAGTAAGTGACATACTGCAATTTACCTAATAAATTTTCATTCAGAAGAATGGATATGAACTTGATTGCCCTGGTTTCTAGTGCAATATCGTAATGTTTATACTGCACCTGCTTCTGTTAAAAGAATTGTAATTGCTTTACAGTTAATCAGTTAAAAATACAATAAAATTTTACAGCATAGATAAAATTTTATAGCATACAAAATAAAACAACAAACAGAACATTAAAATAATGCAAAGTAAATACAAAAACATTTAAAGAATTCCTTTTTCAAGTTACATAGAAAGAGGAATTTCCACAGTATGATTATTATGTTCAGATGTAGCAGGGAATATAATCTCTAACTGAAAAAAATATCTTGCTCTATTAAAGCTATTTCATAGGTCTTTCTAGCTGCTACATTGAAGAAGCAGAATGTGAAAAGTATTGATGTTTTTGAACTCTAATGTTGGAGAAGACTTTTGAGAATACCATGGACAGCCAAGAAAACAAACAAATGGATTTTCACTCATGATTTAGGCTCAATTTATTATACATTTGGACACATTATGCAAGGATCTATAGTAGCTCTCATGGAAAAGTTGAATATCATGGTGGATGGACTAATTTACAGAGAGAATAGATGTAACAATGGAAAACCTGAAGGAATATGTTAGAGACAGATTATCCTGTAGAAAAACTCTTGATGTAGTTGCTCTGAGTTGATACTGATTTGATGGCACAAAATAAATCAAGTTGCTACTTCTCACACCAATCCATATTGCAGATTTGCTGTGTAAATAAAGAATTATGTATCATAATATACAACATATATTAACTCACTAATATTTTCTCCGCTTCCTTCAGCTTTCTGACACGTAACACAGCTGTAACTCTGTCTGCTTTGTTTCTCTGTGATATAAATATCACAATTAGATACAAATAAGTATTTAGTATATTCTAGTACTCTTTAGTACTTTGCCTCTTTTAAGATGGCAGTAGAGGAGAAATAGCAACATCTTGCAAGGGTGTCAAATTGGCAATCCACGGGCCAGATGCGTCACGTACATGCCATGCCCAACCCAGCTCCACAAAGGAAAAAAATATTGCAATACGTCTCATAAAGGCAACGTGACACACATGATCTATGGCATAAGTCCTGTGGTGGAATAGGAAATCTACTCTTTAGGACTGCAGCTCTTATCACCTTCAACTTGCATTGCTGATAGTAGGGGATTATAGAAGTTACAGTTCGGATTTTCTAAAGATACTTGATTTGTTGCCTCTGGGGTTGCTTGGGTGCTTTAGCTCAAATATGTAGTTCCTTACTTTCCAAATTCAGGAACGTAATCTTATAAGTCTTTGTTTACTGTAGTAAAGCAAGATTCTGGTCTCATTAAAACAAATAAGCTTGAGACACTGTATTGTGTTTTCCCTGAAGGGCAAAAATGATACAGGCAAGGAAGGGTCAATCTTTTCTTCACTTCAAATATCATGGCGTAAATCTAACTTCTTTTCTCCTTCACTGTTAATTATACACCCTGCTGCTGCTGCTTTTAAAAAACCTATAAGGATCTAAGCCTGGAGCTTCAATATCCCAATCTAATTCAGCCCTCATTATTAGGGCTTGCACAGTTGGTCAAGTTTCAAGGTGCTGTGAGGTTCTTTGTGACTGTGGCTAGCAAAAGTGGAATGGTTAATGAAAACCGAACAAATTTTGAAAAGAAAAAAAAAGTATATCATTCAATCACAAACTAGAATTCAGCCAGAAAAAGAGTAACAGACCAGACAGACCAAGTACCTCTAATGAAACTCAAAAGGGGAGACTCCATTCATTTAAACAATATTCTAATTTAACAAGAGCAGATAAGGTGTTTTCCCTATGCCCTTGGCCTCCATTCCCAAGGATTTGATAATGGCAGACTTAGCAGTCTCCTGGCAAGCCTATTCCATAATAATTAATCAAGCAGACAAACAGGATTGATTTCAGGCTGCCACCTTTTACCTTAATTGCCAGCCCTGGTTTTCATTTCCATGCTAATTCCTAACTGAGGTCATGACTGAATCCAGGTTACAGTCTTGCAATCAGCTTCAAGATGCTTAAAAAGCAGTCCTCATTTGTGATAAAAGGTATGCAACTTTCTCTGCAAAGGCACAGCAAAGGCAAACATAGGCACTTTGAAGACATTGGCTAGTAAACTTCATCTGTATGAGTGCTTGAGAAACTGCAGGAGTAAAGGACCTGATTGATACATAAGAATTGGAGGCCACAGGAAAAGGTGAGTTAATATTGCTCCCCCTCCTCCATAATACAGTCCAAAGAAAAAACATAGGCACTGGCAGCTAAAAGCATTTTAACCCATATTTAATGATGTGATTTGACCTCTACAGGATTTATTGGAAGTTTTGCTTATCAGAATAGGATGGATAGTACCGTTAACTTTTTCAGTAGGAATAACCTACCCCCAGTGAAAGTAAAACAGGACAGTGCAGAATATTATACATTGAAAAAGGCAATTATATTTCCACAGGTATCTTGGTGCTGCTGGATCCATGCCAAAAAACATCTTTATTTAACAGAAAGCCTCTTGGTCCCATAAAGCATTCTTAGAAATTAGAAGTGATACAAAAGTTTTTGGGACCTTCAAAAGAAGTGATGACCTGGGTAATGAAAGGGCTGTTTGGAATCTACTTCTCTAGTTTACTTTCTAGTAGACGAGTGCTTTTTGACTGGCTATCTCTCTTCTACCAGAAGGAAAACCAGAAATTAATATCTGCCTGAGCACATCTTCTTAGCATTCCAAATGTCCTTATTGACTAATGATGCACCTTATTCTCAGCAGATACTATTTTTCTTGCTGTGTACTTTACAACATGTACTTTTCAACAATACAGGATGTTTTCCTGTGATTTCAAAAGGATTTAGTGGGGGAGAAGTTGCCATGCTTGCAAAGTTCAGCAATTGGAAGTGCTTAGCTTTTAATAAAATGATTAAACAAATATTTTATCACACATAAGAATTCTGGACTATTGTAATAGTAGTGAATTTATTGGTAAGCCAGTATCTACTGATAAACATAAAATATAAGGTAAACTTTGCCCCTTAATTAATATTTTTATTTAATTTTTTTCAATTTCACCTTGTTTATAAATAACTCAAGGTGGTCAATAGATTGTATTTAATTTTTCTAAAGTTTTTTGAAGATTGAAGATTGTTTTGTTACAAAAATAAAATTACTGATTTTTTTAAAAAAAATATATTCTGGACTATAATGAAATTCTCTCCTAGAGCAAATTATGACTTTGGAGTAGAGGTGTCAGTAGACTATGAATTAATCAAAAATTATTTTTCTTTGCCTTGCCTCTCTGGAGAGGGGCTAATTGTAGAACATCAAAAGGCACCCAGCAACCAGAGTGTTTTTCTGTTTATACGATTGGACAGGTTGTAAGTATTATTATTTCACAAAGCTGAAACAAAATATGTATTTGGGTCTTGAACTCTATCTCTGCTTCACGTATATTTAAAGTCAAGCCCTCAACATTATTTATCTCAGTGTTTTTAAAACTTGGCAACTTTAACATGAGTGGACTTCAATTCCCAGAATTGCCCACCTGAATTCTGAAAATTAGAGTCCCCATTTCTTAAAAATGCCAAGTTTGAAAACACTGATTTATCTATTTGTGTTTTAACTTGCAGGTGCTGGTTTGGAAAGCGTGCAGGAGTTTACACTGATTACATCTATCAAGGTCCGATGATACTGGTGCTGCTGGTAAGAATGGAAGCCCCCTCCTATACAATGCCACAGTTTTCCAGGGTGACCAGAGGCAAAAGAGAAGAGCATTCCCAATACAGTAATTATGAATGAAAGAAAGAGATCTGGCAGGATCAGTTAATTATTAGTAGCAGAAAAATGTGCAAACTGATTTCTCTCTCTTGTTCAACTCTCAAAAGTTTTAGCCCCATTCTGCTATGCCTCTGGTTGTCCTGAATGTAATTCTTTACACTTTCATACTGGAAAAATAATATTTTGACTTGCTTTGCATCAAGGCATAGGACCGGGATATCTTCGGGACCGCCTTCTGTTACCACATGCCTCCCACCGGCCAGTACGCTCCCACAGAGAGGGCCTCCTCAGGGTGCCATCAGCCAAACAGTGCAGGCTGGCGACCCCCCAGGGGGAGAGCCTTCTCTGTGGGGGCACCTACCCTCTGGAATGAGCTTCCCCCAGGACTTCGACAACTTCCAGACCTCCGGACCTTTCGCCGCGAGCTTAAAACATATCTATTCTTTCGAGCAGGACTGGCTTAATAGGGTTTTTTAAATATGGATTTTATTGGGGTTTATTTTATATTTTGTATTGTATTTTAAATTTAGGCTATTGGAATAAGTTTTTTAAATAGTGTTTTTATTGAAATGTATCGTATTATTTTATTTGCCTGTTCACCGCCCTGAGTCCTTCGGGAGAAGGGCGGTATAAAAATTAAATTATTATTATTATTATTATTATTATTATTATTATTATTATTATTATTATTATTATTATTATTATTATTATTATTATTATTATTAGGAGTTATTCTCAGGTTGCTTTTCTTCCTTCCTGTTTTACTCTCATGACAGAGAGACCTAATTTTATTAGTGTTGGTAGGTTGGGCGAGAAACAAAGTGAGCACTAAAACTTTTCTCGGAAGCCACTTGTCCACTAAGAATACCAAACTATTTTTTCAGTCATGGAAAAAAGGAGAACTGAAGAAGTCCAAGGATTTCTGTCCTTGTGGGTAATCATTTCCACAAGACAAGTGTTACAGGAGTAGAGAGATCTCCTCCAAAGAGTGTAACATTTTGCTATCTTAAAGTAACAACAAAAGAGTGACACGTCTCTTGAATTACAGTTTTCTTTTATTCCTTCTTTCTTCCCGTCCCTCCTCTTTCCACTCCATTTTTGTCCTGCTGCTGTACTTCCCTGCCAATTTCTCTCACCCTATCACCACAGTATCAATTGAACACAGCATACTTCACACACATTCCCCATTCCCAGCAAGCCTGCTAATAATGTTCTTTGATGAGGATAATAGCCACTGCCTTATTAACCTAACCATATCTCTGTTGCAACCTTGGTCAATGCAGAGTCCTGGGGAGAAAGTGGGAAGTGATTGTATTGTTAGATGCTGATGCCAGGCATACAGAGATATTGCAGTGGTTTCTGCGCTCTGTGAGCTGTGGTCATTATTGTTTCCGAATCTGAGTATTAAATTTTACTTGAATTGATAGAGGCAAGAGGACACAAGATCCTCAACTAGAAATTACAGCAATCTATCTCCGGAAGGTCTTTCAATCCAAAGTTGTTTCAATTCCATTCCTCAAAGCAACTTTCCTCAAATGAAAGCTTTTTAAATAGGGGCCTATAGCTTCCGTAATCCCCAATGGTTTGGTGTTCTGTATAAAGCAGAAGGTATGGTTTAAAATATACTAAACAATTCAGAATATATTGATGGGTAATTTAGGCACTGATCTTCTGCTTCCTATGTAACATAAGACAGGACAAGAGATTGAATGCTAATTTAATACTTTCTCATGGGAAGAAGAAAGGGAATAGGGTAGAATCCTGCCTAAGATTTCAATTCTCCATTCAGCTTTTAAACATGATGCTAACCCAAAATTTAGCACTAAATATGACCCAGGTATTTTATCCTGCTTCGGTCAGGTCATTCAATGTAATCTAAAGAAGAGACCCAGGAGCAACTTGTATATTGTTCTTTAACATAGCCAAAATTATAAAGAACCAGTTCTAAAACTGTGCCAAGAATTTTGTATCATATTGTATATTCATAGATGATGCAGAGCATAAAAGACACTATTTATTTTTATTTATTTTATTCAATTTTTATACCGCCCTTCTCCCGAAGGACTCAGGGCGGTGTACAGCCAAGTAAAAAATCACAGTATCAATATTAAAAGAGATTAAAACAAACATATTATAAAGTGGCCAGATTTAAAACGAATTAAAATATTAAAATATAAATAACCCAATAAAATTTTAACCCAATAAAATTTTAGGCCAGTCCCGCTTGAATAAATAAGTGCCAGCTCACGGCGAAAGGTCCAAGATCAGGCACTTGACGAAACCAGGGGAAGCTCATTCTAGAGCGTGAGCTCCCACAGAGAAGGCCCTTCCTGGGGCCGCCAGCCGACATTGTTTGGCGGACGGCACCTGAGAAGGCCCTCTGTGAGAGCGCACGGGTCGGTGGGAGGCAACGGTAACAGCAGGCGGTCCCATAAGTACCCGGGTCCTAAGCCATGGAGCGCTTTAAAGGTGGTGACCAAAATCTTAAAGCGCACCCGAAGACCACAGGAAGCCAGTGCAGACTGCGAGGAGAGGTGTTACATGGGAGCAACGAGTTGCTCCCACTATTACCCGCGCAGCTGCATTCTGACTAACTGCAGCCTCCGGTGCACTTCAAGGGCAGCCCCATGTAGAGAGCATTGCAATAATCCAGGCGGAAGTTACGAGGGCATGAGTGACCGCATAAGGCATCCCGGTCAAGGAAGGCGCAACTGGCGCACTGCGCATTTGGTGGAAGGCCCTCTTGGAGACGGCCGCCAAATGATCGTCAAACGACAGCCGCCCATCCAAGAGGACACCCAAGTTGCGCACCCTCTCCGCTAGCTAATAACCGCTTCACAGCCAGCTGCGGCTGCAGCTGGCTGAACCGGGGTGCCGGCATCCACAGCCACTCCGTCTTGGAGGGATTGAGCTTGAGTCTGTTTCTCCCCATCCAGACCTGTACGGCTTCCAGACACCGGGACAGCACTTCGACAGCTTCGTTGGGGTGGTCCGGGGTGGAAAAGTACAGCTGCGTATCGTCAGTGTACAGATGATAACTCACTCCAAAACCACTGATGACCTCGCCCAGCGGCTTCATGTAGATGTTGAACAGGAGGGGCGATAGAATCGACCCCTGAGGCACCCCACAAGTGAGGCGCCTCGCGGTCGACCTCTGCCCCCCTGTCAACACCGTTTGCATCGTCGGAGAGATAGGAGGAGAACCACCGATAAACGGTGCCTCCCACTCCCAATCCCTCCAACCGGTGCAGCAGGATACCATGATCGATGGTATCGAAAGCCGCTGAGAGATCTAATAGGACCAGGGCAGAGGAACACCCCCTGTCCCTGGCCCTCCAGAGGTCATCCACCAACGCGACCAAAGCTGTGTCCGTGCTGTGACCGGACCGGAAGCCGGACTGGAACAGGTCTAGACATTCCCATCACTAGGTTTTCCTCAATTTAGGCTGAAAACTTATAAAACTTATTTTTTTTAATGCCTAGCTTTTTTGTAGAGAAAAATGTTGTCTGTTTTGTGGATAGTGATAATACTGTCAGACTACCAGCACTGCTAATCTTTCTGTCCCTATTTCTATTATCAGTAGTGAAAGTATACTTTAGACAAGTATAAAATTGCATATCAAATGAAATGCTATTGATACTGTAATATGCAACACAGCCAGTAATTATATTCATTCTTAAAAAATGGGGTTTTAACAAACATTAATCCATACTTCATCAAGAGTCCTTTGAAACAGCCGTTTGAAATAGGGGATAAGATTGTAATCTTTTTCTAATCTTCATAATCTGTTTGACAAGTTTTTAGACTTACGACCAGATATATCATTTTGCTGCCTAGAATAAAAGACAGTCCTTGTACAGAACAAGGTTAAGATACAATGACCCACTTCCTTAGGGGCAACAGGGTAGCTTAAAGACCCTGACAACTGATACATGTGTTTTGTTTATAAGAAGGCAATAACACAAGAGGGGAACAGGTGCAATTATTAAATTCAACTTGGATTTAAATCTCTGACCCAATTAGGAATTGAACATATTACAAACAATGTACCATTACTATCCAAAAGGTTAGGTTCAACCGTTGGTAAATACCAATTTTCTTATATCCCTCTCTTTCTAAATAAAATAATTTATTCATGGTTCACTTCTTGTGCCATTTATGCAATATTCAGCACTCTTCATTTAGTCTGCTTGGCTTCTTGATCACAGAGTTGTTCATATCACTCACAGGGTAACATAAGGATATTCTTTGTCACCCCAGTTGGTACTGGTTGTTATAAGCTTTCTGCTCTGAGGAAGCTGGTATTTAACAAAAAAAATAATAATAATAAACTGCTCATGTTATGGAGAAAGAGTGTTTTCTGTGAAATATGTTGGCTTCTTTTAAAATAATATTTTTATTAAGGGGTCTAATAAAAGATAATGTAAACTAAAAAGACAAAGAAAGATTGAAAAATAAAGGTGCAAGAAAGAAAAAATGGAAAGGAAAGAATCTGACTTTTCACCCTCATCATGACAAATATAAACAATTTCTCAATCTCCAACTAGTTAACAGATATATAAACCTCTTCACCCCATACCTCCACTGTTTACTATAGGCAAATCCAGTAAGCAATGTCTTTTCTAATCCAGGTATCAGCAAGAAGTCAAAACAGATCTCTAAAATAATCACATTAGTTAACAAGCATAAAATTCTGTCTGTAAGAAAATTGGAATGGATGTCCAGATGTCAACAACTCCAGAAATAACATCCCCAAGTAACAACATATCCCATTTTAACACTAATCAAATAAGCCAACTTTATCCTTATTTTTACATAAAATAATCTTGCTCTTTAATCCATTTGAAAGATCGTTTTCCCTTGTCTCTAATTTCTTCAAAACTGTAACAAGCCTTTTTGTAAATTCAAGCAGGAACAAAATATTCCAATTACTCTCTTGACCTGTATTATTTTTAATAAAAAATATTGTTATTTTCTTCTTAAATTTTAGCGATCCATTTTTTTTACATATCCAGTGATAAATTCCTGCTTCATAATCATGTCAGATAATTGTTTTCCCTTTTTTCCCCCTATATCAGCCTCTTCTGGTGTAACAACTTTTTCTGGGAACAGGATATTTATTAAAAACACAATCTAACTAAAAATGTTCATTCAAAGTCCAGTTGCCATTCCTGAACAATTTTTTTGAATGCTGTTATAAGTTGCTTATCATGCTATATCGCCAATAATGAAAATATTTATGCATTTATTCTTTAAAATTAATTTCAAACTCTTATTATTCAAAATAAAATATTCCAACTTTCTCTGAGCCCTTAATCTATTTAAAACTTTCTGTAGCCCAAAACTTGCCTTGCTATTTACTGCTTATATTGACTTCTTAAAGCTTAAAAAGATATAGTTAAAATTTTCTTATATAAGGATTGAAGGCACATGCAATAAACTTTTTATTCTATGCTCAAGCTGATACTAATAAAAAACAGTCAGTTCAGCTTTTGTTCTATTGCATACTCATAAATGCACAACAAAGAAGTACAGCAATGATGATGTGCTAAAGACTCAGGCAGGGGAAGGGGGCACTTTAAAGAAAGAAATATATGAACGTTATTGCATAATATTGAATTAATATAGATAAATCTAAGATTGGTCTGGGGTTTCCACATCCCATCTCAATATGTGGGCATTCCATACAGAGATGGTTTATTTATTTATTTATTTATTTATTTAATCAAATTTTTATACCGCCCTTCTCCCGAAGGACTCAGGGCGGTTAACAGCCAGATAAAAAACAACAATATAAATACAGAATAAAATAATAGTTAAAAAACTTATTCAATTTGGCCCGAATTAAGATATCTTTAAAACGATAAAACCCACTAAAAATTTAAAACCAGATAAATCTAAAATCCTATGCCAGTCCCGCGCAGATGAATAAATATGTCTTCAGCTCGCGGTGAAAGGTTCGAAGGTCAGGAAGCTGACGAAGTCCTGGGGGAAGTTCATTCCAGAGGGTGGGAGCCCCCACAGAGAAGGCCCTTCCCCTGGGGGCCGCCAACCGACATTGTTTGGCGGACGGCACCCTAAGGAGTCCCTCTGTGAGAGCGCACGGGTCGGTGAGAGGTAGTCGATGGCAGTAGGCGGTCCCATAAATAACCCGGTCCTAAGCCATGGAGCGCTTTAAAGGTAGTAACCAGCACCTTGAAGCGCACCCGGAAGACCACAGGTAGCCAGTGCAGGCTGCGCAGGAGTGGTGTCACGTGGGAGCCACGAGCGGCTCGCTCTATCACCCGCGCAGCCGCATTCTGAACTAACTGGAGCCTCCGGATGCTCTTCAAGGGGAGCCCCATGTAGAGAGCATTAATGGTTAATGGATTTTTTTAAAAAAAAAAACTTCATTTCCATCCTGTTATATACTGGTTCCTTCCTTAAATATCTTATCTATTTTAATGTTAATATTTATCATTTTAATATTATATATTGTTTTTAATCTAGTTGTAAGCTAGAATCATTGATGGAGAGAGGGCAGATGTGTAATAAAATAAATGAATGAAAATCAGTATAAGGTTAAATGCAATAATAGACAACAGTATTCTATCTGATATTAGCACAAACATCAACTCATCAATATAACCAGGGAATGGAGGCAATGTTGAATTGAACAGAGGCCTCTTGTTTTCTATTGGTTAGTGACAGAATATAAAAATACAAACTGAATTTTCTAATTTTATACCAAAACACTTCCAAGGGAAGAAAAGTACCTTTGATAAATTCCTGACAAATTAAATCTATCTTCTTCTTGCTTTAAATAGTTGAGAAAATAGCTCCTCCCAGTGGCAGAGAATGAAATAGGCTGAAAAATTAAAAAGTGCATTTTGCTACTACATTGGAAACTTTAAAACAATGTATAAAAACATATTTTCAAGACATGCTGTGTACATTCTCTGGGAGTTGGAAACTAGGCTACATTTCTTAAATCTAGATATAAATATATGATTGTAGCAGGATGGAACCAGGATTAACTGAGCAAACGGGAATGCTCGTGAAGATCCCCATAGGACATTAAGTATACTCCATGAGAAGACTCATTGGTTACCATACAGATTGATATGGAGCCATTACTGAAGATGTGTATGTATGTGTATTGTTGGGTATCAGATGTTCAGAAAGTCCATGGTTTAAATAAGAATTCAATCAGTAACTTATTATTTGACTGTTCCTGAACTTTACACCTTGAATCTGAGATGTATCTGAGTCCATTATATGAGGCTAATAAGTAAGGTAATCTGATGAAATGGTTGCATGGCGATAATGGCAAAACTTTTCTAAGCTTCTCTAAGTCTTCCCATTTTCAGAACATTATTTATAAATAACATGCTGCCATTTTGAAAAATGAGGATGTTGTGATTGTCTATTTATTTTTTTAGCATTTTGTACCTGATGGGATTAATCCTAGGTGGCTTGCTGGGGAAAAATTCAAGGATTAATAAGCAATGTAAAGATGATATAAAGTACAAATAAGAACAGGATAATATGTTTTGGTACCATTCCAACTCTTCTACACTCTATAATGGATTCATTTAGAGGATAACTTTGATTTATGCTACACACAACGTGGTATAAAACTCTCCTTGCCCAGTTATTTTATCAGTTTCAAATTGATTTCTGTTTCTGTTCCAGATCAATTTTATTTTTTTATTCAATATTGTCAGAATCCTGATGACCAAGCTTCGGGCTTCGACCACCTCAGAGACCATACAGTACAGGTATTAACCTAGGTGGGAAGAAGCAGTGCAAGGGGGAAAAGTAGAGAGGATTGTAAGAAGGCCTATCCTAAAAACAAAACCAAGAAGCTGACTGAAATTTCAAGAGGGAGATGCAGGAGAGGAAATTCAGCAGAGTAACTGTGAGGCAACAGTGTATTTGGGAGAAAGCATACCAAACCAACATCCTTACTAATCTACTGCTCTGAGAGGACAGAGAATAATGGCTCATTGCCAGCACTGAAGTAGGATTCAGTACTAGGCCAATTCAAGTTTTATTGGGTGGAAGCCAACTCATGTACCTGGGGGTAAATATCAGTCTGGCTTGGTCTCTTCACGTGTTATCTTTAGTGAAGTATACAACCAGTGTTTCATATTTTCTGCGTCAAATGAGGAGAGCACATCTTTCTCCTTATGTCCTGGCCACTTGTTACAGAGGCAAGATTGCAAGCATTTTAACAAATTGTATCGTTTGATTTGGTGCCAGCAGTGCCTCAGATAGAAGGTCCAGATACAGAGTGGTAAGGACACGCTGAAAAGATTATGGGGAGCTCGCTTCCCATTTATTCAGGGAAGCTTACAAGTGCTATGTGCTTAGAGCTCGAAGCGTTGTTAGAGGCCCCCCACACCCACTTCACGGTCTGTTTCTGTTGGTCCCCTCTAGGAGGAGGTTTTGAAATATAATAAGACTACTAGATTTTGTAACATGCCATTCTTCTTGTAAACTCCCAGGATTCTTTTTTTCATCATATATAAATTTGAACTAGACTCTGTTTCTGTCATATATGTGTATGTATGTGGGTACATATATAACGATGATCTTTTGAGAGCTGAATGCAATGAAATTTCATTTTAATGTATGCTGATTAGTGTACATTTTAAGTGACAATAAAGATTCTATGCTATTCTGTTCTGCCTGTTATTCTATTCTATTCTATTCTATTCTATTCTATTCTATTCTATTCTATTCTATTCATTATAATCTGGATGGTAACATGTATCCTCTTCCTTCAGGAAAGCGGTGAAGGCCACCCTTGTTCTCCTTCCATTATTAGGAATAACCTACATGCTTTTCTTCGTTAACCCTGGAGAAGATGAAATATCAAGGATAGTCTTCATTTATTTCAACTCCCTTTTGGAGTCCTTCCAGGTAGGCCGAACCTCACAAAAATCAGAGCTGCAATGAGTTAGAAGGGAGGATGGAAACACGGCATTAATATAGATCTGATTTCTCAGTGATATTATATATAAGGTATACAAATATCTTATATTAAAGGTATTTTTGGTACTTAAACATGTTGCTCCTCCTTTCCCAGTTGTGTACTCTGTTCTGATAAAAGATAAGCTGCAGGAGCAATGTTTTTCACACTTTCCTCCTGCTTCAAGGAATGGGGGAAAGCACATCAACATAACTGAAGAAGGACCACTTGCTAAAAGGTTGGCAGAGCCAAAAGCTAAAGGTGTTTGAATTTATATTTAAATGTAACTACATTTTAAAAAATGCAAATAGTTGAAAACTATTAATGTCATAAAGAATATCATTATGACATTAAAATTTCAATTCAGTGACATTTTCAGTGGCGAGAACCCACTTTGCAGATTGTGTTTGAGGCACTGGAGGCCTCAGAAGAGTATTTTTGTTACAAATTCTGTTATTAAACATGGGCACAATGAACCCCATTCTTTTAGTTAACTGCAGTCTGTTTTCTTGTATAACACTGGGAGGAATACGTTGTATCTCTAGTCCAAATTTTCTGATAAATGTAGAAAATTCAGAGATTGCCAATGTGCAAGCAAGGAGAATCCAGCACTAGAAAGCCTGCTACCCTATTAGATAATAGACAGAAGACAAGTCATGTTGTAGAGCAGATTTTTAGATTAGATTAGAGACATGTTAGTATGTGTCTGTTGAAAGACATTAATCATTGAATCTGTTTTGTAGAAAGGGGGGGGGGGGAATAATCATTTGTTTCTCTTCTCTAAACGGTAATTGATTCCACCATCTTTTTTTCTTTTCCAGGGCTTCTTTGTCTCTGTTTTCTACTGTTTCCTGAACAGTGAGGTGAGTTGGGGTTGGAAATGAAGGAAAGGGAAGGTTGCATATGCCACTAAGGATATCTTTTTTAAAAAATAGTCTTGAGCTTTCTTTGGGAGAATTGAGAGCTATTTTAGGTTAATAAAACTCAGAATACAGCAAAGAAAGTATGAAGAAATTAAGCTTTTGAAGTTTCAAATGTTGGTTTAATTTTTGAAATTTGAATTCAAGTGTCTTTTAGTATTTAAATGTTCTTTTAGAGGAACCACTTGAAGACAATGATCTCTGAGGACATTCTGGTTGGTATAAATGATAAATTTAACACCATTGTTACATTAAGGTATATTTTTAATACTTTTAAACAGTTTTAGACAATTGCGAGAAGATATACATGAAAACTTTTTTTAAAAAATTGATAACAATTTTAAGCTGAGAAGAGTTCCTTGGGTTTTTTCTCTCCAAATATTTTTTTCCAGCTTTTAAGGACAATTGATGTAATGACTAGAGTAGTCCTTCTCAATCTTGTGTTGAGTCCTTCTCAATCTTACGTAGGAATTCTCAACCAGAATGGTAAATTAGCATGCAAAATCAGAATTCTAGCCTTTCTACAGGTAGTCCTTGACTTACGACCACAATTGGATCTTAAATTTCTGTTGCTAAGTGAGATAGTTGAGTTTAAGTGCCCCATTTAATGACCCCTCTTGCCACAATTGTTAAGTGAATTACTGTAGTTGTTAAATTAGTAATACAGTTATTAAGTGTTAATAGCTTCCCTACTGACTGCTTGTCAAAAGGTGATCACATGACTCCAGGACACATCAGCAGTCATAAATGTGAACCAGTTTTCTGGCACTAATCAAATTTTGATTAGTGAGCATGGAGATGCTGTAATAATTGTGTGAAAAATAGTCGTAAATCGCATTTTTCAGTGTTAACTTGAACAGACACAAAGTTTATAAATGTTAAAACAAGGTTTACCTATATTCCTAAAATATGTATGAAACATGGGTTTGAGAACAGTTGGCATAAAGAAAATCAAGTAAGACAAACTGCACACTGATAGTTCTATGTCTGAACAAGGAACACTTGTTCCTGAAGAATGTCTGTGTACAACTTAAAGGGCAAGAACTTTTTCTTCCTTCTGTATCTTGCATCCCTACAGCTTAGTTATCGAGAAATCAATTTCAGCCACTGTTTGTGATACAGTATATCTTCTTTTTTTCCAAATTGGATCCTACTTCTATCATCATTTTTCATCAGCTGGAAAATATTGCTATGGTATCTACTTTATCTCAAAGGACCCACTTGTTGTATAATCAACTTTAGGCGAATTAATGAGTAAACTTACCATTGCTGCAGAGCATCCTCAGGAATGTGATTTCTGGGACTGAAATTTTCTCTGGAAGATTGTTTTTTTCTTTCAGAATCGTCAGCCAACATTAATTAAACAAAATTTCTGTAGTTATTTGCGTAAGTATCCTGAGAAAATAAGAGTTTTTCACATGTGGACACTTCATACATTTTTCTTTGATAAACACATTCATTACAGATTATAGACTGCGGTTTTGCACTTATGATTGGTAAGGATTCACAGCGCACCTTTTAATATTTTTGTACAAAGCAGACTGAGATCTAAAAATCCTGGCTTTCGGGGATTTAACCGTACAATAAATTTCATCATCTTTAATCAATGTGATCATATTTTGGGTTGAAATGCTTCCAAAAGTCATGAGAGCATCCATGGCTGCCTTAGTCTTCACTGAATCTGGGTCTCCTTTCAAATTGGGAAGTAATAATATTTATTTATTTATTTTAGGTCCGTTCTGCAGTACGAAAGAGATGGCACCGATGGCAGGACAAACACTCCATCCGTGCCCGAGTAGCAAGGGCCATGTCAATTCCTACATCCCCAACTCGTGTCAGTTTCCACAGCATCAAGCAATCAACTGCTCTCTGAGAACCAAAGTCTAGGGAGAAAATTTTTACTGCCTTTCCTAAGTTACAGTTTAGGAAAGGCTAAGAGATCTTGTCCGCATTTTGCAGACATTTTATGGTAGAAACTGTTTGCTTTGGAAGGGAATCTTTGTGAGATTGGAACTGCAAGTTTTGGCAAACCAAGTGGTTTTTGAAACAAGGGGAACTCCAAGGCCTACAACCACAATGTTCCATCAAAAAAAAAAAAAGTTATGGCCTATTTTATTTTCTAATGCCCCTGAAGATTTTTGCTCTATTTGCTTAGTGGTTTGGAAGATGTTTATCTATCACAAGTGCTGCAGAAAGTAAATTAGCAGATTATCCCCAGTTGGAGTTGGTGAGCAATAAGCAAAACCAAATGCATCAAGATTAAACTTGGAATACTGTCCCATGTGGTGCATATAAAAGGCTTTTTAAAAAAGGACTTATGAGTTCATTAAGATAATGTCCAATACAAGGCAAAGGCACAAATCTCACATTCAGGACCATATATCTGATTCTGTGGAATAAATAGAACTGCCGGACACTGCCGTAATGTAAACTCCCTTAGTAAATATCCTTAGGACATCTATTTGACTCCTATATGAAGATGTAGGTGGTAAGAGAAAGTAGAGCTGTTCCCATGTTCTTCATCATCTAAATCTGCTGCAGATGATGCCAAAGATCTGAAGCCTGATGGACTCTCATTCAAGATGATGACTAAACTACTTGTTCCATGATCCAGATATTATTACCCGATTTTTCACCATAGACAGCCTATTTGAGCCCCAAAATGGAGTGGGACAATAATGCATTCCTTTTGGTATCTCTTAATAAAGAATAATATTATCCTTTATCCTTGCTTGCAATTTTATAGGAGTGTGTGTGTGTGTGTGTGTGATCAAAAGAAAATACTAACTTTTCCTATGATTAGAAATTTATAGGATAATTTTCATTGTAAATACAGGAATACAGCTTTCTACAGAATTTGGGTTAACATTCAGAAGTCATCGCTTGAATGTTTTATTTTCTGTGTCTTGAGCCACAATTCCCATAAAAATAGTTCCTGCATCATCAGCATTTTTGTTGGAATTTATAAAAAAAAATCCAAGAATCTGCTCAAGAATTAAGAGCTGTCTCTTTCTTAAGTATTTTTGTGTGAATATTCCCATCAGTGACATTCAGGCCCTGAGAGTAATTGAGCCATTTGCTAATAGCTTGAGGTTAGAAAAGATCCTAGCAGAAGTGAACTATAAACAGGGAATTCCAAAAACTTTGCATTACTACCCATGCCCCATTGGGTCATCATTTCAGAGATATTTCTTTACCTAAACAAGGGTAGGCAAAAAAGCAGTGGGGAACAGGAACAACTTTTGACTTCCTATTGACTTCTGCATTGAGTTTCCTTGTGGAAATCTGGCAGGGAGCATCAGAAATGCCAAAATATCCTTTTTCAGCATTCCATGACCATAGCAATAACCCAGCAGTACTCAATCAAGCACAATTTCCCCAAATTTAATTCTCACAGAAGTCATGTGTCTCATACTTTGGACACATTCTGTAAATTAACCCATCTGAAGTTTCTGGGCTCAAAAACTGTTGCTCTATGATGCACCGTTTTGATCAGTTAAAAGTCATGAGAACGAGTTTTAGTAATATAGAAATTTTGTAGCAGAATCAATTCTTGTTCCATATTATCTAGTTCTTAAAATTAAGGTAGACTAGTATAAATTTTAATTTACTAAACCAAAGATTATTAAGCCAACAATTTTTGTGATATGCCTAATGCAAAAAGAGAGAAAGGGAAAAAGCTCAGATGGTAGATCCAAGCAAATGTCTACTTAATCACTGGTAGCGTAGAGATAAAAAGGTATTTAAATCTGGAACATTTAAATTACTTATCAGAGCTCTTCAAGAACTGTCCAGATGAATATAAAAGCCGTTTTGGTAATATGTCTGATTCAATAGCCTTGCAACATGTAAAATCTATCAAACATGCTCTAATATGTTTCAAAAAATATCCAGGGAAGGCAATATCCATTGACAATGACCCACTAGGACTGATTGAAAAAATTACAGACCCAAAGAGTTATTAACAATTTCTTCCTTTCTATTTCTCTATCAATATCCAAATGATATTCTCTCCCTAAGACTCTGTAATGCCCAACTAGCTAACCAGTAACCATTTCCTGATCACTCTGAAGAAACTGAGTAAAGTAGTAATCAATCATTCGTCTTTATAAAAGGTTTATCAAAATAGCTATTGCCAAATCAGATTAAATTCTAAAGAGTCTAGAGTCAGTCTTAAGTCTGACTAAATTTGACGATGGGTTCTAGCATGAGTCTGAAAGCTTGGAAGAGTAAATCTCTGCTCCCAGTGACCAGCCCAAATTTGATCTTGCATCATTATCCTAGGACATGTACCGTATATTTGCCCTCATTTGTAAATCAGATTAGCCAACTATTGAAGCAATGGAATCCAATTCTAGCACCCATCCCAGCTAGTCTGTCTGACCTGTTGGCTGTTTCTTGCAACATGGTCAGGTCATTCCAACTCTGTATTTCTCCGTGCATGCTTTAAAACAATATGCAGGCCTGAAAAAGACTAGATCTGCACTGGCTAAGATAGTCACTGCACGCTATGATCAAAAACTGCATAAGCAAAGATTTCATGTTTCATATCGTCATGAGCTTCTTGATGTTCAGCTTTATAAAATGGAGACGGCTCCAAACCATTTTGAGGTTGTCACCTCAACCCAAAACACTTGTTATAATATGAAAGATGCAAAACAGCTCCTGTGGAAGAGTATTGCAAAATATTCTATTTTGTTCATATATGTGTACGTTCCGGGATTCAACTATGTAGTTTAAAAGAAAATACATGGTTAAAAAAAATTGATAAAAGTTCTACTGCATTAGTCTTAATTCAGATATTAATTGCTTCTCCAATCTAGAGGCCACGGTCAACTTTATGATGGAAAACAAAATGCCAGCCCTACATATATCAAGAATATACAAGCTGGATCTATAACCCTGGCCTGGTAAATAATAATATACCTGGAAATTGCCTGTCACAGTAGTGTACCAAAAGGTTGTTGTCCTTACACAGCAGCAGCTTTACCATTCTCTTCAAAGCTGGCTGAATCACCAGATGTAGCAAGCAGACTCTTTCCATTCTAAAATGCTCCAGTCCAGAATTCTCAACAAAGTCCTTACTTTGCTCTCTCAGGAGCTGATGGTGAAAGAGCACTAAAAACACTTTTGAAGGCCTGGCTCATCTTTTCCCAAATTCCACAAACAGCTGCAAGGCCCAAATCACACCACCACAGTGTTTCCTGATTCTGAACCGCTGTTCTCTCATGACAGTTCTGGACCATCCAATGCTTGGACACGATTGTCCTTTGGAGCTGTAGAAGCATAGACCACAGACATAAAATGCACCCAACTCAATCAGTTATAGACTGACTGCTACAATATGTGTATACTAATATATACTGTAGACTCAACAACAAGTATGCAATTTTTGTCTACAGGTAATGAGTTCAAAGCCCTTCAGAGAAGCCTATTTGGATTTCTTTCCCATCAAAAGAAACAAGGGCAAATCTGCTCAAAATGAGTTTTTTGGCCAGGGGTAATGTTGGGGACTGGTAAAATTTACAAAAATAGGGAAGACATGTAGTGGACCACTTCAAGAGAAAAAAGAACTACATCTGTGAATCTGTAATAAATGCCTGTTATGACTGTGGTTTGCAAGACAAAATTACTTGCATCAATGAATTGCAGTTAACTTTCGATAGTAAAGTGATTGTGTCTTTTCCTCTTCAGAGTTGTCAAAATTGACACGCTAGTGGTATTACCAAGATAAATCAACAAGTCAGGGAATGTAGCAGATGATCATGAATAATTTCACTGGCTCCATACCCTATAATATAAGGGCAAGCAAAGAAGTTCTAAGAAGGCCCAAGCAAAAAAACCTGCCAAGCCTCCAAACAGATGAGGATAAAGGGCTAATATGATGCTATTTCCATGGGCTAATCAGAACTCAGATTGTCCCCTGCAAAAATGCTATGAGCAGAAGGGAGGACATCCTAAAGAGGGCACAGCCCAGAGTAGACCCAGTGAAGAAGCATTCACAGAATCTCGAGCTGCTGAGAAAGCAGGAGGCCCAGCTACAGGTGGGCACAACCGTGTGGCAACTGTATTGGCTTAAGCATGTGGTTCAAGGACATCAGTCACCCAAGATTCATGCTGTTGATGTTCACAAAGGACATAGCATCTGGTGAGGGAGCGGTGAAAAGATGACCATTCTGGTGCCGAGATGCAGTAGTTGTGGCAGGCATTCCCCCATGGGTTCGCTGATGGCGTTTAAGATGAGCCCGGCGAGCAAAACGCTTTCCACAAGCAGTGCACGGATAAGGGCGCTCCCCAGTGTGAGCACGCTGATGGATAAGAAGTTCTGACCGCTGGAGGAAGCGTTTAGAGCAGACAGAACATGCATGAGGGCGCTCCCCCCGGTGCATGCGCCTGTGCTTGCTGAGGTTTGAACTGACACTGAAACGGCGTCCGCACTCTGTGCAGGCATAGGGTTGCTCACCAGAATGTGAGCGGATGTGAATAGTGAGGTCAGAACGCTGCAGGAAGCGTTTCCCACACTCTCCACACCCATAGGGACGCTCCCCTGAGTGCAGACGCCTATGTTTGCTGAGCGCTGAGCGCTGTGTAAACCGCCTCCCACACTCCCCACAGGAATAGGGTCGATCAGGTTCTGGAGGTGGAGTTGGGGGTGGAGGAGGTGTTGCGAGGCCTCCACCACATTCCACACAGCGGCGTGATCGCCTATGGCGCTCTAAATGGCAACCCCAGCGGAAACGGCGCCCACAGTCTCTGCACTGGTGTGGTTTTTCTGCTGCGTGACGCTGCTGATGCCGTTCCAAGTTTGCTAGGATTCGGAATCGTTTGCCACATTCCTCACAGGCATGGGGTTTTTGAGACTGGGTAGAAGCTGGGTTACCTGGCAGAGCTTGGGTATTCAGTGGCCCTACAGAATTCAGAGTCAAGGTAGAAGAAAATTCAGAGGCAGAATTCAAGAAAGGAATCAATGCAGAATTATGAGGGGAATTAGGTCTTAATGGTGGGATTGCAACCGTTCTTCTGCATGATCCACAGTGATGGGGCTTCTCCCCTGCAGGTAAATGCTGACGCCTTTGTGTGTAATGGGGCTTCTGCCATCCTAAGAACTGGGGTCTTTCAACAAAAGATGGACAAATTCTCCCAGCTTCCTGGGAGTCATGGCTCATATTTGAGAATGGACTGCGGTTAACACTCTCTCTAGATTCTGCTCCCCATCTTGTTCCTAGAGGATTTTGCTGGGCAAGAGTATTCTTACATCCTCTCATATCACCACGAATCATCTTGGGTTGCTTTGGTCCTGCCAGTCCTGGACATTTGAGGGAACCTTGCACTTCATTCCCAAATGGTTTTCTGGATAGCACAGCTGGTCCTTCCACTGTTCCTGTCTGAAGTTCCCTTGAAGTCTCCAAGTTATTTTGTTCCACTATTTCATCACCTGTTGAAACAGAAATGTGGTTATAGTTCAGAATCCTGGAGAATAAACATGGGTGGAAACATGTGACCTCCAAGATACTGGTAGAAAATTAGTTCTCATTAACCCAATCAATGGCCATTCTGGCTGTGATGGACTGGAGCAGAGGTTCGGCAATGTTTGGAGCATCATAGTTCCCCATCTTTGAGGTTCCCTCTTCTACTTGTTTAGGAGAATATCACTAGTTATTTTGGTGTATTCAATTACAAAAAAATCAGATTCAATCTCTCAGATTTCAATCAAAGTAACTCAAGCAGTAAATACCTTCAGTTCAGAGCCCAGAAATTGTCAAACATTAATGCGTCTACAATTGGCCTATCTGATAATTTATTAAGAATAAAAGATTCAGTTCACTGGTGAAGATTTTTAAATTAAAAATTAGGTTACTTAATTAGTTTTAGCTCAGAAGTCTGAATTCCTCATCATCCCAATCAAATCCACAGAGTATTGCTAAATATATATTTTCATGATACTTTGTATGATTTTTCCATCATTATTCTTCACCATACCACAGAAACAGACAATTGCAACGTTTATTATTATTATATTACTATCACTATTAGGACTTTGCTTTAAGTAAAAAGTAAATTCTGTTTTAAGATATGGCAGTCTGTATCTGGCAAGGATTCAGTAAAACTAAATATATCCACCGTCATTTTACATCACTCAAAGAAAGGGAGTGAGGAATCAGGGAACAGAAGGAAGGCTAAAGGAAGGAATCTCTGAAGAAAGGATAAAAAGAATGAAGTACATATATCATCAGTGGACTTTTTTCCTGTTTTACTATTAATAGGAAGAAATGATAGCTGGGGGTAGGGGTAAGAAGCTTCAAACCATGGAAGCTAAGATGATTTCTTAATATTGAGAAATAGATCCAAATCATAGACAGTATTGTATATGTTTGGAGTATATATAAAATATTTATATAAATATGTTTGGAATACACACACATAGGTCCTTTGGTAAGGTAAGATCTGTCTCCACCTTCCTATCTTTCCACAGGCGCCTAAAGACTTGCTTTGCTTGTTGGCCTCAGGTCCTAATGGGGAAGTTCTATGCTGGAGATGGCTGCTGGATTGATGGCAGGTTCTTTCTCCTCCCTTCCTCCTGTTCTCTACTCTCCACTCATCCATCTTTTGTTACCATATTGATGTATTCTCATTGTATTCTTTTTCATTCTTTATTTTATTGTTCTATTGTTGTACTACTATTTTGTTTATACTTTTTTCATTTCTTTTTTATTGTTGTAAGCTGCCTAAATGGCAGCCTAAACGGCAGCTTACAACAACAAGCAGCCCCATTTTGAGGCAGGCAGCAAATATAATCAATCAATCAATTTAAAGTGTTAGAAATGGACTTGGAGGTTCTGTCACAACTTGACCATACAGTTTACTGAGTGATTTTAGGTTAGCCGTTTCTCTCAGATCAACCTATTTCACAGGAATTTATTAGATCAGCCTATTTCACAGGAATTTATTGATTCACTTATTTATAAAAAATGCTTTTATCATTAAAAAAATCTAAATGGTTTACAAAAACAGGATACAGTAACTTATACAACATATATAGTAACTCAATGAAAAACAAAATCACCATAAAATCATCATCGTCATAAGTATAGGTAGGCCCTGACTTATAACCATATATATTAGTGCTTGTTCGAAGTTACAATGGCACTAAAAATATATATAGTTATGACCAGTCCTCAAAGTTATGACTATCACACAAGTCCACGGTCCCATGATCAGAATTTGGGTGCTTCACACCTGGCACATACTTTTCTTTTTACAATTATTTTTATTCAAAACATTAAAATACAAACTCCCAAAAAGTAAACCAAACAAGACTACACAAAAAAGAGTGCATAAAATAAAAAAACCAAAACAGACTTACATAAATTACCCCCCAGTTGAATACTGATAAATATATTTTAAAGATAACTCCAATATATACATTTCTAGAACAATATTTACCCAACCCAGCTAGCCTGACATCTCTCTACTCTATAGAAACATAGTCATCAGGTAAAACCAACAACTAAATTAATCTTCAAATTCTCTGTTAACAGTCTATTTATTATATTTCACATGCAGAAAGTCCACAACAGCTTCTGATCTACCATAAGTCACCACAGTCATCGTCTCTGGTCCATCCAGGATCAAATATCCTCGACTGATTCTTAATAATGAGACTTTTCCTTAAGCTATTAATCGGGATATTTCCTAACAATTGGATTTTATTCCCCAAAATCATAAGTTCCTGCTGTGTATATCTCTACATTTGTTGTACAAAAAAAATCTCTTAATATTTGTTTTCCAATTAGGTATGATAAATCCATTTCCCAATCTTCCTCAATCTTCTTGAAAAACTTGAGTTCATAACTAGTCAATTCTACCAACTCTGAGTCTTTAAAATCCAAATCTTTCTCGGAGACTTTTTGCCAACTTGCATTTTCCAAGTCCAGCTCATCTTACAGGTGTGCCAGCAGCAAATTACATTCCAATCCATCATATTGTAAATCTTGTACTGTTGTTACTTACATTTGGTTACCATCTTCGAATTGGTTTAAAACTTTATTAAGCTTTTTATCCAAATTTTCAGTTGGACTTGTAAATTGAAAAATATTTTTTCTGCCCAGCTTTTCCAATAAGCTTCGGCATGATATATTGCTTGCATTTTGACTATACTTTGATATAGTCCAAAATACTTCAATAGTTAAACCTTTTACAGCTGAAACTTCCATAGCAGCTCATAAACAACTCCGCAGACAAGAAAAACATCTTAGCAGATTAGCCTCAAAAAACATTAAGATCCCCCCCTATAAAAATTAAAAAATTAAGAGTAGTGGTTGTTTTTTTTAAAAGGTTATACAATACAAAATCTTGTAATAAAAATTTGGGTAAGTAATAAATCAAATTGGATCTCTTGCACTACCCAAAGCTTACCGTGTCTTCCATGCTGAAAAAGCGAAAGTGACTTACAGTACTTAATGAAAGAATAAAAACCTTTAAAATCCAGCAGGGAGTTATATGAAATCAGAATTCAACCGGTGGATTAACATTTGAAGATAAAAATCAGAAAGAAAAAAAATATCAAAACATGCTGTTAAAACCATAGATGTTCTTAAAAGAGCAGATAGCTGGAAGGAAAAGTGGAGATTCATCCTCCGAATGCTCCCCAATGAAAACTGCAATCTTCTGGATCCTCTTCTC
The DNA here is from genome assembly GCF_028640845.1 of Ahaetulla prasina. Lineage (NCBI taxonomy): Eukaryota > Metazoa > Chordata > Lepidosauria > Squamata > Colubridae > Ahaetulla > Ahaetulla prasina. The sequence continues at coordinate 41,649,852 of NC_080542.1, read as the reverse complement.
ACGTAAGTCCACAGTCATCCAAGAGTCACCCTGAGTCATTCCTAGCAGCTCCTGTTCAAATCCAGGAAGCGTGCTGCCAAAAGAGCCAGCTTTGGCAGCAAAACCAACTGTCTGTACGCAGGGAAAAAAATGTCCTGCTGAGTCAGGATGCCATTTTGGGAAGGCTCTGCAACCAACACATCCTGAAGTCATGTGGTCACCGTGTGCAACCTTCCCTGTTGACTTTCAACAAGTAAAGTCAATGGGAAAAGATGGATTCACTTAATGAACATGTCATTCACTTAACAACAGCAGTGATTCACTTAAAAACCACAGCGAAAAAGGCTGAAAAAATCAGGTCCAACTCACTCGACCATTCTCAGTAGTTATTGCCACATTTTTGTCAAACTCCTTGAATTAAAGCTGAAAGTTTTCGCTTTGCTCGCATCTTGAGTGTTTCATTACAATTCCAGTGTGGTTGTGTTCAGAGGCCAAATGCAAAAAAACCAAAAAAAAAAAACCCACACACTATCATTGCCTCAGTCTACATGAGTTTGACTGTACATCCTAAGTGTCTGGGTACAGGTGAAGGCAGGGGCATCTCTCTCTCTCCCTGTGCTCCCTCAATCAATGTCATTTTTGCTGCTGTAGAGATTCAATTAGAGGAGATCTTCTCAGAGAAAACAAAAATGTAAATGACATAAACAAAGTTTATTAGTTGGGGGTATTACATGGAACCCTGACCCAACAGTGATTTTAGAATTTAAAATTGTTTTTAAACTTTTAATATTTAAGACAGGATAGGGAATATTTTTATCCAAGAGTTAGATGGATAAGTTGGATAAGTTTGAGGACATATATCCTCAAATGGCTGCAGGGAGCATGGCTGTGATATCACTAATATTGCCAATTTAAACAAGGGAAAATCAGATCCAATTTGCTGGGGATTTTTTCTCTCTCTTTAAAGCCACTCAGTATCCCATGTGCTCCAGCAAAATACCTACCTCCATTTCGAGGATTCCTGTTCACTCTTTTCCGCCGCCTGATTCTTCTCTGCTGCTCCTGCTCCTGCTCCTTCACCAACTCCCTGAGCATCTTCTCCACTTGAGCCTTCCCTATAGTTTGCAGAATTACCCCAAGTTGCCTCCGGAAGTCTGGAAAGATCCCTTCCCCACTTGACCCATCTGTAGTTGCTGCTGCCTCGCCCTGTAAAGGAGCCAGCTGCCCTTGCTCAGGTTCCATTTCTAAGCCTACGAAGAGAAAGGAAAAACAATGCAATATTTTTATAAAAATCCTGTAGAAAAGGGAGACCAGAGTACAACAGAAAATATAAAAACGAACAAGCAGGAGGGAGGGAGGGGAAAACAAGAGATGGGTATGTTACTTTGATCTAATCTGTATTTTCCCAGCTTCCAGAAAATAAGAATAAAAAGCTGATGTTGTAGAACCGGGGTCTCCAACCTTGGCAACTTTAAGACTTGTGGAATTCTGGGAGTTGAAGTCCACAAGTCCTAAAGTTGCCAAGGTTGGAGACCCCTGTTGTAGAATATATCTGTCTTAAATAGAGCAAGATTCAGATCAGTTACCTGATTGACATTAGCTGCACCAGCAAGGATGTTGCTTCAAAATAAATAAATAAATAAATCTGTAAACTGCTGGAAAAATAGTATCACAGATCAGAATCACCTTGGTTCCTGGAATCATGAAATTTCATTTACCCAAATCTTGATAGTTCTCAAACTCAAAATATGCTATCTTCTTAATCTGGATAAACTGTTGTTGAACAAAGTTCTTCTTTTTGTTCTCAATTTGATTACAATACTTCAAATTGCTGAACTGCAGCTCCCATCAGTCTTACTAGTGTAGCCAATGATACAGGATGATCCAGATCGCAATCCTTAACAAATGGAGAATATCAGTGACCCTCGGTCTATAATCTATTATTAATGTTAACCTTAACCTTTCATTGATGGAATCCATATATCAACACCCTGAAGCATTTTTAAAAGGAATTTTGCATGTAATATAAAATTAAGGCAAATATTTATTTCAGTCGTGAACCTATTTATATTAATAGCAATAGTACTTAGGCATATATACTGCTACATACTGCTTTATAGCATTTTCTGAATGGTTTACAAACGTCAGCATATTGCCCCCAACAATCTGGGTCCTCATTTTACTGATTTTGGAAGGATGGAAAACTAAGTCAACTTTGAGTTGGTCAGGATCGAACTTCTGGCTGTGGGCAGAGTTAGTCTGCAATGCTACATTCTAACCACTATGCCACCATGGCTCTTAATGATTACTCTAGCTTATTTTTTTTATTTTTTTTGCATTTATATCCCGCCCTTCTCCGAAGACTCAGGGTGGCTTACACTATGTTAGCAATAGTCTTCATCCTATTTGTATATTTATATACAAAGTCAACTTATTGCCCCCAACAATCTCATTTTACCTACCTTATAAAGGATGGAAGGCTGAGTCAACCTTGGGCCTGGTGGGACTAGAACCTACAGTAATTGCAGGCAGCTATGTTAATAATAGACTGTCTTACCAGTCTGAGCCACAGAGGCCCATCCATCCACTGATTCACATATTCACTGATTTCCCTCCCTACCACATTAACACATATAATGTTGCAATAACTTCTGGAAGAATTCCATGCAAGGCTTTTGAGTGTTTTATATGGACTTGTGGTCACAATCCTCACAATTTGGAGATGGAGAACTCTTTAGGATCCCGTGCAAAATCACCCATGGCTTTTCTTAAAGATCTTACCAGGGGCCAAACCTTGGCGTCCTCGAGTCTCTGCAAAGGCAGTTATCCGAGGCCAGCTTATGGCAAGTTCTTCTGCTAAAAAAAAAAAGCAAAAGAAAACACATTACCTTAGCAGACTTAATATTGTACTCTGAGAACATCTGAAGTGCACTGGCAGCTTATGTAGATTTTCTCAGTAAGAACAATTAGGGTTTAATTGATAAGATTTAGATTATCTGAAAGTTAGTGCTGGAAATGCAACTCTGTGCTTTGTACCTATTATCTTTTTTGCAGTCAAGTTCTAGTCTAGCATTGGAATTTGAAGAAATGTGATTCCTTACCCAATGAGATTACTGTTTCATAGCTCTCCTGCATGTTGGTCCACAGAAGAATTTTCTTTCTAAAGTTCTTGAAGACTTTTCCCTCTGTCTCTCACAAGAGGCTGTAGAGAGCACTTAAATCAAATAAAAAGTAATTGAAGAATCTGTTCATCACAGAAATCATTTAAGTCACTTCAGTGATCTTGGCAATCAGATGTACAATAGTAATTTAGATTACTGCATCAATCTAGAAGCCTACATCAAGAATTGCTTTTCAGAATGAGATGGGCAGCATATAAATAGATGATGGATGGATGGATGGATAGAGACAAACAGGCAGATTTACATGGGAAGCATAGAAAGCAAAAAGCAGGACACTAAAAGAAAATACTGCATGAGGGTTTTGCATAAAATTGAAGATTATATTCTCCCAGAAGGTAGTTCTATTCCCCTTTTAAATCGAAAGGATGAACTATGTGCATGTGTGGGGTGTTTGTATGGGAAAAGAGAGAGAACAGATGCACACCCATGCTCCAGATATGCAGGCCCACATATTACATATTCTACTGATGCTGTTTTCACATGTTGCACAAATAAGGATTTCCTCCCAATCGTATTAGGCTTAAAACAGCCATCTTGATTCTGGTGAACTTCATCTATACTGGAATATACAAACCCAAGTTCTTAGTCAGTGGATTATTTGGAGTTGTGATCTGAATACATTTTGGGGATAGTAACTTGGGGAAGGTTTTTTTCTGTCCTCTGAGAACTGTGGACCCTGTTCTTAGAAAAGAAAAAAGGAGCAATATGATAAGGTTGAATATAAACTATAGAAAATAAGTTGACTACCCTAAACATGAATATAGCAGCATATGTATACATTTAGAATAAATGCTTTCAAAAATACATTTTAATGCAAACTGTAATCGCAGCAGACATATTTATAAATTATGATATCACATAGGCATGGCTATCCCAGATCTGGGACAGTCCTTAAATCCTCTGTACTAAAAATATGTTCTTATGTCTTATGATATTTGTATCATTTATTACATCTAAGCGGCTAAATTTTAATTTTCTGCCAAAGAAAAAAAATACTGTAGGCATTTATGAAAAAAATAAAAGAGATTACATGCTGTGCAAATTCCAGTGGAACAACAGAATTAGTCTGTTGTAGCGAAGGCAATTATCTGGCATAAAGCTCTCATAGATTAAAATTTGCTTTTTCAAATATACAGAGTTTATTTTAAGGACCTATACTAAACATCTCCCAGAAGTGAAGCTTCAGGATCTATTACACATCCCATGGAAACAAACTAATCCACAATATGGGATAATACATATATACTAATGAATAGGGGTATCACAGGTGGCACCAAGAACTCTGAAGTTATTGATTTAAAAGATTTGCAAAGAAGGTGGGCTGAAGGGGACGGAAAAGATTACAAAAGGCAACTGATGCTGGACCTTCCTCCTTATCCCCTTCCTCCATCAAAGTAACCCATCCTCATGTGTTACTACAGTATTGTCCCTTCCTCTGGGCATCCCCAACCCCAGATCTGGATGCAGGTCTGAAAGTTCAGGCAAGAAAATGGGACAGTAATCCCAGACCAAAGTCCATCTATATCCCGCACAGCCTCCATTGTTTCCTCCATGTGCATCGGACCTTACGCTGGGAAGGGGAAGCAGTCCGAGTAGGGGCTGAAGACCCCGGATTCTTGTATGCTTCTTTCTCACCCCTTACATTGTTTCACAAGATTTACCTGCAGTTAGGCATATACTACAGCATCTGGCGCCTGCACGGGAATGGTGATGGACGGTTAGAAAGCCCCCCTCTCTCCCTTGCAGGGAGCTAGGATAAAAGAGAGGGGGCTTAGGCAAACCAGCTGCAAGATCCAGGAAGCTTAGTTCCACATCCTGGCTGGAGAAAAGAAGGAAAGAGAAAAAAGAGAGAAGTCCTTCCTTTCCTGCAGTTGGCCTCAAAGCAGGGCCCTCTTGTGGTTGATAGATCTCTTTCTTCTCTAAGCCTCGCTCCCCTTCTGTGCTTCTAAAAACTAAAAAGGCTACGATATCCCTGATGTTATAGAGACTACAAATACCAAGAGTCACAGGAAGCTAGACACATGGCAAGGAAGGAATGCTGGGAGTGGTAGTTCTACAATCTGTGCAGAGGCATATATATATTTTCCCCCTCTGGAATATCTATGTTACCTCACTTTCTTCCAGGTAGTGTAATTGGGGGGGGAAAGGCTAATGGGATTTGAAACAATATAGACAATCATACAGACATACTTTGTTTTTTGAACTTTGCTTTATTGCACTTTGCAGATATAATATTCCATTGCAATACCTTCTATCAGCAAAAAGAGTAGCAAGAATTCTATTCTATTCTATTCTATTCTATTCTATTCTATTCTATTCTATTCTATTCTATTCTATTCCATTCCATTCCATTCTGGCTCAGATGATGATTACCTTTTTAGCAATAAAATGCTTTTAATTGAAGGGTCTATATTTTTTAGACATAAAGCAGACATAAAGCAAACTAAAGCAAACAACAGTAGAGTATAAACCTAACTTTTATATGCATTGAGAAAACAAATTATTTTTATGTCTCACTTTCTTGCCACACCTTACAGCATTCATTTAGTGACTGTTCTAAGTTACAGCAGCACTGAAAAAAAGTGACCTATGACTATTTTTATGCTTATGACCACTGCAGCATCCTCACGGTCACATGATCAACATTCAGACGCTTGGCAACTAACTCATATTTATGAGTTGCAGTGTCCCAGGGTCATGTGATCACCTTTTGCAATCTTCTGACAAGCAGTCAATGGGGAAGCCAGATTTACTTAATAACCATGTTATGATTCATGTAACAACTCGGACAAGAAAGGTCAGAAAATGGGACAAAAGTCACTTAGCAACTGTCTCACTTAACAACAGAAATGTTGGCCTCAACATGTGGTCATAAGTAGAAGGCTACCTGTATATGCTTCATCGTGGTGGTTTGGAATCAAACCTGCAATATCGTTGAGGTATGTCTTGTAGGATGCTTTTCAAGATAAATTTGATACTGGCAAAGTTGAATTGGGGATAGAACTAACAATCAAAGAAAATTATTAAGAGATGACCACAAAGGAATTGGATTAATTATATTTAATAATTAATTAGTTGTAAATGAAATTGTATTTGGTATACTGTTTCTTCAGCAATATATTCTGGAATGTGACTATTGCACACACTATTGAATGTGACTATTGCAATGTAGTGTGTATGCAGCTCTTGCCCAGAAAAACTGCCCCTTACTGGTTTTTAGAACACAAGAATTAAATCTATTCAATATACAGTAGTCCTCAACTTACTATCACAACGGAGCCCAAAATCTCTGTTGCTAAGTGAGACAGTTGTTAAATGAATTTTGTCTACTTTACATTTCTTGTCACAATTGTTAAGTGAATCACTGCAGTTGTTAAGTTAGTAAAATGGTTGTTAAGTGAATCTGGCTTTCCCATTGACTTTGTTAATCAGAAGGTTGCAAAAGGGGCTCTCATGACCCTGGGCCATTGCAACCATCATAAATATGTGTTTGTTGCCAAGAATCTGAATTTTGATCACATGACCTTGGGGATGCTGCGATGGTCATAAGTATGAAATATGGTCATAAGTTACTTTTTTCAGTAACTTTGAAGGGTCACTAAGTGAACTGTCGAGACCACCTTACTAAAGAAAATTAAACAAATAACATTTCAGATTCAGATTCAGAAATGGAGGTAGTGACAGATTTTATTTTCCTGGGCTCCAAGATCACTGCAGATGGGGACTATAGCCAAGAAATTAAAAGACGCTTGCTCCTGGGGAGGAAAGCTATGGCAAATCTAGACAGTGTACTAAAAAGCAGAGACATCACCCTGCCAACAAAAGTGTGTATAGTCAAGGCTATGGTTTTCCCAGTTGCAATGTATGGTTATGAAAGTTGAACCATAAGAAAGGCTGCGTGCCAAAGAATTGAGGCCTTTGAACTATGGCGCTGGAGAAGACTCCTGCGAGTCCCTTGGACTGCAAGGCTCTCAAACCAGTCAGTCCTAGAGGAGATCAGTCCTGACTGTTCCTTAGAAGATCAGATCCTGAAGATGAAACGCAAATACTTTGGCCACCTAATGAGAAGGAAGGACTCACTGGAGAAGAGCCTAATGCTGGGAAAAATTGAGGTCAAAAGAAGAATGGGATAACAGAGAATGAGGTAGCTGGATGGAGTCACTGAAGCAGTATGCGTGAGCTTAAATGGATTCCAGAGGATGGTAGAGGACAGGAAAGCCTGGAGGAACATTGTCCATGGGGTCACGATGGGTCGGACATGACTTCGCAACTACCAACAACAAACATTTCAGATTAACAAAATGTATGAAGTGGGAGAATGACATGGGCATCTTGCCATCATCACACCAATGATGTACCTTATTGTACTTAAAGCATCAGAAACCACAGCACATTTTATTTAGCATCACTATTGGCCATGAACCCCCCCCCTGTTCCCCTAGTGGAGAACGAGGATAGTACTTCTCTGTGTTGATTGGCTAAGCCAGTTGACAACCAGTATAAAAGGGCTGTCAACAGAGAGGGAGAGAGTTTTTGTTCGTTTCTATTTGTCACTGCTGTTAGCTATCTTAAGGTTAATAAAGTAAATTACCTGCTATCCAGAGTCCTGCCTACACTTTGCCGGCACCTGAACCCACAATATAACACTGGCGACGAGGATGGGATGCCAATCTGAGGTGAATTAATAAACAACGGAATTGCGAGGGCTGACAAACAGATTAGAGAATCAAGGCTGATTTGGTGGGAAATGGCCTCCTCACAGAATTTCGCTCCCTTTAACCCTACAATGGAGTCTTGGGAGGCTTATGTAGCGAGATTCAAGTGTTTTCTCATTGCTAATGACTATACAAATTTATCTAATGAGTGCAAGAGAGCCTATTTCCTGAGTTTCTGTGGACCAGAAATGTTTGAAACTGCCATGACGCTCATGGCCCCTCAGTCAATTCACTCTGGAACCTGGGAAGACTTCATGAAGAAGTTAAAAAAACATTATGCCCCAGCTCCATCTAGAATTGCCCATCATCAGCATTTCTACCATAGGAATCAGGCTGAGGAAGAATCTATTAATCAATATGTGGCCGCCCTGAGGAAAGCAGCCCAGCATTGTAAATTCGTGAACCTTGATGACTATCTCCTTGACAGATTTTATTTATTTATTTATTTATTTATTTATTTATTTATTAATCGTATTTGTATACCGCCCTATCTCCTGGAGGACTCAGGGCGGTTCACAGGCAAGTAAAAAACATATATGTACAAATTAAGATAACCATTAAAAAACTTATTCTAAAAGCCAAATTATTAAAAATAGTATAAATATTAAAACCAATTAAAACCACTATAAATTTAAAATCTAGTCCAGTCCTGCGCAGATGAATAAATATGTTTTAAGCTCACGACGGAAGGTTCGGAGGTCCGGAAGTTGACGGAGTCCTGGGGGGAGTTCGTTCCAGAGGGTGGGAGCCCCCACAGAGAAGGCCCTTCCCCTGGGCGTCGCCAGACAACACTGCCTAGCTGACGGCACCCTGAGGAGTCCCTCTCTGTGAGAGCGCACAGGTCGGTGAGAGGTATTCGGTAGCAGTAGGCGGTCCCGTAAGTAACCCGGCCCTATGCCATGGAGCGCTTTAAAGGTGGTTACCAAAACCTTGAAGCGCACCCGGAAGGCCACAGGTAGCCAGTGCAGCCTGTGCAGGATAGGTGTCATACGGGAGCCACGAGTGGCTCCCTCTATAACCCGCGCAGCCGCATTCTGAACTAACTGCAGTCTCCGGATGCCCTTCAAGGGGAGCCCCATGTAGAGAGCATTGCAGTAATCTAGGCGAGACGTCACGAGGGTGTGAGTGACCGTGCATAGGGCATCCCGGTCTAGAAAGGGGCGCAACTGGCACACCAGGTGAACCTGGTAAAAAGCTCTCCTGGAGACGGCCGTCAAATGATCTTCCAGAGACAGCCGTTCATCCAGGAGGACGCCCAAGTTGCGCACCCTCTCCATCGGGGCCAATGACTCGCCCCCAACAGTCAGCCGTGGACTCAGCTGACTGTACCGGGATGCCGGCATCCACAGCCACTCTGTCTTGGAGGGATTGAGCTTGAGCCTGTTTCTCCCCATCCAGACCCGTACGGCTTCCAAACACCGGGACAGCACTTCGATAGCTTCGTTGGGGTGGCCCGGTGTGGAAAAGTACAGCTGGGTGTCATCAGCGTACAGCTGGTACCTCACACCAAAGCCACTGATGATCTCACCCAGCGGCTTCATATAGATGTTGAACAAGAGGGGCGAGAGGATCGACCCCTGCGGCACCCCACAAGTGAGGCGCCTCGGAGCCGACCTCTGCCCCCCTGTCAACACCGACTGCGACCGATCGGAGAGATAGGAGGAGAACCACCGATAAACGGTGCCTCCCACTCCCAATCCCCCCAACCGGCGCAGCAGGATACCATGGTCGATGGTATCGAAAGCCGCTGAGAGGTCTAATAGGACCAGGGCAGAGGAACAACCCCTATCCCTGGCCCTCCAGAGATCATCCACCAACACGACCAAAGCCGTCTCAGTGCTGTAACCGGGCCGGAAACCGGACTGGAACGGGTCTAGATAGACAGTTTCATCCAGGTGTAAGGGAAACTGATATGCCACCATACTCTCTACAACCTTCGCCGCGAAGCGAAGGTTGGAGACCGGACGATAATTACCTAAAACAGCCGGGTCCAGGGAAGGCTTCTTGAGGAGGGATCTCACCACCGCCTCTTTCAAGGCGGCCGGGAAGACTCCCTCCACCAAAGAAGCGCTCGTAATTGCCTGGAGCCAGCCTTGTGTCACCTCCTGAGTGGCCAGCACCAACTAGGAGGGGCACGGGTCCAGTAAACACGTGGTGGCATTCAACCTACCCAACAACCTGTCCATGTCCTCGGGAGCCACAGGGTCAAACTCATCCCATACAATGTCACCAAGACCACCCTCAGCCGCCTCACCTGAGTCACCACAATTTTGGTCCAGACCATCCCGAAGCTGAACGATTTTATCGTATAGATAACCGTTAAACTCCTCAGCACGTCCCTGCAACGGGTCATCCCGCTCCCCCTGGTGAAGGAGGGAATGAGTCACCCGAAACAGGGCGGCTGGGCGGTTATCTGCCGATGCAATGAGGGAGGAGGCGTAGCTACGCCTCGCTTCCCTCAATGCCACTAGGTAAGCCCTATTATAGGACTTCACTAGTGTCCGATCAGCCTCCGAACGGCTAGACCTCCAGGAACTCTCTAGGCGTCTTCTCCGGCGCTTCATCCCCCTCAGCTCCTCGGAGAACCAAGGAGCCGGTTGGGACCTGTGCTGGGTCAGAGGCCGCAAAGGCACGACACGGTCTAAGGCCCCCGCCGCGGCCCGTTCCCAGGCCGCAACAAGTTCCTCAACCGTGCTGTGAGCCAGCCCCTCAGGAAGTGGCCCAAGCTCCGTCCGGAACCTCTTCGGGTCCATCAGGCGCCTGGGACGGAACCAACGTATCGGCTCCATCTCCCTGCGGTGTTGAATGGCCGTCAGAAAGTCCAGGCGAAGGAGAGAGTGATCTGACCATGACAAAGGTTCAATGACTATTTCCTTCAAGTCCAGATCTCTCAACCACTGACCAGAGACAAAGATCAAGTCCAGAGTGCCACCCCCAATGTGAGTAGGGCCATCAACTACTTGGGTCAGGTCCAAGGCCGTCATGGAAGCCGTGAACTCCCGAGCTGCTGTCGATGACGAGCCGGAAGATGGCAAGTTAAAGTCCCCCATGACTAAAAGTCTGGGGGTCTCAACTGCCACCCCAGCAAGCACCTCCAGGAGCTCGGGCAGGGCAGCTGTCACGTAGCAAGGAGCCAGGTACGCGACCAGCAAGCCCATCTGACACCTATGACCCCATCTCACAAAGAGGGATTCGCACCGGGCAATCTAAGGTACAGTGGTCTCCCTCGGCTCCAGGCTCTCTCTAATCACAACCGCCACCCCCCCACCCCTACCCTGAGCCCTCGGCTGATGGAATGCACGGAAACCCGGCGGGCACATCTCAACAAGGGGCACGCCCCCTTCCGTGCCCAACCAGGTTTCCGTAACGCCTATAAGGTCCGCGGCGCCCCCCTGAATAAGATCGTGTATTAGGGGGGCCTTATTGACCATGGACCGTGCATTGCATAACATGAGCCGAAGGCCCAGGCTCTGAGGGTCTTGACCATCCGGGGAACGGGAAAAGGACGGGGGATCGGGGCGCGCGATCGCCTGTAAACATCGAACGCGTGCCCCCCCAGAACGATATGATCCCCCCCTTCCGCCATATCTGCCCCTCCCACTTACCGTGCAAATAAAACCACCCTCACCAACAGGAACGCAATCTCCCCCCCTAACCTCCGAACCCATTAAATGACCGTCACGAGCGCACGCAAGGACTGGCTCCCCACCCGACGGGCTACCCCCAACGCCCGCCCTAACCCTCCCACCCCTTAAAAATGCCCTATCTAAAAAAACCCAAAGGCTCTTTTTCTTCGCATGCCACCTCTGTGGATCCCAAGACCTGTCATTGAGGCCGGCCCTTGATAATGAAGCGGGCCATTCCTGCGAGGCGGGGGCACCTCGCAGGCGCAAGAGTTCTAAAGCAGAATATCGCATATAAATCAATTAACAGCATAAACAGGAGATAGAAGCCGACGAGAGGTAATAATGTCTGGGATGGCAGGATGTAATGTCAAGTCCAAATGGATACCCATCTTCCGATATGTCTTCAGATGGTGGCTGGCTTAAAGCTGGTAAGAGATGGTGTAATAGGCAGATGTAGTCTGATGGTAAAATTATTGCTACTCTGCTCAAAGGTCAGTCCTGAAATCCATAACCTAGAAGAGGTGGTACTTCTCTCCCCGTCAGCGGCGTCACAGATATTTCCAAAATAGATGTTTCAGAATAGGACCCCCGATAGGTCACCAGTCGGTCTCCAATCATCTTCCCGGAAAGTTCCAAAAATGGCCATGACCCAAAAGTCTCAACCAGCCATATAAAGTGCAAGATGACAAAGTGCAGATGACCCATGTTACAGATGACAATGTAACTTCCTAGTCCCGGGAAGAAGCAGGCCCAGCTAGGCCAGACCAGGCCGAACTAGGCCAGGACACCTCAAGCAGGGGCCGCAAGGGGGACCCTTCACAGCCCTTCACCCCAGGCCCATCCACCGAATCCAGAGGAAGACCTGGGAAAACCAGGAAGGGCCGGAACAGTCCCGAAATAGTCCGGAAACGTCAGATGTCCAAAACGGGGAGAAAAACCCAGCCGCGGCCTCCCAACAGCCAAATGCAAGCCGCGGCCTCGTCCGTAGCCCGATAAGATGATACGATGGCTGCCATCCGCAGCTCGCCCATCCCCGGTCTCGTTCCCGGCAGCCGAGAGTCTGAAGAGGCCCGCAGACCTCTCCCCCGGCTGCCCGCGAGATGATATACCTGACCGGGGGGCGAAGACCACTTGGCAAGCCATCTGGGTACCGCCGTCCTCTCCGCTCTTCGTCGTCGGCTCACGCCCGGCAGAATGATAAGATGGTCGCCGTCCGCAGCTCACCCTCCCCGGTCTCGTTCTCGGCAGCCGTGAGTCCGAGGAGGTCCAAAGACCCCTCTCACGGCTGCTCAGGAGATGGTACGCCTGACCGGGGGGCGCAGACTGCTCGGCAAACCGCCTGGGCGTCGCCATCCCCTCCTCACACAATCGTCATTGTCTCCGGTCTCCTGTTAAGCCGCATCTTGTGCATGCGCAGAGCAATATTAGTGGAGGGCGAGACGATCGCCTTAAAAGGCGACTGATAGCCAAACCAGAGCTGACATTCCAAGATGCTTTAGACGAAGCGTGTGCAGCTGAATTAGTTGCACTCTCAGTAGCTAATTTGCCCCGGGGACAAAGTTCTGTCAAACCTAGAGGAGAGGCCATCCACTTTAATGAAGTGGGATAAGGAGGTTTTGGCTCTGGTGTCCGGCATGAAGAAATTTCACGACTATCTATATGGACGGTTTTTTGAGTTAATTACTGACCACAAGCCTCTTCTAGGGATCCTATCTAGCGATCGACAACCCCCGCAGATTCTGTCACCACGGATGACTCGTTGGACAATATTCCTGTCTGCGTACTTGTACACTTTAAGCCACTGGCGGGGAAAACATCTGGCCCATGCTGATGCGTTGAGCCATTGCCCGCTGCCAACATTGCTGATAGACTCTGCGCCAGCCTCCCAAGTCTTGTTGATAGATGACTCGCCGTTCCCAGTATCAGCTGTGGACACTGCCCGTTTTTCGGCTCGAGATAATGTAATTTCCCAAATCCTGGACTGGGTCAACAGGGAGTGGCCATGGGGTCCCTTTAAGCTGGAGTTGCAGCCGTATGCAACAAGGCAGATGGAGCTATCAGCTCAACAGGGATGCCTTTTATGGGGTCATCGGGTGGTGGTTCCTCCCCCCCTGAGGAAATCGGTACTGACTACATTATATCAGGACCACCCCGCAATTGTTAGGATGAAGGCCCTCAACCTGTCAAAAGTGCCAAGAAACTAGATCTATGCCACCCAAAGACCAACCGAGGGAATGGGAGGAGCCCAGGGGCCCTGGTCCCGAGTGCATATCGATTTGGTGGACCTATGCAGGGGCAGATGTTCTTAGTGTTGGCTGATGCTTATTCGAAGTGGGTGGAGGTAGTTATTATGCACTCTACCATAACAGAGGTCAAAGTTAAAATCTTCCGGAGAATATTTGCCATGCATGGGTTACCTGACATACTAGTGTCAGATAATGGGCCCCAATTTACGGCCACCTTATTTGAAACATTCTTGGCTAGGCTGGGAATTAGACATTGTTTGATTGCCCCATTCTATCCGTCTAGTAACAGATTGGTGGAACAAGCCATTAGGTCAGCAAAAGAAGTATTACAGAGACTGGAAATTGGCAGGAAAGGGTTGATGAGTATTTGTTAGTGCAGCATACCACGCCATGCCCGACCACTAACAAGAGTCCAGCCGAGATTCTAATGGGCCAGAAACTAAGAATCACACTAGACCAGCTGCACCCCCAGTATGCCCCTAGCAAACCATTAGATTCAATCAGCATGCACAAGCCATTTCAATTAAACGACACGGTTTACGCCAGGAACTATGGGGGGCAACCATTATGGATACCTGGAAAAATAGTAGAAATAACCGGGCCATGTTCGTATAGGGTAGATATATGTCAGGGCCGGTTTTGGAGGTGCCATAGGGATCAACTCAGGATGACATGGCTTCTTGCAACACAACAACAAAATGATGATAACGAGGGAGACAGAACGGCCAATAGAGCCGAATAGCGAGGCCACGAGCAACCCAAACCCAGCTGAACTCCGAAAAGCAGAGGAACATGGAACAGGACACTTACCTGCCGCCGGCGGGAAGACTCCCGAAAGTTCTGGCTATCCAATAGACGAGAGACCTAGTGATAATAGAATAGAATATAATTTTTATTGGCCAAGTGTGATTGGACACACAAGGAATTTGTCTTGGTGCATATGCTCTCAGTGTACATAAAAGAAAAGATATGTTCATCAAGGTACAACATCCAGCACAGAGCGAGAAACCACCAATAAATGAGTTGTTGCAGGCTTCAGGGCCCCGATGTTCTAGCAGAATCAGGTGTCGCCCAGCGTATCTTCGAGACTACGTCTGCACAAACTGGTGGGAAGGGGTGCAGTGTTCTAAGTTCTTTCCGCCCCGTTCCCCTAGTGGAGAACGAGGATAGTACTTCTCTGTGTTGATTGGCTAAGCCAGTTGACAGCCGGTATAAAAGGGCTGTCAACAGAGAGGGCGGGAGTTTTTGTTCGTTTCTATTTGTCACTGCTGTTAGCTATGTTAAGGTTAATAAAGTAAATTACCTGCTATCCAGAGTCCTGCCTACACTTTGCCGGCACCTGAACCCACAATATAACACAAACAGTATGAAATTATTGTTTCTAGCACCATTGAATAATTAAATGTGATATACTCCCTTTGACTGAAATTCACTAAATAGTTTTGCTTCAACGGCTATAGAATTTCATAGAATCTTTCATGGCTCAGTGGCAAGACGGTTAGGAACAAAAAATAAAAATACTGAATAATTAGCAATCATATCTACTATTTACATCTAATTATTTTTCCTTATATTTCCTTAATTGAGGTCCGATAAAATCATCTGATTAAACCAACTTTAAGCTAAGGGTTGAACACATAGAACAACACTTATACAATAATCCTCCCTTATTATAAGAGAACTAGCTGAATACCCGTGCTCCACTACGAAACTATGTGATTGGGCTGGATAAATGGACACTTACAGCTTGAAAATGAATGAATGCGTGTTTCAGGGTCTTATTTTCTTTTGACCCCCAAAATAAGTGCTTGGCCTTATTTTTGGGGAGGTCTTATTATTTTTGTGGTTCAGGAGGCGATGAGTGTGATCACCTCATGGCTGCTGCTGACACAGCCGCTTATCAGCTGTTCACCCGAGGCTGGGCACGTGCTTTCAGCCATACTTCCCAGGACTCTGTACCATGCCATCGGCCCAGCCATGCCACTACAACTGGATGTCCCATCACTGCCGCCGCCTCCCTGTTCTTTGCTAATGGCTTTTCTGGTAGCCATTAGCATGACAGAAGGGGCATAGTGGCTAGGGTTGCGGGAGCGGCCGTTAGGTAAGGGTGTGTGGGGTCTGTGAGGCATATCCCCCCTCCCTCCCCTCCTCTGGCCTCGCCTCCTCACCTTGTGTTGTTTGTGCGGCAAGCAACCAGAGGAAAGGCGGGGACTGGCTGCGCATGTGGTTAAATATTTTCGGGAAGGGCTTATTTTACACATGCCCTCAAAAGCCTTATTGGGCTTATTATCCGGGGATGTCTTATTTTGGGGGAAACAGGGTAGTTACAATAGGCCTCTTCTCTTCCCTTCCCTCCTCAGGCTTGTCCCACAGAAGCCTTTCCTATCTTATTCCCTTTTCTCCCTCACACTGGCCCCACAGTGTGGCCTCTCCTCTCCCTTTTCTCCCTCAGACTTGCCCCATTGATCCTCTCCTATCCCCTTCTCTCCCTCAGGCTTTTCCCAAAGGGGCCTCTCCTATCTTATCCCCTTCTCTCCTTCAGGCTGGCCCCTTTGATCCTCTCCTATCCTTCTTCTCTCCCTCAGGCTTCCCCCACTGATCCTCTCCTATCCCTGTCTCTCCCTCAGTCTTGTCCCACAGAGGCCTCTCCTATCTTATCCCTTTCTCTCCCTTGGGTTTGCCCCACAGAGGCCTCTATCTTATCCCCTTCTCTCTCTCAGGCTGGCCCCATTGATCCTTTCTAACCTGCCAGCCCACAGGCCAGATGAGTCACGTGCTGGCTACGTCGAAGTGGCAGTTGGAACAGAGTTATTTTCAAGTGGGGAAAAGGAGTAGAATGTCTAACTCCTTAGCATCAGAGCGTGTTAATAATAATATAAGAAATACTAATGCTCTGATGGTCATTTCAAAAAATCCTTTCTAAATGAGCACCTAGAAGCCAAGCCAAGAGGAACATACATGCCAAATTTCAAGTTTGTAGGCTTTGCAGTTCTGGAGATTTTGTGATGCTGCATGTTTTTTGCTTTTATATATATAGATATGTGAAGAAATATAGGTTAAGAGAAAATAATGTATATGAATTGTAATTCCATAGTATAAAAAAAGCTTTGAAAAAAAATTTACCTGTCATATTAGCACCTGGAGAGTGACTACATGTGCATTGCACCCCACTGATTTGTAACGTTATGCTTTATTCCAGCCACCTATTTTTTAGAATAAGAATGCACGCACACATACAAATAATCTATTTGTATAATCTAATAATCTAAAGAGTGCAGAGAAGAGCAACGAAGATGATTAGGGGACTGGAGGCTAAAATATATGAAGAATGGTTGCAGGAACTGGGTATGTCTAGTTTAATAAAAAGAAGGACTAGGGGAGACATGATAGCAGTGTTCCAATATCTCAGGGGCTGCCACAAAGAAGAGGGAGTCGGGTTGTTCTCCAAAGCACCTGAGGGTAGAACAAGAAGCAATGGGTGGAAAATGATCAAGGAAAGAAGCAACTTAGAACTAAGGAGAAATTTCCTGATGGTTAGAACAATTAATCAGTGGAATGACTTGCCTGCAGAAGTTGTGAGTGTTCCAACACTGGAAATTTTAAAGAAAATGTTGTATAACCATCTGTCTGAGATGGTGTAGGGTTTCCTGCCTGGGCAGGGGGTTGGACTAGAAGGCTTCCAAGGTCCTTTCCAACTCTGTTGTTATTATTATTATTATTATTTTAACAGCATCACTATTGTCACCTATTAATAATCTATTGGGACTGTGGGGTCTTTGATGGTCTCCGAGTTTGGTTTTTTTCTTGCAAACCTTTCATTACCAAATTTGTACTTAGTTGATTATGAAACATATGCAAGAAAACAACCAACATCATAAATAGTACAAGGGAGTACTATTGTAAAAGTAGTTTTCTCTATCAGTATTAGTGGGACTGTTCTTAGTAGTTCCAAGAGTATTTATGATGTTGCCTAATTGCAATAGAACAACCAAGTTCAAAAAACACCACAGACTTACAGTTCAACCATGAGCTACAAATAGTTTCTTCTACTGGATATATTGGGAGACAAACATTATTACTTGGGACTATATAGAGCCACCAACAATCATAAATTTCCTATAAGGTGAAAGAGTAATAATATGACAGCAAAACTGTACTGTCACCATTTTCACACCCCAATCCATTGGATCCAATCAATTCAATTCAGTTTATTACAGTCATAGACCAGAGACCACAGATTCAATCTTAAATGTCTACGGTTCTCCATATCACAACTCTTGCAAGCAATCAACAGACCAAAGCTAATCATTATTCCTTCCAACTGGCTAATTAGGGAGCATCAAGCTAGATTTGGTGCTGGTCTCCTTCGTATACTTTCTTCAATGTCCTTATTTTGCTGGGAAGCCAAATAAAAAATGCCACTGCTGGTTGACTGGCTTTAGGAAGTCCTTCACTTACAACAGTTCATTTAGTGACTGTTTAAAGTTACATCAGCAGTGAAAAAAATGACATGATCATTTTTCACACTTAGAACAGTTGCATCATGGTCATGTAGTCAAAATTCAGATGCTTGGCAACTGACTCAGAATTAGGACGGTTACAATGTCCTGGGATCATATTGCGAACCTTCTGACAAGCAAAGTCAATGCGGAAACCAAGTTCACTTAACAGCCATGTTACTAACTTAATAACTGCAGTGATTCTTTTAACAACTGTGGCAAGGAGAGTCATAAAATAGGGCAAAATTAACATGTCTTGCTTAGCAACAGAAATTTTGGCCTTAATTGTGGTTGTAAGTCAAGGACTACTTGTACTCCCAAACTGAATGACATCAAAGTATTAAAGCAGTTTGTCAACTGCAATGAGAATGAGGAGAAAGTTGTTAGAAAGCAGATTGCAAGAAACTTCCAGAAAATAAAAACAACTTGCTCCAAGTTTCAAGAATCTTCAATATCTTAAATCATAAAGAAGCCTAGATGTTTTGCAACTTGAGATTTTGGATATATCAGCAGGAGTATCCTAAACTGGCTTAGCTAACTAGTAGAGATGCTAGTGTCGGAACTTTTGTCTGTGTGGATATGTTCTTTGGGAAGTAGAGAGATTAGTAATTTCGTCTTTCTAATTTCCCTCTGCATATACCTCCTGCATTTATATTACAGGTAATCCTCAACTTTCAAAGCTGCTTAGGTTATGACAAATCTCCCCACCACCACCAACCTAATTTAACTGTTATATGATTTAGCAACCTGATTTTAGAAGTTGCAATGGATGCATCACCACCCCGTAGTCACATGACTGAATTCTCGGTGCCTGCCAACTGCTCAGCTTTACAGCCATTTGGAGCATCCCACAGTCATGTGATTGCAGGTTTCAACATTTTTTTCTACCCCCATTGGATAAAATGGATTCATTTAATGACTGTTGCATTAACAACCCGCAAAAAATCCAAATTGGTTCCAGTCAAATGATGTATCTTATCACCATAACAACGTATGACTGTAATTCCAGGTTCAATTACAGTTGTAAGTGAATACTACTTGTAAATAAAACTACGTTATATTGGGTGGAATGTTTCTTTCATAACATAGTTTTTAATCTGTACATTTTAATGTGTTAATACTTTCAGAAGATTATAATAGAAGGTTAACAAAGAAGGGAAAAATCCTGAAGTACAATAAAATCACTAGTCACAATCATCATCTTATACAAAATGGTAATGAAATATCTAGCATGAGACTATTAGATTAGCATAAGAATAACTAGGATGTATTCCATACCCAAAGCAATGTATTCCATACCCAAAGCAATGTATATTAAATATGCAATTGAATCTCTCAAATTTGGTACTATATGTGGATATTATATATTACATATGATGAAAGGTACTGTAACTATGAGGGGGTCCTTGGTGCTCTCTGAGGTTGGTTGTTTTCTTGCAGATGTTTCATTACCCAACTAGGTAACATTATCAATGTACATGATGATGATGATGCTATCTAGTTTGGGTTTTTCTCTTAAAGGCAATTGTCTCCAAAACATAGTCTTTTAACTAAATTTCATGTTTCCTTTGATATGACAGCCTTCCTTTTGTGCATGTGACCTTTTGGATTCCCCAAACATGCTTAAGAGCATGTAAAAATACAGATGCAATGTTTTCTTGCAATTCCTTAAAGCAGTCCCACCATTTCCCAAATTCATACAGCTGCTCCTGGATTTCTCAGGAAAGGATACAGCCCTTTAAAAATAGTTCTAGATAGGTACCAGTTTGTCAGTCCTATATAACCCTACACATCTTTGGGGAATTGAATCCAAAGTATAGTGCAGCCCAGTTACTGAACCACTGCAGATATACATAAAAAATTAATAGTGTGATGTTACATATAACTTAGTATCAGTCTACTCATGGTTTAAGATGCTCTTCTTTAAATGTCTTAAGAAGATTATGTAGCAACAAAGGAAAAAGCTTTTTGATTGTAGCATTCCCTTTCTGTATTCTTCTCCTAATTCTCCTGATGTATTGCTGCTGATCTTAAGAGATTTATTTCAGCCTTTGTTTATACAGATAGGTATTTCGATTGACTGATATATTTGCCTATACCAGATTTGTATTTTTGGTGATTTTATAATAACACTTGAGCACAATTTTTTAAATCATACATGTATTTGTTGTTGTTCCTGAGAATAAATAATAATTTATCATTTTAAATTGTTATACCACTTCCTGTACAACTGTCTTGATTTCTAAAATATAAAATGCAGTAATAAAATCAGCAAGTTAAAACAATGTAAAAGTATACTCAATAAAAAGGTGAAGGAAAAAATAAATAAAAACAAATTATCCTAGCATTCTGAAAGATCTGAAAGAAAAAAAAATTGGGAAGAGCAATTGCAAAATTCTAACCTTACCATAGAGCGGGCTTATGTATCAGTAACCACCAGATGGCACTGTGCTGTCATCAGACCCGCTGAAGCTACCTGGCCAGGTAATAAAATGTCTGTAAACAAACAAACTCAGGAGGCACCAAGAACTCCACAAACCAACCTTGAGCTTTGTATGCTCTCTTCTATTTGTACTGTGCTCTTCTTACACGTCCTCTTCCGATGATCTCAAGTAATTGACCAGGTTACACAAGTAACCTAGCTAATTTTTAGAGAATTACATGTCCTAAATGAGAGCCATTTTTGTGTAATGGTTGGAGTAGTGGGATAATGGTTAAGATCCTGGCCAGAAACCAGGAAAGTTAATAGTCTTGCCTAAGTCAGTCTAGTCTCTGTCTCTCCCTCCCTCCCTCCTCAACCCAAGGTGGAGGCAATGGCAAAACACTTCTGAAATCTTGCCAAGAAAACTGCAGCAGGCACATGTTCAGCAGTTGCCAGGAATAAATATGGACTCATACCCCCATACACAAATGTCCTCAGAAGAACCATGAACCTGCCTTGATAACTAATTTGGAGGTATATGTTCTGCTCAAAGGCAAACCATATAGAAGTTCAGGTGCTCTGCTGTAATCTAGGCTACCTGATGTAGCATCACCAACAGTATCTAGCCTAAATAGGCTATCTCTAGACAGAGTGACTATCCCAACACAGAATGCATTCCAGTCTAGAAACCATTGTACCAGTATGAACCACAAAAGTTAGTCTATCACCTGTGTCTTTGAAAGGACACAGTTGGAATATCAACCAGCTCTTAAAGATACTTCTGGGAATAGAGATCACTAGTGCATTTAATGTCCAATAGCTGTAAGAGCATCCCCAGTTTGCATCAGCCAAGAGTATAGTATTCAAAACGAGACATAGGCATTTACAGAGGCAGTCACTGACATCAAAATAATTGATATAATCACACACTTGAAACCCTGCTCATTATGTGTGTGCAACATGTGAGATACACATTAAAAAATGACAAGGATTCAATTGTCCAATTCTACATATCATTTTGAAACAGTTAACTTCTCCGCAGACGTCTTTGATGGAAAAAGGTGTTTCAGATCTAGCGTGAATATGCTTGCTCTATCTCTCAGGATTCCTTAAAGAAGTCACACTTTTTCTTGGGCTGGTACTAAGGCTGTGCTGTCCAGGGAAAATATGCTTTTGAGTTAAAAAGGTATTGAGGAGGTAGCCACGTAAGCCCAGAAAAAGTTTGTAGTTTTTTTAAATAGCTACCTATGCTGGATCCAAACTACTTTTCTTACTGTGCATCTGAAGATTGCACATATTTAATCTGAAGGCAAAGTTGTTTACTGAAAAAAGAAAAACACTCAAAACAGGACAGAAGGCAGAAAATTGAAAAGCCTGCCCACATATGTTGATATAGCTCAACCCACTGCAGAGGAGTCAGTCTGTGTATTGTCTGATGACTGGTTTCTGTAGCAACTGTCCAAATCGTATGTTTCTTACGTATTATAAAAAATTGGTTTAATTTTAATTTCCTTGTTTTGATTAGTTGTGAGACGCACAGAATCCTTAGAAGTCATCTCTGGGTGAGATGGGCTGCAAACAAGTCTAATAAATAAATTGGAAGTTGGAAGATATACAAGGTTAATAAAATAATAATATACTTGGGTTTAGCAATCTTTTGAAGGAGGATGAAGATAGGGAGAGAAAGCCAATTTAAACCTGAAAAAGGATTTAAATCAACACTAAGCTGGGTTCTGCCAGCTTGATGTTGATGATTCTGTCTCCAATAAGACCCACAGGCTTTTTTGCTGCTTCTAATGAAAAGGCACTTTATGTTCTATTGTTGGAAGAAATGTCCATCTGGGTTCAGTTCCAAGTGGAGAAAAAGACACTGGAAACATGGCGACTGCTTGGAAAGATGGTTTGATGGTGGATAGGATCACATAGTTTGAGTTCCTGAACAGAAAAAGGACAAGATGCTGAGCATGCCTTGGTTTTATGCCCTAAGCTTTGAACTTCCTGTGGCACAGGAAAAGTACCCTGATTGGTTGTCAGACTCCCAGGGGGTGGGGGTCTTAGCTAGTCTTGCTGGCTGATGTAATCTTCCCAGGTGCCTTGTATGGTGAGTTTCTTTTGCTAGACAGTCCTATTGTGTTGCAGATAATGGTCCATTGGCAAAGGTGGGGGGAATGAGTTTCTGCCTCTGGCCCATTGACAAAGGTGGCGGGAAGGCAGGAAGGTGGGAGCTGCTTTTGTCCCTAAAACATGTTTCTCCATTTCTCATCCAGGGGAATATATTCTGCCTTTTTAATATTTCCTGAAATATTTCATTCTTCTAGGAGACGGATGGTGCTAACTTCCTACACTATCTAGAAGGTGGTGCCATTCTGCCTACTCCAATTCAATTTTTCTGCTCCCCCCAGATTATTTTGAGGTGTTGCTGGTCACAGTCACTTGTCATCAGTTTTCCTACTCCAGCAGTGCTGTCAGCAGATTATGAAGCTCTCTCATTAAGTTCAAGTCCCCCTTGAACTCCAGCTTGATGCACCAGAAAAGTTATCCTCCTTCTTTTGCCTCCTGCAAAGACAACCAACCACAGGTCACAGGTGTGGAGTGTCCCTATCTTTCTGAAGTTCAGGCCATTTGAAAGATGGAGAAATCCACGGTTCAAAGCACCACCTGAAATCCTTAAGGTGCATGCTACAGATATTAATGAGATTGACCTTTGCTGCTTTTTATAACCAGTGATGCTCAGTGGACACCATTCAGGGAATAATAATAATTCATGCACCATTTCGCTTAACAAGAGTATGAAAAGCACAGAGCAACACATTTTTTTTTTCTGAGACAGAATAGGGCCCCTGAGGCGCAAGTACGAACTCTTCGTAGCAAATTCTTTGGCTGGCTCAAGAATTGGCATCCTGTGTAATACCGCCCGTATTGATGCCTTACGTAAAAAATTGATTCCACATTTTCCCCAACCCTTCTCATCCAATTTCACGGGAAGGAAAAAAAAAATAAAACCTCCCCTCCCGGAGCCAGGAGAAGGACACTGACGCGCAAACCTCCAGGCGAGGATCTCACGCGCCGGGTCCGGGGCGAGGCGGCAGCTACAGCGCGTGGAACCTCACCTCGTGACTACACCGCAGGTCGGTTCCCAAGGCTGCTCTTTGGCGCCTCTGAGCGGCGGCTCTGGCTCTTCTCGCCGCCCCGAGAGGCGCTTGTTCGTCTCCTCCTCCTCCTCCTCCTCCTCCTTCCCCCGCTTTCCCCGCCGCAGGGCCAGGCTGGGCTCAGGCGGTTGAGAGGGGGGCGGCCCCAGAGGAGGAGTCCGTGGCATGTACTGAACTGCCGTCTCCGTCTATCAGCCAGCGCTGTTTCCTTCTCTCGGACGCGCTTGAGCTCTCTGCAGCCGTTGCCTCCAGCCAACAGCTCCTATGGCCGGACGCGGCGGCTTTCCCCTGACTCCGCCGCCCCCGGAGGGACCATCGGCGTCTGTCTCGGTGGCAACGGGCGTCCCTTCGCCTGCTGTCCCAGCACCGGGAAGCGGGCTTTTGCGAGGACCCAGTCCTGCTGGGGCTGCTACCTATCGGCCCATGGGCCACGGACCTCAGTTCCAAGTAAGTGGGGAAGCACGCACGTGTGCATGTGTTGTCAGTTCGGGAAAAGTGCGGAAGCAGTGGCGTCGAAAATGTATGCGGTTTCTCGACCCCGACTGGTGTCCTCTACAGAATTTACACTACAGCTATGATTCCCATCACCCGCGTAGTAGGAACGGGAAGAGTTACAGTCCACGTTATGTGCAGGTCGCCACATTAAGAAAAAGTCACTTTGGAGGCTGTCACAGTTTGGAGACACGTGAAGAAGAGACTAGCAGCTGTAACAGGGGCGTCAGTATCTATTGGGGGGGGGGGAAATTGTGGACATTTTTTTTTCCAGAGAAGAGTGTACTTTAAAGAAATTGAACATTCGACGGAGAATAAGCCGCATATGTTAGGTGGGATGAAGGAATTGTGTTTCATTTGGGGGAAATAGAGACGTCAGATGCAGCAGCATTTCGGTTCCTTGGGTTGGTTTTTAGAAATTGCTGAAGGGTGGAAAAGGTGAAACAACTTAGTTTGTGATGGTCAGTCTAAGTCTACACAATTATTCTATTTCTAATAAATTAGGTAGTAAATATTTTATTTATTGGTTTGATTTCTATAGGTGGTTCACTGGGTGGTTTACAGTTCTAAAATGACAGCAATTAAAACAATTTTAAAAACATTAAAACAATTAAAAAATGAAATTTCGTTAGGCTAGTATAATTTGTATGGATTTATTTTTCAGTTTACCTTGACAAATATTGGTAATTTCTATTAATTTAAATAAATATTTAATGTTTCCTTACATTTTTGAGGAAGCCTTAAGATCTGAATAATTAGATGTGTTCTAATGGCATTGAGAGACAGTTAAATATTGGCTTCCATGTGCCATCTGGTTTGTCTTAGGCCTATGGTTGTGGCAAGAGGAGGTGGAGTTTGCACTGCAAATTATAGGTCTGTTTGTGTAATACTGTTTACGGGTATTCAGGATACATTTCTTCTATGTTTAATGGACTAAGTTATTCCATCATAATAAGTATATGTATTATTGCAACTTTATAGTGATTTTGTGATGATGGAAGTCATCATCATCATCATCATCATGTGAGAATTGAAAGGTTTTGCAATCAGAAAGCAAATTTTTGGTTTTTAAAGGTAGTATAACATTCCTTGAGAAGTCTTTGGCAGATTTCTCCCCTCAGTTCTTCCTTGCCTAAAACTTAGGGCTAAAAATTTTTCCATTTTTTTCTTGAACATAATCTTTTTAATCAATATGCTATTTTAATGTCTATTTTAATTTTGCTTGAATCAAATTGTGCTTCATTTCTATATTATTTTGTGATAGTGACAGACATTAGGTAATAAATTTTTACATCACTTGCTATCAGCCCAATTGGAACTTTAGCTAGAATCACATGGGTGTTTCTTTAATTCTCTAAGAAGTTGGATATTAAGGGATATTTAAAAGATGGAGAATATGAAGGGAAGCAACATTTTACTTAAAGAAGGATCTGAAACATTTTCCATGAAACTTGAGTGTATTTTGACTTGTGGATTTGATTGGAAAGGAATTTTCCTATTCTCTGGGATTTTTGATTATACAAGGCTTTGTATATTAGAAGAATTGAGTCTTCAGCAGTATTTGAGCACAGAGATAGTATTACACTTTTAGTTTGAATGTAAGGAATGAAAGAAAATATAGCAGTGATGTCAAAAGGGCTTGCAGACTACTGGTGATTTAAAGCAATGTTAGTGCACTCCCTAAATTATTGCAATATATATCCACAAGGAAATTTCTGACACTTTTAAGTGCTTACATTTTGGGGGATAATAATTTATTGGAGATATTTTATATTCACCAATGAAATAATACTGATATTGATTTGAAAAATATCCAAAGAACATTTTTTTTAAAAAATCTGACTAAGCCCCCTCCTCCCTTTTTTAGTCATAGGCATGCCAAGATTGGAAAAAGAGATTTTCTCCATGATTTATTTTTATTTATTTATTTATGAAATTTATTTGCTGCTCATCTTGCAGTTCAGGTGAGTCTTAAATATGTAATTTTCAAAAAGTAAGATTAATGTACATCAAGTCGATATAGTTTCTGAAGCATGAAACTAAACAATTTTCACATTTAGAATTTTCACAGGAACTTAAAAAATATCTGCCATGTGACGTAAGCTGCAACACCTGGGTAGGAGTGGGGAAGTAAGGTGCTTACCTGACTACACACACCTGGTTGACTATATATACATAGCTAATGGGGCATGAATTAGACTCATAACACAAATAATTAAGAATTTCTTGCAAAATGTAGATTTATTTAATTATGTAGTTTATATATTAAAGTTGGGATGTGATTTGAATTCAGAAACAGAAGACTGCTTTAGAGCATGTGGAGAATGTGGCTTCCATCTATAACTTCTTAAAGCAGCCATCTTTTCCCAGATTCAATTTGTTATGGAATTTGTTAGGAAAAAACACATTTGGTTTAAGAATAGAATAGAATAGAATAGAATAGAATTTTTTATTGGCCAAGTGTGATTAGACACACAAGGAAGATAAGTGTTACATTTGTACACTCTGAAGAAGTTTTGCCTTTAAAATCAAAACATTGCACTGCTGTGTACTTTTGTGTACTTTTTCATTGATTGGCTTCAAACTATTAAAAAAAAGTATTAAAAATATAATCAGCAATGGGCAAAGTAGTAAAATACCGCACAAAATAAAAAAAGTTGAAATAGCAAATATTTCAACTCTCCAACAGCATACCTTATATTATTAAATGTCTCTGGTTTAATTGTATTATTTTAATTAATTGTAATATTTAATTGTATGATATTATAATGTAATCAAATACAAAATATTATTGTAAGATATCTTAATATATCTGCCAACATAGTACATACTGTTTCACCTTTTGTTTAGTAAAGAGTTCTTTTTCTTCCAGAATGGATTATACATCCAAAAGTCATTGCCTAACTTCTGAAATAATACACCATTTCAATTTCTCAGTATAATTCTTCTAGCCACCTGCTATGTATGCTGCATCAATAAAACATATAATTCTTGAACAGTTTCTAAAACTTTAATGTATAATTTGAAATCACATTAACATTTTTAACATTTAAAATTTCCCCATAAATCTAAAATGCCACTCCCGAAAAGTACCAAATGATGGCAGGACCATGTTATATGGATCAATGAACACTTTCATCAAACAAAACCTCATACCTTTCTTTTCAAGCATATTCTTTAGGGAATCCAATGCATTGTAAATACATTTTTTGATAAATCAACTCAAATGTCAAATCTACTGATATAATTTAAACACTTTTAAAAACATGAAGCTATTGACTGGGCATTACTGAAAATTGTGGTTCTTTTATCAATATTTATAATATCCCAGAAATGTTCATTTAAAGATATTATATTCTTCAGCTTTAAAAAAAATAGATTGTGAATTTGACTTCTGTCATAGATTCCATTAGAGCATACAACAAGTGCTTTTGGAAAAGCCTACGAGTTGGCCTCATATTAAACCGTTAAAACATGTTTAAGGTGAACATGCTGTCACTCTTATAATCTAGGAAGACCAAATTGAATTTAGCAAATTAAAATTTTAGTATAAATTAACATTTACCCTACCACATTTTTGCCCATATTGTGTAAATTATTTTCATACATACGTTTGAAATTTTTTTTGCACAATTTACCTCTTCAACATTTAGATAAATTTAGATTATCGAAAGTATGACATCTTTCTATTCAGGTGAAATTGCCATAATGCCATGCTACCTTTCTATCCTAATTCTTCACCCAAGACATTGGCTAGGTGGTATGTCTTTTTAGAAAACAACAACAGAGTGGTGGTGGTTTGATTTCCATGACTATTAATTTAAAATCTTTTTAAAGAATATATCTTTATTTTAAACATTAGTAATATATGCATAGTGCTCAACATTCTTCCGAAATGAATAGGTTTTAGGTTAAAATAAGTTTTAATCTAAAGAAAAATATGGAATAGAAAAAAGAAACAAAAATATTTCTGTAACATTTTTTAAACATGGCAGCAAAATAATGCATCATTATTGTAGGCCAAATTATTCCAATATACTCTTGATAAAGAACATGCTTAATGTAAGTATAGTAAAAGAATGTAGGAAATGCCTGTAAGCTTCATCTGTCTTTCTTGGTAAAGTTAGCAAAAAGAAAATGGTTTGAAAATAAGTTTGTGGAAAACTTATGCTTATTTCTATTGGAATTAAAGATATAAATTCATAAGTACTATATAGTACAACTTAAGCTTAGTTAATTCTATAAGACTTACAAAGATATGTCAACATATAGAAAAATTAAAACATTTGTAATTAACCAATTAAATTAATATCTTTGTTCTTTTTCAAATATAAAAATAATTTTGTTACAGCTGTGTAAAGACTTGGATTAATCTCTGCATAGTACTAATAATTGTTGCTCATGTGGGCATGCACATAACATCCATTGGGAATGCTTTAAATTAAACACATATTTTCCTAAGATTGAGAGGAAATTCAATCCTGGGGACAGATGCATTTCTTTAAGACACTAAGTGCATGTCGAGAAGACATGCACTAAGTGCATGTCGAGTTTGAGAAGTTTGATTGAACTCGTGAGAAGATTTTCTTTTACAGCGTGTTTCCCTGAACACAATGGCGAGAAGAGTGATGGAGCTTGAAAAGAAAGACCTGTGTCCCGCTTCTCGCCTGCCCCACCTGCCATCTCCAAATTGCATCCCTAAAGGGGGCTGGTGGCTGAGCAAGGGGCGGGAGCCCTGCCATGCCCGGCAAGGAGCGGAGAATAGACGGCAAAGGGAGCCACGTCTCCTTCCATGCGTCTTGCTTCTCTCCCACCCCACCTGCCACCCCCCTCGATAAAGAGATAACAGGGCAGTGAAGCAGCTGTTGCCATTGGGGTGGTGTGGGATGTGTTGGGCTGCTCGGCTGGCACGAAGAACAGAGAGGCAATGGTAGCGGCGGGACATCCAGTCCCATGCTTGCCGCTTCCTGCACTCCCAAAATAATAAGACCCCCCGATATTAAGGCCAAGCCCTTATTGGGGGGGGGGAATCAAAAGAAAATAAGACCCATCTTATTTTTGGGAAAATACAGTAATTGAACTACTTTTTGTAAAATATGGTATGATAAATCATAGGCCTGGTTCCTATAGTATGTAAAGTCATAATGTAAGTGACTTGATGTGTATGTAATGTGATTTATTTAGTAAACAATGATTAAACAACTCATAGCTTAATGTGAAATATACCATTCCTGTGTAAATGTTGGATAATTTGACAAGCTGTGGTTAATTAAAAGTAGTGGATGGAGATGTTTCTAAATTAGCAATCCTATTAGAGAGAAAAAGAGAAGAGGAGAGGAGAGAAGAGAATTTCCAGCCAGTGGAAATTTAAACTACTTCACATCTTTTAAACATAATTTAAACTGCACAGACCTTGTGTATTTGATTTTTGACACAGTGTTGTTAGAAGTGAAATTATCTTTTTTGGTTCAAGGTCTCTTGAACCAAAAAAGAGTTTGCTGGGTTTCAACTTTGGATTAAAAAAGAGCATTGTAACAATATATACAATGTTAGGGTTTTTTCTGAAGCATCCTGTTGACTGTTGAGCTGAGAATTTGAAGGAACTCCAGAATTTGGATGCCTGCTAGTATGTATTTTGGGAATACAGACAAATAATCAATCATAAATGGTTCTTACCTGCATCCTAGGATACAGATCTTTTAAAAAATTATCAGGAAAATGTGACCAATTTCAAGATATGTAATCATTTAATGAGTTCTTGCATTTTGAAAATAGAATGGGATGTTTGATAATCCAATTCTATTGTTGTTGATAGAGCTAGAGAAAAAATTAGTGATAAAATACCTTATGTTCTAGTATGCTTCACACTCTTTCTTCATGCTAATGGCATTGCAAAGTATTTTTTATAGTATTGTTTTATAGTATTCTCTGGAAGATGTACAAGTTATGAATGATAGATATCCCACAAGTGAGGAGCGTTTGTTTTGTTCTGCAGATGAAGGAAACACGAATGTTTTAGCAGTAAGAGTGGCTGTACCCCTGCACGTCCCTTCACTTCCCTTGGTGGTTCTGCAGTGAGGAAGCAGGAAACAGCAGCAGCCAAATGCGGCAGGTTTAGCAATGATGAACCTGCTGGGTGGTTTTATACAAGCCTCTGATATTGACTCTTACGTTTTGCATTTTAGCTAAAAAGCTGAGTTAATAAAGAACATTAACATTTCTTCTTTTTTCTTATTTTGTCAGAAATGTGAAGATGTTTGTACCTGACTTCAAATACTTATTAGATAAAACACACAATTTGGTTCAGTGATTTGGTTCATTACTGTTTAGGGATGTGGAAGCTTTCAAACTGAACATCACTTAGCTAACCTCTAATGGTTATTCTTCTCAGGCTGTTATTCTAGATTAAAAAAAAAGTTAATTGTATGAGTGCAATAAATTACTGCATCAATTATATTTACTTACAGCAAAAACAATATTGTTAGAACAAAAACATATTCTTTTAGATAAAATGTATGGAGGAATATCTCAAATTTGTGAGGAAGGAAAAATCCTGTTTAAGGAGATTTTCAGTGCAATATTTATAAATATTTGTGTTAGAGCCAATTTAGGAATCATTATCCCACTAATTGAGTAATTGTGAAGTGCATTACTCTTGTTTCATCGTGTTTGATAAAAGTTGACTAATTTTAGATATCAGCAGTTTAATGAACAGTCATATTAATGTCAATCATTTCACCTATAAATTTGCTTTAATAGTTAGGTATACAGAATAGTATATTTATTAAATTTGGATTTTTTCAGGAAAGGTTAACATTGTGTTAGGATGAGAGCCAGATGTTATATTGCATGTGTGTGATAGAAGTGTGGATTATTTGAGAATAGAGAATAGAGAATAGAGAATACAGATGTTTGTGGGACCATTTTAGTTTAGCAAAAAGTTGTATATTACTGTAATGAGAACTTTAAAAAAAAATTAAAGTGGAACTCTTCCAGTTCTAAAACTTGTTTCTATTAACATGATATTAGAAGATGAATTGGTGCAGGTGTATTTAGCTGGTAAGATAATATTGACATGTTTTATTCCTGAGCCAAATATTTTATATCATATACAAATATTTTTATCAGAACATCTCCTTAAAGTCAAGTATTCTCTACTACTTTATATTTGTTTTCTCTCGTTGGTTTTCTAGTTGTATCTAGAAATGTTGTAAAACCCTAAAGGGAAAATTGTCACTGGCAAGTAAATGCTGATTCACTTATGTTGTCATCAGCCAAACGTTTCTGATGTCAGTGGCTCAGAGAGATATTTGGCAGTTATTTTATTTATCTATCAGTTTAAAACATTTATATGTAAAACAACATAAAAACTATAACAAGATATGAAACAAAATATGTTAAATAATAAAAACAACAAAAATCGGACACCAAGTCAAACTTCTGATCTGCAATCACCTTACCAGAAAATATAAATTATAAAAAGGGGGGGGGAAGTTAATAGCAATAGCACTTAGACTTATATACTGCTTCACAGAGCTTTACAGCCCTCTCTAAGAAGTTTACAGAGTCAGCATATTGCCCCAAGCAATCTGGGTCTTCATTTTACCGACTTCGGAAGGATGGAAGGCTGAGTCAACCTTGAGCCTGGTGAGATTCGAACTGTCAAATTGCAGGCAGCCAGCAGGCATCAGAAGTAGCTTGCAGTACTGCATTCTGACCACTGTGCCACCATGGCTCCTAATGGATGTGGCCATATAAAAATCATTTTATCAATATTATTACTAAAGGATGTGACATCTGTCTATAGAAAATAGATGAATATCTATCTAAAGCAACAAAATTTACATGGATTACTGAGGAACAGATACTGATTATGAGTAGACTTATAATAATAAAGGAAGTTTCTGAAGGTATAAAAAGATTAAACCAAGGTTTAAAGTCAGGCTTCATATGGATTTTAAAAATCATTATGTTGGACGTGCCATGTTGAGAATACGGAATAGATATCAACCTCAGTTTTGCCAAAAAACGTATTTGTGGATCTCAGAACAAAAAAAGCATTTTGTAGATGAGACATAATAAGCAAATACAAAATGGCTGATTTGTCAAGGAAAATATAAAATAAAATCAAGAGATGAATTGGTGGCAGACGGATATATTTGTCAATGGTTGTCTGATTTACAATTATTAGAATATTTAAAATAGGCAAAAGTGTATGGTTTTGAACATTGTAAGATTCAGTTTGAAACAGAATTGTGTACCAACGGTGAACAGGTAATTGCTAAAATATAAAAATTGTTATTGAAATTTAAATCAGAAAAACAAGTGAAAGAATGCATATTAGTAGGCTAATATGTTGGTTATAATATGTAGATAGAGCAATGGCACATATGTAACTGAAAGGATTGAAATTTACACCATATTATAATCTTCAAAAATATTTTTTATAAAATAATGTACCATTAGTATATTATTAGTATATCATCAGAGATATTGGTGACATATAAACAGCACTTCCAAATTTATGTTGAAAATACGAAGGAGAAAATATAATTTTTCATGTTTGGTGGACATATAAAACAAGTTAGAAAATTCTGGATTCAGATACATACACTGATTCAGATGGTTTTAAAAATTAATTACAATTTTGACCAGAGTTTCTTCTTTTGGGGTTAATGGACCAACAGTTGGGGAAAAGTCATGGAACTTTGTTTTTATACATAATAACTTTACCATGATTATTCAATGTACAAGGTAATAAAAATTTGGCATTATCCACTATGGAGGAATAGTTGATGAGAATGGTGGAATTTGCTGAGATGGCTAAATCGATTTCTTTGATCAGAGAAAAGAATATATACATTCTTTGCTGACTGGAACCCCCTTATTAGACTTTTTGTGTAAAGTAGAAAAGAAATTAACTTAATGATTGATGGTTTTGATGATTAGACAGGATATATTATAGTAAGAAAGTAATGTAATCATAAAGTAAGAGATAAACTTATAATTGTACTTTCAACTGTTGTAAAAAAGATTGGAACTACTCGTACTTTGCAGTTTTATTCTTTCTTTTGTATTTTTCTTTTAATTGTCCTAGTGTCCTGTTTTATATTTTTTTAGCTTTGTCTTTGATTTTTTTCTATTTTAGCTTTTTCTTACTTTATATTAATTTACCTTCATTTTTATCTTAGTTTAATTTTTAAAAAATACAGTTTTAAACACATGTATGTATACAGGTCAGCCTTATTCGCTTCTGATTATTTAAACATGGCAACAACAAAATAACTTTTCAAATTATATTGCCGAAAAGAAAAGAAAAAGCTAGAGGTAGGAATGCACTTTTGTGGAAAGTTAAGATTAGTTTCTTATTTTGTGCTTGCTTTTACCTGGTTTAGTTTGTGAATCTCTTTTATATTATTAAATGTTATTTTATTCCAAAAATTAAAATACAAACTTCAAAAAATGTTTTACAAAGACAAAACAAAACCAGACAAAACATTTTAAAAAGTACATTAAAAAATACAAAAACACATATACATATATTGTCTTCTCTAGTTGAATGTTAATAGATGTGAATCTTGATATTTTAATTTGAAATCATATCCCTTGTTCTGTGAGAATACAAGGAGTTAATTAGACAACAGGTGTTTTTCTAATGCCTTCGAGAAAAAATGGTGGCAATTTATTTCTACTGGTCTGACATGAATATTCCTCTTGGGGCAAGAAATATATGCTTCAGGTGAGTATGTAACTAATACTGCTCTCAAGAGAAATGTGGGGATTGGAATAATAACAAGCAGTTAAATGTAACTTTTGTTAAAAGTATAATCATAGGGATAAGAGAATATTGCCTGGAACACTCACAGCATAAGATAAAAGCCCATTGTCTCAAAGAGAGATGTGGGGAGGGTTGGGGAGGGTGTGGTGCAGGTGAGGAAAGGTGCATGAGGTGCAAGAAGTGTTGGAGAAAGTACATGAGAGGATCAGGAAGATTGCGACGTAAGAAGGGGAAAATATTCAAGATTTTGGCATGGGTCAGCAAGGGTGCATGACAATGTGAGAGGGTATGTGAGAGCTGCAGTTGGGGAGAGGAAGGCTTAGAGGAATGATGTGCGGGGGACATGGGTCAGGTATTGTATGCATGATTGTGGTTCATATTGGTGAGAATGTACCACAGGTCAGGGAGGATGTTAGAATGGCTGGCATGGCACAAGCGCTGAAGGACAGGAGGTAGGTATACAGTGGAGGAGGTTTACCTCATACTTTTCCTACCAACTTCTGAGATCAATTGCAGCCAAAGCCAACATTGAACCAGAGAATGTAAAAAATAATTAAGGAGAAAAGAAAGGACTGGGTAATAGATACAATTTTCATTAAAGAACATAGCCATGCAAGTTCTTCAAAGAAGACTCTTTATAATTATCTTGCTAGTAAAACCTTTTTCTAGGTATCATTATAAGAAACCAATTTTGTGGCAAGTGAATATGCTAGAGTGGGCATGCTCTGTATGCCTTCTGAGAGGCAGTATCATTTAGTAAGACCCAAGAGCTGTGTCTTCTCTGCTGCCCAATGGAATCTCTTAATCTCCCCTGAGATTTAAGATAATCCTGACCCTGTTAATCTTCTGGTAGGCCTTGAAGACTTGATTTTTCCCTCAGGTGCTGATCCAGAACGTTAGTAGAACCCACTATATATTGCGATGATATGTGATATTGTGATAAGGTTATTAAGAGATTTGTGTTGCTTTGTGTTTAATGTTTTATTTATATTGAGTGGAGGTGGTTGAGAAGGTGATCTTGCTGCAGGATCAAAGAGCCATTGAATAAATTAATTATCTAGACTTTTTCAGGGCTCAGTACTCTCTCTGCTGTGCATATTGAAGATAGAAGGAATGGACTGCTGAATTTAAAAGTGTAGCTCGATCAAGTAGCTCAATGAAAAAAGATAGGTAGGGCTGGACATAGATAGTAATTGGATTGGAAAAAAACCAGGAAACTAGGGTTGTAGACAAGATTGAGAATTTATAAGACTCTTTGAATAGGTCAATGGTTAAACATTTTCACATTTCTGTCAAGAGAACTTCATGGAGCTGTCCATGTAGTCACCAATCAGTGGATTTTACCTATGCGTCAATATATTGATTTCATTCAGTTTGTTTCTATGTGCCAGTTCTTCCATCTTTTCTCAACTCCTTTGATTTTTCTCTTCTTTTATAATTAAGTGCTCTGGGCAGTTATTTCTCTGTTGAACTTGTATAGTGTTGCCTAATCCTTTTGCTTGTGTTTTGTATGGGAGTGGCATCATACTAGAGACAGTGCCTGGGCCTGTTGGGGGAAAGTAAAATGTTGCCCTGCTGGCTTGGTTGCTTTGGCAGCTATATTAACCACTTGGCAAAAAGAACATCTTTTAGATTATACAGGGAGAGACATGGGAAATGTATTCCAAAGCAGATTCAAGGACGTAGGCATGTGTGTGCACATACTCCAACAAGTGCCTCTTAAGTATTTCATAAATTACCCCAGAACATAAATAAATTGAAAGTGGAGTGAAAAATGTCAGAGCTACTCAGCCAGTTCTCTATCCAACAAAGGAGTAGCTAGGTTATCCAGTTAAGTCAGAAATGCATCTTTTAACAATTCATGCAGAGAGTAAATGTTGGCAGTGCAACCTTTCTTCATAAAGGATTCTAGTAATGGAATAAAATTCTCCCTTCTGAGGAATTGTGTATGTGTGTGTGTTTATCTATATTATCTACACTAAAATAGAGAAGTGAATTGGAATAGAGAATTTGCACCCTGATAAGATATGCAATAGCAATGTGGTTGATCAGGAAAGTAATCTTTGTAGGATTGCAGCTGTTCGAAAAAGGCATTTACAGTATGTATCACTAGCAGTGGTGGGTTGCTACCAGTTCACCCCGGTCGGGAGAACCGGTAGCAGCGGCGGGAGGCACTGCCCACCCGCCCAGACATCATCAAAAATGCTCTGTGCATGCGCAGAAGTTGCTGGGCATGCACAGAACTGGTGCGTGCGTGCAAACCAGTAGCAAAGGTAAGTGAAACCACCACTGATCATCACTAGGAAAGGATCACAGGTACTTTTTGCCAATATAATAAAACTGTTATATAAGTTATGACATGGCCAACCTTAGACTAAGTACACATTAAAAAGGCTATTGCAAAATTCACAAGTACTTAGAGAAAGTAAATCAAAATAAGCAGAAGCACTGTGGAGAATGTTTACAAGATTATAAGTCTTTGATGTTAAGAAAAATAGTAAATTGGAGAGCAGAAGAATGATTTATGATCAAGAATTACATTGCTATATATGATATTCAATTTGATCAGAGATTGTAATGTGAGAGTGAAATAATTTATTAAACAGCTGTGGAGAAGTTTTCCGTTCTCATAATATTACAATTTATTAAGTTAGCTGGAGAGAAGTTTTTCATTCCAGATCGGGGTCGCCAACCTTTCGAATCTCAGGGACCACTAATTTCATAATTTTAAATCTTGTGGACCATTAATATTAATTTTTTAAAAGATAAATAGTATTTAGTGCAATATAAAAATGTGAATAATTTTTCTGCGGACCACCAAAATTTTCTCACGGACCACCAGTGGTTCATGGATCACCCGTTCGTGACCGCTGTTCCAGATTGTTGGGGGCAATATGCTGAGTCTGTTAACAGCTTAGAGAGGGCTGTAAAGTTCTATGAAGCAGTATATAAGTTGACAATCTAGTGTTACTTTCAAAATACTACAATTTATTAAGTAGCTGGAGAAAAGCTTTTCATTCTCATAATATTGAAATCTGTGATCAAATTGAATGGTGGAAAATCCAGGATAGATAAAAAGAATAACTTTGTTCAGCACATATTTAAACTTGGCATTCATTCTCAGAAGATTTAGTGATGGAGAAAGATGTCATGATTACCAATCAAATTGGTTATATTATTTCCATATAATTTATATCAGAGATGTTGTGAATAACAGAAGAAAACATTAAAAGAAAATTACCGGTAGTACTTATATTAATTATGGATTAAATCGTTACATTAGTTTACCTTTCCTTTGATTTAGTAGTCTTATTTATTCATATTCTTTGTCACATTATAAATGGGAAGATTGCCCATTAATTAATTTTACAGTTGCTGAATTTTAATATAGCATAGTCTCTTTATTTGAAATGTGTGTATATCTAAATGCACTACAGCACTTGAATTGTGCCACCAGCTCCATGTGCCTTTTCTTAAGAGCACATAGGCAACTGAAACCTTTAAAGTCTCTATTGTGCAAGTATGACTATCTCATTTTAAAATAGGGTGAGGTTGTCCCTGTCATCTTCTAACTTTGGTTTCAGTTCCATGTTCCTGTCCTCAGGGTAATGGAAAGTGTGCACATAAGAGTTCGAGATAGGGAGGAAGGCTGTTTTTGGTGCAATTCAAGAAAATAAAAATATGCTGCTTCTTTTTTTTTTTGCCATGTATGGCTTGAAATTGAATGGAGGAACTTTAGTTTCATAGTTACCGAGCCATACAATCCATTGTTAAGCATATGTTTTACTTTTATTCAATCAAAGCAAGCTAGGGAGTTTTTATGGCGAGTTAACATCTTCAAATTATGCATTGTATTGATGCATCAATAGGTTTTCTACCCTTGTGCCTCTAATACATTTATCTGGAGGGTTAGGCTGGTCCTTTTAGATTTTTTATTTTATTTTATTTATTTATTTTGTCACAACAGTATATATAAGCATAAGCATGAAAATAACTATATAATATATAAGCATATATATAAGCATAAGTATGTAATATCTATATTAATTGGATATAATGAAAGGAAACAATAGGACAGGAACGGTAGGCACATTTGTGCTCTTATGCACACCCCTTACAGACCTCTTAGGAATGGGGTAAGGTCAATAGTAGACAGTTTTTGGGTTAAAGCTTTGGGGATTTTGAGAAGAGACCGCAGAGTCAGGTAAAGTGTTCCAAGCACTGATGATTCTGTTACAGAAGTCATATTTTCTGCAATCAAGATCAAGATCTGGAGGGTTAGGCTGCCCTTCCCTAACCTGGTGATCATTTGATATATTAGCTGTAATTGTGTAATTGTGATTCCTAAATAGCTTGGCATTTTTTACCTAGGTGACTCACAACTGAAAGAACTGTAGTTTAACATGACTGGCAACAGGCTGTGGAAAGCAGGGTAATAGGGTCAGCTTTGCTTTCAGACTGGCAATCAAGTTAACTAAAAAGTCATTTTTCTTGGTACAGGAAAGAGATGTAGTCAGAAGCAAAACTTCAGAGAGGTTATCATTTAACTCAGGATTGTGTTGTTATGATTCTTCTTCAAAGTTTTATTAAGTATAAGGCTTCTGGCAAAACAGTGATAGGAGATGTCTCCTAAATGTTAACACTCTGCATTTATTAGTAATATTAGTAATATACAATGCATGTGGTTACATTTGGCAACAGTACCAAACAAGTACATTACAATACTTTATCGTGTGTTGTCTTCGGTCATAGGATTGAGGTAACATGTGACTAGAATGGTTATCTGGGAGCTACAGTAGTAAATTGTACCATATCCAGTTTACTTTCTGATAAATGAATTTTGGATGGATGGCTATATCCACATTGGTAGCCATTTTATGAATTGACAAGCCGCCTCATGTCAATAGTTTTGATATTATTGTTTCAGAATCTGAAATACACACCAAAGGGGAAAAAATCCATTCCTGCCAGCCCTGTTGCTCATTCTAGGCATGCCTATATAACTGTCCTAAACTTGTTTAGCTATCACAATTACTTTAGGATTATAATTTTGTGAAGATGTTGCAGATTCCATTAGAGAAATACATAAATTCTTCATATTTCTTTGAAAAAACTGTAAAAGCTCAAACTTTTAATGTGCATTCAATTGTTATCTTTTGGCTTAGCATGGAAAGCAGTCTTACTTCCAGGGATTATTTGATTATTATTTTTTTACTTTTATAAAAGCATATGTTGGAATCTTTTTTTAACTGTAATATATTGTTATAGAACTTGATACATTATATTGATTCAGTACAGTAATGTTTATATGATGTAATTGGAGACTATTAATATTTCTATTATTTAGATAGCTTAAAGTATTGAAATTGCCTTTTGCCTGATTCTTTCTTGCTGCCATTACAATTGTATTGCTTTTCAAGTATCCTTCTCCAATTTCTTTGCTCTAAGACAGGAGGATGGGGTAGGAAGGGTCAGGCAAAGGAGAGATTGCCTGCAGAAATTGCTCCCTTTCTTTCTATACACCCCCTCTGTTTCCCCAGAGCGGAGAGATTGGAGAGACAGAGATTTCAAGAGAGTAAGCATCTCTTCTGCACATTGAGAGTGGTGTGATTATGACAGCAGCAGGAACGGGTCAGGCAAAGGAGAGATTGCCGAGAGAAATTACTTGTTTCCCCCCTCTCCCTACTGCCCTTTACCAGCAGAGAAATTGGGGACAAAGGAATTTCAAGAAAGTAGTGTAAGCTATTTGCATAGTGCATCTATTACTATCTATAGCTCCCTGACCTAATAATAATAATAATAATAATAATAATAATAATAATAATAATAATAATAATAATAATAATAATAATAATAATAATAATAATAATATTTTTATTTGTATACCGCCCTTCTCCCGAAGGACTCAGGGCGGTGAACAGGCCAATAAAATACAAACAGAAACATACACCATAATTAAAACAACCCTTAAAAACTGATTTGATATGCCAGAGAATTTAAAATACCATTACACCCCATAAAAATGACAGGAATTTAAAACCCACAATTAAAATTTAAAATTTAAAATCAGGCCAGTCCAGCCATATGAAATAAATAAGTTTTAAGTTCGCGGCGAAAGGTCCCAAGGTCAGGTAGTTGTCGAAGCCCGGGGGGAAGCTCGTTCCACAGGGTAGGAGCCCCCACAGAGAAGGCCCTCCCCCTGGGGGACGCCAGTCGACATTGATGCAATTGCATTGCTTTAGTGTGTTTTTTTAAATAGCAAACAGCTTTCTTTCTTGCAGTCCCTTCTTTTCCAATCTCTGTGTCTGCAAAAGGGGGGGGGGAACAAAAAATAGGCACTGGACAACATGTACTGGCATTATGGAGATCACATGATTGAGGGATGATGCAGATCACATGATTGAGGGATGATCCGTTTATGATCATAAACGGATCATAACGTTATTTTTTCACCACTACCATGACTTTGAATGGTGAGTAAGTAAGGACTATTTGTACATTGTTGGTTTTTGCCATTGCTATATATTCACCATGTTTAAGTTCCAATGAGATACTGATGGGATTGTATCTTTCTTCCAGTTTTCTCTCTGCTGTAAACATTTATTTCATTAAATTACTATATTTCTCTTTACTATATTTTTTTTCCTGAGATTATATCCAGTAGGAAAAGTTGTAGTTTCATTTCGAGATCTTCTGCATATACTGTACATCTTTCAAATATTTTTACATTCTTTTACATTCCAACACATGTAGTAAATCTTGTTTTAGAATTACATCTTGGAATTGTCTTGGAATTAGAGAGCCGGTTTCTAGGTGCTGACCTAGAAATCAGAAGACTGAATTCTAGGCTTCTTTTCGATACAGAAGCGAACAGAGTGATTTTGAATTAATCACTCTGTCTCAGCCCAATCATAGTGCTGTTGTTGTGTGGAAAATAGGAAATAGTAGTTTCGGTATTAAGAACATTCACCACCTGGAGAGTGTATATGTGTGTTTGCTTGTACTTATATGTGTTTATATGATGGGATAAAAATATAATAATAACAACAGTAATACAATTTGTATATCTAAGATATTATTGATGAAGTGGCTTACCATCTATAATATATAATGTATAATAACCATTCAAACAACCTTCTCCTATGCCTGAAAAGTTTTTGATCAATGTGTGCTACATGTTCTAACATATACCAGCGAAACATGGACAGTAACCTCACAATCGACACAAAGGCTAGAAGTGGCTCAAAGAACCATAGAAAGATACATGCCGGGCATTACAAGATAAGATAGAAAGACCTGCACATGAATTAGAGAACTAATGAAAATATACAATATTTACTATTGCTTGACATAGTGTAAGCCGCCCTGAGTCTTCGGAGAAGGGCAGGATATAAATGCAAATAAAATAAAAATAAAAAATAATTTAAAAAAATCAAGAGAGTAAAAGAATTGAAATGGAAATGGGCTGGTCACATAGCAAGAAGAACTAATAGTAGCTGGCAGATATAGAATGGCAGATATAGAATGGATTCCATTTGATAAAAAGCATCCACAAAAGAGACCTAAAATAAGATGAATCAATGACATCAGCAGTATTGTGGGCCCAATTGGCAAAAGAAAGCTCAAGACTATATTGCTTGGAAACATGCAGAAGGTAGACAATGGCTAGAATGATGGTTGGAAACATGCAGTGAATAGACAATGGTTAGAATGATGATGATGATGAAGAATGTAAAATGTTTACCAATATAGATGGTA
The DNA here is from genome assembly GCF_028640845.1 of Ahaetulla prasina. Taxonomy (NCBI): domain Eukaryota; kingdom Metazoa; phylum Chordata; class Lepidosauria; order Squamata; family Colubridae; genus Ahaetulla; species Ahaetulla prasina. Next base: position 41,608,006 of record NC_080542.1, on the reverse strand, counting down.
AACAACTCCAACTCAATTTTCTTTTAAGTTACAACTTGATGTAAATGTAGATTTATAGTTCCTTCCGTTGTTGCAGTGTAACTGTTTCTTGGAAATTTTACTTCCATTTTGTCATGCAGTTTTTTTCTTTCTTATGTGCATGTTCTAAATGAGAGATGTGTGCATATTGCACTGCTTTTATATGTTTCTAATTCTTGGGCTTTTTATTACACTGTTATCATTGCAGATTCCAGCCTTTACTGAGTAATTTTTTGTGTGTTTTTAATATACATATGTAATTTTGTTTTTCTTGCTTTAATTCTCTCTAGCATGAAAAGCATTTAAAGATCAAGCCAGGATAAAATTCTTGGGCTTACTATTCACTTTAGTATTCCATACTTTTATTCATTTTATTTATTTTTATTTTATTTGCATTTATATCCCGCCCTTCTCCAAAGACTCAGGGCGGCTTACACTATGTCAGGCAATAGTCTTCATCCATTTTGTATACTATATACAAAGTCAACTTATTGCCCCCCAACAATCTGGGTCCTCATTTTACCTACCTTATAAAGGATGGAAGGCTGAGTCAACCTTGGGCCTGGTGGGACTTGAACCTGCAATATTGCAAGAGTTGCTGTTAATAACAGGCTGCATTAGCCTGTTGAGCCACCAGAGGCCCATATATAACTTTGTCTGATAATATGTCTTTTAAGCTTCCTATGAATTCTTGATATTTGCATGACCAAATTTTCTAAAATGCCTATTCTTTTTTTTCTTTCACGCCAGCGCCCTGGAATGCTGCCTGGTGGAAGGATGCCTATGGCAGGATTACAAGTGGGGTCTCCTTCAGGCTCTCCATACGGTACAGCCTCTTCAATGAGACCTGGAATGCCACCATCCCTGATGGATCCTTTCCGAAAGCGTCTACTTGTTCCTCAGGCACAACCATCTCCAGCACTTACACAAAGGCGAGGGTAAGAACTTAGGTAAAATAGGTGGAATGTTTGTTAGTGACCACTCATTCAGCAACTGTTTGAACTTAGGAAAACATTGAACAATTATTATTTGTGACTATCCTCAAAGTTCCGGCTGTCACTGATTGTGATCTGAGTGCTCAGCAACTGGCCCAGATTTCAAATTGTTGCAGTGTCCTGTGTGACATGATGGCAATTTACAATCTAAAAGGGGCAGCCTGCAGGAAGATGGAAGTCACAGTCACATGAAAATGATCCCCAGTGATATGCTTAATAATGATATCCAGGGAGTGCTGGGAGTGCTTTACTAAGGAGTTAGATTCACACAATATTTCCCTTTGTAATCACATTGATTTACGATGGAACTTCTGGTCCTGATTACCAGTGTTAACCAAGGAACATCCTCTGCATTCTATTTGTTATTGTATTTTATTTATTAGTGTGAACTATCAAGAGTCTTTTATGATTGTGTATGTTTGATAAAGAAACATACATTTTGAACAAATATGTGAATAAAAGAGTGGAAAAGACAGATATATATTGTTTCATTTTTTTAATCTTCTGTATATGAAACTTGTCTTGAAATGTGTGATATTTATAAAGATGGAAAACGTTTTATTTTCCTTTCCTTCTCCTCCCCAAATGTCTTCCATCTTAAAGTTCTCCTTTGCTTTAGTCATACATACTGATGAAGTAGGTACAGGTAATCCTGTTCAGCAACCATTCAAAATTATGACTGTGCTGAACAAATGGTACTTAAAGTTTGAGTATCAGGGTTCCAAGTAACACCCCCAATGAAAGAAGACTCTGAGGCTTAAGTTTCTTCAAAGTTCCTTTTTATTGAAGATGTCATATTGACACATCTGGGAAAACCCGAATCTGAAAGTTTCCAGGTTTTCCCTACCCAACTGAAAGTTCAAGTAGCTTACTGAAACCAGCCTTTGGGTCTAGATTGAGACCCCAGACCCAACTAGCTCCTCCTTTTATAGTAGTACAAGGGGAAACCCATTATGAGGTGAAAAAATTTTTAGATTCTAGATTATTCAGAGGTCAATTACAGTATTTAGTTCATTGGAAAAGGTACCCTTTGTCTGACGCTACTTGGGTTAAGAGTTGGAATATAAAGGCAGAAGACTGGTTAAGCAATTCCATGACAAATATCCTGATAAGCCAAAAGATCCCCCGGGGGGGGGGGGAGGATGGTTAAGTGAATGATTTTAACCCCCTGTATTAATCTCGTTCCAGGACACATTTTTCTGATGGGGGGCGGGCAACCTGTCAGACCTGGAAATCATCTTTTATAATTGGGCCTTCGGGCCTGCAACGTTTTTTTACTGTGAGAAAATGGGAGGGGGGATTGCATAGAGTATGGGTGATATGTAGCCAAAATAACATTCCTTTCTCAGAGAGTCAAGGACGCCTTGCCCTGGCACCTGGAGTCAGATGACTGGGAGGTGTCTTTCGTGTCTTTCCAGGTCTGACAATGAGGATCTTCAAAATTGCAGAGAAATTGTATTGATAAGGGAAGGGGTTATACCAGATTGTCTCATAGCAACGATATGTAATTGGGCAGATTCTAGTATTGAGCAGAAAGCAATAGTAGTAGCACTTAGACTTATATACCACTTTATGGTGCTTTAGAGCCCTACCTAAGTGGTTTACAAAGTCAGCATATTGCCCCCAACAATCTGGGTCCTAATTTTACTGACCTCGGAAGGATGGAAGGCTGAGCCAACTTCGAGCAGGTGAGAATCGAACTGCCAAACAGCAAGCAACAGACAGTTAGCGGAAGTATCCTGCAGTACTGCATTCTAACCACTGCACCACCACAGCTTATTTATCTTGAAATAGTTTTTTCAAGATAAATGAAGGGACAAGAAAAGTTGTATAATTTATTATATTTTTATTTATATATTTATGGGATCAGGGATAAGGAGAAACTTGTTTGGCTCATGTGCCCAATTAACTTTGCAGGTCCAGTAAATTATGCACCTTAACTTTGTTGAAACTAAGGTGCCTATTTTCTAAATGCCTTGCATGATAAAATACCATGGACAACTACGTAATATGGATTCCAGGTAGTATTCTGTGTTAAGCTTTGGCTACCTTCCACATTTGTCCCAGATGCTTCTTTGCCAACACATCTTGGAAAAACATTGCATGCCTGTGGAAGAGAGGGATATATGAATAATTGATTTTGATATCCCTGGCCTCCCGTATCCTAGATGTTGGAAAACAGAATTACTAGCAATACTAAACAAAGAATCACAAAACCCATTCTGTAAACATCGTAAGAGGGAGCCATGCTAGTCTATGTTTCTCCCTCCCAGGGGAATCTGCTAGCACCTTTTATCTTAGATAAAAGGTTTTCATGAGTTGCTCACCTCATAATCTATAGGATTTACTAGCTCCTATGTTCAAATCAGCCAAGTACTTCAGTCTCTTGGTGGGATAAGAGACTACTGAGTGTCTTATTAGAAGCTATCTCTATTACTGAATAACTTTAAACCCCTAAAATCCCCTAAAATATATGATTTGTTAATGAAAATATTAACAGTTAATGAGCATATTTCTGTTGCTTAACAGAAATACGCTCTTTTATTTTAAATATTAATATTTTAAGAATCATTTACCTTTTGAATTAACTAGTATTTTCAGCATTTCTGAACACAGCTGCCATATTAAAATTTCTACAATTTAAAACCACAGCTATCGGTTTCAAACCTAATGTTTCCTGTCTTTTGCTCTAAGTTTTAAAATGGAGAGAGATTTATTAAGTTATTACATTGTCTATGCGAAGGAATATTCACCTGTTGCCTGAAAGTAAAGTAGCCCACTTAGATTTACTATTGCAATGAGATCTAGACCTTTAATGAATTTTTCTATTATCAAGAGACTGCATTTATTTGTTTGTTTTATTATGATAAATCATTTAGTTAAAGTATGCCACAAGATTTAGAATTGTTCTATTCCATTTTGTGAAAATTTTTTGTCTCTCTGGAAGCATAACTTTTGTCAGAATGCTTTGTTTAGCTTCAAATTCCCAACACAACAGGGAGGGACTGTTGGAGATCTTGTTGTTGTGGTAAGCCAAAAAAGAGATTGAATCCATTCAAGTTCTGTTTTCAGTTAGCCAGAATCAAAAATACTTACCAGGCTTTCTCAACCTCTTAAGTTAGTGGAAATGGAATGATTCAAAGTATTAATATGATCCTCATGTTGCCTTCTCTGATGATTCAAAGATCTGATCATTTTCTGTTGAATCCTTAACAAAGCTTAAAACGATCCACTTCCCTAAAACAGCCCATCCTCTCCAGTAACATAAAAGAATTGCCCAGCTAGATTGCAGTACCTAACTGGTTTTAATTGAGCAACAATAAAGTTTGGTTGGCTTGGTTAGTACACTACTTAAATGCATTTACTGAGAAGAATAGAAAATATTGTCGAAAACAAGGAAATGGGTGGAGGTGCAAATAGCAGCAGACAGTAATGCTGCTTGGGAGGGGCTGCTTGCCTGATGAACGTAATCCTTTTGTAATGCTTATACGAAGCTTCTCTCTCATTTAGGACATTGCAATAACTATTAGGCTAAGATTTAATTCACATCTTGTTTCTCATAGTAACCAGTAATATACTTCTGAGATATTACAAAGCAGGAGATGGAGACTTAGCACTATAAATGGTATTTGGAGGCTCGTTGCCATTAATCCAGAGTTCACACTGATTCTTCAGGACAAAAGGATCTTCCTTCTAGTTGTGCATTCTTTTAAACTTTGTCAGCAAAAATGTGTGCTGACTTAATTTGCATTGCCTCAATGCCTTAGCCCTAATCTTCTCCAGTTACAGATGTACATAATGTACAGATAGTCCTTGAGTTACAATGCAGTGGAGCCTGCAGCATCTCTGTGGTATGTTGTAAGGGCAAATCTTCCCAAATTTTTGGCATGGGACTGTGGGGTGCATCAGCATCTGTAACTTTGAAACCGAGTCATAAGTAGCTTATTCGGGGGTGGGGGAGTTCAGTTGTAAGCAACTGGTTGTAAATAGAAGACTACCACCTTTAATGTGAAACAGTGTATGGATAGTATTTCATGTATTTCCCTAGTTTCATTTCCCTTTCTGACCATATCAAAAAAAACAACAACCATCAACTCTTCTTTATACAATGCAGTAAAGTGGACTTGGTCAAGTATAGGTGGATGCCTGGGATGAAGGACTTAGTTTTCAACTTGCTTAATGTCTGGTACTCCATATGGTAATATGACCATTTCTGAATATAAATTTACTAGTCTTCTATGTTTATAATGATGGAATTGTCCCCTCTGTCCCCCTTTGAGGAATATTTTCTGTACAATGACACGTAGATCTACTACTCAAGGATTTGGTCTGTCAACAGGAACATCTCCTTCATCCTTGAAAATATGTCATCCCTTATCTCCTTGAGAGCAAAGAAAGTATTATCTCAGAAAGGAGATTAAGCTGTCACATCCTGGAAGATTTTGTCTACATGCTCTCTGTCTCTAAACATGCCTAACTCAACTGCCTTAATTGGACCTTGACAACCAAGAATTCATTGTTCCAATCGTATACTATACATACTCAACATGCAGATATTTGTACATTTCACAACTTGTGCAATAAAATAAAAAGCATCCTCCTGCCCCTGGCTCTCTAGTTTCATACTGGTTACTGTTAATAAATTTGAATAATCTAAAATTTAACTTCTGTGTTTATAGTGCTGTAATTTTGGTTCCTCAGTTAAATTCGATGTTTAATTGATGAAAGTAGGAAGTCAGAGCTTGACTCATTGAGTCACAAAATTCTTGCTTGTTCTCCTGTTCTTAGTTTACAGGCACTGAACTGCCTCTCTCTTTAAGACTGATAGTTAAGTTGGAGGTGTTTCTTGAGGGAATGCAACTGCCACCTAGCAACTATTCCCTTGATCAGTGAATCAGCTGCAACTTCAGTTCCTTTCATTCACACTATGTGGTCAGTAGACAAGCAAACTTTCCTTAATTACTTAATACTGCCCATATCTCATATCCACCAAGTCGTCCCCCCCGTCCTTTTCTTTCCCTATTAAGTGAGATGACTCTTTTTCTTAATTACTTTGTTCTAGTTTTTTTGTTTTCCTAGAGGAAAGGGATTGTCTATGTATAGAGTATGCTTTTATATATGGAGATAATGATTTGTGTGTGAGAAAATGGTTGGAATAATTCAGATGAAAATACATTCATTTTATAATGAGGAACTTGATTTTATAAAGGTAGTCTTCAATTTATAACCACAATTGAGCCCAAATGTTCTGTTGCTAAGCTAAGTCAAGTGAATTTCCCCCCATTTTACGACCTTTCTTGCCATAGCTTAAGTGAGTAGTTGTTAAGTTAACAACAAGATTGTTAAATGAATTTGACTTCCCCCTTGATTTTGCTTGTGAGAAGTTTGGAAAAGCTGATCACATGACTCCAGGACACTGCAACCATCAAAAATATGAATCAGTTAATAAGCATCTGAATTTTGATCATGTGACCATGGGATGTTGTAACAGTTGTAAGTGTGAAAAACAATCATAAGTCACTTTTATTAGTGGCATTGTGACTTTGAATGGTCACTAAATAAACTGTTGTAAGTCAAGGATGATCTGTAAGCAGTTTACTTTAATGAAAAATTATTAATATAAATGCATGTTTCTGTTTTGTTCCTGTACTGTTTTGGAGAACAGCTGTTAATAGGTATGTTCATACACATATACTGTACAAGTATGTCATACACACCCATTAGTTAGAAGTGTTTGGGACATTTGTTTGATCATGCCGAACTGACCAATAGTGGAGGAAACACATATTGAAGTACTTTTAACTTCACATTAGGGTTTATAAATCACATTTTTAGAGTGTTTATACAGTGTTAAGATGAAGTTGTAACTCATTTTTCCTCACCTCATTTTAATATAGATTTCTACCTCCTTCATTTCCTGCTTTCAAGTTTATTTCTTATTCTAACTATATAAACTATTTCTATTGAATTCAACTATAGGCGGTTCTTTTCTCAAAAATATTTCTGGCCCATCAACTTTCTCTGCTTGGCCTCATTTTACCAGCTGTTTTTAAAAGCAAATGGTTTGCAAATGACATTCAGTTTCTTGGCAATTCTTCTTCTCCAGCTTGATCCAAAGGAGATGTTATATAGAGAATTGAGCAGCTGTAAACATCTGGCTTTGAGATTTCAGAGGCCAAATTCTGCAGAGAGAAAATAAAGGTGTAAATCAGAAAACTGTTGGCTTACTACTACTCATTTTCAGAGGCTGAAAACCATTATTCAGTTTAAATTGCTACATTTTTTTCCCCTTGTATGAGAAGTCTGAGTTGAAATTGATCTGTTTTTGGCAGAATTTCATTTATAGCTCCAAAGCGTGTTATTTTTGTCCCTTTTCTTTAGCTTTTATTATTCCAGATAAATATATGCTATGCCTCAATTTACATTATATTACCAATATTAAATCGTTTGATTTATAACATCTCATTATTACTCAGAATAATTATTGGACTTAAACAACAATTTGCTGTCCTCTTTTCTCTGATTAATGTCAATGTTTAGTCTTATCTTTGAATCTTTGGATATATAAAATACATGCATCTGAATTTATTGTACATAACACTTTTATCATCTATATACGTGACTGTATTTAAGTAAAATGATTTAAGATGTCCTCAGATGATTTAGAACGCAAATGTTTTGGATTTTTTTAATTTAATTTTTTTTATTTCAGAAAAAGAAATCTTAAGGGTTCCCCCTCCCCCATTGATGAGTTGTTCTAAATCAATTACATTTTTGTAGCAGACCATGACGCACATTAGATATGCTTTTAATCCAGATAATCTCTAGAAGTTAAGTGTTATAGCAATAGCAATAGCATTTAAGACTGATATACCGCTTTGTAAGTGCTTTACAGCCCTCTCTAAGTGGTTTACAGAGTCAGCATATTGCCCCCAACAATCTGGGTCCTCATTTTACCAACCTAGGAAGGATGGAAGGCTGTGTCGACCTTGAGCCTGGTGAGATTCGATCTGCCAAAGTGTTGGCAGTTGGTGATCAGCAGAAGTATCCTGGAGTACTGCACTCTAACCACTGTGCCACCTGGTTATATAGGTCAAATGGTCCAGGTAATATGGAATGTTGGTCCCTGTGGATAATAATAGCCAGGAAGCATTGGAAATGACTATCAGTGACTGTGGATGACTTTAACAGTGTAGCGGTACTGACACTTTACCAAATGTTAATCCCACAGGAGCCATTGGTCCCAGATTTTGGATGCATTCTGTCAGTTAGCCCATTTGAGGTATTTGATTTTAAAATTGTTGCCCTACGTTGTTGCCCTACGTTGCCCTACGTTGTTGCCCTATGTTGCACCATTCCTATTGAAGGGCAAACCATCAAACAAATATAAGAGTTTTAGTAGTATATGGCTGTTTTAGCATCCTGAAAACATTACAGGCTACATCTGTAATGGCTGAAGGAAAACACAGTGACTCCACTCAAGTGCTCCCAGCCTTTTTACTCACTGCTCTAGGGAGGAGACAAAAACATTTGAGTCCTATCTGCCTTCTTTTGCTAGAATATAGAGGAAGAAGAGACCTTCAAGTTGCCCCTTTCCATCTCTCCTTTGAAATCACACATGCTTTCTTGCTCCTCCATGTTGCAAGATTACATTCTGACTAATCTGACTAGTTTATGCTTTCAGATACTGCACATAGCGCTCTCACAATTCCCTACTATCCCCTGTATTTTGCAGCATTCAACTTGGACTGTTTGGATACCATTTCTAACATGCGTGAGGAAAAGAAATAATGATTACTTCCTTTTCCCCACTCCAGTTATATTTCTCTCTCTTCTACCTTCATGTTTATCCTCACTTGTCACCCTGAATGGCCCACTAATTTGGTGTTTTACTGTGATAGTAATTGTCAAAAATATGAACATTCTTTTGTAGAAATACTGTACATGAATGTTGCTATACTTACGTTAAAATCGAGATTAAGAAAAAGAAGTACACTTAGGCACATTTATTGAAAAGGTTTGAATGGCTTTCTGACTTAGAGCTACAACTCTGGATGGCTCACAACAGTTATATAAAACCAAAGATCATAAAAAGATAAAAACAAACAATAAAAACAGAAATAAAGAAATCTGGCACTACAACCAGTCACCATTGATGCAATCAATATGCCTATCTTACAGCTCTGACAAGGGCTTGAGGGAAGAAAAAATAATCTATGGCTTTCTGGAAGATTAAGCAAGTGGGAGCCTTCTCAATCTCATAGGGAAGAATATTTCATAGAGCAGGAACAGTCATAGAAAGGTCCTAGGTCCCACTAGAAGGCATCAGGTAAAGGAAAGGAGTGTGCCTACTCTGTCCAATCTGGTGGCACAGCAGATACCCTCAAGGTGATCCTGCAAATAATAATGACCTGCCTCAGTAATAACCACCTCCTTAAATTACATCCAGAAGAAAAAAGAGAGCAAGTACAGCTCATGCAACAGAGATGTAACATGGATGGACCTAGAGGCATCCAGTGTTGTGTACTACCATATTCTGGACCAGTTGAAACTTCTGGGTGATCATCAAGGGCAACTGAAGATACAGCACATTCCAGTAGTCCAATTGGAAAGTGACCAGAGTACGAATGACCATTAGTAAGGCCTCTCTGTTATGAAACAGCGTAATTGGCACCCAAGATGAATTTGTGCAAAACCCCCTATCCTAGCCACTGCTGCTACCTGCTTTCACAATGCTTTGAAGGTGAGCAAAAATGTTTATGCTAAATTTCAAAGTTTAAAATGCATAACATTGAAGTGTTTCATCAAGCATCCACCAAAGTAATAGAAGTCTCTTAAGAACTCTTAACTGGTCATCACTAAAGCTAAGGAGATGCTCCTTATAGGAAAAACTGCTTGGTTCCCAAAACAAAACAAAAATCCTCAGAATTTTTTCCAACAATTCTAGAAAATATCATTTTGAGGATCTGGTGAAAACATTTTTCTTTTCTTTTTTTCTTTTCCTTCCTTCCTTCCTTGCTTGCTTGCAAGAATAGTACTGAAATAACAAAATCATGTCAAATTTCTAATTATCAGTTCACATAAATCTGAGAGTCCAAAGCAATTTCAAACTCTTTTTTTCTTTTTGAAGAAAGTTATAAAATTTATGAAAAACAGCACTTTAAATATAAGATTTTTTGCAGCTGTTTGTGCAGATTTGGGTTAGGAAACATTTCTGTTCAGAAAAGATGGAAATTTTCCTCAAGCATCAGAAAAAAGAAACATATTATGAATGGATGGACCAAATGTTTCAACTTTAATTGGAATATTTGGATATTTTGGCATTTTTTAACAACTTCAGTTTATAACTATGTGGAAAGAACACTACAAATATCATAAAGCATTATTATGTCACAAAAGCATTTGCAGAAAAAAGCCAAGGTTTGAAAATGTCAAATGGAAGGTAAAATAACTAACATTTCATTTTTTCCAATGTTTTCAGAAGTTAGTGAAAATGAGAGTTAGTAGTAACATTGTTTAAAAAAATAAGAGAAATATTTAGTACCTTAATAGGATTGCCGTGTATACAACTTCATCAGCTATTTTCTAAACAAGTTTTTTTTAGCAATTCTAATTTAATTTAATCAGAATAGAACTGGAAGAGACCTTGGAGGCCGCCTACTCCAACCCAAGCTCAAGCAGAAGACCCTATATCCATGATGGCAAACCTGTGGCAAGTGTGCTAGAAGTAGCACACAGTACCATCTCTGATGGCACACGAGTCATTGCCCCAGTTTAGCTCTGCTGTGCATGCGTGCGCGCCTCCTGCCAGCCAGCTGGTTTTCGGGTCTCTACTGCGCATAGTTTTTAATATCCAGCAGGTATTATTTTCAAGGGTGGGTGGGTGTCTTCCACTGGCTCACCTTGGGTGGGGCTGCCGCTGCAAGGTGAGCCAGTGGAAGACACCCACCCACCCTTGAAAATAATACCTGCTGGATATTAAAAACTATGTGCTTTATTCAAGAACAAACACTAACTCAATCGGAAATTTCTGAGAACTCTAGGAGTGGAATGGTCTGATATATAATGGATTGGAAGAAATATATTTTCTTTGTTTCTGGAAGGGGAGTTGAGGTTTTAAGGAGTGACTACGGATTATGATTTGTGTTATATTTTAATTTTTGTTGTTAGTTTTATACCCTGTATTCGGTTCTGGGAAGTCCCGGGGGGTGGGGGGAGGAAGGGGAAGGGAGGGGGAGGGGGGATGAGGCTAGAAAATGGATTGATAGTTAATGTACAAAGATGATTGAAGATGTATAATTAATGTAAGATCGGAGCTGCCTGGCTACCACTTCAGAATGATGGGAAAGAAGGAAATAGAAGAGAGAAGGAGGTAGGAAAGAGAAGAGGAGGAAGAGGAAAGGAAGGAAGAGGGATAGAAGAGGGAGAAGAAAGGAGTAGGGAGAAAGGAGGAGAGGATGTAGATAAGAGAGGGGGAGGATGGTTGTGGAAAGTAGAAGAAGGTAGAGAAGGGAAGAGAGTAAAAGGAAGGGGGTGGTGACCGGGCAGGTCCGATTAATTGTATATGATGGTACTGTAGGAATTTAGCACCCACCCCCCTCCTAGAAGAATGAAATATTCTAGGAAATATTTTAAAAAGCAGAATATTATACCTTCCTGGATGAGAAATGGAGAAACATATTTTAAAGACAAAGGAGCTCCCTGCAACTTCCTGACTCCCCCCCACCTTTGTCAATGGGCCATTAAAAGCCTCAGCTAAGCTCACTCATTCTCCCCACCTTTGTCAATGGGCAATTAAGGCTTCAACCAAGCTCACTCAATCCCCCCATGATTTGCAACACAATACAACTGAAACTCACCACATGGCAAGGCTCAAGCAAGCTTGAGAGACAGCCAGCAAGGCTAGCTAAGACCCCCACCCCCTGGGAGTCTGACAACCAATCAGGATACTCTTCCTGTGCCCCAGAAAGGTCAAAGCTCAGAAAAATCATAAAACCAGGGAGCACACAGGATCTCAGGCCCTTTTCTGTTCAGGATCTCAAGCCATGTGATCCTGACCACCATTAAACCATCTTTCCAAGCAGCCTCCATGTTTCCAGTGTCTTTGTCCCCACTTGGAACTGAACCCAGATGGATATTTCTTCCAACAATTGGCGACCCAGATGGGACTCCAAGCTAACCTAACCAATGGACCTGGCCCAGGTAAGCCTCCCTTGCTAGCAGCAGACCCATTGAGTCTGTGGGTAAGTTTTCCTGGACCTTGGCCATTTGGAACTAGGTTTTAAAGGGGTTTTGAGTGTTGAGCTCAAAGACTGCTTGGAAAGAAGGTGAGTACCTCTAAATTTTAATTTTAAGCATGGAAAAGCATGGGAAATATGTGTATGCCTGCATGTGTGTGAATGAGAGAGCCCTTCTCCCAATCATAGCTGGATCTTGCATCCTCTGTGCATTTCCTAACCGCAGAAAGACCAAAAGTCTGGAGAGCATGGGGGTTTTGCCAGAGCACAGGACCTTCTGTTAGGGAAGGAAGAAGTGTGTGTGTGGGATTCCACCTAAGGAAACAGTCTGATTCCACCTCTTTGAGCAACCTCTAGCCGCACCTCTACCTACTGCTAGCTCCACCGAGCCATGACCGGTAGGATAGAGAAAGCAAGGGGGGGAAGCCAAACGTGGAACTTTGTGTTTATTAGGAATGGAAGCCGAGCGAGAGGAAAGTAAGTGTGAATGAAGCAATTAAGAGAGTAAAAAAAGGAGAAAAGGAGAAAAAAAAGGAAGCAGGAAATCTGCTTGGGGCCCTGGATGCCCGGAGGCTGCCAGTACTGCCTGGTATGCTAAAAAGGAAGCAGGAAGCAGTGTTGAAGAGGTGCTCGTACCTACTGGCAGGGCAGTAGGTCCTCTGGGATCACCTTTTTTGATCCAAACCGGAAGCTCCCTTAACAGGAAGGTGCCCATACTTCGACAGAAGGGAGTCGAAGTCCTTCCCAGAACTTTTTTTTCTGAAAATTGTAGGAGGATCCACCCGGCTAGGCCAAAGTGAAAAATAAAACCTCACATCGGAGAGGGAAACATGGGAAGCAGTAGCTCGAGGGTGGAGGAAATCCCTGAAAACCTGCTGGGGCCTGAGTGCCCGGAGGCTGCCAGTTTTACCTGGTATGTGGAAAAGAAATTGAGGAAATTGTGTAATAAAGATGAGAATAGGAAACAAATTTGGCTAAATAAAGGTACTTAAAAGAAAAGGAAATATATAAATAGGAATGTTTGGGTTTTGTTTGTTTGTTTGTTTGTTTGTCTCTTTCTCTGTCTTCTATGGAACCACGTGGTCTGTCTGTTAAGATTTGTGCCTTCCCTAATTTAACTGAGATTTATGGCGGGAATGATCAGTGTGTGTGTAAATCTCAGAGTTTTGTTTTCCTCTCTGTCCTCCTTGTTTTTTATGTGTGTATGTCTGTCTTTGTGGGCCCTTGAGGTAATTGTAACTGTAAAATGTATTTGATCTCTAGAGACAAGAATTTTAAATTGTTAGGGAAAAACAAAAACAAAAGGTTGAAGCAATAAAATAGGGAAAAGAGAGAGAGAGAGAAAAGAAAGAAAGCCTTTGCCCTATTTTCGTGTGGCCACCGGGAATAGGGTACAGAACTTTTCATTTCTGCTTTTTTCTCCTCTTTATCTTAAAGTAAAAACTCAAGTTTATAAGGAAACATTTTAAGTTCACTTACAAGATAAGTTTATGAGGAAACGTTTTAAGTTCACTTACAAGAGAAAAAAAAAATTCAGTCTTGCATTTACTGTGTGTTTAAATGATTTTACCTGTTCCTGAAGCATGTGAATCCAGTTTTTTCTTTCTCATCAGTTGTTGAAACTGCATTATCTTTTAGTAACTGCAATATTGATGTGTTGTTTCTTTTCAAACTCTGCCTGCAAGATATCTACCCCCCTCCTTTTTTAATCCTGTTACAATGCCTTTCCTGAGAAGATTACCCACAAAAGTGGAGGAGATTCTGTTCTAATATCTTTCAGCCCTGAAAAGATGACTCTGCAACTGTGGAAGCAGAGCACATGGTTCCAGATGCTGCCCCCAGAGGAGACCTTCCATTTGTTGGAGCCAGGAATTGAGTTTGAATCCAGCCCCCACTGAAAGCCATCACAGCAACCAGATTGGAGCAGACCTTTCCAAACCTGACTGACCAACAAGCATGCCACCCAAAAGATATGAAAGAAAGGACCCTGAGATGTATAAGTAAAGACTAAAAGACTCTTTTCAATTCCCAGAAGACAGCTGGAAAGACTATGGGGAAGGGTGGAAATTCCTTGTAAGGTTTTCTGTCTTGTCTCATTTACATTGTAATCAGTCTAAAGTACTCATGTAAGGATTGTATTTGAGTGGCTACCACAGCAAGTTCTGAACACCTTAGATTTCTGTCTAATGGTAGGGAAATTTGTCCAGCATGTTTGTATTGTTTGTATTGCCTGAATTGTAAAGGTAGCTGCATACACAGGCACACACAGAGAGACACACCATTCAGAATTAGACTGAAACTATTCCCTTCACTTACCTCCACACAAAGCTTCTTCTAGGTTGATTTTTGCTCTGTGGCACTAAAAGCCCAAGGAGTCAGATCTCCCTGCTAATTCCATGGGGGAGGGGCATTCCCCTCAGGCAATTCCTCTCTTGAAGAGATAGCAGAAAAAGTGATATCCAAAACCCAAGCCCTGACTATGACTCACAAATGATGCTGCCCAGTTGCCCAGTAAAGCAAGATATGTTGCACTGGTGGTCTCATGAGTAGAAGTCCCAGGGCTCATTGTGTGTAATTTTTTTTTAAAAAAAGAAGAAAGGAAAAAGCCTGGATTGCACACTGATTAACCTCAATTTGGACTGGAAAAAAATCTTGGATAGACTAAAGTAAGAGCTAGGGCAGGTTCCGTAACCAACCCTTGGAAATGAGCAGCCTGTAATTTAAAGGAAAACCATGGCTGTGAAAATTTTGGGATGTGTGCTTGCTTGACCTGACTGGAAGCTCTCAGAAAGTGATATCTAACTGCTGAAATTAATTGGCATAGAAAATTGGATACTGTAAAATTCTTACCAGAACTTTTCCCCTGGCTGCTAGACCTTCATGGTTGAAAGCTTTTGGGAGCCACTGAAGGAATCTTTTTTTCTGTTGTCCCTATCAATGGCTTCCTTTGCATCAGGAAAATTAAAAGCACCCACTGATTTGATCAATTTTAATTTTTGCCAAGAGCATGTTTCAAAACTCACGTTTTGAAAAAAAAAAAAAAAAAAGTAGGGATTGTAGGAATTTAGCACCCACCCCCCTCCTAGAAGAATGAAATATTCTAGGAAATATTTTAAAAAGCAGAATATTATACCTTCCTGGATGAGAAATGGAGAAACATATTTTAAAGACAAAGGAGCTCCCTGCAACTTCCTGACTCCCCCCCACTTTTGTCAATGGGCCATTAAAAGCCTCAGCTAAGCTCACTCATTCTCCCCACCTTTGTCAATGGGCAATTAAGGCTTCAACCAAGCTCACTCAATCCCCCCATGATTTGCAACACAATACAACTGAAACTCACCACATGGCAAGGCTCAAGCAAGCTTGAGAGACAGCCAGCAAGGCTAGCTAAGACCCCCACCCCCTGGGAGTCTGACAACCAATCAGGATACTCTTCCTGTGCCCCAGAAAGGTCAAAGCTCAGAAAAATCATAAAACCAGGGAGCACACAGGATCTCAGGCCCCTTTTCTGTTCAGGATCTCAAGCCATGTGATCCTGACCACCATTAAACCATCTTTCCAAGCAGCCTCCATGTTTCCAGTGTCTTTGTCCCCACTTGGAACTGAACCCAGATGGATATTTCTTCCAACAGTACATTAAATATGTTATTGGATATGAATGTTAAAATAAACTTTTTTATTAAAAAAAGAAAAGAAAATAATACCTGCTTACTTCTGTTCATGTAGATGTAGCACCAATAAGAACTCCTTGTTGAGTATGGTTTGTTAGCTAATTACAAATTTTGGAGGATATACATGTGTGTGTATATATGACTGGGTCTTATTTTCAGGGAAACATGGGAGATGTTCGCCAGTCTGTTTTTTTATTAATTTTTCCAGTATCACCCCAAGTATTGATGTTAGGCTGATTGGTCTATAGATTCCAGGGTCTTTTCCCCCCTTTTTTGAAGTTGGAAACTATATCAACTCTTTTCTAATCCTGAGGTATTTCCATGGTGCTCCAGGATTTTTGTAAGATATGGTACAATGATTTTGAGATAATATCTGCCATCTCCTTCAGAACTCTGGGGTGTAATCTGTCAGGTCCTGATGTTTTATATTCAGTAAGATCAGACAGATGTTTTCTTATCATTTCTTTGCTTATTTTAATTTTTATTTCTAGTCTGTCTTTTACAGATTTTTTTTTGCTAGGTTGGGCTATAGACTGATGCAAAGATGAGTTAAGCAGCTCTACTTTCTCTCCTGCCCATTAATTCCTTGCCATCTTCTCTCTTTAGTGGACTGACTGTTTGCGTGACTTTTTTCTTGTTACTTATATGTTGAAATAAACTTATTATTATCTTTGACTTTATTGCAAGTCTTTGTTCATTCTGAGCCTTTGCTTTTCTGATTACATCTTTCCAGATTCAGGCTGTCTGCTGACATTCTGCCTTAGTTATGTGTCTCTCTTTCCATTTTTTGTACTTGTCCTTTTTGTCTTTCAGTTTATCAGAGAGATCTTTGTGCAACCATGCTGGTTTCTTCTTGGATTTCTTGGGGTTTTTTTCAGTGGTATTGTGTTGGCCTGGGTTTTTATGATCATATTTTTCAGACTTTCCCACACTTCTTGAGTTTTCTTCCTTAGGATTTTCATCCATGGAACCTTTCTTAGACTGTCTCTGAGTTTGCTAAAATCAGTTCTTTTAAAGTTCTAAAACAGTGGTTGGATTATATTATATTGCTAGTGTTTGTATTATATGTTAAAGAAATCTACGTTATTCACTTCTATCTTTCAAACTTTGAATTTTCCAGTTTGTAAATAAAATACAGCAACACAATACCTTTACATTAAATTTGATTTATTTCTGTCATTTATAATGTTAAATAATATTTTCATCTAACCTTTTTGTTTTAAAAGAAGCAATTTATGTTTAATTAAAAACAAAATATTAATCAAAATTGTAGGCTCATTTTTTATTGTGAATTGAATTTTTTGTTAAAAAGGTCTAACTGAAATAAGATACTGAAAAATCTGGAAAGTCTTAATTTAGACAAAGGTGGTACATCTTAGGTCCCCTGGTGTTCTACATGCTACAGCAGCCATCATCTTATGGACTAAACTGCTAAGATATTTCAGCAGCTTGTGGAAGGTCATAGGTTCCCTGTTCTGACTTAAATATTGGGGAGAACATTTGGGATTATATTATTTTCTGTGACACATTAAATAGATTGTAGTCAATTCATTATATTTGTAAAAAAATGAAGATGAATTTCCTACAGGGGCCGTTCATTTATTATTTTATGTACAATTCTTGTAGATTGAAAAGGCGGAAGATGGCTGACAAAATCCTACCACAGAGGGTAAGTTCTCATTTTGGGACAGTATATTGGCATTAAAGATAAAAAGTCAGAAGAGTGAGCACATTTGATCTAAATGGGGAGAAATATAGCGGACTTTGAGACTATCAATTACTCATGTATTTCTAGAATAGTATTTGCTGCTTATTGTCTTTCAGAGAAACTAAATGAATTTACTATGAAATTTTATTTACCTTTTGGCAAATCTTCCTATGTGGATTATAGTTGCTTCCGAGGGCTTGGCGTGTGTTATATCCTATTGACTAGCCTAGTAAACTATTAAATCACTTTTAATTTATAAAGAGATTTCTGTGCTGGTTATATTCACAGTCACCTTCTAGAACTAAAGGTACATTTACTCTTTTTTAAATTAGGGCAAAATTACATTGATTTTTCCCAGTGACAGAAAAAATAAGAAAACTCTGTCTGGTCACAATCCTGGATAATAATACTAATTGATATTCATCTTATGTATATTTTTTCAGAAGCACTAGAATTTTCTGTGATAACATTTGTTAGATAACTAACTAACTAATAATCCATTCTTTTTCTGTAGATTCGTGAATTAGTTCCGGAGTCTCAGGCCTACATGGACTTACTAGCCTTTGAACGCAAGCTAGACCAGACAATTGCCCGCAAAAGAATGGAAATCCAAGAAGCTATCAAGAAACCTTTGACGGTATAAGGTTATGATAGAGAGAAGATCAGCTAAAACCCTATTAGAGACAATCTGAATCCACAGTGTGACTAGTTTTGCTGTTTTAAGTTATCTTGGGGAAAAGGTTAAAACCATAAAATTGGTTTGTGGATTGTATGATATATGATGATTTCTTTGTTGCTTGCAGTTAATGTTTTTGTCTAAATTTTCAGCAAAAGCGGAAGCTGCGTATTTACATCTCTAACACTTTTACTCCTGGCAAAGAGGAGTCTGAGGGTGGTGAGCGTATAGCCTCTTGGGAACTTCGTGTGGAAGGCAAACTTCTTGATGATGTAAGAATGAAATTTCTTTGTTAAGAGATAACTTTGTGGCAGATAGAAGATGACAAATGTGTGTTTCCTCTGGATAACTGCCTTGTTTCCTATTAAACAGGTCTTGCATCAGGCAGCTAATCTATTGCTTCATTTAACCGTTGACTAATCCTTTATTAATATGCATAAACTAAAGATATTATATGTATTTGTCCACTTTAAGCAGTAATTTATGTTTAAAGGTGTTGCTGGACCAGACCAAAGGCTAGTCTAGTTCAGTTTCTGCTTACTGCAATGTCCAATTAAATTAGAATTCTTGAGATCTGGCTTAATATATCTAACTTAGATACTCAAATAATCATATTCTTGAAGAATATGATAGAGGACTATGTTTTTAGACAAAATAACAATAATAGCTATTTTTTACTTTTCCATTTGCTGCCTTACCCGAAATACATATATTTGTGCCTTTGAGTCATTATTGGCTCCTGGTTACTGGCTGGACAAGTCCATGAAGTTTTGTTGGCAAGATTTTCCATAGTGGTTTGCCATAGCCTTTTTCCTAAGATTGAGAAAAGCTAACAGCCCCAGTCACATGATTAGCTTCCATGCCTAAGGCAGAATTAGAACTTCAATTTGCTCACTCCAGTTCCTTAACCATTAGATCAAATTGTTCCTGAATTCACTGCTCCTTATTTTAAACTGTCCAGAGTATCTATGGGTTGCAGTGGTGATAAATATTATATAATTAGTATATTGCATGTTACAAATATTAAAGGTGACATCATTTACTTATCCCTCACTTAGTGAAGTGTTTTGGACAAGTGTTGTTTTCTAAAGTGATTGTGAGAATGGTAAAGCTCGGTTTTTCATTTGTCTTTCTGTCACAGCCAAGTAAACAGAAGAGAAAATTCTCATCCTTTTTCAAGAGCTTGGTTATTGAACTAGACAAAGAATTATATGGACCAGACAATCACCTGGTGGAGGTTGGTATCTTGCTAAATATACTATAAAATAGACAGCTCATAGCATTTATATATTCATGTTGAACTTAGATCCATGGCTAAGAAATTGACATAAGGACTTTGCTTCTATTAGAACCAATATAATTTTACATTCAAAGTTTCCCTTTTTACACTGTTAGATCAGAGGTATAGAATACGCTTTGTTTATAATTTCCATCCCCCTTTTTTTTCTTTTGTTGTTATTATGCTTGTTAAATTAGAAGTTGTGTTAATTTTATTGCATGGATTTATCTTTTATTAGTAAATTTAGCACAGTAGTTTGAAATAATTTAAGTTCATTGTTTATTCAAGCTGATTATAAAAATTCTTAACCGAGATGTAGTAGTCAATACTGTAGAAGAAGAATTAGGATTCTTTCCACTTTTCACTCTTTTTCATCTATTTTCTACCTTTTAGTTGCCCCTCCCCCAGGTCCCCGCACATTTGTGTGCGCAGTTCCTATGCGCCCCACTTCAGTGCATGCATGTGTGAACTTCACACACCCCCATGCATGCACGCACAACCTCCCTGCATGCCTCCATCCTGCCCCCCACGCATGCCCTTGCCCTGCACGCACCCCACATGCATCCCATCCCCACACACATGACCCCTGCCCTGCCCCCTGCGCAAGCATAGCAGAGACCTGACGACCAGCTGGCCAGTGGGAGGTGCAAGCACGTGCGTGGCGGAGTTGAACTGGGGCAATGGCTTGCGTGCCGACGAGAGGGTGCTGTGTGCCACCTGTGGCACGTGTGCCATAGGTTCGCCATCATGATACTAAAGACTCATATTACTTATGCCTTTTTTACCTTAGTGGCACCGGATGCCAACAACCCAAGAGACAGATGGCTTTCAGGTCAAGCGCCCTGGTGATGTAAATGTAAAATGCACTCTGCTTCTCATGCTGGATCATCAGGTAAGAAGGCAAATTGCCAGAACAGACCAATTGTAACGTTCTAAGTTAGGATTTCACAAACTCAGAGATTTACCTGCTTGAGCAGGTGCAGATAGAGTCTTGAGAAAGTGTGAAGAACCTTTTATCATTACAATAAACCCACCGTTCTCATTGTTTGTTTGTATTCATTTTAGCTATTTAAGGAAATTATGTATATTGAGATTACACTAAAGGGAGAGATATGGTAGCAAAAGGTTTAGGAACCCCCCCCACCCCCGCTTTACTGGAAAGAAGATAAACATATCCTGGCCCACGGGGATCTTTTTCATTCAGTTTCTCTACCTGGGCAAAGCTGTACAACTTGAGTTTCTCATTTGCCTCCAGAAGTTCACAATTTTCTTTTTAAAGTTGCTTTCCATTGTAAATTGTGGATCATTTGATAAAGATAATTATACAGTTGCATTTAATTCCCTTTAAAGGAAACTTAAGGTTAAATTTAATACTAGACTGTGTTGTGCGTTCTCTCGCTCATATAATTCAGCAGAAGCGTCATCCTTTATTTCATTTTACGACCTTTACGACTTTAAAGGTTACGACCTTTAAAGCGCTCCATGGCTTAGGACCTGGGTACTTATGGGACCGCCTGCTGTTACCACACGCCTCCCACCGACCTGTACGCTCCCATAGAAAGGGACTTCTCAGGGTGCCGTCCGCTAAACAATGCCGGCTGGTGGCCCCCAAGGGAAGGGCCTTCTCTGTGGGGGCTCCCACACTCTGGAACGAGCTTCCCCCGGGTTTACGCCAAATACCTGACCTTCGGACATTCCGTCACGAACTGAAGACTCATCTTTTTATCCACGCGGGGCTGGCTTAAATTGGGATTTTAATGTTAATTTATTAATCTTAAACGGGGTTTTTTAGTATGGTAAATTTTAATCACCAGGCTAATTTTAAATACGTTTTTTAAATCGTATTTTAAACCTGTATATTGTATTGTCGGTTTTATCATGCCTGTACACCGCCCTGAGTCCTTCGGGAGAAGGGCGGTATAAAAATCAAATAAAATAAATAAAAATAAATAAATAAATAAATTTTTTACAGAAAATAGATTAGAAATTGAAAAGGGGGCTGGGATTACAAAAAAAAAAGGACAGCAGATATGTTAATGAGGCAACCTTGTCATTTCAGCCTCCTCAATACAAGCTAGATCCGCGTCTGGCTCGCCTGCTTGGTGTCCATACCCAGACACGTGCTAGCATAATGCAGGCCCTGTGGCTCTATATCAAATATAACAAACTCCAAGACTGTCATGAGAAAGAATATATCAATTGCAACCGCTACTTTCGCCAGGTCAGTATGTCTCTGCTGTTCAGGATATTTTATTAAATGAAGAGGTTTTTCACAAACCACCTTAAATTTAGCTTCACTCCTTATCAATCCTAACCACAAGCTGGTCAATAGTCTGTAATCCATCTTGGTGTTGAGTATGTATTGCTTATGTTGCATATGATTCTTTGCGTAGGTGCATAATATGAAACATTAAGTATTAGCAACTATATTCAAGAAATAAAATTGGAAGCGGGGGCTGAGCAGTTTTCATGTTTGGGAACTGGAATTTCAGTTCACACAATTCTGCTTCTCAGTTCTGGATTTTTTATCTGTTATATCTTCCCAAGTTCATATCCTTTGCTTAGTTCTATTCGCAGCAATTTGAAAATAGTGTAATGGAAGCATAATAAATTGCAGCTTTTCAATTTTGCAAGCTTAAAGAGCTACTACATTAACAAACTAGGCCAGGGGTGTCAAATTCGCAATGACATGTTGTCGTCACATGACATACCACAACTTTTTCCCCCTTCGCTAAACCGGGAGTGGGCATAGCCAGCGTGTGACACATCAAAACACGGGTTTGACACCCCTGAACTAGACTGTCAGAATCTCTTTAGATAAGTTTTAATTATATTGTTTAAAAATAATTGGAAGTCCACTATTTTGTGGACTTATTGCTGTTGTTGTTATTGTACATGCATGTTATTGTACATGCATGCAGCCAATGCCCAATGACTGGCTGGTAAAGAACAATCAAAACAAAGAAAAGCAACTAAAAGGAAGAAAATAGATGAAAAAAAGAGTGGAAAGAATGACAGATTGGATGGAAATGAAGCAGGGGGTCCCTCTAGGGGAAGGCCAGGAGGAAGACCCCGGTGTTCAGGGCTCTTTTAAATCACAGAAGAGTGCAGGCTTTATTCAAGAGGATAGGCAGTGCTATAGAGAAGGCATATATTGGGATCTTGATGGAGGACATTGTTAATCAAAGGAGCCCAATGTACTGATCCAATCAGTCAGGCAGATTGTAAACAATAACAGTAATTCACCATGAGTAGGTACCCTCATGAATACTTAGATTTTAAAAAAATCAGTGCATGTAGTCCTCAATTT
The DNA here is from genome assembly GCF_028640845.1 of Ahaetulla prasina. NCBI lineage: Eukaryota > Metazoa > Chordata > Lepidosauria > Squamata > Colubridae > Ahaetulla > Ahaetulla prasina. Next base: position 41,585,112 of record NC_080542.1, on the reverse strand, counting down.
ACAACCGTTCATTTAGTGACTGTTTGAAGTTACAACAGCACTGAGAAAAATGAGTTATGACTGTTTTTCACATTTGCGACCATTGCAGCATCTCCTTGGTCACATGATCTAAATTCAGACTGTTGGCAACTCACTTATATTTATGATGGTTACCGTGTCCCAATGTCATGTGATTTATCTTTGGCAACTTTCTGACAAGCAAAGTCAGTGGGAAAGCCAGATTAAATGGGCCAAAACTCATTTAACAAATGTCTCACTATGCAATAAAAATTTTGGACTCAATTGCCATCATAAGTTGAAGACTACCTGTACATTAGTGCTTATCACAGTATAGATCTGATCCTTACAATTAGAACATCCCATGGGCTGACTTTGAGCCCACCTATTTCTCCAGATGTTATTACTTTGGAATTACTAAGGTTTGTCTTCTTGCTTCATTTTAGATCTTTAACTGCAGCCGTATGAGATTTTCAGAGATTCCAATGAAATTGGCAGGACTCTTACAACATCCAGATCCCATTGTTATCAATCACGTTATCAGGTGAGATTGATATTATAAGAGAAATTATTAGGGAACAACCTAATTACATTCTCAGTTGATACCTAACTTCATCTATATGGATACTATCCACATTTGTTCATTAAAACTTGTGTTTGGAGAACCCTTCTGGAATCTGAACCTCTACACTGGATCTTTGACAACCTGTATGCTTTCTGAGTTCTCCTTTAGAAATAGTATTGGTATGCTTCATAGAAATGCCTGTTAAAATAAAACACATTATAAATTGAAGATAGAGAAGGTGTTTAATCTGGACAATTGGAATAATATCACCGCTTATCTGGGAAACATTTCTTATCTCTGGAGAAATTTATCCTTATTTATATCTGTATTATTATTCTATTAGTAACCTTTTGAATTTCAAGTTCTCTCTAATTCATCTAACTTTAAAACAAAGTTGTTTTGTGTTTTCTTTTATTCTGATTGTGAATATCTGTTTTCTGTTATCTTGTTTTTTAATAATCCTTTTGCATTTGTAAAGTCTCCTGAGCTGTCAGATGAATGCAATTAGAACAACTCTGAAAAAGGGTCAAATAGATATTTTTATTGTTGATCACCAATCAATATTGTTATCTTGGCAAACCATCTGCCTTCCCTTGGGAAACAGCAGATATAGACCTAAGGATTTTACCTCAAACATTTCTTCCCCCAAGTTGGAATTCTTTTAAGTATCCCATCAGGGGATACTTATCCCACCCCTCTCCTTCAGCCAGGGGTTCCACCACAGGAGAGCAGGAAAGGCAATATTTACATATTTTAAACAAAATATTTTGTGATGCATATTCAATTCCTGGAGCTGCTCCAATTTGCACATTCTATTTGGTGTAAGGGATACTTACATTTCAGATTTACATTACTTCTATAGAAGACTTCTGAGGTAGTCTAAGAGAGAAACTAATCCTTATACTAATCTGTATGACATGATGGTGAAGGCATAACTCTGAGAAAGAATACTTCTCACCTCTTAACATACCCTCCTGTCTTGGCTTGTCTAGTGTGGACCCTAACGATCAAAAGAAAACAGCCTGTTATGACATTGATGTGGAAGTAGATGACCCTTTGAAAGCCCAAATGAGCAACTTCTTGGCCTCCACAACTAATCAACAAGAAATTGCTTCCCTGGATATCAAGGTAGCCTATTGATAACTGTGTGGTAGGAAAAAGACTAACCTTTCTTAGCTTGAGGAATAATGTAGTGTGAATGATACTATATTTAGAAATATAGCCCCTTTAGGAAGATTTAGTTACCAACAGCATTCACAAAATCATACTTGTCATGGAAAAGTTTCTTATATGCTATGTTTTCTATCTATGTTTGAGAAGGAAAAAACAAACTGCCCACTAAAGTGTCTCGGGAACAGCAGATGAATAAATAGAGGATTTTAAACTAGAACAGGGAAGTGGGGAGCAAACAACCCCACATTTGCAGTCTCATTGCCACAATTTAGTGACATATTTTCAGTGGTGCAGTATTACTGTTTTTAATTTTATTTCTGCAATTTAAATCCTATTCAGTTACAAAAGAGATTATAAGCAGCTTGCAAGTGACCAAAACACAAAGTAATAATTACCTACCTCAAGGAGGGGCTCTACTACACCATCAATCCCCAGAGGCTTTCTGGGGAATAATGATGTCAGAAGTCTCTTCCCTGCAACAGGCAATTGTTGTTTTGCGGTTTTCTTTTAATTCCATTTTACTTCAACATTGTTTTAAGCAACTTAGAACTTTTTTTTGGAATTAGTGGCAGAAAGAAAAAGAAATATAAAAACATTAAAACTAGAATTATATTACCTGTGTGTGTAGTAGTTTATACCTTTAATTGTAAAGATCCAAACAAAGGAAGAGTAAGTTTTTAGTGCCTGATTTACACTGCATGCCATGTATCTATCTTTCCTTTTAAATGGATTTTCAAAATTTGAATTTCTGTTATCTTCCTGTTACTTGAACTTAGAAAAGCATCAGTAAACGGGTGAGTAAATTCTTTGCCTGACTTGACATTTAAAAATTATGATAGTGCAAAGATAGCAAAGGAAAAATCAAAATTAGAAAAAGAAGTAAAAACAATTTGTATTCTTTCTCTTTAATCTTTCCTAGTCACCATGTTGTCTAGGGACAATAGGAAGTTAGCGTTCTCACATCTTCCATTCATATTTCTCAGTATTGTGTTTGTGTCTCTATTCCTTTCTCCTATTTGTTTCCTGCTCCAGAATCTTTATTAAATGCATTGATTTAAAATAGCAGCTGGTGCTATACATTGTTGGAGGGTTTGAAGATTATTGATTGATGGTCATTACTTGTTTGTTCTAGGCAATATAGATATCCGTCCAAATCTTGGGACTCCCACATTATTAACACAGTTTTAGAAGGTTAGGGTTAGGTATACGTTTGTGTTTGTTTCCAGACTTATTCAATTGTGGCAATTTTGCTCTTCTTCATAAGGCACTTTTTGTATTTTTGTACAGATTCATGAAACAATCGAATCTATTAATCAGTTGAAGACACAACGAGATTTTATGCTGAGTTTTAGTAATAATCCTCAGGATTTTATTCAGGAGTGGATCAGATCTCAGCAGAGAGATTTGAAGGTAAGTATTTGGATAACTAAGGGGGATTTATGCAGGGGTAAATAACTCCATACGTGTATACCCCAAAGTAAGCAACATTGAATTATAGCATTTTTTGGAGTATAAGATGCAGCTTAGTTTTGGGGGAAGAAAATAGGGGGAAAAAAATCTGCCTACCAGGTATTCATCTGGCTAGTGTCCTTAGTCTGGTCAGCTTCAGCACATTAGTTTGCTGGTTTTGAGCGCACGCGCTTGTCCTTTTTATCCCCTCCTTGGGGATAAAAAACAGCTTCTAAAGCACAACTGATCTTTGGAGAGAGAAACAATGAGAAAAGCAGGCAAAACATGGAGATTGCTTCACTTTCTAGCACCTCATTAGGGCTGAAAAAAAGTTTGAAAAGGCTACATTTGGAGTATAAGACACACCCAAATTTTCAGCCTCTTAGGGGGAAAAAAGTGTGTCTTATACTCCGAAAAATACGGTAAATCAAGCTTGTTAGCATAATTGTGTATGTGGAATTACTTGAACGCTTCCATAATTTGGCTTTTACTGCCCTTTATCTGGTACTCCTATGAATTTGAATTCAAATATCAAAATTATGCAAATTAACCTGTCAATTACCCTTACATTTTAAAATTCATGCTACATGAATAGAAATTATTTCCTTTTTTGTTTACATGTTTGTTGATCCCACTTTTATATGAGGCTTCAAGTAATCCTTCCTTCCCCTGAGTTTTTTCATATCTTGAAGAAAGGAAAATATGCGAAGTAGATCATTTATTCCATTGACTGGGAAAGATGCATTTTAAATGGGAAGGAAGAAATAAAATAGAGACTAAACATTATGTTTATTCTTCAAATGCATGTGACTGCCCAATATTAATACATTACAGGGTTATAATAATATTTATATGGCGCAATATAATCTAGGTATATCAGTGCCTCCCTTTCTTTATATTTTTGTCAATCTTCCTGGAGCTTCTGAATTAGATTGAAATCTAGTGGAGTTTATAATATTCATAACTAGCTAAATTTCAGTATGACCAAGTCTCAGTGGAGTTCTGTTTTGTAACATAACATTAAACATTCCACAATTCCCTCTTCCATGCCTCCATTTTGCCTTAGATCATCACAGATGTGGCTGGGAACCCAGAAGAAGAGAGACGGGCTGATTTCTATCAGCAGCCATGGATGCAAGAAGCTGTTGGACGACACATTTTTGCAAAGGTAGGAGAGCATAATTCAGTGTAACTTTTTAAAAAATTAACATTTTTTCCTAATTTCAACATGGAGGCAGAGTGAACATAGAACTGAATTTTTAATGCAGTGCAGTCTTCAAAGTGCAATCGCTGTTTCAGTGCAGATTTCAAAGGTGCTTTTCTTCTTATATTTGACTTCCCTGTTTTTTGCTTTCCCATAGAACGTCTTTGTAGAAGAGCGTAACAACTTTCCACAGTAATTATTGCTGAAACAATTATAATTTCTGTCCAGTGTTATATTTGGTGGAGCTGGTATAATTTATCCTGAAATGTCAATTAGAGCACTTAAGAGTTCTCCAAACTACTTCTGTAAGGAAGGAGCTAAATACTTATCTGGTGTTGTTCTATTTGTAGCTCTCATCTATCTCTATAATGGTTTTCTGTCTTTCAGGTTCAGCAGCGCAGACAAGAACTGGAACAAGTGCTTGGTGTTCGCCTTACTTAGTTCTGCATTCCACACTTCCTGGTACTTTGGAATGGATCAATAGGCAGACAGTTCTTATCCTTTCCTCTTGGAAGGTGGGGGGGGATTCTGTTGCCATCGCATATTGTGTTCAGTACTCTGTATGGACTCATATAAGGCATCCTTCAGCAGAGAAGGGAGCTCTTCTCCCTCACCAAAACCTGTCCTTCATATGTGCTTTGCTTTTGGGGCACTAGGAATTTTTGTTTTGAGTTGCTTCTACCTCTTTTGCAGTCTTGCAATGCAGGAACCTGCTGCTCACTTTTAACCAAACCTTGTGTCCATTCCTGCCGGTTTTGCTGGCATTTAATCATTGCACTATCTTTTTGTTGGGTTGGGATGCAATTTTGTTTCCTGAAAAAAATTTGTTAATGTATACTTGGTGGTGGCCTCTTTTCCACCCTATGCAACTGATATTCTACAATATCACAAAGGGCAAGGGGTCGGTGCTCAGATAATGCTATGCTGTTAACAATAATTTCTCATTAATATATATATATGTGTGTGTGTGTGTGTGTATGTGTGATTTAGGACAATGGAAAGTATATTTTACGACAAGGTTACAATGCTAGAGGAAATATTCCTGGGGCTACCAGCCAAAGGATGTTAGTAGTAATTTCCTCAACCTTTTCTAACTTCAAGTGCCTTCATTTTCTAGATTTTTGGGCCCTTAGCACTTAAATCTTCCAAAGATTATCTCCCTGCTTCCTGACCTGCCCCTTGATATAGTTTGGCTAAGTAGAAGCTGATGGGATGTTTACCTTTTATGCAAGTATGTTACCAATTTCTATGTTAATTTTTTAAAAATAAAAATACATTTTAGCAGCAATTGGTGTTAAAAATCGTTTTTCATTCAGTTCCTTAGGATGTTGGAGACACTGATTAAAGTGTGTTGTAAATGTTGTACCTCGATGAACGTATCTTTTCTTTTATGTACACTGAGAGCATATGCACCAAGACAAATTCCTTGTGTGTCCAATCACACTTGGCCAATAAAATTCTATTCTATTCTATTCTATTCTATTCTAAAGCATGTGGTACATTGGTTAGTGTGTTAAATGAAAATTTTTAAAATGAAAGATACTATAAATTAGTAAGATATGAGGTTACACTGCATAGCCTTTGAACAGCACTGTGCCCTATTGGACCAGAGTTCCCCAACCTTTCCAGCATTGTGGACCAGCAGGAGGGAGGGGATGGTTCCACAGGAGTGGCTAGCAAGCACGCATATGCACTTCATTTGCACTCTCACAAATGGAATACATGTGCAAGTTTGTGCAAGTGGGGATCTGCATGTGTGTGTTCACCCATCACTTCCATGGCCCGGTTTCAAATGGTTCACAGCCCAGTAACGGGCCCTGGCCTGGGCGTTGGGATCCCCTAATGTAGACTGCAAAATTATTTTTCATATGCAGCATGTTTAAAAGGAAACAATTCTAACTATATTGAGTACATGAAATCATCTAGTTTTGTATCTGATTGCAACGCATATCCAGTTGGTTCTGAATGTAATGATAAGAGTACTTTGAACTTATAAAAAAAAATCAGTAGTTTCAAAGTAACACATTTGGAACTCACCCAAATTTACAACAGCACATACATGAAACTTTTATTATTACTTTTGACCACATAGTTCAAGGATGCCTTAAGAAGCCTCTTCCCTGAAAGCTTAGATTTTGCTATGAGTCCACAAAACTTAGTTCTTAGTCTCCTAACAATTGCATGTCCTGATTTATTGCACACAAAAGTTTGTAATTTTCAATAAAAACAGCCCAATAAATAGTTGCTACTGCTTAGTTTATTGGAGGGGAGGGGGAACAGAATGGAAAAGCAGGTTCTGTATCTTAAAATTACAAAGTTTAATTGGCAGGACTAATTCCAAAAATTTACAGTAGTAATTATTTAGTTACATTTTTGTTATGATACAATTTTCACTTCATAAAGCAAAGTTTAGTTAACTGTTTCTATTCATAGATGCAATTCCACTTTTTGCTTTGAAGACATCAAAGTTAAATGAGACCTTTAATAAAACGTTAATGAGTTTTTAATATCACAATTTTTTAAGACATTCTCCCTAAACAGTTTTTATTCCCTCTACCTTAAAATGTGATTATGAAAATGCAATATATTTACCACCATTCAATAACCACAAAGACATTAAAGATGCACAAAATATTTCAACCAACCCAAGAACAGACTTTTCTTGTTTTCTACACCAGTCTGGTTTGGAAGAGTTACATCCAGAATTGTCCTGGAGTAGCATGAAGTAATAGAGTGATACAGAATATTTAGTTCTGGATCAAGTTGCACACATATCTAACATGTACCTTTCCAAGCTACAAATTAGAGTAGAACTACAAAACTTGAAAACAGAACTGCAAATGCTGTTTCAAAGACATGTTACTACAGACTTAACCAGGCTTTTAGGAGGACCTCATCTCCTAAAATGCTTCCAGTGAGAAAACATGCAATTCATTTGGTTTTATAAACTAATTTCAATTGCTGAAAAGCTGAACAAATTATTAAAAAAAACCCTTTCCCCTCTTCCATTTACAATCAATTATATTGTTTTATCACACGAAAAACAAGTAAATGACATAAAAGGAAGTAACTTGATGAAATAGCAGCAATTTTTTATTACTTCCAGAGCTTCTTGATAGACATGTTCTTCTCACTGTCTTTTTGCATTACCTGCCAAGGGAGAAGCAGCATTAGAAACAAAGCATCAAGTAACACATAAATTGTAGCTTCTTAAAAGTCTTCTTCTACCACTAGCCTGGCTGTTTAAATCCATATATTTTATTATCTTTCCCTAACCAAAAAACTTTCAACTTATTAATTCCATGATAAAGTTGTACCTTCAAGTTACCTTCATTATATTAATAAAAATGCAGTTTTTGATGTAAGTATGCTATCATTCACCTACCCAATTAAATGTTAGTAATAGTTGAATTCAAGTAATTCAACTTTTGAGAACTCCCCACTATTACATACTACAGCTTCTCTGGAAAAAGGCAGTTCTGGTTTAGTCATGCCTAACCACAAGTAGTACTCAAGTTACAATTTTAATAATCACCATAATTATTTATTTAGCAATCATTCAAAGTTATGATGGCACTGAACAAATAGTAGTTATGACTTGCCAGCACCCCTGTGATCATGTGAATATTCTGGGCAACTAATTCACACTTAAGATTGATTGCATGATCACCATTTGCAACATTTCATGCTGGCTTCCACAGAAATTTATGGAGAAGCCAGCAGAGAAGATCAAAAGTTGCTGTGGTAAGTCTCTCTTACCCGTGCATACTCCACAGCCCTTCTAGGCCATTTGCACAGTGACTTGTGCCTCTCACATCCCCTCCTGCACTGACCCATGTTGCTTGTGCACATCGACCTTGATCTACACTTCTTGTACACAATTAAAGGGAAATACACCCCCTTGCACTCTCCCCGACCTATCCCATGCCTCTTGTGCGCTTCCCCTGACCCACCCAACTCACCATTGTTAACTTTCCCTGTGTGTACCTCTCACTCTCTCTCTTCCATTCTCTTATGTGCCTGCCAGTCTAGGACTTACAACTTCCTGCTTGCCTAATGATTACAGGATTCAGTTAACAATGACAACCAGAACTGCAGAGATTGCCATCATTAAGTGATGCAAGCATGTTTTATGACCTTATCACTTATTGTCAGAAATTCCAATCCTAATTGTCATCATAAGTTCAGGGATACTTCTATCACACAGTTAGCATGCCAAGTGGATATTCTGAATCAAAATTAAAAGCATTACAATTCAGTATATAAGAAAAACAGTTAGGGAAGGCAGCTGTATATATTGGGTATTTCCTTTGTCTCTTATATCAATCACCAACAGTACCTTTGCTACAGCCATTTCAAAGTCTTCTTGAGTTACGTGTACTCTCCTCTCTCTCAATGCATACATTCCAGCCTCTGTACATACACCCTGCAATACAAATTTGTACAATATAGTATGCCCTGTTCCATTCAAATATGAAGCGACCATAGAGCTCAGCCAGACTGTCTTTTGCCTTATCTAAAAAGAATACAATTGTTCCTAATGCTAAATGTATGCATAAAGCGCTAATTATAATTCAAGCACTAATTCTTGAAAATACTTCTTTTGAAATATTTAGCAAGTATATGCTTTAACACCAGCATTTATTTTCACCGGTCACAAAAAAGATCCATGCAAATAATGGTCTCTTCAATATTGAAAAACAGTTCTGCACAGCAGAATGCCTTGAGTAGCATAAAAATATCAGGAAAATACTTGCCAATATCCCTCCTATTCACAAGTTGAAAAACTATATCCCCCCCCCCCACATCCATGACTTTTTTAACAAAAATAATTCACTTTAAAAGGTACAGCAGCTGATCTGGCATCCCTTTAAATCAGAATTTCCCCATTACCTTGACCTCAGCCCCGGAAGCCCCTGGCATTAGTTCTGCAATCTTCCGCAGATTGATTCCTCTTGTCAGATTCATCTTACGAGAATGAATTTTCAGGATGTCTAGACGAGCCTATTGGAATCAAAAAGGAGAGCCAAAATAGTATAGAAAGTACAATACAGTATAGCTGATGGACATTCTCTCTCCAGCATCTCTTTATTGGAGAAAGTATTACAAGAAGCAAATGAAAAGCTGCCCCATTCTTACCTCTTCATTTGGAGGTGGGAATTCAATTTTTCTATCAATGCGGCCAGGACGAAGCAGGGCTGAATCCAAGATGTCTATGCGATTGGTTGCCATAATTACCTGCAAAAAGATAGCTTTGAACTGAACATTCATCCTATCCCATTCCCAAGCCTAAAAATGTGTCTTTTGAGCTATCTATTACAACTCTGTCTTATATATCTAACCTCCTCTATCCAAATTCTTTTTATCCATCCCCTCTCCTTTATTTTTTACTGGTGGCATAACTTTATACTCATATATGCAATTATCTAAGATATGTCTTTCGTTTTGGCTTGTCATGATTTGTAAAATCTTCCAAAAGTTTTTACAAAACTTTACAAAAGATTTGGATTTGAACTGTATGTCTGAAGTCACAATGGCTTTGTCATGTAACTAGGATTTTAAAAATTCTACCTTAGCAGAATTGGTGAACACAAGCTTATGATATCACACCTCTCTCAACACACCTTGATGTTCTTAGTAGCTTCAAAACCATCAAGCTGGTTGAGCAATTCCAACATTGTACGCTGAACTTCACTGTCCCCACCAGATCCACCTTCCAAGCGAGAAGAACCAATGGAGTCTATTTCATCCATGAAGATGATGGAAGGAGCATGTTCCCGTGCCATGACAAACAGCTCACGTACCATTCGTGCACCTGTCATCATAAATCAAGCATATTAACTCCTTCAGTCCCCTGAAATTACCACAGTAGGCCCCTGGTTGGAAAAACAAATTCCATTAATCCCTCCACAAACAGAGATTCTTTTAAATATTTTGCTGCCGTTCTAATTTTAATTCCATTTTCTATCCCTGAATTCTTTCCAAGGCATCTTTTTAACTCCGGGTTGCACGATTACTATATTATATTGCTGAAATGCATCACCTGGAAAATACTACAATGCCCAGGGCTATCCTTAACACCATCCAGAAGCTTCAACTGGTCAGCAGCATGGATAGTATGGGAATGCCTCAATATATCTTTGTGACAACTCTGCTCGACTAGTTGCACTGATTACCAGTTTGCTTCTAGGTGCAATTCAAGGTGCCAATTATAAGTAGTTCTTGACTTACAGTCATTCAACGTTTCAATGGTGCTGAAAAAAGTGATTTGTGACCAGTAGGTGCTCTTACAACCATTTCAACATCTCAACATGCTAATGTGATTAAAATTTGGACATTTGGCAGCTATTATTTATTTACATTTGCATCATCCTATGGTCACGTGATTACCATTTGCAACCTTCTAGGGAACTTCCAACAAACATAGTCAATGAAGCGAACTGGATTCACTTAACTGCAGCAAAAATAAAATTGTGTAGTTCATTCAACTACTTTGTTTAATGATGGAAGTTGGGAAATCCATATATTGGATAAATTAAATTAAAATTCCAAACCATGTAATCCTTCCCCAAATTACCTTCTCCAATGAATTTCTGCACAAGCTCAGAGCCAGAGACACGGATGAAGGTACAGTCAGTGTGATGAGCCACAGCCCGGGCCAGCAAAGTTTTTCCAGTACCAGGGGGTCCATACAATAGCACACCCTGTATGAGAGAATTTAAGATTAGCGGGGCATATAAGAGTTCCAAATTCAAAGAATGCAGCAGGGATTTTATGCAGCATGCTGGGACCCCACCCTGTAAGCAGCTTCCATTCTTATTCAATGAAACAAGGCATACATATGCCTTTTTTCACCAAGCGGGGCTGGCCTGATTGATTGATTTTAATATTTGGGGGTTTTAGCGGGTTTCTTAACAGGGGTTTTTATCTTTTGTAATTTTTTATCTAATATTTTTAAATATACAGTGGTTTAATTAGATTTTTAATCTTGTTACAGTATTTTAAATTGTTTTTGGATTATTGTTGTTTTATTTGCTGTACACCGCCCTGAGTCTTCGGAGAAGGACGGTATAAAAATATGAATGAATGAATGAATGAATGAATGAATAAATAAATAAATAAATAATGCATATGCGCATTTAGGCATGGAAAGATGGCCCTGAGTTTAACACATTGTTTTGGAGAAGTAGTGATGTGCTTCATTAAGAATCAGCTTCAGTACCATTTAGCAATTAGCAATTCATTTTCCAAATTGCCTATAATCAATTGCAATATTTATCAAATTTATACACTATCCATCTTGGGGGTTTACAAATGAAAGCCACAGTCATGCAAGAGACAGAGATAAAAAGAAAAGTTAACAAGTTAAAAAGATGGACTGCCCTCAAGCCACCCACCAACCACTCCTAGGATTGTATGTTGCTCTCAAATCCCCATGCCAGTTGTCAGAATCAGGTGATATTCTTCCAGAAGGCTACTAGAGTCCAGGCCCACCTTACTTCTGTCCATAGGACAGCAGAGAAGGCGGTCTTCCTAGGTGGCAAATCAAAAGACCCTCCTAATCATAACTGCCTCTATTTGAATATGAGTCATGGATCCAGGACATCAGATTACACTCCAGGTCTGTCTAGGACAGGACAACCCTATCCAAGACCAAACATGGTAATCTTCCTAGATACAGAGGAGCGTTCTACTCACAGCCCGTTCATCTTACCAGGGTTCAATTGAAGCCCAGTGTTCCCTATCCAGACCACGGTAGGCAGCATCCATAACATCACTTAATTCACCCAGAACAAAAATATATTTTAGGTGAATTAAGCATGATACCTCATCTGAATCTGCGAATTGATACCTCAGTCCACTATGAAGGATAGTCTGATCTAGCAGCTCCATATTAAATAGTTAAAAATCTTAAAAAGGGTAGAGAGGGCACCAAGCCTTGCAGTACCATACCCTGCTGAGCAGGAACAGCAGGCTGGACCTATCAACACTGACTGGAATTAGCCTTGGAGGGAGAATGTGAAGCAGTATAAAATTGTGCCCCACCTCGAAAGCTAAACTAAAACTATGAGTGGTGATATCAAAGACTATTGAGAAGAGTTCATATGAATTCACTATCTCAATCCCGTTCCTGCTAGATATCATTCAAAAGTATGACCAATGCCCTTTCTGTCCCTTTTCTGAGCTTGAAACATGACTAAAAGGGGTGCAGACAATCTGTATCATCCAGGATCCTCTAAAGCTGCATCATGATCATCTTCTCAATCACCTTTCATAAAAAGGAAAGTTGGGAGACAAAAATATCCAGAAAGGTGGGATCAGGTGATGGCTTTTTGAGAAGGTGTAGTAGCACAATTTTAAGTGGTAGCAGCAATATCCCCCCACTCCCCCTAGGATGAATTAAACATCACTAGGACCCATCCACGTCATCTCCCAGGTAGACTTAACAACCAGGAGGACATGGATCTAATTTTTTTTTTAATTTGCATTTATATCCCGCCCTTCTCCGAAGACTCAGGGCGGCTTACACTATGTCAAAGTCAACTTAATTCACAGGGCGCCAACACTTACAGTTCTGGGTCCATGAGGATCAATGTGTTCCCAGATAACTGAGTAAATTCATTCCTCAGGCATCTCCAAAGCACATGCACCATGCTTTGTCGCCAACTGAGAATAAATCCAGATAGATTTTATCTATCGGATGCAATGAAAATTCTTAAGTATAGCCTGAAGATAAACTTTTAAATCTCCCTTACCCAGAAGGATCCAGAAAACTGTAAACAAGTCATCAGGAAGCACACTATGGACACATTAAGAGCAGAGAAATACTGACATTTGCCCACTCCTAATCCTACAGTGTAGGCCTCAATAGTGGCTCTTAACTTGATAGGATTCATTCTTTATCTTCCTACAGTGGCATTGTAGATGTCTTGACCCTTTTCAGCTCTCTCAATTCCTCCATTAAACACAGGGAATAGCAGGAACAAAAGGTCAAGAGGTATTTTCTAAATGTCTAAATCTTATAAGCATATCCTGACTTATAAATCAAGAGAAAAATACCCAAAGAAACTACTTACAAATAAGCTTGCCTCAACACCCACTGAATTATGAATTATCACAGTGCCTATCTATTGCTTTTCAGAGAACATTGCAGGTGGAAATCCTCAACCTACCTAATCCATTATATATACCGAACAACAAAAGTGCTCTAATACCTCAAGATCTTGGTACTGAGATTTTTGGACTGTATATACCAGTGAGGACAAACCTTTTAGATACCAAGTGCCCAAACTGCACCTGAACGTGCGCATGAGCAGACATGCATAAACGTGCGCAAATGTGGACATGCACATGCGCACACACGGACATGCACAGCAGAGATCTGAAGACCAGCTGGCCGGCGGGAGGCAGGGCATCCCAACACCGGGCAGCGTGGCAAGAGGTAAGATCTTTTTCTTTTGTGAGCTTCTGTTTTGTTGTTTGCCATGGAGATCTGACCTGGGGCGACAGTGCACATGCCAGCAGAGAGGGTTGTGTGTGCCACCTGTGGCACGCGTGCCATAGATTTGCCATCGTGGGTATATACTAAGGGTTGAAGTTAAAACAAAACATATGCTCCTCTTAACCATTGATATTGCTATCTTACTGAAGGCTTTTTCAAAAGCTGTCCAATATCATTTCAATTTCTCAAGGTTTTGTGCCCCTTTGAAACACTTTTCACTTGCCTTCGGTTGAGCAATCCCCAAGGCTTCAAAAAGCTCTGGATGTTTAACTGGAAGCTCAATCACTTCCTTAATCTCTTTGATTTGCTTGTCAAGACCACCAATCATCTCATAGGTAGAATCTGGAACTTTCTCCACCATCATCAATGAAACTAGAGGATCCACTTTGTTTGGTAGTATCTTATGCAGTGTGTAGCTATCATTCCTCAGAGCAACACGACAGTTTGGTGTCACCTGGACAGTAAAGAGGAAAATAAGTTGTAAGTAATTGTGAACCACTGGGGGGGGGGGGGAATCACAAATCCGGATCTAGGGAAGACTTTATGGCCTTCCTTATCCCCAGAAAGCCAGAAACTGCTTACTCACATCATTGATGTCTATGTTTTTATCTACATCAACCACAAACTTGCCTTCTGGATGAACCTGAAATACAAAATGGCTAATTAACTCTATGGAGTTAATGGAAAAAAATATTTCTTGTATTGAAATAGCCTACAAGCTAAGGTCAATAAGTAATGCTGTTATTGTACAGCTGTATCACAGCTAGCTCATAGCTTCTGTTGTAAAAGCAAATGAAACAGAAAACCCTCAATTATTTTAGGATAGTTTATTTTGCAAGGCATCTCAAAACTGGACTCATTCAACATTCACTATTAAATCATTTTATCCGCTGATTTGAGTTACTTATGAAATAAGGGCAGGATCTAATACATAAAAGAATAATATATTTGCTGCTCTTGTCCTGAAATACTGTGGCAAACTACATTAAGAGGCTTAATTTTTAACTAGGTAACCTTTGATTTAAACATCACAGTTGCTATGATAAATCTAAATTTAGATTAGTCACTGTCAATTTTATTCCAATATCGCAAATACAACATTGCTATCAAAGTTCCTACCAATTTGTCTGAAAGATCTGAGAATTATAAACATGCATACAGTATTTATTACATTAATGCTCTATGTACATGCAATCCTAAACTAGGGCCACAAATGGGACCAAAATTTCTCTTGCTAAGCAAGGTAGTTAAGTGAGTTACACCCAATTTTACGACTTTTTTTGCCATATTATTAAGCAAATCTGGCTTCTCCCATTGACTTTGCTTGTTGAAAGCTGCTGAGAAGATTGCAAATGGGGGATAACATGAGCCTGGGATGTTGCAAAATCATAAATACATATCAGCTGCCAAATACCTAGTTTGATTACATGACCATGGATATATTGTGACAGTCATAAGTGCAAGGACCAGTCATAAGTAATTTTTTCAGTGCTGTTGTAACTTCAAATGGTTGCTAAATGATACATTACAAGTCAAGGATTACCTGTGGTATACATGAAACTCTTCTTTTCCCCTCCCCACACAGCAATTTTATCTTAGCAATCTTGACTGAGTGAATATTTGAGCAGAAGTGTTTTAATCATATCCATTTGCTGTAAATATTAACAAATGCTAAACACTATTATTCTCAACTAATATTTCAGTCTATTTCCAACTGAGGGAGCAAATATCTGAAATAGTGATAGATTTGTGCAAGGAAGACCATACCTTGACTAGCACCTTTTTTTTGTCCATAGCCCTCACCACTTCACCCACATAGGAACCCTGTTCCTGCAGAAGCTGCAATTCCTCACGAAGCAGGCGTACTAGAATATATAAAGTATTTAAACAATAAATAATGCATCAGCATAGGGTGATTGGATGGATGGCAGAAGAGTAAAACTTAGTCAACACAATGTAAAGACAGCTGGCTTGGTATACAAACTGGCATTCAGATTCTTGAACACCCGTAGTAAATAATTTCCTACTCATCAACTAAGATATTCTCTTCATCTCTGTTTGCCTACAAAATCACATTTCTATAAGCTTATAAAATACGTAAGTTAACATATAAGCTTCATATGTATAAACATTTGAGGACTGCAAATATATCTTTAATTAAAACTTATTTAGTAAGAAAACCATGTGCTTCATAAAGCTGTGTATGAATCTATATGCAGACCAATTCCACTGTGCTCTGCAATATAAATTTGGTTTTAGCTATTTAGGAGATATAATATAAAAATTATTTATCATTTATCTAGATAATTATAATTATCTAGATTGTCTTGCTATTACTCATTTAAAATACCATATTCAACTCCTAAAATATTTACAATTTTGGTTATTCTGCTCTTCATTTTTTGATCATAAAAGCAATCCAACAAAGCACTATTTCTAACTTACCCTTGGCATTAAGTTCATTCCTCTGAGCCTGCAGTCGTCTGAGATTCTGACTTTTATCATTGACTATCAACTTCAAGGAAAAGGAAAAAAACAATACATCATGAAAAACTCAGGCAGAAATCAATTACCATTGCTTAGAGGTCACAATAATAAAAAAGCATATATGCCCTGCTATAAGTATTACATAATCTGGAGAAAAAAGCTTTGCAAAGCATTTGTACCACTTCAAGCTATCAATTAAGGCAATCAAAGGCAGCTGCACTATTTCTATTCAACTGGATAAAATACTAATAACCAAGTGATTTAGCTCTCATACTAGTAAGGAGAGTTCATTCCCCAGCATATTTCAAGACCATATGCACCATGCCTTGAAGATTCATATCAAACATAGTAAACATATGTCAAAACCCCATTTTTTTCTGCATACATACCTGTCTTTATTCACAATTATGAGCCCCAGAAAAGGACCTTTCGCCGTGAATTAAAAACTTATTTATTTATCCAAGCGGGACTGGCTTGATTTTTAAATTTTCAAATTTTTAATTTTTAGTAATTTTATATGGGGTATTTTAGTCTGGGTCAATTTGACGGTTTTAATTTGGCCATTATTGAATACGTATTTTAATTGATATTTTAATTTTGTATATTTAATTGTTTTAACCTTGGCTGTACACCGCCCTGAGTCCTTCGGAAGAAGGGCGGCATAAAAATTTAAATAAATAAATAAATAAATTTACATCTTACTGTTTTCTTTTTGAAGCATTAATGCAAATGCTACATTATGCTACACCAGGGGTATCAAACGCAAGGCTTGTGGACTGGATCCAGCCTGCAGTGCTTCTGGCATCCATTGGAGGGGCACAGGCGGTCCCCTTCTGTGCCCTGTTTTGGCTACTCAGGAGGCCATTCAGGCCAAAAACGGGGTGCGGGGGACTGTAGCCACTCCCCACATGCTGCATTTTGGCCAGCAAAGTGCTGCAGGAAGCCATTCAGGCCAAAAACAGGGTGTAGGGGACTGCGGGTGGTTCCCCAATGCCCCATTTTGGCCAGCAGGAGGCATCAAGAGAACTACAATGCTGATCCAGCCCTCAAAGAAATCCAGTTTGACACCCCTGTGCTACACATTATCAGCAGTAATGAATACAAAGTTGAAAGTTATCCAGAAATCACATTTCAAATCAACTACAATCCAAACGTTTCAAAGCTTAATCTACCCATCAGAAGAAAAAGTTTATTTGTAAAGAAAATAACATGACTTTTAATCTTTCAGTAAATCAATAACTCTTACCTGCAGCTCCTCAATCTTGGAGAGGTAATACTGGCGCAGACCTGTTCCACCCTTGCCCTCATCCAGGTCCATCTGTCAAAGAAAAGCAGAACAGGATAAGTCATAAGACAACCTCCCTTTGAAGCATAGCCCTTCAGTCAGAGCACAGGTAATTCCTGGCACCTTGTAACTGCCATTTCATATTTCCTTTAGTCCCTAAGCTAACCCTTTTCTTTCTTTAAAAATAATTTAAGTCTAAAACAAGACTTTACATGTGTTTCATATCTCCATTTCCACAGAAAAGTCCTCTTAAGTAATAACCTGAATTCGCAACAACTATAAGGGGCGTGCATAAGAGCACAAAAGTGCCTACCCTTCCTGTCCTATTGTTTCTTTTCATTATATCCAATTAATATAGTTATTACATACTTATGCTCATATATATGCTTATACATTATATAGCTATTTCATTTCATGTTAATGCCTATATATACTGATATGACAAAATAAAAAAAAAACATGAACATTCAAGGCACTTTCGTATTTTACCTCACAACATGCGCATTCTCCCCACTTATCATTTCACTCATCTGTCTGTCCGTCTCATTACCAGCATTTACATGGCAGGTGTTAGCACAAAAATGCATTGTGGAAGTACACCAAAAGGTAGACCAGGTGTGAAAATGCATTCTTTTTTTCTGATTCCCAATTTTTCTGATTCTGATTCCCAATTTTTCTGATTCCCAAGGGTCCCCCCCCCCAGGATTTTTCTGATTCCCAATTTTTCTGATTCCCAAGGGTCCGCCCAGGTCCCCCGGGAGGTCCCCGCAACCTCCGAGGCCAAAAATATATTTTTTACGGGGGGGGGGGAGATCTATGGCAAAAAGCAAAGTTCAAAGCTTCCCCTAAAAGTCCTAAACCCCATTTCCAGAGACTTATTCCCTCTCCCACTTCTCAGGGGCTGAGAACATCCTCAATTCCCGGTGTGGCTTTCCAGGTAGCCCAGGTGGACACACGTAAATTAATATACATATGCCCTTCCCTATGGCGGGAGGGGGAAATAGTTATTCCCCTCCTTATAACGTCACCAGCTACAAACGACCTTCTAAGACCGGAACGGGTCCCTCAGAGAAGCCGCACCTCTTCCTATTACTCTGACCGGATATACGAGAGCCTACATATTTTCCAAATCGTTTCCCTCCGATCTCTCGCTAGCAGAACACAAAATAGCCGCTGACATTCTCCCCTTTCCCTAACACTTTTCTTTTTTTGTATAAAGCGGCAGCGACTGCTGATGTGATTCAGCAATCCGCAGAAATCGCTTACCTGCTCCGGCCCTTCTACCGCCATTTTCTTACGTCTAGAGTAACAGTGGCCGGGGAAAAAAAAAAAAATCGCGCGTGCGCAGAGAGAAGACAGCACTAGCACGTGGCGCCTCCTTTTCCTGGCTCTTGCCTAAACAAACAGGGGCGTTGGTGCTTCATCCGCGGAAAAGCTGCCCCGGAAATCGAGCCTCTTGGACTTTGGAACAAATTTTTACTTCGTTGGAAGTGAGCTTGTAGGGTTGAGTTTGGCTTTTAAGTACGATTCGTGAATGTGGGAAATAAGGGTACCTCAAACACAGATACCAGTATAGAACAGTCTTTATAATATTTGGATTCAGGCGTAATTAAATTTATAAATAGACTCCTTGAAAGCATTTGACTTTCTTAATTTCAGCAAGACTTAAACCGAATTAAATGCTAGCAAATTTAGCGTTCCGAATGTGTAGCTTTTATGTGTGTGTCTTTCACTGTGAGTTGTGTTTGGGGGGGGGGAGTTGCACGAAGAGAGGCTCAGCCAATCTCATTGCACACATGTTGTACTCTGACAATAAAGGTTTGAATTTGAGTAGCTGTCACCTTCTACAGTAATTTCGGAATGCAGGTTATGCATCTATCACAGATGGTGGCTGGATAATGGTAAATGTAGTTCGAAAAATCCTCAAGGTTACATTCTATCTATTACCAGGTCTAAATTGTAAACATCCAGGCGGCCACCATGAGCAGCTATTTTTTTTTTAAGATTTCCTGTATCTCGGTGTTAATATGATTGGGAAAATATTACATATATTTCGTGTTTTCTCCCGGCTGCTTTGGAACAGGAGAGGAAAAAGGGCAACTGACACAAAATGGCTGGGGAAAAAAACTTCAGACGGATGTGTGGCACGCAACAAAAAAAGAGGAAGAGGAAGAACTAGGAGGGAGGGAGGAGAGTCACGGCAGGTTCTGCGCACGTGGGATTCCCTTGGTCAGAGTTGCTGCGGCCGCTGATTCTTAGTCGAGATGGGCAAGAAGGGGAAAATCGGAAAGAGCCGAAGAGACAAGTTTTATCATCTGGCTAAAGAGACTGGTGAGAAAATGGGCTTTTCATACATTGTCTTCTTTTTCGCAACGACTTTGGAGAGTTTGGCCGCCAGGAGGCAAAAATAGATTTCTGTCCATACTCAGCATTGATACTTAAGAGAGGGGAATAGTCGCCCTGACTGCTCTCTTGGCGTCCCAGAATTGATCTTTTTTTACATAAAAAGATCCGTGGCACTGCGTTTTGACTAAATAGCTTTGAGTAATGATTAGACAAAAGTGTTTATTAATTGTCAAAAGGCCTTACTCTCTTTCTGTCAGGTATTCATGGCTGGCAATCAGAATGCAACAATAAAAACCTTTCCTGATTCAAATCCCTTCCTAATGTGTTATGTGACAAATTCCAGCATGAGTTCTGGAAGAATGGAAGTTGTGACCAAACACAATATTAACTAATTTATTTATTTATTTATTTTTATTTATTTTATTTGCATTTATATCCCGCCCTTCTCCGAAGACTCAGGGCGGCTTACACTATGTCAAGCAATAGTCTTCATCCATTTGTATATTATATACAAAGTCAACTTATTGCCCCCAACAATCTGTGTCCTCATTTTACCTACCTTATAAAGGATGGAAGGCTGAATGAAATCTTCTTTTTTGTAAAGTTGACTAAAAAAGGTAAAAAATGATCTCAACCAAAAATCTCCTCAAAGTTGTTATATACAAGCAGTTGCCAGAGCAAAGCAGTAACTTATGGATAAGTATTCGCCACAATGAGCTGGCATTCTTTTGCTTTTAGAGCAAGGATCCCCAACATGTTCAGTATCAAGGGGTTTGTGGGACTATCAAAAGAGTCTATAAATGTTGTTAGTTGCGAAGTCGTGTCCAACCCATCGCGACCCCATGTACAACATTTCTTCAGGACTTCCTGTCCTCTACCATCCTCTGGAGTCCATTTAAACTCATGCCTACTTCTTCAGTAACTCCATCCAGCCGCCTCATTCTCTGTTGTTCCCCTTCTTCTTTTGCCCTCAATCTTTCCCAGCATTAGGCTCTTCTCCAGTGAGTCCTTCTTTGTCATTAGGTGGCCAGAGTATTTCAGTTTCATCTTCAGGATCTGGCCTTCTAAAGAGCAGCCAGGGTTGATCTCCTCTAGGACTGACTTGTTTGTTCGCCTTGCAGTCCAAGGCACTTGCAGGAGTCTTCTCCAGCACCAGAGTTCAAAGGCCTCGATTCTTTGGCGCTCAGCCTTTCTTATGGTCCAACCTTCTCAGCCATATATTGCAACTGGGAAAACCATAGCTTTGACTATACGCACTTTTGTTCGCAGGGTGATGTCTCTGCTTTTTAGTACGCTGTCTAGATTTGCCATAGCTTTCCTCTCCAGGAGCAAGCATCTTTTAATTTCTTGGCTGCAGTCCCCATCTGCGGTGATCTTGAAGCCCAGGAAAATAAAATCTGTCACTACCTCCATTTCTTCACCATCTATCTGCCAGGAATTGAGAGGGCCGGATGCCATGATTTTAGTTTTCTTAATGTTGAGTTTCAAGCCAACTTTTGCACTCTCCTCCTTCACCCGCATCAAGAGGCTCTTTAGTTCCTCTTCGCTTTCTGCCATTAGAGTGGTATCATTTGCATATCTAAGGTTGTTGATATTTCTTCCAGCAATTTTAATTCCAATTTTTGATTCATCTAGCCCCGCCTTTCTCATGATGTGTTCTGCATATAAGTTAAATAGGCAGAGTGATAATATATAGCCTTGCCGGACTCCTTTCCCAATTTTGAACCAATCAGTGGTTCCGTGTCCAGTTCTCATTGTGGCTTCTTGACCCGCATACAGGTTTCTCAAGAGACAAATAAGATGGTCTGGTACTCCCATCTCTTTAAGAACTTGCCACAATTTGTTGTGATCCACACAATCAAAGGCTTTAGCATAGTCAATGAAGCAGAAGTAGATGTTTTTCTGGAACTCCCTAGCTTTCTCCATGATCCAGCGTATGTTGGCAATTTGATCTCTAGTTCCTCTGCCTCTACGAAATCCTGCCTGTATTTCTGGTAGTTCTCGATCCACATACTGCTAGAGCCTAGCTTATAGGATTTTAAGCATAACCTTACTAGCATGTGAAATGGTGCGATAGTTTGAACATTCTTTGGCATTGCCTTTCTTTGGAATTGGAATGTAAACTGACCTTTTCCAATCCTGTGGCCATTATTGAGTTTTCCAAATTTTCTGGCAAATTGGGTGTAGCACTTTTACTGCGTCATCTTTTAAGATTTTGAATAGCTCAGCTGGAATACTGTCTCCTCCACTAGCTTTGTTGTTGCTCAGAATTCCTAAGGCCCATTTGACTTCACATTCTAGGATGTCTGGCTCAAGGTTAGTGACCACCCCATCGTGGTTATCAGGGATGTTAAGCTCATTCTTGTATAGTTCTGTGTGATTTTGCCACCTCTTCTTAATCTCTTCTGCCTCTGTTAGGTCCCTGCCATTTTGGTCCTTTATCATGCCCATCTTTGCATGAAATGTTCCCTTCATATCTCCAATTTTCTTGAATAGATCTCTGGTCCTCCCTATTCTGTTGTTTTCTTCTATTTCTTTGCACTGTTCATTTAAGAATGCATTCTTATCTCTTCTAGCTGTTCTCTGGAATTCTGCATTCAACTGGGTCTATAAATGGCTAGGGTCAAAAAGAGAGTTAAGTGGCTGTATTCCAATTAGAATCTTTTGGAGTATCTTGACCTTCATGCTAGTCCCTAGTCCTGAGGTAAGATCCTGGCAGTAAGATAGGGTTATCCAGGGTCAGCCATCAATGAAAATAGCAGTGTGTTATCTTTATTATCATTATCATTTGTAGTAAAACAGGGTTATCCAAGGTCTGCCATCAATGAAAACAGCAGTGTGTTATCTTTACTATTCTTATCATTTGTAGTATTTATTAAAGTAGAGTTTATTAAATTATTTTAATATAATGTTTGAGGGGTAGTGAACAATCTGAAACTTCATGAAGGAATTGATGAGCTCTAGAGTTTGGAGACCCTTGCTTTAAAGATATCCCATTTAACATTACTGCCTAATAGTGATACTGCCTCCCAAATAATTCATGTAAGCACTTTGCCTGGTCAACTTTAAGTGCTTTTTTGGATCACTGGGATGGTGACCTGAATCATGGCATCTATGATTCATTCTTCTTAGGGTTGTTGTTGTTGTTGTTGTTGTTGTTGTTTTGGGGGGGGAGGGGTTCTGCCTATGCTTATTTACATACTTGTTTGATTTTTATTCCACCTTGAATTTAAGACCTCAAGCCATAGATAGCGCTCTTTTCCCATTCCTTCCCAAGCAACAACTTTGTGAGATAGATTGGTTGAGAAAAAGAATGAGAATGAACATATGTGACTGAGTTAGACTAGAATCTGAGTTTTTCTGCTCATAGTTTGAGCTTAACCCTATATCACTTATCGTTATTGTGGGGCTGGTGCTAGGTATGTTTTTTTGGTTTGTGTTTTTAACCTGGTGAATTAATTCTGAAATTATAATTGGACTTCTTAAAGCTCACTGTTCATGTTGCTGAGGTAGAGTTTGAGCCTCATAGCTATAGCTGGAACTGTGCCTGATGTTGACCTTTGTTTTCCAGGATTTCGCTCACGTTCTTCTTTTAAGTTGATCCAGTTGAATCGGAAATTCCAATTCCTCCCAAAGTCAAGGGCCTTGCTGGATCTATGTGCTGCTCCTGGAGGATGGTTAGTATTCAGTTCAAGTATTTGAACTGTGTTTGCGGATCGTCTCTATGACTATACTCCTGCTGTTGATGCACATAGTCTAGATACACTTAGACAAGTAGACTTGCCACTACTTTAAACTGTCCTCTTATTCATACATTCTCCTTATCCAGTGAAGAATTAAGCACATTAGGAACATTTGGCCATCTGCAGAAACAGATTTTGCATAGAGCAAGGCAATATTATTGCAGATTTTCTTAAGTGTTCCAAATGCTTTAGAAGTGGGTCCACAAGATTAGGGCAAGTTAATAGGTAAGTCAAATGTATGTTCCCAGTCCATCCGTATGGCAAAATGGCTAAATCATACTCAAATGCATGATCATGATACCCAGGAATAGGAATTATCTGTATTTCTCTACTGTTTTGAATAAGAAAAGAATGTTCTTATTTCAATGAGAAATCTCTCTGCTTTTTTGGGGGGAGCAACTATTTTAGTAATTACAATTGCTAACATATTTTATATAAATATAGATTGGGACAGGTGGTTACAATTTTAGCCTTATTTATAATTCAGCTCTTGAAATCAGTGAGGCATAAATGAATCATGATGCTGATTCCATTGGAGGTACAGTGCTATAAATATAATTAAATCCAATAAATTAAAAAAGGAACCCTTCAAATATATACAATGAACACTCTGGGAAGATCTTCCCAGATTTTCAGGATTTTAGGTAATAAAATATTAGGGCTGTGGTTAATTTTTTTTACGTTTTAAGAATACAAGAAGTTTTACGCCTGATCAAGCCAAACATAAATCTAGCCTGTCTTTACAGAGTGTCCAGCAGGTGCTTTTGGGAAGCCAACATGATCCTGGTGACATTTTCTATTCATCTGGCTGCCATTGGCATTCAGGGACTTAATGCCTTTGATTTTGGAGGCAGCATATATAGCTTTTAATAGCTTTGTGCTCTACCATAGATTTTTCTGTTGCCTTTTTAAAAACTTTTTTAAATTGGTGCCCGTTATTTGTCGTTTGTGGTCATTTCACATTTAACTAAGTGCTGTAGAAAAAAAGCATTTATTTTCGTTAGTTGATCCTGGATGCTCAGTATAAGAGAAGAAGAAAAATCTTCCTTTGCATTTTATCCACATCATAATAAGTTCTAATTAAAAAAACTATTTCTTTTCTTTATACCAGAAATCTAATTTGGCATATAAGTTGCACTGTGTTCTGAATATCTTTCAGTATCAAACATTAATTTGTTTGTGGCCTTTGGTTTGCAAAGACTTTAAGATACTCTTACAACACTGTAAAATAGGCCAGAGTTCATATTTCTGTATTTCAAAAGTGGATATGGAGTAGTATAGAGTAATTTGTCTTGATAACACTTCAACTAAGATTTGAACTATGATTTTTATAGTCCACAGCTCATTCACTTCAAACAGTAGTTGCATGTTCTTCTGTTGGCATTTAAAGAATCTGTTCCAGTATGACACTAGAAGATTTTAGATTGCAGATGTTGGAAATGAATTCAGCCAACAAGCATGGATTATGAAAACAAAGAGACTTTATTAAAATCTATTTTGCAAAATAGGGTGGGTATCCCAGCAGATCTCAACAAGGAGTTTGAGGTAGGAAGCCACATCTGAAATTTCAAAAGCATCACATTTTATAGTTCCCTATCATAACACCCCTCATGCCCCTCCTACATCAGATCCAGTGACCGATCACAGCTAATCTGGGGGGCCTTCAGAAACAATGTCATCTCTTTCTCTAATCTCATGTTTTTCAATACCTCCCTTTTACTACCCATAAAATATTTTGCAAGCATGGCTCTTCCTTATCTCTATTGCCTTGGCATTAAGGAATGTCCACATAGCTGGGCCTCTTTCTAACTGACCTCAAACAAAGAAGATTTATTCTAACACAACATTGTTACATTTTCAGCATGTCTCTTCTCCATTATCTTAAAGCAGAATAATGTCTAACAAATTTAACAGAATTTAAATTTAAATCCAGCGGAGCTGGAAGGGACGTTGCAGGTCATCCAGTCCAACCCCCATACTTAGGCAAAATTGAATCTCCACTTATATCATTTCTAACCTATATACCTACATACTATTTTATTTTTGAATTTTCTCATATCCTACACAGATGATAAAAATCTGTTCTTAATTTAGAAATCAATTCTCACTTTTCCAATATCATTGATGACTGAGAGATGCTTAGAGTTATATCTGATTCTGTTCTATCTACAGGCTGCAGGTGGCCTCAAAATTTATGCCAGTGTCCAGTCTTATTATCGGTGAGTAACATGGATAGAGGAATGATCTAGGACAAAAATAATTAAATAAAAGAACCAAATGGCTTCAGGTTTTGTATTTTTTGCCATGACCCACCAGATGTCTCTACTAGAATAAAGACATGAGCCCTTTTCCAAAGCCAATGTCTATGAGCTGATCTCTATCAACATGCTATCTAGTAGAAGTGCAGCAAAAGCAGGGGGAAGTATATTGTGATTATATGAGGAAAAAAAAGTGATGTAACATTTTAGAATAATCATACATTGTAGGTGGGCAAAACAGTTGAAGGACCTATGCATAAAACAATTTGATTGCTGAAGCCATAGGGAGCCTAGTGCAATGGGGTGACATCCCCAGAGAAGTGAGACTGAAAGATTCTATCGTTTTTTATAAGAGGAATTAGGATGGGATCATGCGTGGGTTATTTAAGATCAACTTAAACTTAGTGTGCTAAGCCTAGCAGTAATTTAATGCACTTGTTTTAAGCCAATTTATATGTGGATGTAATTCCTGCAAAATTTTAGCCAAGTAGTCTTGAAGTAATCCAAAAAGTGAAGATTGCATGTTGTTTGTGGGCACAGGTTGTTTTCACTGATGTCTAGTATTACTTGTATAAATCATATAGACCAGCAATTCCCAATCTTTCTAACTTTGTAGCCCAGCAGCATTGGTGGTGTGGGAGGGAGAGGGATGGTTCTGTGTGAGGCAACAGGCACACGTGCTTGCATGTGCAGCTCCATTTGTGCAAGTGGGCACATGTGCCTACTGCTCACACAAATGGAGCTTTGTGCGCAAGCACACATGCCTGCCGCTCTCAGAAGTAGAGCTGCACACACAAGAGCGATCCCCCACCGCTTGCACAGCCCAGTTCCAAAAGGGCAGTGGCCGGGGTAGACTCTTAATATAATAATAGCCAGGAAATTTGGAGAGTATTTACTGTACTCGCTTAACTTATCTGAGTCAAAACAGGAATTAAAATTACTGACTAGCCAAAAACATAGCACCAAAAGGAGGATAGCATTTTGTGAATAATACTATACCATAAATAAAGTACAAGTCAATGCTTGCATAAAGTTTCAGAAAACAGAAGATTTTGGCATAAATTCTGAGAATCGGAAATAATAGCTGCTAGTTTTTTAGCTGGAGTTATCTTTCATATGCATTAAGTGCTTCCCAAGAATCTAGAGTGTCATAATGTATTGATGTTGTCTATGTGCAGATCTAAGCAGTATGGTCTTATTATTTATTTAGATTTATAAGATAAGAACCAATTTGATCTACTGATTAGGGCAGCGAGCTAGAAACCAGAAAACTCTTGAGTTCTAATCCTGCCTTAGCCATGAAAGCCAGCTGGGTGAGTTTGGGCCACTTATTTTCCCTCAGCCCATGACATCAGGCTTGGGCAACAAGTCAGTAGATCAATTACTTTAGCAGCAGTGGCTCAACATTTGGTTGAATAAAGCAGACTCTGTACTTGCTGGGAAGAAAACAAAAATAAATTTACAGGTAATCCTTGATTTGCTTAACTGGTAAAAGTCGTAAAATTGGGCACAATTCAGTTAACAACCCCCTTTCTTAGTATTGGAAATTCTGGTCCCGGTTGTGATTGTAAATCAGTGGTAAAATCCTTTGTGGGTTGCCACCGGTTCGCTGCGTGCGCGCTGCGTGCCAAACGTGCTGTGTGCGTGCATGTGCAGTACATGCCAAATGCATGAACTGTGCATGTGCATGCCAAATGCATGCACTGTGCATGTGCATGCCAAATGCATGCACTGTGCATGTGCATACCAAATGCACACTGCACTTACATGTGCGGTGCGTGCCAAATGTGTGCATGCACAGTGCACCAAATGCACACTTCATGCAGAAAAAGCCGTTTGAAGGTAAGTAGAACAGCGTGGTGGGAGGAAACAGCTGTGCCATACGATTTAGATTGGCTAGAAAGCAGGATATAAATGTGCAGCACAACTGATCGTCATAAATATCGGTTCGGACGAACCGGTAGCTTTTTTTTTACTACTGGTTCGCTGGAACCAGTAGCTTTTATTACTACCGGTTCTCTTGAACTGGTGCAAACTGATAACATTTCACCCCTGTTGTAAGTTGATATCTAGCTGGTGTATAGGGACCTCCGATTAAAACAAGAAAACAAAACTCAAGGTGCCTTATAACATTTAAAACATCACAGGAACATGTGATAATTTTTTTTAAAAAATAGAGTGGATTTGAGAAAACAGGAAAAAATGCCTGGAATTACATCTTTGGTAGCTTTCTTTTGTCTTGTTTGCTTCTTTATTTTCCCTTCTTTTCATCTTCAGGGGTTGATCTGGTCCCCATCAAGCCCATCCCTAATGTGGTAACACTGCAGGAAGACATCACTACTGAGAAGTGTCGCCAGGTAATTATTTTGTATGATTCCCATATGCTGTTGCCTTGACAGCTGCTAGTTTTGGCTTCTGCTTCCCCTGCACTTGGCACCTTCATTCACAGGTTTTCATCATACAAGCATTGCAATAGAAAAATTGCCATCTTGAGTAGTCGCTAGGAGTCAAAAAGAACTCGATGGCATGTAATCCATCAAACAAAAACAAATCCTAATAGACTTTATGTTGTTAAAATATCAGTACTGTAAAAATTGCATAATTAGTCTAAGACCTCGGGGAAAAAATAATATTAATTTTAAAAACAGGATAAAAGATTGCCTTGTTTCTCCATCGTCATTTGCCACAAGATGGCAGTGGGTTACTATTGATAGAATCAGAAGTATCTTAGCAGGCAGCTGCAGCATTTATTCACTGTCATGAGGATATTTAAGCTGTCTTTCTCCTCAGGCCTTGCGCAAGGAGCTGAAGACGTGGAAAGTGGATGTTGTGTTGAATGATGGGGCTCCCAACGTAGGTGCCAGTTGGGTACATGATGCCTTTACTCAAGGTAGGGGGGCCTCTTCTAGAAAAAGAAGAGAAGAAAACAGCCTTTGGGACTTTGAAGTGCAAAATAGACAGTAATCAATATGACGTAAACTAATTTGGATTTTACAACAAACTATCTTGTACATCTAATTGGATGCAAGAACAATGCTAAGTAATATGTAGACACAATACGCCTAGTATCCCAGTGCTTATGTTGGTATAATGCTACCCAGCCTATGTTTAGTTCCTCTTTGGTCAAAGATCACACAGTTGAAACTTGGCATTGTGGTTTAAGATATTTGCCTGTTTGCTTAGGCCAGGGGTCTGTAATCTGTGGCTCTGGAGCCATATGCAGCTCTTTGGGCTCTGCTGCAACTCTCTTTTACCCTGTCGCAGAAGTGGCATGGTCAGACCCTTAGTGCAGGAGCAAAGTGCCCCTGCACTTGCCTTTACGTGGCACAGCATTCCGCCTGGTACATTTGCCACCAGCAAAGACGCCTGGGAGAGAATGGCGGGGGCAGATCTTGTGGGATGGGGGACATCCCCCAAACCTGGCCTTCCTCCTCCCTTGTCGGCAGGGCCAAGAGAAAGAAGGGGGCAGCATGGGGAAGTGCTCCTCTGCCCTGCCGAACACAATAGCCGGGGGGGGGGGGAAATGGCCCGGCAGAACTGCCTCCATTGGCAAATTGGATGGCGGAGAGGCGTGGTCTGGCTCTCGCAGTGGAATGCACCACTTTCTGTTTCTTGTGCCATCCCTGATCTCAGTTCTTTCAGTAAGAGCTATATTTCTGTTTGCTTTCGTTTCCCTGGGTAGCAATGGCTGGGGCCATGGTGGCGGGGAGCAGAGGCATCAGAGCTGCTACCCCCTCAGCAAGACAGGCCTGGAGGAGTGCGGAGAGTTATGGGCAATCACTGGAGGTCAAGACATGTTCTGATGTCACCCTAACACGCATTTCCAGCGCACGCTCCTCTGTCCCAAAGTAGCACTGAGCAGGAGGAGGGAAGGAGAAGCCCGGCTGGCTCTTCTTTGGCGTGGGGCATGTGGGGGGGAAAGACCAATACCCTCTCCTTGGCCTGCAGCAAAAGCTGGGCTGGCGGAGCAATGAGCGCAACATGCGGCGGAGGCTTCCTTCCTCCTCCCCCTCCTCCTCCTCTCATGTGCACCCTCCCCCCCCCCACAGCCCCAAAGAGAGTTTGCAGGCCTTTCCTAGAGTGAGAAGAGACAAAGGCAGGGAGCGAGAGAGAGCAACACAGAGAGAGAGAGAGAGAGAGAGAGAGAGAGAGAGACCTGCGGGGGTGGGGGAGAAAAAAAGAGACAAACAGAGAGAGAAATGAGAAAGGGATGAGAGGGGGATAGGGGGATAGAGAGAAAAAGAAAGACAGATGAGAGAAAGATAAGAGGGAGGGAGGGAGAGGGAGATAAAAGAAAGATGAGAGAGAGAAAGATACAGAGAGAGAGGAGATAGATGTTACCTATTTCCCATAGAAAACAGAGCCACAAAACCTGGGTAGGTGTGGCTGGGGGGTCATATGATTGGGTGGGAGTGAGAGACATCGAGTTGGCCATGCCCACTCAAGTTTTGTGGCTCCCAGTGTTTTGTTTTCTTTTGAAAATGGGCCCAAGTGGCTCTTTGAGTGTTTAAGGTTGCCTACCCCTGGCTTAGGCGATAGTGAACTTATGTGCCAGATGTAGCACGCAGAGTCCTCTAGAATAGAATAGAATAGAATTTTATTGGCCAAGTGTGATTGGACACACAAGGAATTTGTCTTGGTGCATATGCTCTCAGTGTACATAAAAGAAAAGATACGTTCATCAAGGTACAACATTTACAACACAATTGATGATCAATATATCAATATAAATCATAAGGATTGCCAGCAACAAGTTATAGTCATACAGTCATAAGTGGAAAGAGATTGGTGATGGGAACTATGAAACGATTAATAGTAGTGCAGATTCAGTAAATAGTCTGACAGTGTTGAGGGAATTATTTGTTTAGCAGAGTGATGGCCTTCGGGAAAAAACTGTTCTTGTGTCTAGTTGTTCTGGTGTGCAGTGCTCTATAGCGTCGTTTTGAGGGTAGGAGTTGAAACAGTTTATGTCCAGGATGCGAGGGATCTGCAAATATTTTCACGGCCCTCTTCTTGATTCCTGCAGTATACAGGTCCTCAATGGAAGGCAGGTTGGTAGCAATTATTTTTTCTGCAGTTCTAATTATCCTCTGAAGTCTGTGTTTTTCTTGTTGGGTTGCAGAACCGAACCAGACAGTTATAGAGGTGCAAATGACAGACTCAATAATTCCTCTGTAGAATTGGATCAGCAGCTCCTTGGGCAGTTTGAGCTTACTGAGTTGGCGCAGAAAGAACATTCTTTGTTGTCCTTTTTTAATGATGTTTTTGATGTTAGCTGTCCATTTGAGATCTTGCGATATGATAGAACCCAGAAATTTGAAGGTTTCTACTGTTGATACTGTGTTGTCAAGTATTGTGAGAGGTGGAAGTATGGAAGGGTTTTTCCTAAAGTCTACCACCATTTCTACGGTTTTGAGTGTGTTCAGTTCCAGATTGTTTTGGTTGCACCACAAGGCTAGTCGTTCGACCTCTCGTCTATATGCGGATTCGTCATTGTCTCGAATGAGACCAATCACTGTTGTGTCATCTGCGAACTTCAGTAGCTTAACAAATGGATCATTGGAGATGCAGTCATTGGTATACAGAGAGAAGAGAAGTGGGGAGAGCACACAGCCTTGGGGGCCCCTGTGCTAATTGTACAGGTATTTGATGTGATCTTGCTTAGCTTCACCTGCTGCTTCCTGTTTGTTAGGAAGCTTGTGATCCACTTACAAGTCTGTTCCGGTACCTGTAGCTGGTTTAGCTTAGTTAGAAGAATGTCTGGAATGATGGTATTGAATGCTGAACTAAAGTCTACAAAAGGACCCTTGCATAGGTCTTTGGAGACTCAAGATGTTGTAGGATGTAGTGCAGAGCCATATTAACAGCATCATCTGTTGATCTATTTGCTCGGTATGCAAATTGCAAGGGGTCTAAGAGCGGATTCGTGATGGTTTTCAGGTAGGAAAGCACTAGCCTTTCAAAGGTTTTCATGACTACAGATGTTAGAGCAACTGGTCTGTAGTCATTCAGTTCCTTGATGGTGGGCTTCTTGGCACTGGGATGATGGTAGAGCGTTTGAAGCAAGAAGGAACATAGCACATCTCTAGTGATTTATTGAAAATATGGGTGAAGATGGGGGCCAATTGGTCAGCACAGACTTTTAAGCAAGAAGGAGTTATCTTGTCTGGGCCTGGAGCTTTTCCTGGCTTTTGTCTGTGAAATAGGTCCTGCACTTCCTTTTCTGTGATCACTAGGGGTTGTGAACCCAATGAAATGGGGTCAGTTGTAGGAGGCTTGGCTGTTGTTGGTGTGTCTGAGATGGGGGTTGTGGAGATAGGTGGCTGTAGTTTCCTTTCAAACCTGCAGTAAAACTCATTCAGGTCATCTGCCAGTTGTTGATTACCTTCAGCCTGGGAAGGAGGTTTGCCATAGCCGGTGATATTTTTAAGAGTTTTCCACATGTTTGCTGTATGTATGTGGGCATGCTCGCAGTCGCCCCAGCCCAGCTCCAATTACTTTTCTCCATCACATTTCACTCAATCCATTCCAACTTCTCGTGAAAGAAAAGGATCTCACAAAGTTGGAATTGAACTTCTTCACTCGCACACTTCACAATGGGGAAGATGGGGTTCCGTCCTCCTCCTGAAACCCATTATGACGCAGAGCCCCAATGCGTCCCTGTGTCAGCTCAGCTCAGCAAAAAAAGTAGTTTCTTTTCCTGCAGAGCTGCCTGTGTTGGAATGCCCTGCCTCCCCACCAGCCAACTGGGTGTGGGTGCTCTGCTCCTGGACTCATCAGCCTTTAGACATCATTCTCCTCACCCAACACCAGTTCAGGGGTTTCTCCCCCTGCGGTGGTGGGGAGAGGGAGAAATATAGGGAGGCAGGAGCGGCGAGGGAAAGAGCAAGAAACTGAAGGGGGGAAAGAAAGAGAGGGGGGGGAAGAGAAATTATTTTACAAAAGTTTTTCTTTTTTACAGTTGCTAAACATAATGTTTCAAAAGCAAAAAAGGTCACCCCAAAGGAGTCTTTGAGGGTTGAACGGGCACAGATTCCCTCTGCCTTCTGTGTTCCCACTCCGTGCTGAAGCGAACCAAATGGGCTGAGATCTCCCCACTAAGTGGCCCCGCTGAGCCCGTTTGCAAACTGCCGAATGCAGGTTCAAACATTTGGTTCACACATCCCTCCTGATCAGTGCCACAGCGGTCGCGCTCTCACTGGCCAGAGGTGGCACTCCGTCTCCCAGCCAGAGTGCTACATTTGTTTGCTTGCTGGTCGCCTCCAAGAAGGGAGCTGCTCTGAGGCTGCCCTGGCCTCTGCCACAGAATACAATACAATACAATACAATAGAATTTTTTATTGGCCAAGTGTGATTGGACACACAAGGAATTTGTCTTGGTGCATATGCTCTCAGTAGTACATAAAAGAAAAGATACCTTCATCAGGGTACAACATTTACAACACAAATGATGGATATAAATCATAAGGATTACCAGCAACAAAGTTACAGTCATACAGTCATAAATGGAAGGAGATGAGTGATGGGATTTATTAAATAGTTTGACAGTGTTGAGGGAATTATTTGTTTAGCAGAGTGATGGCTTTCGGGAAGAAACTGTTCTTGTGTCTAGTTGTTCCGGTGTGCAATGCTCTATAGCGTTGTTTTGAGAGTAGGAGTTGAAACATTTTATGTCCAGGATGTGAGGGATCTGTAAATATTTTCACAGCCCTCTTCTTGATTTGTGCAGTATACAGGTCCTCAATGGAAAGCCGATTGGTAGCAATTATTTTTTCTGCAGTTCTAATTATCCTCTGAAGTCTGTGTCTTTCTTGTGGGATTGCAGAACTGAACCAGACAGTTATAGAGGTGCAAATGACAGATTCAATAATTCCTCTGTAGAACTGAATCAGCAGCTCCTTGGCCAGTTTGAGCTTACTGAGTTGGCGCAAAAAGAACATTCTTTGTTGTCCTTTTTTGATGATGTTTTTGATGTTAGCTGTCCATTTTAGATCTTTCGATATGATAGAACCTAGAAATTTGAAGGTCTCTACTGTTGATACTGTGTTGTCTAGTATTGTGAGAGGTGGAAGTGTGGAAGGGTTTACTACCATTTCTATGGTTTTGAGTGTGTTCAGTTCCAGTTCCAGATTGTTTCGATCACACCACAAGGCTAGTCGTTCGACCTCTTGTCTATATGCAGATTCGTCATTGTCTTGAATGAGACCAATCACTGTGAACTTCAGTAGCTTGACAGGTATACAGAGAGAAGAGAAGTGGGGAGAGCACACAGCCCTGCGGGGGCCCTGTGCTAATTGCACAGGTATTTGATGTGATCTTGCTTAGCTTCACCTGCTGCTTCCTGTTTGTTAGGAAGCTTGTGATCCACTTACAAGTCTGTTCCGGTACCTGTAGCTGGTTTAGCTTAGTTAGAAGAGTGTCTGGAATGATGGTATTGAATGCTGAACTAAAGTCTACAAAGAGGACCCTTGCATAGGTCTTTGGAGACTCAAGATGTTGTAGACTTTAGTTTAGCAGAGCCATATTAACAGCATCATCTGTTGATCTATTTGCTCGGTATGCAAATTGCAAGGGGTCTAACAGCGGATCCGTGATGGTTTTCAAGTGGGAAAGCACTAGCCTTTCAAAGGTTTTCATGACTACAGATGTTAAAGCAACTGGTCTGTAGTCATTCAGTTCCTTGATGGAGGGCTTCTTCGGCACTGGGATGATGGTAGAGCGTTTGAAGCAAGAAGGAACATAGCACATCTCTAGTGATTTATTGAAAATATGGGTGAAGAGGGGATGCAATTGGTCAGCACAGACTTTTAAGCAAGAAGGCGTTATCTTGTCTGGGTCTGGAGCTTTTCCTGGCTTTTGTCTGTGAAATAGGTCCTGCACTTCCTTTTCTGTGATCACTAAGGGTTGTGAACCCAATGGGATGGGGTCAGTTGTAGGAGGCTTGACTGTTGTTGGTGTGTCTGAGATGAGGGTTGTGGAGATAGGTGGCTGTAGTTTCCTTTCAAACCTGCAGTAAAACTCATTCAGGTCATCTGCCAGTTGTTGATTACCTTCAGCCTGGGAAGTAGATTTGCCATAGCTGGTGGAGAGGGAAGAGGGGGGGGTCTCCCTGACAGGATCCAGGTTGGAGTTGTCTTATTTTGTGTGGATCTCTAACGCTTGGCTTTGCCTGCCCGCTTCTACTTCCTCTCCACAGCCCAAGTAAGTTGGATTCCCACAACAAGTAAAGCTGGGTAGGAGAGCATGGATAGATAGATAGAGGGAGGAAGGGAGGAATAGGTAGGTAGATAGAACGAACAGAAGGAGAGAGATGGAGGGAGGGGTAGAGAGAGAAGCAGGCAGAGAGAGAGAGGGAGGAAAAGAGACGGGGGAAGAGGGGGAGGGAAAGAAATATTACAAAAGTTTTTCTTTGTTATTATTGCTAAACGTAATATTTCAAAAACAGGAATAAAATTAAGGAGCATAAAAGTGCATTTATCACATTTGTTTAGAACAATTAGCTGAACTCTGTGTTGTTTATCATTATTTTAGGTAGTAAAACCTCATTATTCACATTAAATTGCCATGTTGGCACTTCGCTATTAATAAGTGGGTTTTGTGCTGCAGTTTGTGCACTCGATCCCTAAAAGGTTCACCATCACTGTTGTAGTCCAATGAAACAGAAGACACTATACCAGCGATGGGGAACTGTTTTGGCACTGAGTGCCGAAATCGGAACGCACATGCATGCACGCCAACCAGCTGGTCTTTGCGCGTGCCAGAGCACCGGAAATCCGAAGACCAGCTGGCTGGCACATGCATGCCTGTTTTTGGCCATTTTCCGATGCTCCAGCACCCATGAAGACCAGCTGGCCGGTGCCGGTAACCAGAAGAGCAACTGGCAACAGCATGTGTGCCCACAGAGAGGGCTCTGCGTGCCATTTCTGGCATGCGTGCCATAGGTTCGCCATCGCGGGACTAAAAGACCTCCAAGGTCCCTTCCAACTCTGTTCAACTGCTACTGTCACAATTTTTCCAAAAAATCTGATTTTTAATTCAAAGCTTGAATTTTATTATTGGCAACACAGGCTGTCAGATATTTTCCTTGAAGTGGTGGGTCTGCTTGGTTCATTTTTTAAAAAAAAACACTGGCTCTCCTTGTCTGAATAGCCATTGTACTTAAGAAATACTTTAGAAATACTTTCTGCATACTTTTTATTTCATCACACAGAACATTAAAAAGATATACTCAAAATTTAATAAAACTTTTTACTGCTTCATTAAGGGTATTCTTGTGAAGTTACCATTTTTTTAACGGTAAGTGCCTGGTGGTGAAAAATATAGTGACTGCTAGGACTGTTGGCGCCATTGCCTTGATTTGTGCGAAGGCCCCAGCAGTTTTACCCATTGAACGTTCAAGAGAAATGAGACTTAAAAAAGTAAATACATTTTAGTATTACAATGAAAATTGTTTTGATTTCATGGACCTCCTTATGTTTCCATAAAACTCCTGTTACATAAAGAAAGCTAATGAGGGTGTAATGGCTCAGAGGTTTAAAATGCTGAGATGGTCAGTTGAAAAATTAATAGCCCAGGTTTGAGACCTGAATAGTGTGCAGTGTTGTGAGCTCCCATTACTTCCCCCAACTCCTGCCAACCTAGCAGTTTGAGAGCATGCAAATTCAAGTAGATAAATAGCTACCACTTTGGTGGGAAGGTAACAGTTCTCAGGGTATAGTTATACTGACCATATGACTGTAGAAATGACTTTGGACAAAGCTGGTATCCTTGGCTAAGAAACAGAGATGAGCGCTGCTCCCTAGAGTTGGACATTACCAGACAGGAGAAATCATTACCTTTACCTAAACAAAGCTAATATGCATGTGAAATTACATGAGCAAGTATGCTAATAAAGCCAAGCAATTTGAGCTAAGCAACATATAGGCAGGCCAGTGATGGTTAATCTTTTTGGTGCTGAGTGCCCAAAGCACACACACATGGAAATGCACACATTTGCCCCAATCCCCAAAATGCAATGCGAGCGCCCCTGTACATACGCCCTGTCCCTGAGGATGTGCCCCATGTTTCCTGTGCATCCACTACCACCTTGCGCACATATGTTCTGCCCCTCTTCTGCTGAAGAGGCTGTAAAAAATGCTTTTAAAAAGTTCTGGCGATCCCAGCTGAATTGCTTTTAAAAGTAAAAAAAAAAAGTTGGCCATGCCCACCTAGTCACATTATCTCCCCCCCCCTGCCACCAAGCCACGCCCACAGAACTGGTAGTAACAAATTTTACATTTCACCCTTGGCCAAGATTGAATTTTTCAAAGTAATGATGAATTTTGGCTAAAAGGTTCTGGGTTCTTCTTTAAATGGAAATTTTTAGTTGAGGAACATCATTTAACAACCTTCATTTAATGGAATTTGCCTGAACATATAGGGATATTCCTGCACCAGAAGTGCCAGGCAGTAGCCCTGTGAGAAGTTCTCTCCCTCCCTACTGGGGTCAGATGCTAATCAACAATGTGGTCTGCATCCTTAAAAATTCTAGCAGTGGTTGCTAGTCAACTTTCTCCCTCTGTTGCCCTTCTTGATTGCCCCAGTAACTGCAAATAACATAAAGCCTGGCTGCTTAGAGGCTTGAAATAACTCCTTGCCATTTAACTGAATTTTGCTTTAATATGCAAATAATGCATTAAATTAATTTTGCTTCCCATTTCTAGTACAATAATTGAACCCTAAAATTTTAGCTATCTCCCTGGTTCTAATTCTGAAGAACAGAGATTGTTCTTCAGGGCTACTCTCTGAGGTAAAATCATCTTCCTTCCCTTGCCCCTAATCATGTAGAATGGGTTTGTGTCTTCTGTTATAAATGTCACTAAATAAGCATCTTGCCATTCTTATATCCTTTCCTGTATAATCCTGTATAATGGTAGATGAGTTGTACAGGTAGTCCTTGACTTACAACAGTTCATTTAGTGACCCTTTAAAGTTACAACAGCACTGAAAAAAGTGACTGATGACCATTTTTCACAGGACCGTTGCAGGATCCCCATGGCCACATTTGAATGCTTGATAAATGACACATTTATGATGGTTGCAGTGTCCCAGAGTCATGTGACCGATCCCCTTTTGCAACTTTCTGACAAGCAAAGTCAATGGAGAAAACAAGATTCACTTAACAACTGTGGTACTAATTTAAGAACTGCAGTGATTCACTTAACACATGTGGCAAGAAAAGTTGTAAAATGGGGCAAAACTCACTATAAATTTTTCACTTAGCAACATAAATTTTGGGCTCAATTGTGGTCATAAGTTGAGGACCACCTGTATTATCTTCATCTCAAGATTATGCAATTGGAATGAGTGTACAATGGATGGCAGTTTAAATTGCAAATTCAGAGGCTAGTCTTAACTTTTCCTTAGCTTTGTGCCTTTTCTCTCCTCTCTGTTCCATCTCTCCTGACAGCAAACCTTACACTGTCAGCCCTGAAACTGGCCTGTGATTTCTTGTCTAAGGGAGGCTGGTTCATCACCAAGGTCTTCCGTTCCCGGGATTACCAGCCTCTTCTATGGATCTTTCAGCAGCTCTTCCATAAAGTGCAAGCCACCAAGCCACAAGCCTCCCGTAATGAGTCAGCTGAGATCTTTGTGATCTGCCAGGGTGAGTGCTAGAATGGGGGGGAAAGGGAATGAATTGTCAACTGGGTGTGTGTGTAAATGAAATATGGTTGATTTGGGAAACCCAGCATAATACAGCATTGGAGTTTGCTTTGTTATCTGCATGTAGTGCTGCAGGATATATTTCCGTTGGTTTATTAAATGTATATGCCACCTAGCTTGCTATGCAAAGCAACTCTGGGCTGGATATACAAAAAGTTGTTGATGGACATAGGATCTTGTGCCATTGTTTGGCCAAAATATCTGCATCCTGAAGAAGGATGTGGCAAATTCATCATTTCTGATTATTCCTGTATGATAGAACTGTCCTATAAATCTGCTAATTTGTTCTCCAAATTCTCCAAAGCTTGGTTTGGAAGCACTTGATGTTACCTCTCTAAAACAAAGTAGATTTTGGCCAGGTCAGTACCTTATTGGGAAGCTGCCAAATGCATATTATTATCTTGAGCTTCAGGATGAAAAAAAAGAAGATCATTTTAATTAGTGACTTGCTTAGTTATAAATGTCTTTTTATTTACTCTCATCTCTTTGTAGGTTACTTGGCTCCAGATAAAATTGACAATAAATTCTTTGACCCCAAGTTTGCTTTCAAAGAAGTGGAGGTGCAGGCCAAGTCTGTGACTGAATTGGTGACCAAAAGGAAGCCAAAGGTCAGTATGGGAGACATTGCTGTTTCTCCAACAATAGCTATGAGCTGTAAATAGCTTCAGAAGAG
Organism: Ahaetulla prasina; assembly: GCF_028640845.1. NCBI lineage: Eukaryota > Metazoa > Chordata > Lepidosauria > Squamata > Colubridae > Ahaetulla > Ahaetulla prasina. The sequence continues at coordinate 41,545,728 of NC_080542.1, read as the reverse complement.
TATTCATTTATTGGGCAGAAATAATGATTGAAAGGTGGGAAGGTTTGGTGTTTAGACTGTAGAGGATTAGGTGGAAGGAGATGGTTCTTACTTGAGACACATTTTACACACCCATGTTACTGTGTTTTACTTGTAATTTTTTTCAAATAGGCTGAAGGATATGAAGATGGAGCCACAGTTCTTTATAACCGCTGCAGCCTGACAGATTTTCTAAAAGCTTCCAACCCAGTGGACTTCTTAGCCAAGGCCAGTGAGGTAAGGATTGTGCATCAGAAGTGGAAACTTTTAGAGTGTGGGATAGGAGGGCTAGATTATCAGGATGTCATGGTGCTAGAAATCAGAGAATTCTGGTTAGGACAAAGCACCAGTGAGAGAGACCTTTCCATTATTTTTGTCCTCTCTGCCTTATCTCCTAGATTGTCTTTGACAATGAAGAGTTGGAACATCACAGTGCAACCAGTGAGGAAATGCGTCATTGTTGTCAAGACATCCGTGTTCTTGGACGTAAGGAACTCCGGTATGGGAATTGACTTATATTATAAGAAGGGGTTGTAAGACGCTAAGGAGAAATAAGGTCCATCCTAGTCTCCTAACTATAATCACCTGAATATCCCAGTAACTTCATGTCAGTCATCCCCAATCCATTAGCAACCAATTAAGTTTCCTGCTTCTGAGGTTTCTCACAGGAATGGTATGTGTAGACCAGGGGTCTGCAACCTTAAACACTCAAATAGCCATTTAGACCTGTTTCCAATGGAAAACAAAACACCAGGAGCCACAAAACCTGGGTGGGCGTGGCCACCTCAATGTCACTCACTCCCACCCAGTCATATGTCATTCTCCCCAGGCATGCCTTTCTTTTCTATGGAAACAGGTATCTCTCTGTCTGTCTCTCTCTTTCCCACTCTGTCCCTCTCTCTTTCTCCCTCTCTCTCTCTCATCTCTCCCTCCCTCTCCTCTCTCGCCTTCTCATTTCTCTTTCCCTCTCTATTTCCCTCTCATATCTCTTTCTCTAGCTCTCTAGCTATCTCTTTCTCCCTCCCTCTCATCTTTCTCTATCTCCCACCTCTCTCTTTCTCTGTCTCTTTCTATCTTTCTGTCTTTTTCTTTCTCTCTATCCCCCTCCCTCCCTCTCCCCCACACACCAGGGAATTTCCTGTAAGGAAATTCACCCATGTTCTTTCTCTGGAAAGATACAAAAATAAACCTTGCATTGCAAATGGAGTGACTGTCAGGCTGTTATATCCCAGCATCACAAGGTTGCTGCCTTACATTGTTGCAAGCACTTCGGAGAAACATCATCCCAAGCAGCAGCGCACACATACAGGCAGCACACATGCACATCCTGCAACTCAGTCCAAAGTGACTGGAAAATATAGTCCCTGGGCTTGGTAGTCAAAATACGGGACAACCCCTCCCCCAAAGTTGCCAAGAAGAAAGAACAGAAGCTTCTCTCTCTCTGGGAAAGGCCAGCATGCGCTTTGGAGCTCTTTGCTACCCCTTTTCTTTCTTCCTTTTGGAAATCTGGGCTGGCTGAAGAACAAGCACAAGGCTTCCCTCCTCCCCCTCCTTCTCCTTGTGCATATCCTCCCGGTCCCGCCACAGCCGGCCATAGGGTTGCAGGAGTGGGAGGAGGGAAGCATTGCACTCGTTCCTCAGCCAGCCTGGATTTTCAAAAGGAAGAAAGAAAAAGGGGTAGCAAAGAGGAGAGCATGTGGGCTTTCCCAGAGAGTGAGAAGAGACACAGAGAGAGACAGGAAGTGAGAGAGATATACATGCACACATACACACACACAGACATAGAGAGAGAGACACACACACACAAAGAGAGGGAGACCAGCTGACAGGTGAGTGTCTTTGGTGAGGGCCCTCTGGCTTTCTCTGAGCCTGACACCTGGAGTGGTGTGGGAGATTCGGCAGGGCCAGCCCCCTTTTCCCGCTGCCCTGAGCCTCTTAAAGCCACAGCTGTGTGCTGCGGGCCCGTCCCCCTTTCTGTCATCTCCCAGATCCCATTCTCACCCCGCCAGCCCTTTTGTTAGCGAGACTGGCATCAGTCGCGGCCAAGTCTCGGGGCAGAGAGCAGGTTGCGCATCTCCCCAAGTGACCAAGGGACTCCAACTACTAACAAGGGCCAGAAGAACCTCCAGCAAGAGTGAGGCACCGGAGAATTAGCACTGGCTGCTTCTCCACCCGCTGCCATCGCCCTTACCTTCTCAGGCCAGGCGAGGAGTGACTGGGAGGGGAAGGTGGGGGGCAGGGCCAGCCAGTGATGGGACATGGAGCCACAGCAGAGGGTCAAGAGAGCCACAGGTTGCCAACACCCGGTATAAACTCTCACTGTCTTCTTCTCCTTGCTTAGGGCCCTGCTGAATTGGAGAACAAAACTGAGGCGGTTTCTGGTGAAGAAGCTGAAAGAACAAGCTAAGGAAATAGATATCAAGTAAGTGAATTGGACCCAATTCCGGAAGTTTAGCTGGCAGTTTACTAGCTACAAAACAAGAGACTCATCTTGGTTTGGTGAGCCTTGTTGTCTGACTGCAACTATTCCACCAGCTTATGGCCAAAGGAGAGATAGGGGACAGAGCCATTTTATTCAATTTGCTAAGACATAGTTCTATTGGATTTCTCCCCCCCCCCTTAGTTTTCTGCTTGTTAGTTGTCTGGTTTTGACAGTAAATCTCAGTTAAATACTCAATAAAGTATTTTCAGGTTTTTTATTAATGAAAAAATTTTATTCATGTAATTCAATTTTTGGAGCTCCCCATCTCAGCCAAGTGATTCTGGGTGGCTTAAAGTTCAAAAGATGTTTCTCTCTTTTCTTTTCTTTTCTTTTTTGTGCCACTTCTAGTTTAAGTTCCGGTGAGGAAGAAGAAGGAGAGGAAGAAGTGCAACCTAAGCAGACAACTTCAGAAATTCAAAGGGGAGAAGAAGAAAAAGAGGCTGAAGAATTGGAATTACAGCTTGCTCAGCAAAAAGCTGAGGAGATAGCCGAACTAAAGCGGTGAGCTTGGAGAAAGCAAGAAATCCATTTGGGAATTATCCTTTCTCTGCCTACTAATAAATGGCTATAATAAGGAATCAGGCATTGTATAAAGACATCAGAGGAAGCTTAGGAAATATGTTAATTGCATATTTAAATTTGTTTAGTTACTGTAGTTTGACCCAGAACTCAGATCAGTTTTCTCAACTTAAGCATCTTTTTGTATCTTGGACTACAAATCTAGGCCATTTGGAGAAATGTTTGGGATTTCTGAGCTCTTCAAAATACTTGCCTCTTACAGCCCCATAGTGGAGATCTGAGTCTGGATCAATATGTTCATATAGCTATCTCAAGCAAGTATTATGGGGTGGAAATTGTGGGCATCATCATAGTTAGTTTGAGGACTAGAATCTTGAAAAGTCCCCCCCCCATTTTTTTTTTGTCCTATAATCCTTATCTTTAATATGGACATGTGAAAACACCCAAAATTATGGTGTGTGTGTGTTTTGAAGCATTTCCCTTCTCAAATCTAATTTTTCCAAGGGTTGACATATTGGAGAACAGTAGAAGTTCTGTAAAACAGATTCTGCTTAGAATGTGTGAAAAACATCTTAGAGTAGGAGTTCCCTAATTCAAAATGTATAGAATGCTGATTCACACTGTGCTCAAATCAAGATGAATCATATATGAAAAAGTTGGGATAAAAACTAATCATCATCATCTAGAGCAAGGGTGGTAGAATTCAAGATGAGGTTGATGGGGTCTCTGGTAGTTTACAATCTCCTTTTCTCACAGTATAGCAGTTACTCTGTTTTTATATTCTAATCACCCTTGTTTCTACTGGTTTGCCCTGAGCACCAATTTCCAAGCCTTGGGGTTTTTGTAATATTATTCCCCCCGCCCCCATCTTTTGTTTCTGGACACACTTCATTCTCAGACCAGGTTATAATGCAGAGTGGACTCATGTGAAGTACTTCAAGTTATTAAAATTTTTCTTCATCATCCCCAGGAAAAAACGTAAAATTCTGCGTGAGCGCAGGCGCCAACGAGAACGTGTTGAACTGAAGATGGATCTTCCTGGTGTTTCTGTTGCAGATGATGGGGATACCGGGATGTTCTCTCTCAAGGCAGTTGGCAAAAACCAGGTAATAGAGAAGATCTGAGAACCTGCCAATTGATTAGACGTGACACTGGATCACTCTGAATCAGGGTGAACCCAAAACTGTGTTTCACTCTTTTTTCCTTCACCACATATTGAGGCATACATAAACAGGTCTCTCAGCTTGTTATTCTCCACAGCCCTTAAAAGGCAAAGAACAGGCATTATGAAATTGCTGAAAATTGAACCTTGATCAATGTTTGGAGGTTTATATATCAAACACACATAGGCACCATTCAGTGAAAAAATAACCAACAAAGAATTGGGAATGATTGAATAATCTATATTAAATGACAAGACAGCACGCAAAGAATATGTTAGTGATGCTCTAGCTATTTGGACACAATATAGCCAACTTTTGCATAAGTGCGCTCTTTCCCCACCCCTCTCTCTCACACACACACCTTTCCTGCCCCATTAGCAGTCTCATGAAAGAAGGATGAAAGCAGTGTAAAATAGCCCCCAATTCCCAGACTCCACATGTGATCCAGAAATATACCATGATTAATCATATCAGAGCCACAGGAGGTCTAAAAGATTAATTAATCTAAAGGATGAATCTGTGTGATCATACTTGCCATCACTGCCCCACTTGTTTGCTTCCAGCTACTGCATGAGTTGGTCCAAGGTGACATGGCAGCTGCAGATGCTTTTGTGGCATCATCCACCAATGCTGACAATGACTTCTCTCTCTCGGAAGAAGGAGGCTCTGATGATGATGTCTCCTTGGCCAGTGATTTGGATGATGAGGAGATGGCAGAGGTTGAGGAGCGGGCCAAGCAATTGAAGCAGGACTGTGTCTCAGAAAAGTAAGTGAAGGTGCCAGAGAATTGATTCTACTGGGGTGATTGCTCTGTGGGGAAATTGGCTTTATGCAAGTGGTCTTTTTTTAAAAATGATGTTAACACTTTTTCAATTTGGAAGAATCGGAAGTCAATTATAGTTGGGTAGGGAGAGAAAGAAAGCTGCATTTGGGGAAACAATTGTGGATCACTATGTGCTTTCACACATAATGATTCATAAGAACACTCTCAACCCATTTCCTCAAAATTGCCAGGATGTCCATTTGACTTAATTATGCTTAATTTGTTGCTTTTGCCATTCCAAGCTCTTTTCACAATTATCATCTCTTATTTTCCCCTTCTACTGGTTGCACACTTTTAGCAGTAATAGTATTTTCTTTGTTTTGCAAGTTCACTGTGTGCTTCTGTACCAGAGACAAATTCTAACCACACTTTGGCCAAATGAAGTATTCTATTGTATTCTATTGTATTCTATCGTTATCATAATTAATTAATTAATACTAGTAGCAAAATACTAATAGCGATGGTGTTATTTAAAAAGCATACTCTTATCCTAGTATATCTACACTTTCCTTTTTTCTACCCTCACCCCAAGACTATAGTAATTATGGAATTTTCAGGTGAAGAATATAATCTCAATGTTGATGGGGTTAATTCACAGTATCTCTCCAAAATATCAAGCATGAATCTCTTCTATTTCTACTTGGAGATAATGGGGATTGAAACAGGAACTTGTTGTACACAGGTTAGATGAGCATAAGAAAACCACAGAGCAATCCAGCTGTTCCTCAATGGGTGACTAAGGTGGGATTTCAATGATTAAGAGCAGTTCATGAATTTTCCTGGCAATGGTTTAAGTGTGCCTTCATTACCAGATTGATTAGGTAGGAATGTGTCAATGCTTTCCTGCAGCATTGTTTTATCTGTTTCAGAATTGCCTCTGAAGATGAAATGGAGGAAGACAATGCTGAAGGAGGAAACCCTCTGTTAGTGCCACTGGAAGACAAAGAAGAGCGTGAGCAGCATCGGATGAGCTTATGGTTTGGCAAAGTGAGTAACTTTGCCCAAGAGTCCAATGCATGGTCATTGCTAAGAATTCTGGAAGCAGAAAGTCACCTAAGTAAAGAGCACTCAAGTTGGGAAAAGCTGCCACAGAAATATTTGCCTTCCATTCCCTATGTGGTAGGGAATGTGGTACTTCCTTCACCCAGTAGTCTGAAATTCCTTTCTTTTGGCATTACCTGAGACTCTTAAAAAAAAAAAAACTACTGAAGTAACAGAGGTTCATAAAGTGACATTTTGAGTAGCATTTCCACAAATGATCTAAGTTAATTTTGTGTTTCCTTCATTCAGGAGGCTTTTGCTGGAATTGATGATAATGCTGATGAAGCACTAGAGATCGGGCAGGCACAAGTCCTATCCCAGAACCAGGCAGAACACCCACCAGGTAAACAATATTTGACTCCATGGGATTAAGTTGGATGATAAATGAAAATATGGCATCGGCGTGCAGTGGAAATCTATCCAGTGCTTCTTTGAAGTAACTTGAATGGAACCCAAGCCTTTGGGTCTATCTTTAAAAACCACTTGTCCCATATCTATCTTCCCTGGTAATAAACATAACTATATAATTTCATTGCATATGAATTGGCTACAATTCAAAGTAATCCCCAAAGTCAAATTGAAATTAGGTTAGAAAATTTGAACTGCAAAATGAATGTGTCCTGGAGTGGCTAAATGTTAAGAGAAAAAGAATTTAAGACTGCTTCTTCATTTGTTTTTGTATGTGGATTTTACAGATGTTATTGCTTCATATGCCTTCAAGGCTCTCTATGCGTTGCTTCCTAACATGCTTTGCACATCATTAGCATTAAATTCCAGGTCACTTAAACATGTTGGAAAGATGGTCACTGCCTACATTTTTAAAGAAAAAAGGACTGAAACAATTTAGCCACTCAATGAATTTTGCCTTGACTTTACAACACAAGGACTATTTATTTAAATTGCTACTTTTAGAGAAATCAGAAAATGATAAGCTATTCTTCAGCCTGGTGCCCCCCCCATCATGTTGGATTTTGCACATATTAGACCGTGTCCTATATTATTTGGGCATGATGAGAGAGTTTATTTTGTTTATTGCAAATCCTGCTCTGTTTTTCATTCAGAATAATCCCAGAAACAGGGCATTGTTAAATCAAACCAGCAAAGCCACACAAAATGTTAAAATCCTAATTCAACCAGAAAAATCCAAGCTCAGCTCAACAGGTTTTCTTAGTTATGGCACCAACTTTAATGGAAAACAAAATTCTATAATCAGGGTGTTTATTTTAGGACAAATTGGGAGAGCATCATAGTGTGGAAGGATGTAAAGGTATATCTTTATTTGCCCAGAATAGTGTGCAATCTTAGGGATTGCTTTTGAGACTGTAGTGAGGACCTTGTTCAAGTACATTATTTTCTAATTCAAAAAGTAGTGACTCAGACAACCGGGTTTTTTTCTTTATTGCCCTATTACCACCTTCCCCTTTAAATGTCATTAGCATTTCATGCCTTATGTCCCAGAATTTTGATGCTGTATCTTTTTACCTCTCCTTCACAAACCTAAGTATCAAGGAATCTGGGGTAATGAGAGGAAAGTAAGGAGGGAAGATTTTTCGCTAATTGAAATGTTTTAAATAATTTTAAGTCTCGAAGAACAACAAGAAGCAAAAGAAGCTGCTACAACAGGAAACCGTGCCTGAATCTGTGAACAGGGAAAGTCTTGAACCTGAAGGAACAAAAGATTCATCTGAAGGGGAGTCCTCTGAGGGAGAGGAGGGCAACAGTAGCGATGAAGACAGGTAAGATCATGAGGGACTGGATGCATATGTTGCACTAAGTGGTGATATGTTTACTATTATGATGATTGATTGCATAGTAAGCCTGATATTTAAATTGGATTTTGCATTTTTACCCATCTCTCAAGTTCTTCCCAATAATAATAATAATTATTAATAATAATGCAAAATCCAGTCTAACCATCTGGCTGACTGTGCGATGAACTATAATAAGATAGAAAGAAAAAGTAATATCAATAGTAATAGTGCCTTGGGTGCATTCCCAAAACAACTGGAGCACTACCTGAATGCCATTGGCATTGACAAATTCACCATCAGTCAATTGCAAAAGGCAGCTTTACTTGAAATAGCTTACATCCTGTTGTCAGAATTCCAAATAACACCCTAAACAAAAGAAAACTCCAAGGCTTGAATTTCCTCAAAGTTACTTTTTATTAGAGATGTCATATTGACACATCTGGGAAAACCCAAATCTGAAAGCTTCCAGGTTTTCCCTACCCAAGTTTTTTTTTTTTATTTGCATTTATATCCCGCCCTTCTCCGAAGACTCAGGGCACTATGTCAAGCAATAGTCTTCATCCATTTGTATATTATATACAAAGTCAACTTATTGCCCCCAACAATCTGGGTCCTCATTTTACTTACCTTATAAAGGATGGAAGGCTGAGTCAACCTTGGGCCTGGTGGGACTTGAACCTGCAGTAATTGCAAGCAGCTGCTATTAATAACAGACTGTCTTAGCAGTCTGAGCCACCAGAGGCTCAGTGAAAGTTCAAGTCCCTGCCCAGCACCCTCATGTCCATCACATGGTCCAATCACCCACTGTCCAAACTGAAGACACCTCCCAGTCATTCGACTCCAGGTGCCAAGGCACTGTGTCTTTGATTCTCTGAGAAAGGAATGTTATTTTGACTACATGTCATCTACACTCTATTCAATTCCCCCTCCCATTTTCGAACAGAGGAAGATGTGGCAGGCCTGAAGGTCCAAACATAAAAGCTGGCTTCCAGGTCTGATACCTGTAATGATATTTATAATATCATCGCACAGCAACATCTGCCTATCCCAGGTCCTTGGGAAGGATTTGGTAGATAAAAATGCCAAATCCAGTCTAAACATCTGGCCAACTGTGTAACAAATCATAATTAATATATATATTGTTATTGTTATTTTGGTTAATTATTTTGGTTTAGTATACTAATTAGGTTTAAAGCTTAGTCAATGGCATGAACTCCTCCAGGTATACTGTAAATAATTCAGTAAATTATGGCTAAAGCCATTGCTCAATAGAGTATATAACCCCAGGCTTGTTATGTTCATTTCCTGAGCTTTCTGTTGCATTTGATGGGAAGGATTAGTACTGCATTTTGGTATTAGTACTGCAAATTGTTTCAGTGTTCTGTTAATTTTGAGCACAGAGATGGGCAGGGTTCAGCCATATCTGAGCCAATATGGCGCATAATACCCACAGTTACAGAGGCTTCCCATTCTTGCTTTAACTCAGGAAGGAGTGCCTTTTCTTCCTGTGCTGCAGTCCTAAACATTTCCCCTGTCCACCTCTATTCTCACAAATGCAATCCATAAGAAAGCTGTCACAACAAGAATGTAAGCAGCAGGTCTTTTTGTCTCAAACATGGAGTATGGGCAGTGGTGGATTTCACTTACCTTTGCTACCAGTTCACTCGTGCATGCACGCTCGCTTTGCTTATGCATGCACCACTTCTGCACATATGCAGAGCGTGTTTGATGAGGTCCGGGTGGGTGGGCAGAGCCTCCCGCTGCTGCTGCTACCATTTCACCCGAACTGGGGCGAACCGGTAGCAACCCATCACTGAGTATGGGGGAAATTCATCCCTTGTCACACAATTACAGTTCTAATCCTGATTTTATCTCCTATCTTCCCAATCTTTCTTCATTTTTGGAAGGAAGAAACCAGTACCTAATTTGATATTGGGTAACATTTCCTCCAAACATAGGAACCCATCCATTCTGAGCTTAATCAAGGATGATCACTAAATTTGGCTTTAAAAAAAAGTACTTTATTTATGATGTTTTGCTGATAAAATAGATGCTTGATTTTTCTGCATTACGAAATATTTCTCAAGTTTTAAAGAAAGTTATGGCATTTGTCATTGATGGCATTCTGACATTGGTTTTATTGAATGTCCCAATTGTATCTAATATATTGCAACTTTATTATTCAGTTAAATTAGTTTCTTTAAACAAATGGTTTGCCATTTAAACATGAAAATATGCTTGATCTGAAGAGAGAAAAAAGTTATCCAATTTGCTTTGGTTTTAGGGACAAATGAATTTATATAAGGAAATGTTAATATTAATCTCTTAAAGCTTCTTTTAGCATTTGACATAAATCTGGCCCTAGCTTTCCTTGATGGCTTCATTTCAATATACTACTAAATTAATTTAGTAGAAATTTAAACCAGTCATCATAGGATTTTTCATGTTGGCATCAAATTAACTTGCCAGCAATTCATTTTTAAAATACTAGCTACATGGATGATAATGAATTCAAATTTTAATATCCATATTTTCAGATTTGGATCCAAATTCCAATTTTTATGACACAGTAATATTTGAGGGGTGGATAGTGTATCTGAAGTAGCTTTCCTCATTTCAGTTAATGCAAGAGGAGATGGTCCCTCACATCCAACCTGTGTTTCTGTATTTCAGGGAACTGTCAGCTTCACAGGCAGGAATAAAGCGTCTTCGGGACAACCAAAGTGGTATTGAGGTGGTCCCCATTATAGATCCAGGTAAGGAGAAAAAGAGAAATGGAGAACAATTGCATCTCATCGGTTTAGGATTTTCCAAGAATAGAACTGGGATGCTGGCCCAGAATATTGACTGAAACCTTTGTCTCCCTCCAGTGAAGCGAGCTCGGGTTCTGAACCCTGAAGGACTGGCATTAGGAGCAGTCATTGCCACTTCCCGCAAGGCCAAGAGAGACTTGATTGATGAATCTTTCAACAGGTGATTTGAAAGTACAGGAGCATTAGCAAATACAGCTGGAAAAAGGACTTTTGAATAGAGGAACATGATAGGCTGAGGATGACTGATGAGTTCAAGAAAAAATTTGCTTTATCCAGTTAGACCTATGTAACAAAAACCAAACAATTTATGGGAGTTTCAGGCAGAGTGAAATCAGCAAAATGAAAACTGATGATGTTCCCTAAATTTGGAAATACTTTGTGTTGACCCCCGAAAAACATATTCAAATATTCCTCCTGTATACCTGAAAACCCTTGAAACATTTTCCTGTGGTTCAAAAGGAATGTTTGACAGGTTCAGTTCTCTCCACCATTCGATGGAGAAGATTATTCAGTTCGGTTTTTACATAAAGTCTAAACTTGGGTTAACGAAATCCAATTGTTTTATTTATATAACATGCTGTGCCCAAACTAACCTTATAAAATGTCTTAAACAGATGGCCACTATAGGTAGGATGCCAAGACAGTCACTAGGTTGACCACTAGTCCCATTTTAGCTATGCCCAGCATATTGTATAGTCACAACCAATCTGCAGCAGGGGATGATAAAAAGGAACAGCAGAAATTAGGGATCCAAAGAATCAAATGGCCCTGTATAAGTTGAGGATTGAATTGTATATCACCCTGATTGAAATATTGGATATTGCAGCTTTCATAAAAGTTACTAGTGTGAGGCATAACAGAAACGTTTTTAGATATTTGGGAATTTTGTACAGAAATGCAGCATATACATTTTGTAAGTGCAGTCAGGGTTAAAATAAGGGAAAGAACGTGCCATTCATGTTGTGGCAGAAATGCACATAAATTAGTGCATTTCCTAAAATAGAATTAATACAATTACAACACACACACACACACAAATACAAATTATATAAAGAGAAAACATCAGCCTTTCTAAAATAAAAAAAAAGCATGAAAAAGGAAAATCTGGTCAGTCAACTTAGCGATTGTGGTTCCATCACTGTAACATCCATGCCTGTTTGCGCTGTGGCCCTTTCCCTCACCGCAGTCAGAAAACAAGCATGAATTTATCCAATTCCAAAAATTAAACTTCCTTTCTTCATTTGTACAAAAGTAAAATTTATATCCATTTTTTTTAATTATTATAATTGAGAGAAAAACTTCGGCTACCTCATATTTGGGGAGGGCTCCTGTGACTGGTCCCCTTATATCATTCTTTTCCTGTTCCCAGGTATACTTTCAACGAGGAAGAAGGGGAATTACCTGATTGGTTTGCGCAGGAAGAGCTCCAGCACCGGCGCAAACCACTGCCTCTGGATCATCAGACTGTGGAGGAGTACCGCCAGCGTTGGCGTGAAATTAATGCTCGGCCCATCAAGAAAGTAGCAGAAGCTAAGGCCCGCAAAAAACGACGAGTAAGCAAGGCCATGCTCCTTTATAACCAAGCAGACCTTATGTAGTCTGGTTGACTTACAACCAACCAGACTGTTGATTGGTTCACACAATACTAAATTAGAATTTTAGCCTTAGTTATTGACCACATTGCATTCATCATAATGTCTACATTTACAGAAGCAACTCTACCACTTTATTGCTTGGCATTATGTATATATACCGGTGTTTGTTATTCATTTCATTTGTAAGATATTGTGGCGCTATGAGGAAAAAATTTCTTGCTTCTCCGCTGTATGGTTTATTTATTTTTGAACTTTCAAAGGATAGAGCCAGGTACAGACTCATACATATCCCCACACATAGATATCTCCATGCTTTGGGGTTCTTTCCTGTGATGACTGCTCTCTCCTTTTCCTCAGATGTTGAAGAAACTGGAGCAGATGAAGAAAAAAGCCGAATCTGTGGTGAATACTGTAGACATCTCAGAGCGTGAAAAGACTGCCCAGTTGCGCAGGTGGGTTTTCACCTTTCTCAATAAGGTTCCTCTCCCCTCCCCCCCACCTGAACTCAAAGATTAGAGGCAGTATCTATTCTCCTGAGTTTAAGGTTTTTGTTATCAGATACTAAGCTCCCTGAATTGCATATTAGAGTTTGTTTGTTTATTAAATTTATATGTTGCCCATCTCACTTGGCAAAGTGACTCTGGATGGCTTTCCTCCTCTTTTCCTCTTCTTTAGGAAAAGTAAACATAAAATTCACTAGATTTCAGGGGCCACAGAAGACGCTTTCTTTACTTTTTTTAAAGTTTTATATTTCATTGAAAAAGGGAAAGAATGTCTAGTTGATCAGTACTAGAGAAATCTTTTTGTAGGTCAGTTTAAAAGCCCCTAAAATGATGTTGCAGGTTTCTGAGTGCTGGAAGTTTCTGTTCATAATCTTGATGGAATGTATAAGTCAAGATGATAAACAAAGCAAAATTACAGGAGGAAAGCATAATACTGCATTTAGTTTTAGATGGAATGTGGGAGTAGGTTCTCAAGGCTCAAGTTAGGCTTTAAGTTGAGATAGTTACAGGTTTGTTCAGGACAAACCTGTAACTCAGTCTTTCTTATAAAAAGAAAACTCCAGACATGAAAGGGCACTGTTTCTATTCTTAAGTAGAACTCACAGGTTTTTTAACAAACTTTAATTTGAGTTACTTGGCTGAACAGTAATTTGGGCTTCTTCTATCCTAGTTCAACATTGTAACAGCTATACTACATTGACCTCTAAATCCTTTTGGTGAGGTTTCCCCACAAATTAGAATCTGGTCAGATTTAGGCTTGATAGGTTTCAGAAGAAACAAAATAAAATAAGAAATAACACTTTAAACAACTTCCTGGATTTTTAATAAGTTTGCCAACTACCTTTTGTGAAATAAATTATCACCTGGTTTCCAGTTTTGGACAAAGAGAGACATTTTAACCGGGACGGGCAACCTTTCAAGGGCTGCAACTCAGTCTCCTTATTTGAGCTAATCTCCAGAAGTAGCAACAACACAAAAGTATTTATGTTTGTTTCCTGTGGGTTGAAAGTTTAAAAAGAGGGCAGTTTGAGACATAGAGAGTTCTTACTCCCATGACTGACCTTATTTAAAGCAGGATTAATAATGCTTCTGAAATTCGGCCTTTTTGTCACCTAATTATATAGTACTCAATTTAGGGAGGCATATAGATGAACTGGTAAAGTAACAAAAGATAATGAGAGGAAAGTGGCTTGGATTGAGGGCACTAAAATCTGGGGAAACAGTTCTTCAATTTGACAGGAGATTCTGAAAGGAAGATTTCACCCAATCTTTTTTTTCTCTCCTCTAACAGTATCTACAAGAAAGCAGGTTTAGGGAAAGAAAAAAGGCAGGTGACTTATGTCGTGGCCAAGAAGGGTGCAGGGCGGAAGGTTCGACGCCCTGCTGGAGTCAAGGGCCATTTCAAAGTGGTGGACAGACGTCTCAAGAAGGACATGAAAGCACAAAAACACAAGGAGCAGAAACCAAGACGCAAGAAGCAAAAGTAAAATTGTCATAACTTAATTATTTTGTGACTACGGTGGACTCTTTTGACTCCTTGAATACATTTGAGACATTTAACCACATAATCATATGCTCATTCTCAGTGGGCTAGTCCTTATCCTATAAACTGCTTTTGTGCCGTTCAGCCACTGATAACGTAAGTTGCATAAAGGTGGGGCACATGAAACTTATGCCCTTCAGGGCTATCTCTTTCAAGATTTTGTAATTGTGTTTTATTAAACACTCTTTTTTCCTGCAAAAAATTGTTTCAGACTGTTTTAATTTTTCTTACCAAGAAAAAAAATAGAATTTGCTATAACTGAAGGTCTCCCAGAAATGTTTGAAATAGTCAAGAGATGTCCAGGTTCAAGAGGAGGCTGGTGGAATAAATGCAGAAAAGTTGTACTAGGTTTGAAATGCAACATTAACTCTGCCTTAATTTAATTCTTAATTGCTATGACCACTTTTACCTGTGTCTTTGTTTTAGGAGGAGATTAAACTTTACTGAACAGATAATTTTTTAAAAAGTGCATATTATAAACCATCTTCTCATAGTCCTTAGTAGGTGATTTGTCAGGAATGCATATATGAGCCCTCCTTCCTTCATATTGTTTTATAAGTCTTACGTTAGAAACAGTAGAGATGTTTTTTTAGTTAATTTATACTTCTTTATTTTCTTTGATGAAAAGATGCATAAAAATACACCATTTCAGCAAATCCCAAAAGATCCAGGACCTTTTGGTTCTGTGTTTGATTTTCCTCTTGGCCTGGCTCAATGCTTAATACTAAATTGTGGCCATATTAAAATGTCTTTCTGCAATTTCTGTTCCTGAGGCTTGACCATGAAAAATGCCCTACATAGATATGGGCATTTGCTCCATATCTATGTAGGGCATGCTCCATATTCCACCTACTTTTTTTAGAGCATAGTCCATGTCATCTCTCTTGAAAGTCAGATTAGCCCTGAACCCTATCTGCTGTTCCAAAGACTGTCCCAATACTTTTCTAAAGATAAGAGCTTAAGAGGAAGCAGATTGCTGAAGTTGTCCATCAACAGCTAGTATCTATATAGGATGTGCAAACCATGCAAATCTGGTAGCATTTCTGGTTTGAAATTGGATATGATGGATATGAGGACTGGACTAGATTTTTTAAATTTTAATTGTTTAAATTTTAGATTTGGTTTTAAATTGGGGTTTTATTATTTATATGTCTATTTTAAATATTCGGCCTATTTAATAAGTTTTTTAGACTAATGTTTTACTTTGTATATTTATGTTGTTTTTAGATGGCTGTACACCGCCCTGAGTCCCTAGGGAGATAGGGCGGTATAAAAATATGAATGAATGAATGAATGAATGAATGAATGAATGAATAAATAAATAAATAAATAAATAAATAAATAAATAAATAAATAAATAAATAAATGATGTGTGTTTGGAGCCCTTAACAGGAAGACCCCTGTGCATTTGGTACCAGTCTGTATAATTATACATCATAAAGTCAGACATGGCAGATTGGAGCTACAAGCTTGAATTTGTGTTTTTAAACACTAATTTAAAAAATCAATTTTTAAACAATTTTTTTATTTTATTTTTTTTATTTACATTTATATCCCGCCCTTCTCCGAAGACTCAGGGTGGCTTACATTGTGTAAGGCAATAGTCTCATTCTATTTGTATTTTTAAACAGTCTAGATTGGTGAGGCTTTCAAAATGAGAAGCATTTGCTCTGTATCAATGTATCATCTATGAATCAAGGTCATGGTGGTTCCAAAGGCGCTTTCCCCAAAAGTAATTGGATTTTCTTGGGGTTTTTTTCTTAAAACATTTCACTTCTCGTCCAAGAAGCTTCTTCATTTCTGACTGAATGGTAGGGAATGGAAGGATTTATATTCTGCACAGTCATCTGGTTATTAGCACTCTGAGGGTCGGTAGTTAGCTTTCTGAGAGCTGTTGAGGCCACTTGGGGTTTATCTGTATCCTCAGAGTCACCTAAATCAGACTTCAAATGAGTGTGGAACCTTCTTGGGACTGTTGAAAGGACTTTCAGTATCTGAAAGACAAAGGTCACTCTTTTGAAGACAGTAAAGTTCACATTCTGGACAGAGAGGACCATTGCTTTGAAATACAGATCAAAGCGACAATCTACATTAAACTGGACAGCCTTCTCTCAACAGAGGGGGAGGGAATACAATACCAACTACCTCCTGTCTACAACATAGTCCTTTCAGCAGTTCCAAGAGGGTTCCATACCATCTGCATTCTGACTCAGGTGATTCTGAGGAGATAGATAAAATGGCCTCATGATTTCCAAAGAACTAATGACTGTCCCTCAGAGTGCTAATCACCAGATGACCACAAACAATATAAATCCTTCTGTTCCCCACCATTCAGTCAGAAATGAAGAAGCTTCTTGGAGGAGAAGCAAAACATTATTAAGAAAAAAATAAAGAAGTTCCAGTTAACTTTTAAAAAAGCACCTTTGGGATTATCAGTAAGATGTTTTTTCCTTCACTCAAACCCAGACTTTTCTATTATCTGCAGCGTTTTGAAGAGGGCTGGAGACAATACCATATGAGTAGCTTGCCTTGCAATGCTAATACAACACAATTCTGAATATAACAGGAAAGTTCACCTTATACCTGCAGTTCCATATCAGATACAACTTTTAATTGCCAGCTCTGTCTTGCAATTATTATCAACATAGTTACTCCAAGACCTGCTTTTTGAGGAGAACCTGATTCACATGTGACATTATCCCACTATTATAAGGAAGAAAACTTCATATTTCATATTCATATCTAGGCCCTTTAGATTACAGATAAAAGATCTTCTGATAATAAACATGAGAAGAGTCGTAATTGCTGGGTTGGTCTTTTAGAAATTGTTCTTCCGTGCTACGTACTGTCAACAGATCACATCTAGCCTCAGCTCCAAAGCAGAGTTTGGACATACTAGATCTCAGACCTTGTATTCCATGTTAGTTTTTTCTTAATATTTCCAAAGGCTTGTTTAGTGATTTCATTTCAAATAAGAAACTAAAGGCTGAAAAAGAGAGTCAAATCCTCAAAGATTTGAGTGGAATCTTTTGGAAATTTCAGAGCTGAACTTCTACCTTCCAAATGTGGTAAACTCTAAATTTTCTTTTATGATTTTATAGAAATTGTCCTTTAAATATTAGAGCTGCAGCCAACTTACAAGTTAAGGCACTCCTTAACCTCAAATACCTGAGAATAATGCATCCTCCATTTATTCAGAATATATTTATATTTCTCTATTTCTACTGTTTGGCTTGCCCAAAGCATTTGAAAAGAAGAATAAAATATGATCCAGCATAGCAATTTTATAAATCTAAACACAAAGAGTACAAGATTAATACAGTAGCAGCCAGTTAAAACAAGCTATATACAATTGGCTGCACTCACAGAATGTGGACGTACAAAAAACATTCCATCTTGGAATCTTCCAGCCAAATGGCAAGTCTGAACATTGCTAGAATACTTCCGTATAAGGAATGGCCTGTGTTACAGTCAGAAGAATCTGCAACATGATAGTATAGAGTGATACTTTGAGGAGGCGGCAAAGAGACAAGAAATCCGGAACATAACATCTTGGGAACATACTTTTGCTCATCTGACTGCATTGAGTCAGATGAGCAAAAGCTCTGCTGAGTGACTCAGCTCAGATTTTTCCCATGATAATTTTCTGGATGCAAATAACGTATCTCACTCAAACTAGATACAAATGTTTTATCTTAAGAGACTTACAGCACCTCTTTTTCACAACTTTAGGACTTATACAAATTCATTTATCTTCAGTAATAAAGTTTTATTACTGAATTACTTATTACCCAAGTCTTGGATGGCAGGTATATGATCAAACAGACCATATTTAGTGATTTTAGATTTAAGTGGACCTGGAGATCTTCTCTTATTGTAAGCATCCTCTCCAAAACAGATTTGGAAAAGATCAAAAACAGATCATATGTAGTTAGCATTTTTTTTATAGCAAGGTAACAAGGTGGTGCTAGTCTTTTTCCAACTCAGAGTAATTCCTGGCCTTATTTAGAAGAGAAATGTTCTTGTTTTACTTCCATCATGGCCAGTGTTTTTTCTGAGGTTTCCATGATCACGAGCACTCATTGTCTCTCATCTTTCTCTGCACAATCTTCCCAGAAATGTCATTAAAAGTGTCTTGCATCAATCTGCGAGTGCTCTCAACCACTCCAGAAATATCCTGTAAGTCAAGTCCTTGTGTTTGTATCTTGGGCAAAATCCGAATGGTTATATTACCTATTAGAGATCAAAGAGACAGAAAAACAAAAGACTATCTTATGTAGAAATTGAATATTTCCAGAAAGGATTGTATTGCTCAAGAAAGAAATAGGAATGGCATACCAATAGCACTATATTCTTGCTGAAGCTGATGTTAGAGGCAAATGCAGATAATTGTTAAATTACAGAATGTTTTCCAAGAAATATCTTGGAATTACATCACATAGGCATCATATTTGAAAGAGTTTTAAATAGTTATTAACATGGATATTGGGCTGCAGCCTGCTTTAATTGTGGAATGAACATAGTTTAGACAAAAAGCTCATATGCTTAAACTGTATTTGGATGCACTTTGGAATATAAACAAGGGTAGCCTGAATACTTTCCTACAGAGCCTAAATATTACAAAAGATCTTTTTAAAAGAGAAGGCAAGAATTCTGTATCTAGTCTTCTCCCAATAAGATTTGTTTTACTAATGTTTATTTAACTGAGTACTTTTAGAAATAGATTTATCAACTTGTCTGCTATTTGTTTCTCTACTTGTCATATAAAAATGCCTTTTTTATATCAAAAGTAAACATAAATAAATGAGGATCAATGTGTAGATCTCTGAATGATACTTCCAGATCCTAAATGTTCAGCAAGAGAAGCATTTTGATCTACCATATTTTAGTTAGAATCCTGATTATGTATAAACATACAAATCTAGTAGAAATAAATATTGTTGCCAGAAATGTTCTACTTATATTTTTATAATTATAATCAGTAATCACGTAAGATTCAAGAATCTTTTTCCAAGGAGACTAAATTGAATAAATATTGCCTTTTGAATTTGGAGTATATGATAAAATGCAGTTATAGGTCTGGGAGAAAATTAGTGTCTTAAGAGAATGTAAGTGTCTGTTTCTTTGCTTTTGGGCACAGTGCATACATTAAAAAGTCAACGTTTTATGTTAAATGTCCAGGTTTGTGTGAGGGAGAGAAAGAGGCAGGCAGACGGATTCTAGGATAAGTAATAGGACAGAGATAGAAGAAATGAACTGGATCTTGGGATGTGATGGGTATAGATAGGGGAATCTAGATTAGTTTTCTCTTATCTGTAGCACATTGTAGATAATCCAAATTTCACATAACTGCCATTGTCACTGCTATCTAAACTATAATGACTATCATTAAGTGTTGTACCTTAGAATTCTTGATGAACATATCTTTTCTTTTATTACACTGAGAGCATATGAACCAAGAAAAATTCCTTGTGTGTGCAATCACACTTGGCCAATAAAAAAATTCTATTCTAGTCTAGTCTAGTCTAGTCTAGTCTAGTCTAGTCTATTCTATTAGCAAAATTTTCTAAATTTGCACCTAAATATGTAAATTACTATGTGGAAATGTCATACAAATCTCTGTTCTTTGAGGGAAGAGGGTGATTTTTTTTCTGTAGACAGAACTATTCATCTACCAAATTTTTAAACCTTCATAATCAAAATGGGTGAATAGAATTTTTATCGCTTTCTAAGCAAGACACAGCAATTGATGGCAATTAAAAAGAAAAACCTGGCCCTGGTTCTTTGCCATTTAGACTTACCTGGATCAAATCTCTTATCCTTGAAACTGTAAAAACCATTGTAAGAAGATATCACAATGGGGACAATGGGAACCTAAAGGATAAAAGGCAGTTGAAAGAAGGTTGGAGAAATACATCGTGAGTTTTTCCTCCCTTGTGACAGTCTTCTGAAGCCACAATTTTACAACAACTTTCACTAATCTTAACTATCTCTATTTTACAACAACTTTCACTAACCTAACTATCTCTAAATATGTGGACTTCCAGAATTCCCTCACCAATGTGGGCATTGCTGAAAATTTTATAAATTGGAGCCCATATATGTGGAAAATATCCAGATAGGTAAAGATTAGTTTACGCCTTCTCTGAACAGGATTATAAAGCTTTAGATAGTACTTGTAATTGATTAGGAATAGACATTTTAAGATCAACAAGTCAGTAAATCTCTTGATTTCTCCATTTTCTGTGGAAATTAATTCTATTTCATGTATTAGGTGAAGTGGGTGCTACTCCATGAAACTTATTCTGTATGATAGCTTTCTTCAAACCATTGAGGTCCTATTGGTTTAATTTACAAGCCCTGTAACTCCCAGTCAATATGGCAATTTTGAATAGGAATTATGAGAGACGATATCTGAAGGTCATTAGAATCACAAAGCAAGAAAAAAGAAATGGATGTTGAAATGCCACAAAATTATTATAACACAATTCTGAATAATCAGCTTTTATATATGTTGCCATGTTTATCAAGGCTGAGTATGCTTCAAAAATGATTAGGCAGAAATTCTTTAGACCTTACACAAGTATGGCACCTTTTTGCTATTCATAAAAATAGCCCACATGAATCTGAAAAGAGGTGCTACTTCAATGAAGAGAGATATTACACTTGTGCAAGTTCCAAAGCATTTTTTCCAAATAATCTTTGAAGTATGCCCAGCCTTAACATGTATGCCTCAGCAGTACCTGGAAGTCTGTGCCTAAGCTTGAAAGCTAAAGTTCAGGTTAGTAGTTGAAGGGAGACTACTAAGAAATCCCAGAAATGGGAACTAACAGGCTTGGAAGTAAAAAAAAAACATCTTGAGGGGAAGCAAAGCTACACCACTGTTGTATTGTTCCAAGATAACTGCAAGATGTGTCATCAGGAGTTCACCTGAGGACATCTTACTTTTATTTCTGCTCAAGTAAGCCTTTATCCATATATTGAAATGAAAAGAAGAAAAGAATGGAAACAAAGTAATCTAAGGTAATTTCATTTTACTCATATAAACTTGCAGTTTCTCAAAGGTATTTTACTAACCATTTATAAATCTGAACTATAGTATTTATGACATTTGTATTTATAGCATTTGACATCTGTAATGGAAATACATTGGGAGCTTGGGCAAAAGGCAGTTCCAGAGTCAGATAAGAACCCATAGCTGGATATAGGCAAGAAGCTCAGAAGAGACCTTTTTTCCTAGTTTCGTAGGCAGTAAAGGAAATGGGTGAATTGTACACTCAGACTAGTAAGATAATTCAGTCAATGTAGCATTACAAAAAAATAGAATTAACCCATAAGTTTGTGATTCCTAGCTGGTTTACTCTGCAATACTGAGTCAGAATTTCCCTCTTCCGACAGCATCAATGCCATTATCAGGAACTTTTTACCTGAGCCTTTATAGCCAAGTGAAAGGCGCCCCGCTTGAAGGGAAGCATGGTGTCCTCCCGATTCCTGGTGCCTTCTGGATAAACCCAGATCCTCAGCTGGGTTAGTGAACAGCAGGGGAAAACAAAAAGACCACCAATTACAATTTGAAGTGTGCAGCCTATCTTCTGAAAACATTACAGCCCTTATTCCATTGAGGACCGGTATACTGCACGAATCAGGAAGAGAGCAGTGAGAATATTTACAGATCCCTCACATCTTGGAGATAAAATGTTTCAATTCCTACCATCAAAACGACGCTACAGAGCATTGCACACCAGAACAACTAAACACAAGAACAGTTTTTTCCCGAACGCCATCACTCTGCTAAACAAATAATTCCCTCAACACTGTCAAACGATTTACTAAATCTACACTACTATTAATCTTCTCATCGTTTTCATCACCAATCTCTTTCCACTTATGACTGTATGACTGTAACTTTTTGTTGCTATCATTAAGGGTTAAATTGCAACCTATGACCATAATTTGTGTTGTAAATGTTGTACCTTTGATGTATTTTTTTCCTTTTCTCTCTTTCTTTTATGTACACTGAGAGCATATGCACTAAAACAAATTCCTTGTGTGTCCAATCACACTTGGCCAATAAAATTCTATTCTATTCTATTCTATTCTATTCTATTCTATTCTATTCTATTATTCAGCTATTTTGTTTAAAGAATTGCCCTACAATCCAGAAAAGAAATGGTATACCCATTGCCCAGTCTGCCTCATTTCTCAATCTGCTACTTCCTATGCTAACTGCCCCAGGTTGAACAGGAAATGGTGGAGGGAAGGAGTGAAAAATGGGCTCAAGTCCTAAGGAAGAACCTTCGAATGAATAGGTTCATAAAAAAGAGTAATATTGAGGACATTTCCTTTTAAAATAGACAAGTAGAGATTCTCTGCAGCCTTCCTGTTGAATTCATAACAGTCAGGAAATCTGGGAAAGTAGGCTATATTACTCATCTTAACTGCTAGATTACTCATCTTTACTGTTTCTTAAAAATAGCTGGAGTTTTCCCCTTAACTCATCCTTTCACACCAGGAATAAACAACATGCTACTTATGGATAAATCACAGTCAGCAGTCTCCCCACCCACCTCATTTCTTAAACATTCTTTCAAAATAAGAAAGAGAGAAACATATGTTGCAAAGGACCTGCAAGGAAATTAGAAATCATCGGGTGGGAGGGGGAAGGAACTCTTTCATCCTTTGGTAAAGGTAAAGAGGTGTTTAGTGAGGGACCATGGATAGAGTGGCAGTCATTTGGGGAACAGACCAGTTTTCTAGAGGAGCCATTTTGTGATGCCTGACCTCAATCACTCATCTTTAAATTCTAAATGAATGGCAGGTCTAAGGTTCTTATTTCCCCTCATAGTAATAGATCTGTGATTCCAGAAAGGCACAGTCCAAGAATATTATGCTTAGATTGTTATTGCCTTCCTGTGTTTGGTAAAGGTTGCATCCGTTAAAGGCCTGGGGATTTAAGGAGGGGAGGAAAGGCAGAAAATCTCTTCCAGGCTTCAGGACACCCTGTTTGGATGCTTTCTTGCCTCCATATTGGCAATCCACACCATTTTGCTCCTCTGAAGTAAACTTTCCCGCACATCCAATTCTATTCTCCCTAAAACACTAAATACCACCACCTGTCTTTTATTCAAACAGAGATAAAGTGTCTTTAATGCCAAAATTGAGATAATAGTGGCAGAACTGTGTCCTTCAAGCCAGTTGAGCTTCTGGTAACTACATGGACATATTTGTGTTATTTCTTTGGCATCAGGTATGAAAATGCTTTACCAGTGCTATCTTTTGGGATATTTTTCTAATGCTGCAGTCTAATGAACTCTAGAATTTTCTAGCAGTCCACAATCTAAGACCTGTCTGGATGTAATCCTGCTTTGACATTCAGTCAGGGTGAAAGATCCTGAATCACTACTCAGATATAATGAGATGTACTGGTTTCTTCCATGTGTGGTCACTGAAGTGTAATATATATAATGGCTGATTGTTTAAGATGCCATATAAAAGAAAGGTGGTGAAGAGACTAATTTTTTAATAGTAAGATGATAACATAAATTAGCTTCCTTCACATTCTCACCATTAATAGTATTGGAACTAAGCTTAGAATAATAGTGAAGGGAAAAAAATAGAAGAGGCAGTCATCTCTAAAAGCTTCAGCATCCATATATCGCTTTGTCCTTCCAGTTAAGTGAGCAAGGTAGGTTCAAAGAGCTAATGGTCCTTTAACAAAGATATACACACACAATACATAAGAGCATTCCTGATTTCTTCTGCAGACAAAAGAGGTTTAAGGTAATTTGGGCTCTTAGGAGCATTTGTTTTAGTACATGTAGTAGAATGCAGGTTTTTAAAATTATTGTCCTATAGCTATCTTTCCCAAGCAGGTGCCATTCAGGTGTGCTGGAATTCAAATACTCATTATTTGAATTCCAACACAAGGATTCCTAGCCTTGAATTCCTAGCAAGGCTTTCATTATAAGGGGTTAAAGTCCAACATACACCCATTGAAGGTGAATGGGGAAAACACTTGGAGAAAAGGAAGTTGCCCTATACCAGGTCAGATTCTCTATCCATCTAGCCAAGTTCTGTCTTCTCTGGCTGACAATGACTCTTCAAGATTTCAGTTAGAAAATGACTTCTCACTTGATCCTTATAACTGTAAATACTAGAAATTGGAATCTTCTGTGAACAAAATATATAGCTTTCACCTTGAAGAATAGTCCATACCATCAGCTGCAGCAGTTTTCCAACAATAATTGGAACTCTCCTATTTTCATGCTTCTCCCAAAATAAAATCATATTCCCAAATTTCTCTCTTAGTGCTCACCTTCTCATGTTGCATCCTCTCTGCAAGGTGTCCTAAGGTGTCTCTTGCTTGGTGCTGCTTCTTGCGATCAATGAAAACTAAGTTGCATAACCAACCAGAGAAGCCCACAGGCCCCCAATATAACAGCTCTTTTTTGGTAATTGGTACACAGCGCTCTGGCAAGATCTCTACCATTGCTAGAGAGAAATAAAAGATGTGGGGGAAGGGGGGAAGAGAGAGAGAAGAATGACTGAATAAATAAATAAAATAAAATAAAATTAGAATGCAATGGCTCAAATAATCTGAATGACCAGGTGTATTATTCCCTAACATAACTCCCAAATCAACCGCCTAGACAATTTTGGGGTTGGGAAGAGAGGAAGACAAAATAATTTAGTCTGTGTTTACAAACTGTAGTAAGCAATAATGTGATTTGTTTTATTTATATGAACTCAGTCATTGTAGTTTATGAAATACATATTAAACAAACAAATAAATTGGTAAGTGGTACAAAACACTGTTCTGAAAAACTGGATGCCTTTTTGAGATAGACAGTGGCTTGGGGAGACTGTCTGGTGAGTTTAACCCTTTTTGTAATAGAACCAAAACCCCCCCCCCTTTTTTTTCCCCCTCATTCAGATGCTTGTTTTATCTTAGTCTATCTACTTTTTCTTTCTCTTTCCTTTCCTCTATTTCCCTCCTACTTTTTGGCAACTTTATCTGAATGCATCAAAATATTGCAAAACTCAGATTTAGAAATGTTCACTTTAGTTGGACAAACATCTCTTTAAAACTGGGAGCTTCTCTTTACTTAGATTCAGTGTTTTTATCTTGCCATATACCATGGGGAAAGGAGATTGAGAGGAGAATATAAATAAATGTCATTAATAACATTCAAATCATTTGGAATCCTAATTCAAAACACTCATACAACATTCTGCCTGTGATAGCCTAGCCACATACCAAGAAGATCAAAATTTGTCTGATGGTTGCAAACAATCACATATGACTGCTTGATATTCAAATTCTCAGAGCCCTGCACAGTGAATGTGATGTTGTAGATATATTTGAGTGGACGAATCAAGGAGCAGAGTAACCTGAAAGAAACAGAACACAAAAATATAATTTAGGGGGAAGTTCAAAGTTCTTCAAAGTAGTCAATATTGACCCTCCCCCCGCAAGAATCAAAGGGACTATCCATTATTGTTGTTGCTATTATCATTATTTATAGTTAAAGTAGTATTTATTACATTATTACTACCAACGGATAGAGATGGTTTCAAATTACAAAGAGCTTTACCAACATTTTCTTCTGTAAAATCAATATTTGTTAAGTTGTCATGCTCATTTCTTGTACAATTTGGGAATGTGGGATATATGCCATCACTGTTGACAAAAACTCCCCTCCCAGCGACTCCTCGCCTCCCCACCTGGGCTCCTTAGGGCCTCAATAGGAAGCAGTTGTTGGAGCTAAGCAGCCACCATGAGAAATAGTTGGCAAAACAGCTGCCTCAGTTCAAATTGGATCTGACCAAGAAGGAGGCTTAGCAGAAGCACCTCACTGAGGACTAGGAGTATAGGCTTTCCAAGCAGAGGGAAGACCTGCAGGAATGCAAGACCAGGTACCGGCACCTGGAGGCTCAGATGGTCAGATGGGCTGAGATGGTCAGCCAGTTCCAGGCCATGAGGCAGGCCCACTGGAACAAGTACCTCCGGCTCTTCACCACCAGTGGCACTTCCCTCCAGCCTTTGCCCAAAGCCCTACACCAGGAGATCCTGAGTCAGAATTTCTGCCCCCCCCCCAACCCTCACAAAAAGACCCCAAAGGGGAGACTCTCTGCAGCAAAACAAAACAAAACGGGCCTCTGTGGCTCAGACTGCTAAGACAGTCTGTTATTAACACAGCTGCTTGCAATTACCAGGCCCAAGGTTGACTCAGCCTTCCATCCTTTTTAAGGTAGGTAAAATGAGGACCCAGATTGTTGGGGGCAATAAGTTGACTTTGTATATAAATATACAAATAGGATGAAGACTATTGTTAACATAGTGTAAGCCGCCCTGAGTCTTCGGAGAAGGGCAGGATATAAATGCAAATTAAAAAAACAACAACGTTCATTGCACGTATCCGTCCCAGGGGGCGTAATTTGAGGACCCCTGATTTAGTGCAATATAAAAAATGCAAATAATTTTTCTCACAGACCACCAGTGGTCCACGGAGCACCAGTTAGTGACCCCTGGTTTAGAGAACAAAGAATCCCCTTCAACACTTTCCTTTTCCATCTGTGTCCACTGCAGCTCACTTTATCAGAGGCATAATATAATGAAATGGTACATGGGAATGATCTTGGCAGGGTTGGGAGAGATTTTGCCCAGGGAATGATCTTGGGGGTGGGGGGAGATGTTGCCTAGAGAAGAGGGGAGAGCCCATTGCTGTTTAATGACCAGAGAAAAAAACTCAGAAAGGATCCTCTTTGACTTGCAAGGTTGAAAAAAAGAGATGGTAGATTTGTACTTTCAGACTTGCAAGATTCTGTTAATATAGGCTTGCAATAAAGTAGAATTTAGTTCATTTGATCTGTTTCCTCTCTAACTTACTTGGGAAGATTAACAAGGAGGATTGAAACTGGGATGTGGTAGTAGGGTGAACCACCCAGAATAACTTATATGATATGGGCAATGTAAAAATTATAAAATTAAATTTTTAAAAGTGTATGTGGCAGGGGAGGGATTGGAAATAGGTTGATTATGAACATGAATATTACATGTGAGACAAATTAAAACTACTTTACCAATTAACAATTATAACATGTTAAAAACCATGTGCATTTGTTGACTTCTTTTGAAATTGCTTGAAATTTTTAAAGTATCTTCAACAATTTTTTGCTTGTTTTTAATTTTTTTTTATTTTTCCAAAAAAGTCACTTTATGGTTTGTTGTCGAGTCTGGAAGATTGAAATGTTCTGATATTTGTCTTTGTTTTGAGTCCTAATGTCAAACTTGTTCGCCTAGAGAGCACCTGGAGGTCCAGTCGTTCTGAAGCTGATCGGACACTAGTTAGGTCCTATTCTAGGACCTACCTAGTGGCAATGAGGGAGGCGAGGCGTTCTTACGCCTCCACCCTCATTGCGTCGGCAGATAACCGCCCGGCCGCCCTGTTTCGGGTGACCCGCTCCCTCCTTCACCAGGAGGTGCGGGATGACCCTTTGCAGGGACGAGCCGAGGAGTTTAGTGGTTATCTATACGATAAAATCGCTCAGCTCCGGGACGGTCTGGACCGAAATTGGGATGATCCAAGCGAGGGAGAGGAGACACGTCTTGTTGAGCCGGTTTGGGATGAGTTTGACCCTGTGGCTCCCGAGGACGTGGACAGGTTGTTGGGGAGGCTTCACGCCACGACATGTTTACTGGACCCGTGTCCTTCCTGGCTGGTACTGGCCACTCAGGAGGTGACACGAGGCTGGCTCCAGAGGATTATCAACGCTTCTCTGTTGGAAGGGGTTTTCCCTGCCGCCTTGAAAGAGGCGGTGGTGAGACCCCTCCTCAAGAAGCCCTCCCTGGACCCAGCTATTTTGGGTAATTATCGTCCAGTCTCCAACCTTCGCTTCGTTGCGAAGGTTGTAGAGAGTGCTGTGGCGCGACAGCTACCCCAATACCTGGATGAAGCCGTCTATCTAGACCCGTTCCAGTCCGGCTTTCAACCCGGATACAGCACGGAGACAGCTTTGGTCGCATTGGTGGAATCTCTCTGATATTCCTCTGCCCTGGTCCTATTAGACCTCTCAGCGGCTTTTGATACCATCGACCATGGTATCTTGCTACGCCGGTTGGGGGGATTGGGAGTGGGAGGCACCGTGTATCCGTGGTTCTCCTCCTATCTCTCCGACCGGTCGCAGACGGTGTTGACAGGGGGGCAGAGGTCAGCCGCGAGGTGCCTCACTTGTGGGGTCCCGCAGGGGTCGATTCTCTCACCCCTGCTGTTCAACATCTACATGAAGCCGTTGGGTGAGATCATCAGTGGCTTCGGGGTGAGATACCAACAGTACGCTGATGACACCCAGCTGTACTTTTCCAGCCCGGGCCACCCCAATGAAGTTGTTGAAGTGCTGTCCCGGTGTTTGGAAGCCGTACGGGTCTGGATGGGGAGAAACAGGCTCAAGCTTAATCCCTCCAAGACGGAGTGGCTGTGGATGCCGGCATCCCGATTCAGTCAGCTGCAGCCACGGCTGGCTGTTGGAGGCGTTACTGGCCCCAAAGGACAGGGTGCGCAACTTAGGTGTCCTCCTGGATGATCGGCTGTCGTTTGAAGATTATTTGACGGCCGTCTCCAGGAGGGCCTTCCACCAGGTCCGCCTGGTTCGGCAGTTACGCCCCTTCCTTGATCGGGATGCCTTGTGCACAGTCACTCATGCGCTCGTTACCTCTCGCTTGGATTATTGTAATGCTCTCTACATGGGGCTCCCCTTGAAGTGCACTCGGAGGCTTCAGTTAGTCCAGAATGCAGCTGCGCGGGTGATAGAGGGAGCTACACGTAGCTCCCATGTAACACCGCTCCTGCGCAGACTGCACTGGCTACCTGTGGCCTTTCGAGTGCACTTTAAGGTGTTGGTTACGACCTTTAAAGCGCTCCATGGCTTAGGGCCTGGGTACCTACGGGACCGCCTGCTGTTACCACATGCCTCCCACCGACCCGTACGCTCTCACAGAGAGGAGCTTCTCAGGGGGCCGGCCGCCCAACAATGTCGGCTGGCGGCCCCCGGGGGAAGGGCCTTCTCTGTGGGGGCTCCCACACTCTGGAACGAGCTTCCCCCGGGTTTACGCCAAATACCTGACCTTCGGACTTTCCGCCGCGAACTGAAGACACACCTTTTCATCCGCGTGGGGCTGGCTTGAATTGAATTTTAATGTCAATTTTTTATCAATTTTAAATGGGGTTTTTAATGTATGGTAAATTTTAAATTTCCAGGCTAATTTAAATAAGTTTTTTAAATTGCATTTTAAATTGTACTTTGTATTGTTTGTTTTATTTTGCCTGTACACCGCCCTGAGTCCTTCGGGAGAAGGGCGGTATAAAAATCAAATAAATAAATAAATAAATAAAATTAATACTTTTTTGCAAAATATTTTTCCAATTTATTCTATGTAAAATTCAGAAGGCATTGTTGGCAGAAGGCAGATGATGGCATACATAGGCATCTCTAATTTTCTTTTTGTATCTGTTGGGGGCCATGATGATGCTCTTAGTATACAGGGGACAGAACAAAGAAGGTATCTGTTTGCAGGATCTGGTTACCATAGTAGCATCATTATCTTTTTTCTTGTTGGTTTGGAAAAAAAATTCAGGCTGGATATTCAAGTATGGACTTAGCAGTCAGTGCTTGAGAAAATGCCATTTCATTGTCAAACATGGGCTGTAACCTATTCATAATGTATTTAAATGGTTTTAAATGTAGTTGACAACCTGTAGTGTCTTAGCTCTAATATTCTGTTTTTGTGGTCTGTCCTTTAACAGATCCCCCTTGAAATTGATCTGGCTCTATTGATTTATTCTTTGATTTTGCTGGTGACCAATTTAAAGCCTACATCAATTGAGTCACTTTATGGATTTGAGTAACTGAGCTGTAGTTCACAAAAGTGTATATCTCTTAGTAACATTATTCAGAAAAAGTGCTCCCAACCTCTTGATATTTTGCCACTCTAAACTAACATAGCTGTCCTCCTTTAATGTTTACTTATGTTATGGAAATGTTACATGGTTATATATTTTTTCTGTTAATTTTTTACTCTTGTATTACTATAAAAGAAAAGCCTCTTCTCATTCCTTTGTTTTATTTATGATCATCTTGGAAGTTTGCATCCAACCTGTTCCTCTTGACTTCTCCTCCTTGATTTTCCATTATTATTTCAATGCCTCCTCAATATTATTGGATCTTTCTCCCACTACTGAAGAGATTAAAATCTCTCCTACAACTAAGATTCACCTATATCTGACCACAAGCATACAATGTTTAAACTCCTTCCTGTTTACAAGACTTTTGTACTTTTATCAAAGTCAGTACTGTGTCTAGCAACTTTTAATTACTCAACCTCCTGATCATTAAATTGCATCAAGATATTATTTCTATCACTGCTTCTATGATTTCCTCTCCTTTCTATATTATCTGATTGATTTAAAAAAGCATCTGTATGCAGGAAATGTATCATGTGGTGATGATGAGATGTAGCAAGTTAAACCCATCTCAGAGGGTTGTCTCTGAGGGTTCCTCAGAGGAGGAAGCAGTATTAAATATGTTTGCTGCCTTGAGTTACTTTAAAGTAATAAAAGCAGGATAAAAATCAGATGGATGGATGGATGTTCCTGGTATACTTTTTCCAATTCTTCCATTTAAAATAAAATATTATTGTCTTTTGCCTTGACAGAAAATTTCCGTAACACTAATCAACTTGTGAAAGATTACAATATGTTTTAAATAGAATACAAGTAGTCCTTGACTAACAAACATTCATTCAGCAACTATTCAAAATTGCAGGAGAATGGAGAACGGTTCTTAATAAGTGTGTTACAATCTCTGCCTGAAGTTACAGCCATTGTAGCACCTCTATGCTCACAAATTCTCACAAAGCCTGCAAGGCTCTCCAATATTTTCCAAGGCATTCCAAGGTCATGGCAGGCTTCTGGAGCCTTTGGAAGTGGCTTCTGCACAACTTGGGAAGTTTTCAGTGGCTCCATGCAAACTCTTGAGTGAACAGCTCCAGGAATAATAATAATAAATAATAATAATATTTTAATTTGTATACCGCCCTTCTCCCGAAGGACTCAGGGCGGTGAACAGGCAGATAAAATATAAATACACACAATAATTTAAAACAACCCTTAAAAAACTGATTTAAATGCCCAAAACGTTAAAAACATACTCGCCTATAAAATAACACAATTTTAAAACCCATCAATAAAAATAAAAATCAGGCTAGTCCAGCCATATGAAATAAATAAGTTTTAAGTTCGTGAAAGGTCCTAAGGTCAGGTAATTGTCGAGTCCGAGGGAAGTTCGTTCCACAGGGTGGAGCTCCCACAGAGAAGGCCCTCCCCTGGGGCCGCCAGTCGACACTGTTTGGCTGGCGGCACCTGAGAGTCCCTCTCTGTGGAGCGTGCGGACGATGGGAGATAGAAGCCGGCAGTAGGCGGTCCCGTAGATAGCCGGTCCTAAGCCATGGGCGCTTTAAAGGTGGTAACCAATACCTTGAAGCGCACCCGAAAACCACAGGTAGCCAGTGCAGTCTGCGCAGGATAGGTGTTATGTGGGAGCTCGAGGCGCTCCCTCAATAACCAGCGCAGCCGCATTCTGAACTAGCTGAAGTCTCCGGTGCTCTTCAAGGGAGCCCCATGTGAGAGCATTGCAGTAGTCCAGGCGAGAGGTAACAAGGGCATGGTGACTGTGCATAAGGCATCCCGGTCCAGGAAGGGCGCAACTGGCGGATCAGGCGAACCTGATAAAATGCTCTCCTGGAGACGGTCGCCAAATGGTCTTCAAGGACAACCGCCATCCAGGAGCACGCCCAAGTTGCGTACCTTCTCCATCGGGCCAATGATTCACCCCGACAGACAGCCGCATCTGCAGCTGACTGTACCGAGGTGCCGCATCCACAGCCACTCCGTCTTGGAGGGATTAAGTTTGAGCCTGTTCCTCCCCATCCAGACCCGTCGGCTTCCAGACACGGGACAACACTTCGACAGCTTCACTGGGGTGGCCCGGGGTGGAAAAGTACAGCTGGGTGTCATCAGCGTACAGTTGGTATCTCACCCCAAAGCCACTGATGATCTCACCCAGCGGCTTCATATAGATGTTGAACAGGAGGGGTGAGGGAATCGACCCCTGTGGCACCCACACATGAGGCACCTTGAGTCGATCTCTGCCCCCTGTCAACACCGTCTCGTCCGATCAGAGGTAGGAGGAGAACCACCGATAAACGGTGCCTCCCACTCCCAACCCCTCCAACCGGCGCAGCAGGATACCATGGTCGATGGTATCAAAAGCCGCTGAGAGGTCTAATAGGACCAGGGCAGAGGAGAATGAAGGCCTTGTGCAATGGGAACTGCCTCAGATGGGCCACACAAGCAGGAGAAAAATACCTGATGGTCAGTGGCACGTGGCTGATCTTCAGGCACATTGGACAGCAAAGATGGCGCAAGATGATATTTGTGAGTTGTGGTGGTAGTCCTAGGGCAGATGAAGAGGCCTGGGATGGTGGCAGTTGGCTGAGACTGCTAAAGGCCATAGGCAGTGGTGGGATTCAAATAATTTAACAACCGGTTCTCTGCCCTAATGATTTCTTCCAACAACCAGTTCACCAAACTGCTCAGAAAGTTAACAACCGGTTCTCCCGAAGTGGTGCGAACTGGCTGAATCCCACCACTGGCCGTAGGCCTCTACTGTATTTCAGATTCAAGCCTGGCCAGGTTTCTAGTGCTGCAGGATTGGGCTTGGGCAGCTATAGCTTTGAACACATTCCCAGCTTGACCTCCTGCAGCAAATCTCCCAGGGCTTCTCCCACCCTGTGAAACACCCCCATGTTCTCTTTAATGACCCATATAATTGCTTAATGACTGCAACTGGGAAAGTGAAGATTATGCTCATTGAGTGAAACAGTCATGTGAGTACCTCAACTTCCAATCAAAATTTCAGGTTCAATTGTGATAATAAATTAAGGACTACCCATAAGGATATAATACTGTGAAAGAGCATAAGATTCTTGTCAAAACATTTTTTTATTATCTTGACTTTTGTTGTAAATCTTTGCTCATTCTGAGTCTTTGCTTTCCTGACTTCTTCTTTGCAGATTCTGGCTATCTGCTGATATTCTGCCTTAGTTATGTGTCCCTCTTTCCATTTTTTTGTACTTATCCTTTTTGTCTTTCAATTTGTCAAAGAGATCTTTGTGAAGCCATGCTGGTTTCTTCTTGGATTTCTTGATTTTGTTGATGAAGCTGGAGTTGGACAGAGGATATCACAAAATAGAGTGCTCCAGAACTGTTCAAGTTCTGGAGCTTGAACAGTTCTGGAGACTAACACTTGAGACTATTATAAAGACATTTCCTGCCTGACAATAAAATTACATTGTTGTTTTCATATAACATGCAATCTATCAACTCCAATCACATTTTAATTTAGCATATTATGCAGATACTATACATGTAGTTAGTTTACCTGTCTTATGTGCACCTGGAAAAAACAGACTAAGTTGAAGCAGGGTTTAGTGTACTGCACAAATATAGCCACAGATTTTTCAAAAACAGTTTGAAAAGGACATGGACAAATGACAGAAACAACAGGCCCAAATTAAGAGGTAACTATTAAAAAGCTTCCTTTCCCACCTGCCCTCCTCCAGATCAGCGAGCAAGCTCTTGCTTGCTTTCAAAAAGTGAAACAAACAAATTGAGGAATATTAGGGAATTCTGCCTTTATTATCTGTTCTTTATATTCAAAATCAAATACTTCTACGACTCCATGTGAACTAGCAAGAATTCAGTGATCCTTTGTTATTCCCTTTAGGGCATGCAATATATTTGCTATATATAATTCTATCTGCTGTTATCAAATGTAATTTAGGTGTGATATTTCTGAACTTGCTTAACACTTGCTTATCAGAGAATTCATAAAGGACTGGAGGTATGTAATATATTCTTCTGAGATAATTAAGTTTGTATTAAGAAATGCATATTTTATTTGGCTATGATGAATTTCAGTCTAGCTCCAAGTGGAGAGTGAGTGTCAGAACTGCCATCCTGATATATTAATTTGGCCATTTCATGCGCTTCCTGAGATGATATTTGGAGGACACCCCCCCTCCCCCAGTGGATCGGTACACTGTCACTTCAATTAAGATTATCAGGTAATCTGGTAATCAGACCCATTACAGTGTACATTCAAAAATTCTGATGACTAGCTGGTCAACTAGGGGATGGGCCAAAGCTGATTCTGATGGATTACTTCTGAGAAGTGCTAAGTCAAGAGCTGTACTACACCTTCCTGTCCTGGGAGGGGGGCATTCAGAAATCTTCAAGGGTGGTACATCTTGACCAGTGAAGTTGTGCTCAATTTGACCACATTCCATGAATGCACTGGACAGGAGATACAGAGTCCCTATACCCCAGAGAAGAAAGAACTCTTGAAAGTGAATAAGGGCGGGCCAAGCCTCGATGATGCCCCAGACCCCAACAATGCTCCACCGAATACTTTACCAGAAAGAGGGTCATTGGACTGATGAGTGCCTAACTTGTTGGCCAACAACCACCCCTGCAAGAAACATCAAGAAGAAAGAGAAAGCCCCTCCTCCGGGCCAAAGGAAGGAGGGATGGAAAGGAGTGGAGGTTATAGCGTTCACACCATCTTTTAGTGATGGCAAAGAAACTCCAACCAAGAGAAATGAGGTCATCCTCAAGAGAGATAGTGGAGGAGAAGATGACCCCATGGGCTGGTCTTTTCGAGGAGAGGCAGAATGACAGGATTGCCATCCTGCTATGCTGCTATGCCATCCTGCTATGCCATACTTGCTTGCTACCAGCCTACCATACTCAATGAGAGAAAGCTATGGGTTGGGATAAGGGAGGGTCAGCATGAGAAGAATTGAAACTACACATTGTGCCATCCCATGAGTGTTGCCCGCCATTCCAAGGTCACACTATGAAATGCAGAACCATCTAGCCCGTAACAAAGTTACCCAAACAACTTGTTAGAATTTAATTGGACACTTGAAGATAACCAGGGCGGAAGGTTGAAACAAGGCAAAATTAACTATATGCGTTGAGCACAAACCCCCCAGATCCAGCTTTGCTTCTTCTGTAACCACTTTGCTTCTTCTGTAACCACTTTTGTTAACAATGGATTTGAGGTTCTTTCTTTTCTAACTGACCAAGTTGAGACAATTGACAGTGAGCATAGGGGGAAAATGAGTCCCCATAAGGATATTTAGTTAGTTATCAATCATTATTTTTAAAAAAATAAAACTGTCATTTCAGTCATTACCTCTCAGACAGAACCCAGCAAAAAGAGTGGGAATCATTTTACTCCAAAGGACTGCATTGTACATTCACCTGCATTACACAAACTCATAATGCCTCATTTATATCACTACAACCCAATCAAAACATTCTCTCTGTGTTTTTCTTTAACTCTTCTAATTAAATCCCTCCCCAATCCTTCTGTCCAGCCACACATCAGTCAGCCTCATTCTCTTACTCATCTACCCATCTCTTCTCTCACATGCTGCCATACAATACATAGCACCCACAGAGAAGCTACAGACACAAGAAAGATGCTTTCACAGTAGTTTAGCTGTTTCCTAGTCAGCTTGATAGCATGGAAGAAAGAGATTGTGAGGGAATGCTTTAAATTTACTAAAAGAGCTCTCATGAGGCTTGACATATAGAACTCACAAGTGATTCCTTAACCTTAAACAGGCAACAACCAGGCTAGCCAACTGGAACAAAATATAATAAATCCAGATGTCAATCATCTTCCTCTCTAGCCAAACAATCATACTACAGGGCTTAACAGCATCAACCCCACAACATCCAATTTGTTTATCATTTCATTTTCCAATTTATTATATTATCTAACAAAAGGGCCTTTCAACTATCCATTGGCAAAACATTCAGTTTAAGAATCCCAAAACAGAACAAAAAGCCCTCTCTGTTCTTCCTGCCACAATTCTTCTCCCTATAGCCTTGTTTAAAGTAAGTTTTCTTTAATTCGTTCTGTCCACTGACATCAGTATTCTAATAAAGAGTACCTGGTCAACCACACTGCTGAAATAAAATTTTAATTTATTATAAAATATTATATATTAATTGATTAGTTCCACTCCTTTTTAAAAAAGCCCTGACTTTTTTTACATCCAACAAAAGGATGTAAAAAAAGATTAGGGCTTTTTTTTAAGGGAGGAGAACCAATCAATAGGAACAAATTTGCCATCAGAAACTAAATATTCAGAAATCAATTAGAATACCTTTCTGGTTCATCTGTTATTGAATTTAAAATGCCAATCACAACATAAATTAAATGAAAACATTGAAGTAGAATAGGTGCATCTGCAAAAGATTTTTATTTTATTACTGGAGTTAATCATCTTATTAATAATAGGAGGTTTTCGTTTTTATTAAAACTTCTTTATGATTGGGCACCGTAAAGATTTGAACATTTTCATTTAAATGTTAAAATAATACATTGCCAATACACGTTGTATTTAATTTTCTTTTACCATTGCCACTTATAGTATCCCCTTGCCTATCATGTCTGTATACAAATATATATATAAATATTTCTGGTTATCTAGGGAAACACTTCAGACAGCTGATGAAATGGACCATAACCATAAGTTCATACCATAAATAATTTGTTAATCTTTTGAATACCAATGGATTGTTGAAAGGATAAGCTTGTGAAAAATGGGTGTTAAGTCAAAACCAGTATGAAAAGTAATTATGCACTCTTTGCAGGAATTATCCCCATTTCTCTTTTTCCTCACAAATGGATATCAATCAGGCCAAAAAAAGATACTCTAGCAAGATCCATTATTCTCATTCACCATACTTCTAATTTCTTGAAGAAAGAAATGGCTACTATCTTCTTGATCTGAAGGGTGGGACTATCTGGTTCTTATGCTGCTTTGTAGGTAAATCTTTGTCCCCTAGGCGGAAGAAATTGGCCATCATTGGCCTATTTTTCAGAAAAACCTGGTGCCAAGACTTATGGTATCTTGTTCTCATCCCCCAAATTGAAGCTAGAATTAACATCTACTCACTTCATGTTTTCCACTCTTTGTCCAATGAATACAGCTACCCAAGGGGATACTGTGACAGACAGGAATAAAATCCAGCAACTGATGAAGGCCAACTTGCAGAAAAACCTGAAGGTCATGCTCCATTGATAAAGTAGAAAGATCACCAATAGTATGAAGGTGAGTAAGAGAAGATCCATTGTTGCTGGGATAAAGGTGTAGATAAATATGGAAGAACAAATAACACGAGGGAAGGTAAACAGATATTCCAGGGTGGAGAAAGGGGATGGCCCTTCTATAGAGATTGCAAGCTATCAAATGGTGTTGCCTGTGGGAAGAATAGAGGAGGGACATTGACACAGAATTATGTCAGCAGAGAGTGTGGGAAGGAATGCTCTAGAACTGCATGTGCAGTGTATTCTGAAAGATGAGAAGAAGATTGAACTACAACAGAATGAATCGTTCCAAATTTATATTATATATATTGGGGGTGGGGGGAGGCCGGCAGTCTCTTGCAGTTAAAACCAGACTGTGTTTTCAATTTTTTTTTTAAAGCCTGACTTCTCATCCAGAATTTTGACAAGTACCGGAAGATATTATTGTTTAAAATGAGAGAGGAACAGGTAGTGGTACTCTGTTAGGCGGGCATCCTTCGATGAGGTATTTAAAAAACCTATTAGGCACCCTTCTGAAATGAGTGACTTGTTTCTAAGAACTGGAAAGATTCAGAACCAAGGACAGGAATTTTTTTTATGAGATGTGGACCAATGTACATTCTTGTGCAATATTACTGATGACCACAAAAGCATTTTTTAATGCAAAGCTAGTCAGAACGTGAACTTTCGCCAGGATGTGAAGCTCATTTAACTGCTGAACCAGGTATCCTCTTAAGAAACAACCTGGCACAGGATTTTAATTCAATTGTGGGGTGGGGGCATTTCCATCCTGTTATAACATTAAAAGATCCTCCCTGCTGGCCATTAGAAGTTCTACATCTTATATCATTGGAAGCCACTCTCTTCTCGGAGCTGCATATAATATGGAAGAGTCCTTAGTTGTTCTTAACTAACTTGAGCAGGAGACATTGGTTTGATTGACATAATAGATACCTCTCTTCAAACATAAAATTTAAAAACCTTGTAAATAGGAAACTGACATTTTGTTCTGTTCCAAGGATTCCAGGTCGTAACTTCCAGATCACTATTATATACTGTTACTACTACTATTACTACTGCTGCTGCTACTTATTAAGGATTTCAAAATTCAGATTTACTGGTACTTAAAATATAATGTAGCAGACATTGTTATTAAAAAAATGCAAAGACAGGATAGATTACAATATGTCTGGAGTAGGCTGTTTTACAGATGAAAGAAGAAGAATGATAATCAGAACTGTTTTGCAACAGGTCAGGATTCATCTGTTTGCAGCCTTCAACAACCCTTACATTTCAGATAAGATGCTTGTTCACTGTTCCGAATTAGATCAAAGGAAGCTGCTTTTTATCAGTGTGTACATCCAGTAATCTTAACTGTGTCATAACTTGTCTGTATCGCGTCATAGTAAACATATATTTGTAACCATTCATTATCTCAACCCTAATGTGACCTATGAGAAAACACTACAAAGTATATACTTCCTCTCTAAGAGGACTCCCTTTTTTAGGAATTCAAACAAGGCCAGAACTGAAACCACACACACCCTTTTCTAATGTTGAACACAAAAAGGTATAATTATGTGACTATTTTTTTCTTATTGTTCCCCTTCCACTGCCACCACCACCCCTAAAATATAACAATCACTGCAATGATCTTTTGGTTTAGATGGTGGAAGTCAGCAGCTAGGCCTGATATAAGGTCATTTTTAATATATGTTTATATCTTTAGAGGACAAGAGACCATATGTTTAATGCCTACAGAAATGTTTAACTATAGAACAGAAGGTATGTAGAACCTACTGTTCTACCTAGGGGCAAAGGGAAATAATTCCCCTGTCTGTTCTTTCCTGAAACAGACCAGTAAAATGCAAGAAGGGTTTTTTTTTTAAACTCATGGCCCACAATTGTTAAGTTAAAGTTATACTGATTCTCATCCTAGACTTAGGTTTGATGAGGATGTTCAAGCACTTGAGCAGCACCATATGATAGGATATTCCAGCAAATAGGGTGGGATGGATTGCTATACACTCTGCAACCCATCCCACCCAATAATTGGTAATTTTTCATTATTGTAGGAGATGGCCAAGCTGAATTAGAGAGAGAAGTCAAATTCATCATCAATCTCAAGTCTCTTCATGCTCACAAGAGATCTAAATCCAGCCCATTTTGAATTCCATTGACTGTTATCTACCACCAAATTGCTTTAGTAGTTCAGATTTTGGAGAGAATGTAAGCTTGCAATAAACTTTATATTTATTTGAACTGCCTGGATTTCCTGATTTCCCTAGCACTTGACACCCATATTGGATTTGCAAAAGAGGTATTAAAGCTTTTGAGAAGGGGCAAAAAAATTTGAAAAGAAATCTACTTTTAGGGTATTATTTGAAGGGATTAAATCTTAAAATTGTTAAAAGGAAGGAATATAAAATTGGTTTCTATGATTAGGATTAAAATAAATATATTTTTATCTTTAGGTATGGCATTTCCAGGGATCATGCAATCAAATTTAGTTTAAATAAAGCATCAGGATATATGTATGTTTGTACACACACACACACACACACACACACACACACACACAAAGACACACAAAATATGTTGACAATACAGTATAGGAGATAAAACATTAAATTAAAATGAAACCGTAATAAATTCACCATAATATGGTGCTATAGAATTGCAAGTATCTTTGGAAAGTTTAATGGATTTTGAGTGTCATAAGAACTGAAATGATATGTTATGAATTTGGTTGTAATAAAAGATGGGGTTTGGGAAGAAAAGATAATTTGTCATAATCTAAGAGGAGACAAAAGTTACTAAAATTGTTTGTACTTGTATTGAAAGTTCTTCATACATTTCTTTTTGTTTATTCTTTTATTATTCTTTTTTTCTTTTTGTCTTTCCTTTTCTGTCTTGGCACTTTTTGCTTTTTCTATTTTTTTTTAGTTTGTATTAGTTTTTACTATTGTAATTATGTCTTTATTAAAATTACTTTAAAAATAAAATCAAAAGAAGAGAAGTAATGAACAATTGTTTTTTGAAGTTGATGCCAGTCACTATCAACTTGAGACTAATGTTCTGAAAACCACAGGATCCTTCATGAACTTTACTATCCAAATCACTAGATCCAACCTGGTTATTGTAATTAACTTTCAGCAAGCTTTAGGTGAGTAAACACCAATCTCAAAAGATGGTGACAAAAATGGAGGCCACCCAGCCCATTTTTTAAAAGACCACGTGAGAAGGGAAACCCTCTTTCTTGATTGTTGATCCTCTGAATTTGATTTTCTTGGACTTCTATTGTTGTGTCTATCTGTAGGCTGGATGGACACTTAACTAACTTTTCTTAACTCTTTATAGGACCTTTAGAAGTAGAAATTCCTTATATTCACTACAGTCACCATTTCATTTTTTAAAAATATTTTATTACTTCTTGTTTTATGATACAGAATTAATATTTAGTCTTTTAAATTGCTCCTGGGCTAGTTTTTGTTTTACTATATGCAATGGATGTTACTGTGCTTAATTCTTGAATTTATTTACATTGCCCTGAGAGCTATTAGGGATAGAATGACTCATAAATTAAACATATTTAAAATTAGGCCACTGGCCAAGTCAGTAATCCTTGTCAGGTGCTGACACTGGTCTTGAATTACCAAGACTTACTCTCTTTCAGAGTTACAGAGAATCAACAAATTATTTATTTATTAATTGAGAAGCCTGTACTTTTAAAAAAAACTTAAAGATAACAGTAATTGTTTACTGTATTTTATATACAATGTACAGTGAAAAAAATATAAAAACAAAATGTCTGCAGCCTTGATTAAATTATATAGGAACTTGAAACTGGGTAGCAAATATTATGCCTTTATTGTACTTAATTAGTAAGGTTAAATCAGGTAGGCTAAAATTCATGTTCTTCATTATCATAATATTGATACCTTTTGTGAGGGAGGTCACCTTTTCAAGGAAAGTATTTTTCATATATTTGCCACTATAGACAATTGCTTTCCTATTCTTTCAAGTTCATGCCACTATCTGGCTGCAATCAAACAAAAAACTATCAATACTTTATGACCAAAGATGTCACTTGATTATCAAAAAACATAGTAAGGCCAGGACAGAGTCTGAATTGTAATTTATCTGCATTAAAAAAAAAATCAGTCCAAAACAGTTAAGCAACTTTACAAGACCAACAAGAATGATAATATAGATCTATTTGCTTACATTTTATCCAGTACATTGGACTTATATTCCTATTTGAGGGGTCCCTGTTACTCTCTGAGCTTGCTTGTTTTCTTGCAGACTTTTTATTACTCTAACTAGGTAACATCATAGTGCTAATAGTGCTGTTTCCTGTCATGTTTATATTCTGGTGTCTTGCCTGTCTGTGTGGGTGGGGGCAGTCTTCGGGATTCTTAGAAAGTTAGTACCCACCCCTCCTAGAAGAATGAAATATTTTAGGAAATATAAAAAGGCAGAATATTATATTTTCCCTAAAAGAGAAATAGAAATCTTAAGGGAGATAGAAAATCATAACTTCAGCTCCCTGCCCCCTGCAGATATTTGGTGCCCATTAAGAAAGACAGGGCCAGCCTATCTACAAATCAAAAGACTTTAAGGATTATCCTTCAGGGAAAAGCCGTTCAGCCACAATAGGAACTGCACAACAAGCCCCTTCATTGCATCAGCCCAAGCTTCAACCAAGCTTGACTCAGAGAACCTACGAGGTATGCTATGACCCCTACAGCAGCCAATAGCTTGCACAGGAACAGGAAGCTCAAGGGCAAGGCCCAAGGGACGGTCTAAATAACCCTCAAACTCCACTCCATGTGGTCAGCTACCCAGAATCACACCTGCTTTGCGGTTCTGCTTCACCATTAAACCATCTTTCCAATCAGCCTGTGTGTTTCCAGTGTCTTTCTCCCACTTGGAACTGAACCAGATGGACATTTCTTCCAACATAAGCAAGCTCAGAGCATCAAGGATCTCTCATTTCAACCTTGAGCTACAAATATTCTCCTTTATTGATATTCCAATTTATCATGTTAAATTTTCTATAAAATACTTTCATTGGCTTTTCCCAAGTTTTGTCAAAATCAGTTTCATTAATTTGTCTTCTCTTTTAACAGAATGATGTACTTTTTAAAGTTCTCCTTCTCTCCATATTAAGTAATCAATTTAACATCATTTCAAATTTAGTCATGGCCCTTCGTTTTTAACTTCTGGGTTTGCAATGAAGAACAAAATGTGACGAATTAAAGGAGCCAAATTTTATAGCAAAACTTCTGATTGTTTCCCTGTTTTGGGAATATTGCCATCAAATGATTTTTAAGTAATAAAATATTTTTATTTTCCAACCCAAATACTGCTCAGTTTTATTATCAGCATCATAAAAGGCTTGGTGAAATATAAAAAGCTAAAGAACTGGTTGGTTAATTTAGGAGCCCATCTTTTCCAAATTATGACCTTAAGTCAGATGAAATGTGTTCTGGTTCTTTATAAATATTTTTGATAACAGAAAGTGCTCTGATTTTCACTATTTATTTATTTATTCCACCTTTAATTAAGATACTAACCTCATCTGTCTTTATCAAGATTATAAAATGTATTAGCATGGTTTATGTAATAAGATCTTGGAGTCCTAGTGGACAACCATTTAGATATGAGCCAGCAGTGTGCAGCAGCTGCCAAAAAAGCCAACACAGTTCTGAGCTGCATAAACAGAGGGATAGAATCAAGATCACGTAAAGTGTTAATACCACTTTATAATGCCTTGGTAAGGCCACACTTGGAATATTGCATTCAGTTTTGGTCGCCACGATGTAAAAAAGATGCTGAGACGCTAGAAAGAGTGCAGAGAAGAGCAACAAAGATGATTAGGGGACTGGAGGCTAAAACATATGAAGAACGGTTGTAGGAACTTGGTATGTCTAGTTTAATAAAAAGAAGGACTAGGGGAGACATGATAGCAGTGTTCCAACATCTCAGGGGTTGCCACAAAGAAGAGGGAGTCAAACTATTCTCCAAAGCACCTGAGGGTAGAACAAGAAGCAATGGGAGGAAACTAATCAAGGAGAGAAGCAATTTAGAACTAAGGACAAATTTCCTGACAGTTAGAACAATTAATAAGTGGAACAACTTGCCTGCAGAAGTTGTGAATGCTCCAACACCGGAAGTTTTTAAGAAGATGTTGGATAACCATTTGTCTGAAATAGTGTAGGGTTTCCTGCCTGGGCAGGGGGTTGGACTAGAAGACCTCCAAGGTCCCTTCCAACTCTGTTGTTATGTTATGTTATGTTATGTTATGTTATGTTATGTTATGTTATGTTATGTTATGTTATGTTATGTTATGTTATGTTATGTTATGTTATGTTATGTTATGTTATGTTATGTTAAGATTTATTTGAAATTCCAAGGCCTTCTTCATTGGTATTATATTCCATGATTTAATTTATTCTTGCTTTTAACAACTATGTATAAATTTATTAACGATTTTCTACTATTTATTGAAAACTTTTTAATGCAATTTCAGCAAAATGGTTATTCCCTCATCTTTCAGTGGACAAAACCCACTAGATGAGCAACTATATGGAGCATTTGTGGGCGATCTTGCAA
Organism: Ahaetulla prasina; assembly: GCF_028640845.1. Taxonomy (NCBI): domain Eukaryota; kingdom Metazoa; phylum Chordata; class Lepidosauria; order Squamata; family Colubridae; genus Ahaetulla; species Ahaetulla prasina. The sequence continues at coordinate 41,501,636 of NC_080542.1, read as the reverse complement.
TCTTGCTTTGGTCTGGAAAAGTTCAAAGAATAAATCCATTCATGGCTCTTGTCTTTTTGCTGTGGTTCTTGGCTCCATTTTTGTGGATCTGTTTTCAGTCCATCATTTCTTCCTTTGTAAATCCATTTTTCTTTGACTTGATTTTTGACTTCGGTACATATCATAAAATATTTATATTCTAATAAACCAACTCCACTCTGGGGAACAACCTGACTCCTATGTTTAAAGAATACAGTTTTGTAAAGCTGGGAACTGGAGGAAAAGAATGGCAGAAATAGGGGGACTCTTGATTCCTCCCACTCTTCCCTTGTTTGCTATAAGAGTTGGTTAAGGTTTTCTTAACATGATGTATACCTAATATGGTGTACACATCCACTTATTAACGATTGAAATCTTAGTATAATATGTTTTATTGGTTGATTTTTTTAAGGAACAACATGTACATAGTAAAACATGCAACATTTCAGTAAAAGATGATTTGTCATCTTATACAAGTATAGAATAATGGTCAGCTAATACCTAGCTATGTCATCTATTTGATTACAGTTTTCAACTCCATATTACAAAATTGTGTGTTTGCAAAACAGGCATCTATTCAGACATTTGTTCTGGATCATCAATATTGTATTATTCTAGAGATAACAGATCCCATAGACTTGCCATCAATTTGTTGTAACATTCATCGACATACTGTAATATTTTGACACTTAATCAATAGTTCTTAATTCAGGGATTTTTTCTGTGAGTATCAGTACAACATGTTTATGGATGACCTTAAAAATGGCTTTAACAATAGCCAAAAATCGTTAAGCAAGCATGGATGAGATGTTTGTGCTTTGGGATCACAACAAACAGGATGGAGAAGTATTCATGCAGCATTTGAATTGAGAAAATCCATCAATAAAATTCACAATGAAAAAAAGAACAAAACCACCCCCTTTCCTGGACATCCGCATCAAAAAATAATAATGGCTAATCTTACAGGTCTACAAAAAGCTGACCTGTCCTGATCAATGCCTCAATTATCACTCAAGTCACCCTGAATTGATCATGATTAGGATAATAAGAGTCACAAAGCAAAGATCAAATGCAATATGTAACTGGATGGAAAATAGGGCAGAGGAGAATAAAAATATAAAGCAAGGCTTTAGGAAACATAACCATCCCTCAGGGTTAATTTGACAGGGAATGAAAACAGCAGAATCTAGACATAACAAGAATGTATTGTGACAGCCACTATATAGTAGGAGATACCCATGTACATGAAGTGGAATAATATACACAAAAAAGATGGGAAATTTTGTCCAGTGTGCAATATCAATCTAGTATGAATCATGAAAACACCTGAATATAGGAACACCCTAAGGGCTAAACGGACTGCATCAAGCTCAGGTCACTTTGCAAGAAAGTAAATATTAAAAGCCAAGAAATGCAAAAGGCTGATAATTAATGGAAAGGTCCTTAAAAGTGTGGAGCTCTGAAAAGCATAGAATAGTAATTCTTCAGACTCAGGGTGAAATTATATGACTAGTCTACAGTTAAGCAACTAGTATATCGTATTTACCAGAGGACAAAAATTGTTTATAGCTGAAATATTACATTTTTGTATAAAATACCTATGTTGTTCATTAGAAATGGATTTTTATGTGATGAAGGATCAGTATAGCCTCTATTTCCTGACGGAGCTCTCTGATAAATCAAAGCTTGCTTTTTTGTTTTGGGGAATCCTTTGTTAAAACTATGATAGTTGATTATAGCTTAAAACAAGCACTGTTATTCTTTTTAGGAACTAAATTATAGAATGGAGGCTACTTGTCTTTAAATGTATAATGTTGCTATAGAATATGAGACACTATTCTTACTATAAATATAAGTGTTACTATTGTCCTTGTGCTAGTGTGTGTGTTTGTGTGTTGTGAAGAAAGTAACTGGGGATTTGGAGCAAATCCACTGCAAATCCATTCCATTGCTTGTTTCCTTCCAAAATTACTTCAATTTAAAAAAAAGTGCAGAGGAATAAAGCCATTGGAGTTTAGAATCACGTAAGCTCTAATGAATAATTTATAAAATTGTATGAAAAGCTGAACTGCTTTGAGGAAGGGCAAGGACATGAATATGCTTCAATCAGGGGTAGGAAAAAAGAAATAGAGCATTACTGTATGCAAAATAAAAAAATATAAGCAGATATGGTCAGTTTCTAGCGGTTTACTAGCTCAGTTTACTGAGCTTTTATTATGTGGGATTTTACTTACCCGCAGGAAATATTTGCATTGTCGCAAATGTGCTTAAATTCTTAGCTTCCTATGGCAAAAGCTATTATAAAGTTAAACGGATCTGGGACAATACTTGGTTGAAGTATGGGAAATTTTATGATGAAACTGTGATAGATAAACATACAATTTATCAAAAGCTTTAAAAACTGAGGCTTAAGTCATTCCTTAATATATATATGCCTCACTCCAGTACTCCTCTTCCTGCAGGAGACCTTCGATATATGGGTCCTTTAAAATGTGAAATTTAATTTTCATTTACACATAAACATAAAAATGCTGCAGGTTGTTTGTTGGAGATAGATCTGGAAGATACAACTCTCCTCACTCAGACGCATATAATGTGGATAGGTACATATAAATATCAATGTATTTATATACACCTGTCAGATCTAGAATGCAGAAATCTAGAGGAACTAAATGACAGAACTAGTTTTCTGTACCTCTTTGTGCCAGTTGGGCATTTTTGCAATCTAGATCTCATTATTGTAGGTCCATTTTTTCAGCTTCTTAATTTATATATTTAGAAATACTATATGCTGCCCAGCCTATTAGTAGCTCTGGTCGGAAATTAAAGTAAAGACATCCTGAGAAAATAAATGTTTTGCCTAACCTTTAGGAAAGAGAGTGCTTGCTTCCATTCCACTGGCAATTTACATTATACATTTATACCACTCAGATAGTTGCAGCTATTGTATCAATTTAGAACCCCACCACAATGTCTTACTGCTTACTGAAGAGTGCAGAGGAAGACACAATAAATGGGTATCAGAGATATGCACAATCTTTGTCCCAAAATGTTTCACTTGCACTTCACTGCTTCACTTAAAGGGCTTGGTGCAGGGCTGAAATGCTCACGGTTCGGACCAGATCGCGTGATCTGGTAGCGATGTGGGCAGGTAGTTCGGAGAACCGGTAGCAAAAATCCCTGCCCCACCCCCACTGCCCACGCCTCGCTGTTCCTCTTCTCTGTCCCTGAAGCACTCGGTAGTGATATAGCTGCAAACGGCCTTAAATGACTGCCTCAGCACTTCAAAGGGCCGCACCACAGCTGATCAGCGCTGTAGGCAGCTAGTAGACCAGTGCTTCTATTTTTAAAGAAGGTAGACCGGTGCCTCTCAATAAAAGGCAATTGGTAGACCGGCGGGGTCTCAGTAAAAGGCAATTGGTAGACAGGGCCTCTATTTTTAGAGAAGGTAGACCGGTACCTCTCAATAAAAGTAGACCGGGGCATCTATTTTTAAAGAAGATCGGTGCTTCCCAAGTTTTGTATACTTTATTATTTTTATTATTTATTATTATTGACCATGCCCATTCAGTCACCTGATCACCAGGCCACACCCACAATTAAGCCACACCCACAGACCGGTGGGGAAAATTTTTAGATTTCACCCCTGGCTTGGTGATCTTTTCTATTTAGTGCTCATCCAAGAGATTGTGCTCCCTGAAATGTATTCTCAAAAGCTATACTGTCTTAAGTCTGTGAGTTTACAAAGCATAACTACATGTTCCCCTCGTTGCCTAAACCATCTGAAACTAATGTTTTCACTTTGCTGGAAAGGAGAAAGCTTGTTCTGTTCCAGTGGTGGATTGCTCCCAGTTCACCCCGGTTCAGGCGAACCGGTAGTGGCGGTGGCAGGAGGCTCCATGCATGCACAGAAGTGTCGCGTGCGCATAAAGTGAGCGTGCGCACTTGCGTGCTACCAATAGCAAACCAGTAGCGCCGGGATTTGAAATCCACTACTGTTCTGTTCCCATCCAGTAGTAATACAGCAAGGGGAAATGTTGAAACAATACTAGTAGAGTGGAATCAATTTTCATTCCCTACCTAGATGGATCTAAGTTAGCAATAAATTGGAGGAAATATCAGAAGGGATCTTAACCCAGAGAACCTTGTATGCCAGATTTGGCTTACTGTGAGTCTCACTTGGAGGTAAGCACTACAATATGGAGACTTCTCCAATTTGGAGAACTCATAATATTCATATTAGACTGGGAGTCCCTCTTTGGGATTCCCACATCAAATTTTGGAGCTAAAGCTGTAACTGTAGACATATCATTACATTGCATTAAAGCACCTGATATTTGCAAAGACCTTCCTCCAAAGTGGCTGCCATTGGGTGGGGGAAATTTCTTCTCCTCCCCATGATCTGCTGTTTTTGCTGCCAGAGCTGGTTCTTTGGCAGTCTTGCTCCCTAGATTTTAAGGGGGAAACGTGGGAATAACCTAAAATGACCTTTGAACAGTTGTGGACTCACCCAGGAGAGGAATCCTGAATATTGCAGCTCCTTGTGGAAGCAGCTGAAAAGTCATTACTCTCTTTTACATCTCTTTCTATCAACACAATGTTCTTGTAAGGAAGCCTAGTTTTCATAATTTCACTTTTTGAATTTTTGTTCTGTTCTCTATCTGTAAATTTAATTGGCTGGCTAAATGCCGATTTATTTCAACCTCCTGCTGGATTCTGTTTTTCCCCCTGTTTTCACTGTTTGATCTATTTGGTTGTTCTTATCAGTTTCTGCTTTTCTGTAAGGAAATATGACATGTGTCTCTGGATGGTGAAAGTGCTTCTATTTGAATTATATTTTATTGAATATTCATTGCAGGGAATTTTTATTTTACCAGGTTTGTGGTAAAGTTTGTGAATCAAAATATTCAGAAAATATCTTTCTTGGAGGTTTTTTGTGGGGGGGTTATTTCCTGTTCTTTATACTTATACTGAGCAACAAACATGTTGGATTACAGAGAGAAAGAGGAAGCTGAAACTTGGTGGGTGGGTGGGGACTGCTTAGCAATATGCAATTTTTAGCTGAAAATGTTTCTAAAAGATTTGATGAGCTCATGGAAAATATTCTGAAGAAACTGACTTATATATTAAGCCCACAAAAGGAACTTGATTTCAAAGCAGTAGACTCATTGGGAAGAAATATGGATTCAGAAACAGAGATTGTGGAAAATATTCAGAATCAAGAGGAATGTGATTTCTAAGCATTAGCCTGGCCGAGAAGAAGAAGTCTGTGCTTTTATATACCGTGTTTCCCTGAAAATAAGACCCAACCAGAAAATAAGCCCTTTTTCAGGATGCTTGTAATACAAGTCCTACTCCAAAAATAAGCCCCAGTTAAGATAATTAGCCAGACACACTTAGTACCGTATTTCCCTGAAAATAAGACCTAACCTGAAAATAAGCCCTAATGGGTCTTTTGGCGCAAACATTAATATAAGACCCAGTTTTATTTTCGGGGAAAACATTGATAATAGCAGAGAACTGGGGTGATAAGTGGTAAATATCTTTTTTAGGGTTTGAAGGAAAGTGTCTAATGGACTTCTCACATTTAACTGGGGAACAATTTCATCTGGATTTTTTTAGGAAGATAGATTGGCTTTGTAGATTGAATTTATTGTATTCAATCACACAGCAGTTGATAAGAGATGGTATTAAGAAACAAATGTGGATATTTTATCTAGGACCAATTAAGGTTAATTTTTGGGATGATTTGGGATAGTTAAGAAGTGGTGGTGAATGGTTTACAAGTTGATTACAATAGCAAAAGTACTTAGACTTATATACCACTTCATAGTGATTTATATCCCTCTCTAAGCAGTTTACAGAGTCAGCATATCACCCCAAACAATCTTGGTCCCCATTTTACCGACCTCGGAAGGATGGTAGGTTGAGTCAACCTTGAGCTTGTGGGAATCAAACTGTTGGCAGTCAGCAGAATTAGCCTGCAAGACTGCATTCTAACCACTACGCCATCATGGCTCTTACAATAATAACTTGTTAACAGAGGGTTTTGGAATTTCAATTTTGCCTCTTTTTTATTATTATCGATAATTTTACTACTTTCATACTTTTATATAATACTCTTATTATTGTTATTTGTTGTTAATATAATATATAGATGACTGACTAACAATTTGTAAATAGATTTAGCAGTTTAAAATTCTTTTGGCTTTTTTCGCAAGGGGTGGGAAACTAACATTGTTCTATTATTGTTGTATATTAATCAGCATTCAACTAGGGAGGACATATGTGTATATGTGTTAGTCCTTTTTAAAGGTACCCTTTTCTCTTTAATGTCTTGTTTGCTGTGGGATTTTTTGGTCCTTTGAAAAAAAGGCTGTTATATTTTAACTTTTCTTTAATAATTTTTTTTTTAAAAGCATCTGAAAAATATCATATATATCATATATCAGTGTATAAAATAAAATAAATAAATTTTAGGATAATTTTAATCTGAAGTGGACTTTTATTTTGGGAAACTGTTTAGTTTGGTACCAGATCAAATTCTTGGATTCAGAATTCCATAATTTCAACTGATGTCTATAGTCTGATTATCCTCATTTATCTAAATATTTTTTTTAAAAAAAATCATCCATAACACAGTTGAATATTTTATTTTGATAAAGTGTTTCATCAGGATTTACTGTCATTGTGTTGTAGAATGTGCTTTTTGAAATATTTTATTTGTGTAGAATACATACAAATCCACACAGTGACAGATATAATGTAGTAGGGAAAATCATAATGAATCATATTGGCATATGAATGTTAAAGGACATGTTGAAGTGATTAAAATCTAAGTTGAGTCAAGTCTTAATTATATAATTCAGTTGAATTCCTTCCTCATTTCAGGAGGCTGAGTGGATTATTAGGTTTTGAGAAATCTAAGATTAGCAAATTGAAGTCTGGGATTATTGGATAATAACTGATTAATTCAAATTCTTCTTGAAATAACCACTGTCTTTATAAAGGACACCTGATATATCTACAAAACATTGTGATCAAGATTGTTAAATTAGAATTAAAACTCTACTCATAAAATAAACAGGAAACAAAACAGACAGAAGATAAATAATAATATTAGCATCCAATAAAAATTTAGAGCTAGCTCTGGCTATTCTTTGTAACTAAAGCATACCTTGTCCAGTGAACCCTTTTAGAAAAGATAATTTCCAAACTAAATCTGTATTTAGTTTGAGAGAGTGGTAATTGGCCTTTGTTACTAGATTATCAAAATTTTGGCTTATTTCTTGGATGGCTTGGTTAATATGATCCACCATTGTCCTTAATTTAATATGTAATCTTCCCAAAAAGATAATATCTCACAATTTACTATGTTCAAACTATTTAATAAAGACAAAAGGATTTCTTATTTTTAATGAATTCTGGTTTATCTGTTAGCAGTAAATGGGTCATGAATGCAGATATTCACATTAGTATCAGCCACTAATGGTATCATTTACTAATGATGAAATTGTGTCATAAAATCACCAATAATAACTAATATTAGGAGCCAATTTTTCTTAACTAGCAGACTTTTCAAGATATCCTCAGAAAATTTGTGCATTACTATTTAACTTACTGGTGTACCAATCAAGTTCACAGTCTCCCTCCATTTCATTATTATCCACTTTTATTATCCAATTATCCACTTAGTTCAATGCTTTTATCCTGTATTAATTATAATTTTTCAATTGTGATATATAGCGATACATGCACACATAGGCACTCTTTTTCCCGTTCAGTCATCTAAGTGATAAGGTTCAGGTTTATCATTCTACTCTGGATACCATTTGTCAAGTCATTAAGAATCATTAAGAATCTGCATATTTTGATCAAGCACTAAAAGAGTATATCTGGCAGTGTTTCCTTGGCCAAGACACTGAGCATATGGTCAAGTGAGCTTATATAGTCAGTTCAAATACAGTGCAGTTGGGAAAAAAATGTATCAGTAAATATTGTCCATGCCTGTGCTACTAAGAAACCAGGATTTTTTGCCTATGTGTAGTTACGTCAGTCAATGCTTATCTTTTGCAGAGTTTTTCTATCCATAATACCTAGGTTTCTTATTGCCACATCCTGGCATCTGCAGGGTGCCTTAATTTTCTGCCTGTGAGCACGTGACTTCCTCATTTAAAGAAAAAAATAGAGTTAATATAGCTAAGTAAAATTCTATCCCAGACCTAACCCATGTATCTGTCTTTCAGAATAAGAATATATGGGGATATGAATGTGTGTTCGTATTCCAGATAATAAAGATTACCTTTCTTCCAGGTTAGGAAAGAAAAAAAGGAAAAGGAAAAGTAGATTAGCAGAGGTAGAAAGATGAAAGAAAAAAGAGAGAGAAGGGAGGCTAGGCAAAATAAGTATTCAAGATACCTGGACCTTACCCCAGTTATTCAAATTCACCATGGACAACAATTATTTTTATATACTGTCCTCCAGTCAGAAACAAGTTGCACGCTTAAGCATTTTCCATTTAATAGTGTAACAGCCCATTTCACTGAGATTAACACTGCATTTTGGGGGACAGAATATGGATATTAGGTGTTTCTAGTGTAAACATTAATTATAAATTACATTTCAAAGAAATGTATTTCATGTTACTCAGGCAAGAAATTCAAATCAAAGATCAATGAGAGCATTTCTAGACAATACTATCATCTAATAAAGCAAAATTCTGTAAAATTGTTGGGAATGTGTGCAAGGAACTGATGAGTATGCCCTTTCTCATAGCTGAATCACTTATTTATGGCTATGTAGATTGTTTTCTCTCATATTGTAGTAACTTTATCAACAGGCCAAATCCTGTATTCTATACTTCCAGGATAGCCAGAAATATATTTTGATATTCATATTCTTGTTTCCATTGCAGGAATATAAGAAATAATGGATAGAATATTTCACAATTCAGCAAGATAAAGGTTTTTTTCCCCTACCAGTACACAGAAAGTAATCACGTTGTATAAACAGATGCTGACTGGACATACCATATATTTGTGCAATTGCATATGATAAATGGTTTGCTTCAGTATAATTATCTATTCACCATGTGACTGCAGTTGCATTTCTATCCTTGTTATCTTATTATTAGATGAATAATTAGAGGATGTTATTGGGAACACTGAGAATTATTTTAAATTCTCATTTAGAATCTTCTCTCAGTTTCCTGTGTGTGGGACCAGTTGGTTATATAATTTGCCATTGCCAAGTTTAAAATTCTGTATCATGTTTAAATCAGCAGAGATTATTTCAAATAGATTTTCTAAAAAGCAAATTTTCATTTGATCTAAAACAAATGCAAAATCAGGACATCTGTGAGGGTAGGTGGTTGAAGATATAAGTAGGCTGACACTATAATCATTTAGTCAGGTACACTATCTTGACTTTTTGGGCACCCCCTCCCTCAAAAATACCCACAAAATCAATATACTATGAGCATGGAAGTGACTATATTTATTACCTCATTGTTTCTATTGATCAGTAATTCTTAAAAATAGCTTAGCTTTTTAGAGCGCAGGAGATTCTTTTAGTTAGTTCTTTCTTGTTTTTTAGACTACCCTGGATGAGTGGTAGAAGCTAGAATAAACAAAGCACAAGTGCCACCTTTTGTGAAAACTGTCTTTGCAGTTTTGTGAAGAATTGCAGAATTTCTACAGTATAATCTTATTTCGAGGCATTTTGAAATTATCTCTGTAGCAGATGCAAAGGGGGATAGCAGTGAGGGCAGTGACTAGATGGGAATGCTTTAAAAATATTTTAAAGCAGGCCCATCCCATACCCTCACTGTCCACTTCCCAGGAGTTCAAATGTAGTCCATGATTACCAGTATCTTAATGTTTGCCTAAGAGCAAAATAATTGACCTGCCTTGGGCTGCCACAGATCTGGAATGATAAAAATTTCTTCAACCCCACTTCAAAGCAAAGAGAGCAAATAAAAAAAAACCTAAATAGCTTTATATGCTGGCTCATCTCCTGCTGAAGAATAGATAAAAATTGAAGAACCTGTGATAATGTCACGCCTATGGAGCTGCAATGCAAACAATTGTCTTATCTCTGTAAAGACAATATCTTACCTCTTAAAGGCCATTGGCTTTAAAGGAGTATGGTAAATTGTCAACAGTGCAGCTCCTGAGGTTAAGTCATCATTTCATGTTGTTCCAAGTATTGCAAAGAGAAATACTACCTGTAATTGAAATTGCAAATTCAATTTCAATTGCAGTGCAATTGAGACAAAATAAATTGTCTCTTCTCTCATGACTTGCAACACAAAAGACTGTGATTACTTTTGAACTGGTGCATGATCATCAATGGAAGTGCCCTGAGGCCTCTAAAACTCTTGACTCCACGTCTCTGTACAACCCTGATTTAAATTACAGCTAGTATTTCTCTTTGCAACAGTTGGAACATCATAAGATGATGACTTAACCTAAGAAGCTTCATCCCTGACTACTACTAGAAAATATGTATGGTTTGCCACAAAAAATTTGGTTGGTCAACTCAAAACTGTTTCTGATTCTTGGTATCAATATCAGATTGGTTGAATTTTTCATGAAGATGTTTTTACAGTCTCATAAATATATAAAGTTTTCTTCATAAAATGACATTTGGTTGGCAGCACAGATACCACTCTAGCATGAAAGACTACATTTGGGATAGCAGCAATTTTTATTTACTTTAAGTAATAACCTCCAAGGTTATATTTTGGTAGTAATGGAATAATTTGTAATGACTTACTTGTGAGTGAGGATCTGGTTTGGATGTACCTCTTCAGGGGTGTTTTAGGTAAACAGTGCATACTGGGGGGTAGAGTGGGGAGGGATGACCTTATTTGAGACTGGAGAAAGGGGTAATTGGTTAAACTGTTCAGAACTACATGTGTGTACCTACATCTAAGGGAAGTACAGACAATGAAATGAAAAAACAATATAACATAACTTAAAGCATAACAGCAATAAAGGAATATAAGGATTTAAGTGTTGTAATAGGGCCTTCCTGTCTGTGAAACAAGTACAGAGTGGCTTCAGGGGGAGTTGCATTGGTGGCATAGTGGTTAGAAGACAATATTGCAGTCTAACTCTGCCCACAGCTTGGAGTTCGATCTTAAAAGAGGCTCCAGGTTGACTCAGCCTTCCATCCTTCTGAGGTCAGTAAAATGGGGATCCAGATAGTTGCAGGCAATATGCTGACATTGTAAGCTGCCCAGAAAGTGCTGTAAAGCACTGTGGGATAATATATAAATGTATGCTACTGCTAGTGTTGCTGTTGTAGTGCCTTTGGATGACATGAAAGATCTTAATATTGCCAGAGATCCACTACACTCTATACTCCCTACTTTCTCCTCCTGCCTTGCCATCGAAACCTGGTAGTTACTGCTTCACTATCACTTACTGGGAAATATCTTTGCCCTCCCAAACTTCAATGCAGACTGTGCTAACTCCCACAGATTGTGCTTCTTTCTGGCAAATTAAAAAGAAGAAAGAGATGAAGAAGAAATAAATTCTATAGTGCTTTGTACCTTTAGGCAAGTGATTAGGGCAATAAGCACACACACACACACATCCTAGTTTTTGGGAGCTAGGTTAATCTTAGAAAATATACAGAGAATTGATTTTATTCTTTTAAAAAGAAAAGAGAAATGTTTTGTTTTATCTTTTAAGCAGTCGTGTATAAGACATTCAGTGCAGGAGGAGATGAAAAAATAGACCAAGCTACTAAAATTATAAACCTATTCTTAACCTTCAAAAGAACAAATGTACGGAAAAAGAGAAAGTTCTGACAGATCACTGAATGATGCTAGTAAAGCTGCAAAAAAAAAAAGTATATAATGACAAAACTTCTAAAGAGACAAAGATATGGGCACAATAAATTGTAAAGTAGCAGATCCAGAACAGAAATTAAATATCTCAAATTATGTTTTTCCTATTTTTTAGAACTTACAAAAGCCCTTGAAATAGATTTTATCTCTGTGCTACTTTATTACTTGGAAAACTTTCTTTCTGCAAATTCTACCTTAAAACTGAATATAAAGGGAGATGTTAAATCTTGCTTGTCTCTAGCGTCCCAGGGATCAACGTCTTCCTGATTATTTAAGAAGGGGAGCTTCTCCTAAGTATCAGAAAGGGAAGGATTGAGTCAGGAATGGGATGGGGAGTCTGCTCTATGAGATAGATAGGCAGTTCAGATATGTGAAAAATAAATAAGTAAATATATGCCCAAATCTATTTGCTTTTGCTTGAGGCAGAGAAGATAATACCCTTCTACTTTAGAAAGCAGTTGTCAATCTGGTAAATGCCACCTGACATCAAAACAGAAACATTACACTGACACTGGACCCAGAATGCTGGACTCAAATTCTTACTTAATATTTTTATTTTGCAAAGAGACTAATCTGCAGATCGATGGATACACAATTTTGATTTACAGATGCCTCCACAGGCCCAGTATACTGTTAAGGGAGTCTAGGTTCTCAAGAGATACAACTTCCTCTCCGGTATCCTCCCCCAAAATGTAGCCTCCAACCTCCTCTGCTTTTCTTCAATAAATGATTATGGGAATGTCAATAAGCAGTCAAATTGCTATTTCCCTGTGCATTAGCAGCAGTATACCTTAGTTTTAGAGGTTTATACAACAGCTAGACTATATTTCTGGAATCCCATTGTTCATTAAGAAATGTAATTATTGAGATCCTATGGATATGGGGGAACTATATTTTTATTGGATTTTTAAGTCATCAACCATTTTCTTTTGTATGCTGAGTGGGAAATCTTTTTTTTTTATCATTCTAATAGTCTGTGATTTATAGATTCACTTTGATGTCATCTCTATAAGTTAAAAATTATTCATCATCTGCAATTTCTTCCATAACATTTTTGGACGCAGTCTATTCAGAAAAAGAAACATTGCTGTTGATATTTTCGATACTAACTTCTGATTCCATTTTCAAAAGTGTCCTTCAGTATTTTCAGTGTTAAAATGTTTTATGTCATTTTATAAGTCAAGTTAATCAGGTTGTGTATATTTTCCTTTAATTATAACCTTTAGTTCCCTCTAGTGTCCAATTTTTAAAAATGATTTTTCTTATTTTGTCTTGTCAATGTCCAAATAAATCTATTTTCCTTGGGAAGTGATTTCAAAATCTTAATCCTAATTTGACTAGAGCCTTAAACTGTTTATAATACAATATTTTATTTTGCTGTTTATTTCAATTTAAAAATTCTTAAGCTTATGGTTGATATTTTCTTTTGTTAAAGATTGAAAGTAAATTCACCAACCATTTTCAGTCTTGCCAGTCCAAAAATCTCTAATAGATTAAAAGTCGTAACAAGCAATTACTGAATGTGATTAGAAAAGGAAGTTTGTGAACTTAGTGTTCTTTAAAAGGCACTGATCACAGTTGCGAGCAAGATGTCATTTCCCAGTGCTTAAAATCTGCCTCTGTCTTGCAATCTTATTGTAAGTAACAACTCTTTGGAGCACATAGGAGCAATCACTTGTCCTATCCTTGTTCAGAGAGATTCTGAAATATTGGTCTACTACAGGTTCTTTAGTGCTTTGCTGCAGTTGTCAGCTTAGCTTTTCACAGAACTGTCTTCAGTCCATGATTTATTCCTACAGAAATTGCACAATTTTTGTAATTTCCATCAAACTGCTATCCATGAAGAACAAATGTGTTGTCACATCTTTTTGATAACGGAATGGGAAATTCTTCAATTAGAAATAGAGTTCTAGAACATGAGAGCTAGTTTGGCATAGTAGTTAAGACTTCAAGCTGGAAACTCTGATTTCTAGTTCTGCCTTAGGTATAATACCAACTGAATGTCCTTGGACCAATCAGTATCTCTCAGGCCTAGAAAGGAGGCAATGGCAAAATACTTCTGAACTCTTGCTTGTCCAGCCAGTTTCTAAAAGTCAATGTTGACTAGAAAGCACAAACAAATAGTCTATGACAAACTGTATTGAACCCTCATCCAAGCTGAGCTTTGGGCAATTTATTTATTTATTTATTTATTTATTTATTTATTTATTTATTTATTTATTATTTAAATTTCTATACCGCCTGTTAAGTTCGGGAAGTAACGAGGCTGGAGACCAGGGTAGTGACAACAGCTCTTTAATATATGGTGAACCCAGCAACCTGGCTGGGGAAAAACAACCCTTTATATACTGTTTAACCGGCGGCTTCAACCAATCAGCAACGTGCTAGTTTCCCGCCTAAATATTTAAAGATACATAACACTCCTCCCCTCCCAGAAAACACTTTACCACTATTTACATAATATTTACATGTTATTTTTCGATGTAGTCACGCAAATAACCTGGGCGTCTCCTAATTCTTTCGGACCTGCGCGGTTCAGTCCTGGGTGGTGTTTTGAGCTGGTCGGAGGGGCTTTTTTCTCCTCCCCACTCTCTCTCTAGGCCATCGGGCCCTGGATTACTGGCAGTCTCTTTTTCTTGGCCCTCCGGCCTTGGATTACTTTTGGAGTTTTCCCTGCTGTTTCCATTGGGAACCTGATGGCGTCGCTGGACCTCCGGGACCTCAGCTAAGTCTTGCGCCTCCCCCGGGTTATGGTCAGCTGTGGGTTCAAATAAGGAGTGGTCATAATCTGTCTCGTTTAGCTCGGGTTGTTCAGCTATTCGTTTCCTTATCTGATCTATGTGGCGCCCATACCGGTTGTCTTGTAACTCACCAAGTATGACTTTGGACCGTTGCTTTTATGATTTGCCCTGAGCCAACTTGGGCCGCCCCCATAGTTGCGGGCCCACACTCGTCGCCTATGCCCATTTCTCTCGTTTTTTCTAGTTCCCCTTGTAACCCTCTGGTGTGTAATGGGATTCAAACGGTCAAGTGGGCACCGGAGCTCGTCCCATCAATAATTCGGCTGGGCTTCTGCCTGTAGCAGTGCTTGGGGTTCTGTGCTGAACGCCAGAAAGAAATCTATCTTTGTTTGCCAGTCACCTGGCTTGAGCCTGACAATGCCTCCTTAGCGCCCGGACGGAACGCCTGCAAGGCCATTCGACGAGGGTGGAAAGGCGCAGAGAGGCATGTCGGATGCCCTCCTCTGCCAAGTATTCTTCAAACTGGGCTGCTGTGAATTGCGGGCCGTTGTCGGACACCAGAGTGTCAGGCAACCCGTGGGTTGCGAATAGGTGGCGCAGGGCTGCGATTACTGCCTCGGCCGTAGTGGATTTCATGAGTATGATCTCCAACCATTTAGAGAATGCGTCGACAACCACTAGGAAGGTTTGGCCGTGGAACGGGCCAGCAAAATCAATGTGGATTCTTGACCAGGGCCCTTGGGGTTTGTCCCATTCCCTGACTGGGGCCGTTGGGGGTAGAGGTCTGGACTCTTGGCAAGCCTGGCATTTCCCTACCCTCTCAGCAATCTCTGAGTCCATGAGTGGCCACCACACATAGCTTCTTGCTAGCCCCTTCATCCTTACGATCCCTGGGTGACCCTCGTGGAGGAGGTCCAATACCTTTCCCCTTAATTTATCCGGGATTACCACACGATCACCCCATAACAGGCACCCCCCTTGAGCCGAGAGCTCATCACGTTTTTTTACAAATTCCTTAAACCGTTCGCCCGGCGCAGCGGGCCACCCTCTTTGTACCCAACCGAGTACAGTCCTTAACATAATGTCCCGGTATGATGCCCGAGCCACTTCCTTAGATGTGACTGGGCCAGAGTCCAAAGAGTCAATAAGCAGGATGGGCGTCCCCGGAGTGGGGTCTTCGATCGCCCCTGGTAGTGGGCATCTGCTTAACGCGTCCGCATGCCCCACTTCTTTTCCTGGTCGATGCTGCAGCTTGTAAGAATAAGCGGCTAAGAAAATAGTCCATCGAGTCAATCGTGGCGAAAGTGCCACAGGCGTTGGGCGGTCGCCAGCCAGTATTCCTAACAGCGGTCTGTGGTCAGTCACAATTTCAAAATCTCGCCCAAAAACATATTCGTGAAATTTTTTCACCCCGCACACAATCGCTAGGGCTTCCTTATCTAACTGGCTATAGTTCCTCTCTGGGGAGGACATCGTTCTAGAGTAGAAGGCTATAGGGGCTTCTGTGCCGTTTGGCAGTCTGTGGCTGAGTACAGCCCCCACCCCATAAGGGGAGGCATCGCAAACCAGCACTAGTGGCAATGAGCTATGGTACTGGATGAGCAGGCTGTCGCTCGAGAGCAGGTTTTTTACTGCTTCGAAAGCCCTACTTTCCGACTTCCCCCAAGACCAAGCAGTATTTTTCCCTAGAAGCTTATGCAGCGGTTCAGCAACGGTCGCTTTGTTTTTTAAAAAGACCGCGTAAAAATTCACTAGCCCTAGGAATGCCTGTAGCTCTGTTTTGTTTTTGGGCGCTGGAGCCTTTCTGATTGCCTTGACCTTGCTCTCAGTTGGGTGAATTCCTTTCTTGTCTATTCGGTAGCCCAAGAATTGACGGATTCTACCCCTATCTGGCATTTGTTTACTTTAACCTTTAGTCCGCTGACCGGAAAATGCCCAGAACTTTTCTCAAACGCTCCCCCAATTCCTCTACGTTTTCGGCTGATATCAATACATCATCGAAGTAGGGAACTACCCCTGGGAGCCCTTGCAGAAGTCGTTCCATCAAATTTTGGAACAGCCCCGGTGCCACACTCACCCCAAATTGTAATCGGGTACACTTGAAGGCCCCCCTGTGCGTTACAATTGTTTGGGCTTCAGCTGTGTTGGCGCTCACGGGCAGTTGTTGGTAGGCTTGAGCCAAGTCTAACTTTGCAAAGACTTGCCCTTGCCCCAAAGAGTGCAGCAAGTGTTGCACCACGGGAACTGGGTAAGCGCTTTTCTGTAAGGCTTTGTTTAGCGTCGCCTTGTAGTCAGCGCAGATTCTAATTGACCCATCTGATTTTACTGGGGTGACGATTGGTGTCTCCCACTTTGCGTGATCGACTGGCACCAAAATCCCCTGATTTATGAGCTTATCTAGCTCCTTGTCAATTTTAGGTTTAAGGGCAAAGGACTCTCCTTGCCTTTAACCTAATGGGAGCTACCTGGGGTCTAAGTTGAAGGAAATAGGGGTCCCTTGTACTTGCCCAGGCAGTCCTTGAAGACATCTTCGAACTGCTCATGAGTATGTCTTTCAGGTTACAGTCACTTCTGTAGATGCCAGTCACTCCCATGCCCAGTGCACGAAACCAGTCTAGTCCCAACAAACTAGGCAGGGTCCCTTCGACGATCGTGATGGGCAGGGTCTTCTTGTGTGGTCCGTACTGACTCGGACGGAGGTGGTCCTCGAACAGGGATGCGATTCCCTTGGTAGTCGTGGACTCGTAGCCGCTTGTGTTTGCAGGTGGCGCTCGCGACTGCTGGCAGTGACTTCGCCAAAGTGTCCCAGGACATGATGGTGATCGCTGACCCGGTGTCCACTTCAGTCGGCACCGTACTCCTTCTATTTTGGGTTTGGTGAAGATCTTCTTCTCCACCGGGTTGAGGCGCGCCTATGATCACCGTCGTTTGGTTTGAATCGCGCTTTTTGTTTGAGCCAATCGCGGGTCGCCTTGCCGATCCGCGCTCTGATTGGCCGATTTGAATTTTCGCGGAAGGTTGGGGAGCTCGACAGACTTGAGCTAGGTGCCCTTCTTCTCGCACCGACATGTTGCGCCCTTGAACTTGCAGCGTTGGCGCTGGTGTTGACCTCCGCAACTTCCGTGATTCGTCCCGGTTCTCTTGGCCCCGCTTCTCAGTTCGGCAGACCCTTCCTCATCCTCACCGCCAGATTCGGTTTGGATCTCTTCTGGTGCACCGGGTTGACTTTGTGCTCGCCTTTGGTGTGAGAGGCTTTGCAGTGTCTCCGCCGCTTGGGTGGACATTTCATGCGCTCTGGCTTCGCCCAGGGCATTTGCCAGCGCCAGATTGCTTTTCGATAGCAGCCGCCCGCAAACGCATGTCTCGGACCCCTGATGAGTTGCTCCAGCAGCACCTCGCCCAGGTCTCGGTACCCACAGTCTTTGGAGGCTTTCCAGGGCGCCATGTAGTCGCCGATGGATTCGCCTTCAGCTGTCGGCGCCTCCAAATTCAAACGCCGACGTATTTGGACGGCGTTGGCGAAATGGTTTTTAGAAGTGTTTGCAGAGTTTGCCACGATACCGATTGTATCGGCGTTGGCTCTGCCAGGGCTTCCGCGATGTCGATGACCTCGGACCGCAGTGGCTCAAGAAGTATGCCCTTTTGCGGTTGTCTGGAACTCCTTGCAGTTCGTTGGCTTCTAGAAAGCTTTCGAAACGGGTCATATACGTTCCCCATTTCTCTTTAGCCGGGTCAAACGGTGCGGGCGGAGTGTAACTGGCCATCTCCGCTTTTCTGCCCTGTGTTTGCTGGGTTCGGTTCTTTCGTGCTTCAGCTCGGTTCTGGTGCTCCTTAGCCTCGAGATCCCATCCTCGTCGCCAGTGTTAAGTTCGGGAAGTAACGAGGCTGGAGACCAGGGTAGTGACAACAGCTCTTTAATATATGGTGAACCCAGCAACCTGGCTGGGAAAAAACAACCCTTTATATACTGTTTAACCGGCGGCTTCAACCAATCAGCAACGTGCTAGTTTCCCGCCTAAATATTTAAAGATACATAACACCGCCCTTCTCCCGAAGGACTCAGGGTGGTTCACAGCCAGATAAAAATACACAATAATATTACAATATAAATACAATTAAAATACAATTAAAAAACTTATTCAATTGGCCGAGATTAAAAATTTAGGATAAATAATAAAAAACCCATTAAAAACCCATAAATTTAAAAACTAACCCAGTCCTGCGCAGATGAATAAGTGAGTTTTAAGCTCACGACGAAAGGTTCGGAGGTTCGGAAGTTGACGGAGTCCTGGGGGGAGTTCGTTCCAGAGGGCGGGAGTCCCCACAGAGAAGGCCCTTCCCCTGGGCGTCGCCAGACGACACTGTCGCGCCGATGGCACCCTGAGGAGTCCCTCTCTGTGAGAGCGCACGGGTCGGTGAGAGGTATTCGGTAGCAGTAGGCGGTCCCGTAAATAGCCAGGCCCTATGCCATGGAGCGCTTTGAAGACGTTCACCAAAACCTTGAAGCACACCCGGAAGGCCACAGGAAGCCAGTGCAGCCTGCACAGGATAGGTGTCACACGGGAGCCATGAGGGGCTCCCTCTATCACCCGCGCAGCTGCATTCTGGACTAACTGAAGCCTCCGGATGCCCCTCAAGGGGAGCACCATGTAGAGAGCATTGCAGTAATCCAGACGAGACGTCACGAGGGCGTGAGTGACTGTGCACAAGGCATCCCGGTCTAGAAAGGGGCGCAACTGGCGCACCAGGCGAACCTGGTGGAAAGCTCTCCTGGAGACGGCCGTCAGGTGGTCTTCAAAAGACAGCCGTTCATCCAGGAGAACGCCCAAGTTGCGCACCTCTCCATCGGGCCAATGACTGCCTCCCAACAGTCAGCCGTCGACTTAGCTGACTGTACCGGGATGCCGCATCCACAGCCACTCCGCCTTGGAGGGATTGAGCTTGAGCCTGTTTCTCCCCATCCAGACCCGACGGCTTCCAAACACCGGGACAGCACTCGATAGCTTCATTGGGGTGGCCCGTGTGGAAAAGTACAGCTGGGTGTCATCAGCGTACAGCTGGTACCTCACACCAAGCCACTGATGATCTCACCCAGCGGCTTCATAGATGTTGAACAGAAGGCGAGAGAATCGACCCTGCGGCACCTCACAAGTGCGCCAGGGTGACCTCTGCCCCCGTCAACACCGTCATGCATCGTCGGAGAGATAGGAGGAGAACCACCGATAAACGGTGCCTCTCACTCCCAATCCCTCCAACCGGCGCAGCAGGATACCATGGTCGATGGTATCAAAAGCCGCTGAGAGGTCTAATAGGACCAGGGCAGAGGAACAACCCCCTGGAATTGAATTCCAATATGCTTCATTTAAACAAGAACTCTTTCAATGGCCACTGAATGTAGTTTGTTGAAAATTATTTAGAAAGGTTGTCTTTCAGATTAAATTTCCTTCAAAGTGAGCTCCACTCCTGGTGACCTATGGACATATCAGCATAACTGTTTTGGCAACAATATAAGAATGTTTTGTTATTGCCTTTTGTTGGGATGTTTTTTGACTACCCGATCTACAGCTCTGGCATTTCTGGTTGCTATTAATCAAGTTCAGCTCTGCTCAGCTTTACATCTTTACAGAGAGTCCTTGACTTATGGCCATTCATTTAGCAGCCATTCAAAGCTACAATGTTGCTGAACAAAGGGACTTATAACACACGCCTAAGGTTATGGCTCTTGCCTTACCCTTTGCAATAATGTGATCCAAGTCTAGGCACTGGGCAGCCTGCCCACACTAATGACCATGGGAGTGCTGCAACTGCCCTCACCCACCTATTACTCCCCCATCTATCTCTCCCCCACCTATGACTTCCCCATCTATTTAGCCCTCTGCTGCCCTGCACTCCACCATCCTAGCAGATCTTCAGCACTATCTTTTTGTTCCCACTGCCTGGTTCTTGGGACATATAGGGTTGACTTTACATGACAAAAGAAGAAGAAGAAGCACAAAACAGCTTAATGGAATTTTGCAGTATGCCAAAATTCCCCTTTGTGCCAAGTTCCTGGGTTATATGGAGTTGGCTTTTGCTGTGAAAAAAAGAAGAAAACCCAAAAGCAGTCTCCCCGCACCCTTGTGTTTCTTTCATAACACAAACACTGCCTATCCCTTTACCATTGAATCATATCTTTACTATTGTACCATTACTATTATGATTACCATTGTAATAGTATCTTATCATATCTTTAAAAAATCTTGGAGCATCGGAAAACTACCAGAGGATTGGAAAAGAACTGATGTGGTTCCCATCTGAAAAAAAGGGGTGGAAAAACAGACCCAGGAAAATCAGCCTAACATCAATACGTGGGAAGATACTGGAAAAAATAATCAAAAAACAGATCTGTGAACATCTAGAAATAAATAAAGTTATAACTAATAGCCAGCATGGGTTTGTTAAAAACAGATCATGCCAAACCAATCTTATTTCATCCTTTGACAAAGTGACTAAATTAGAAGACCGGTGAAATGCCGTAGACATAATTTATTTAGATTTCAGTAAGGCATTTAAGGAAGTAGACCACAGCCTACTTCTTGGTAAGCAAGAAAAATGTGGGATAAACAGCATCGCCAGCAGATGGATTTGTAACTGGCTGACAAACTGTACTCAATGAATATTCCTTAATGGTACTAGATCTACATGGAGGGAAGTAAGCAGTGGGTACCATAAGGTTCCATCTTAGGCCCAGTACTCTTCAATATCTTCAAAAATCATCTGAAGGAATAGAAGGGGAACTCATCAAATTTTCAGATAACACCAAGCTGGCTGGACTAGTCAACATCCTATAAGACAAGCTCAGGATCCAAAAAGATCTTGACAGACTTGAACTATGGGTCCTATCCAACAAAATGAAATGTAATGTGGAGAAAAGCAAGGTTTTACACCTGGGCAGAAAAAACCAAAGATACAAGTACAGATTAGGTGAAAACTGGCTTAGAAACAGTAAGCGTGAGAGGGACCTTGGAGTCCTAGTGGATGATCACTTAAACATGAGTCAGCAGTGTACAGCTACCGCCAAAAAAGCTAATATAATCCTTGGTTGTATAAACAGAGGCATAAAATCAAAATCATGTCAAGTATTAGTACCACTTTATAAAGTCTTAGTAGGACCACACCTGGAATACTGCATCCAGTTTTGGTCACCTTATTACAAAAAAGACGTTGAGACTTTAGAAAAAGTGCAAAGAAGAGCAACTAAGATGATTAAAGGCCTGGAGACTAAAACATATGAAGAACATTTGCAGGATTTGGGTTTGGTTGGTCTAGAGAAAAGAAGGACTAGGGGGGAGGATCAGGATAGCAGTATTCCAGTATTTGAGAGGCTGCCACAAAGAGGAGGAGGGTCAATTTATTTTCCAAGCACCAGAGGGCAGAACAAGAAACAATGGTTGGAAAATAATCAAGGAGAGAAGAAATCTGGAATTAAGGATGTGTGTGTAGCCAGTGTGGCAAACAGGGAAATTGCAAATTCCCTGCAGCACTGGCCTTTAGCCTTCAACCCAGCGATGAGGACTCGCAGCCATTACAAGCTGCCAAAGTCGGAACGGCCACATAAGACTGTGCTGGAGTGTGGAAGCAGAGAATTGGACAAAATATTGAATACCGGGTAAGTGAACACCAACTCACGGAGGACTATTTCAAAACTGACATTTGCCAAAAAGTTTTAAAAACTCTGGAATAGTGGCTAAATTGATCAGGACTGCCAATATTAGAATAAAAGAAACGGAAGCAATACCCAAAGACCTGAAAGAAAGCTGATTTCTGAAATTGAAGTACAGATCCCTCAAACAAAAGGCAGAAAAAGCCTGGAATTTGGATAAAATTGGAATTCAAATTGCTTAAAGATCACAAAAAGGAAAAAAAGGAAAAAGTGAGAACTTTAAACTGCTATTTGGTGGAATATCTCCAATTTTCTTTTTCCTCAATGGACTGGAATTAAATAAATTTTAAACTTAAATCTATTGGATTTTTAACGGGACTAATTGGAAAAAATAAAAAGTAAAACTAAAGTGAAACAGGGTGCGGCTCTAAGTAAAAGAAACAAAATGGATACTTTGTTAATTGTGGATTAGAATTGTGGATTGTAAAGTGACATCTAAAGGTGGAAAGAGGAAACTACAAGGCCATTGTTGAAAATCTTTTTATGGCAGATTGGTGAGAACTACAAAAGAGAACTTTGTCAACAAGCTGTTTGACCATGACAAGAATAAGAGTTACAACTTCAAAGAATAAAGCAGAGAACAATTGAAATGAAGAGAAACACACACATGATTTTCAAGTAAGAAATAAAGAAACAATTAAAAGACTGGATGGAAAAGAAGACTAAGAAAAAAAAAGAACTGCTCCAGAATTGATAGCGATAGATAGATAGATTTGATTAAAGATTTAAATTCGGGACAGAGGGTTAGAGTAGAATTTCTTTTTTTTCTTAAGAGCAATTTAAACAGGGAAATTAAAAAGAGTGGAAGGGGAATATATTGATAAAATATATAAGAGGGTGGAAGAAAACTGAATTTGATGTGATTATATACCTGGTTGATATTTTGTTCAAAAAAGATATTTTGTATGTGGTTTGTTTCCAAAAAAAAAACAAAAAACAAAAAAAACAAAAAAAAAAGGAGAGAAGAAACCTGGAATTAAGGAGAAATGTCCTAACAGTGATGACAATTAACTAATGGAACAGCTTGCAGTCAAAAGCTGTAGGTGTTTCATCACCAGAGATTTTTAAGAAGAGACTGGACAGTCATTTGTTGGAAATGATATAGGATCTCCTGCTCCAAGATCCCTTCCATCTCTATTCTGATTCTGATTCCCTGCCCAGGGGCTCTATGCAAAGAGGCATTTCTGGTACAATTTACTTAATGATGGCAACATGGATTGTGGGATTCTGGGTCACTAAGTAATGTGATTACATGATGTCTTGCTTATGACCAGGTCATTTAGCAACTGAACTTCCAATCCTGATTGTAGTCATAAGTCAAGGACTGCCTGTACAAGTTCAGCCAACGTTAATAATAATAATAATAATAATATTTTAATATTCTCCCGAAGGACTCAGGGCGGTGAACAGGCAGATAAAATATAAATACACACAATAATTAAAAACATCCCTTAAAAAACTAATTTAAATGCCCAAAATGTTAAAAACGACTTCGTAAAATCACAAAATTTAAAAAACCCATCCAATAAAAATAAAAATCAGGCTAGTCCAGCCATACGAAATAAATAAGTTTTAAGTTCGCGGCGAAAGGTTAACTAGGTGGCAGCAGTTAATTTTAATCAGGAAGCAATTAAAGTCTGCATTAGGTTTTAGATGTGTATATAAAAGAATATTGAATCAAATGTAAAATTCATAATACTTAGTTTATGACAACAGTTCATATTATGTGCAGTAGCATGTGATGAGATAATATGTTATTAATTATTTACTCATTATGTGACTATTACTTTGGCCTCAGTTGCATATCCATCCTTGCTAGCATATTAATTAGAGAAATGATTAAAAAATATGAACTATCAAACATTTGTCATCATTCAGTTTCCTTTATGAATGACAAGCTAGTTTGCTATGTTCTAACATTACTAAGATTAGCATACTGTGGCAAGATAAATCCAAGTGACATATATTTGCTTCAGAAGAAATGAAAAGTGGAACAAAACCTGACCCTTCCTTATTCCAAAATGAGTGTTAAGATTAATTGAAAGAGAATATAAAATAATTTTTGTTGCTTTCTTTTTCATATATTTCTGATACTGATAGAAGAAGAAGGGGTGATATGGTCAGGTAACCCCTGCTGTTGGAGACACACAATGATTTGGAGATGATGTGTTGGAGGAGGTGTGTCTGTTGCTATACGTGAGAATAGGATTGATGCTAAGGAATGCCTGTTTCTGAGACTGCTTGGATTGATGGTGACTCAAGTCTCAGCGTAGTTTCCTAGATGCTGGGTTGCTGGAAGCCTTGGATTCAAATTTGTTATTATTTCTGTTTTGGGGGAATGGCAAATATTTTTAAGAAGACATGGTTCCTCCATGATTTAGTGACAGAAGAGAAAGTGGACCTGGTATCTATCTCTCAGACCTGCTTAGAGAAGAGTATTGGAATTCCTCTGTCTGAGATCTGCATGGCCAGGCTTCACCAGCCTCAATACCAGGTTAGCCAAGAAAGGTGGCAACTTTGAGAAAGTGGAGATACCACTTTCTATTGTGGCCCAGCAGTCTCATTTCTGTGTACTTAACTTTATTTACAGTTGCGGTGGATTTCCCAGGCTAAGCTTGCTGGGGCTTTCAACCTCCATGCCTTTGTGGAGGGGTCTGAGACAGCTGGGAATTCACAATCTCCATGCAAATTCTGGTTTGTTCCAAATCATCATGGCTCTGACAGATACTGGGGGAAATATATGCGATAGCTAACTTTTATCTTTGATGAATTTGCCATCAATTGGCCCCCATCTTTACCCATATATTCAATAAATCGCTAGAGATGTGCTATGTTCCTTCTTGCTTCAAACGCTCTACCATCATCCCAGTGCCGAAGAAGCCCACCATCAAGGAACTGAATGACTACAGACCAGTTGCTCTAACATCTGTAGTTATGAAAAACCTTTGAAAGGCTAGTGCTGTCTAACTTGAAAACCATCATGGGTCCGCTCTTAGACCCCTTGCAATTTGCATACCAAGCAAATAGATTAACAGATGATGCTGTTAATATGACTCTGCACTACATCCTACAACCAGGGGTGAAATGCTCCCGGTTCGGACTGGATCTCATGATCCGGTAGCGATGGGGGTGGGTAGTTCGGAGAACCGGTAGCAAAAATCCCTGCCCCCCCACAGCCTACACCTTGCTGTTCCTTTTCTCTGTCCCTGAAGCTCTCAATGGTGATATAGCTGCAAACGGCCTTAAATGATTGCCGTGGCGCTTCAAAGAACCCACTACAGCTGATCAGCACTGTAGGCGGCTAGTTGACCGGTGCCTCTATTTTTAAAGAAAGTAGACTGGTGGGCTCCCAAGTTTTGTACACTTTATTATTTTTATTATTTATTATTATTGGCCATGCCCATTCAGTCACCAAGCCACGCCCACCAATTAAGCCATGCCCACAGAACCGGTAGAGAAAATTTTTAGATTTCACCCCTGCTTTATGGGCAAGTGCACCATCGCCCCAGCTCAGCCAGCAGGTTATCAGGTTTCTGGTGCTCTGGCGCACATGTGGGCCTTCTGGTTTGGGCACTCTGTGCCTAAAAGGTTCGCCATCACTGATCTATAAGAACTCTGTAATCAGTTTGCTAAGAACTTTCCTACAAAACTGTTCACATTAATAGTTGGGAGCAAAGATTATGAGTTGACAGAGGCTGGAAACTGAGGCTGCAAATCTTGAAAGAGGGTGAGGGTCCTTCAAAAAGCCATCACTTGACCTAGCTGTGTTGTACAGTTAGGGAAGGCTGCTATAGAGATAGTCGCATAGCAACTAAAGATTACATGAATCGTTTCTAGGAAGGATTTAGATACAAGAATGAAAACTGCCTTAGTTAGAATAGAATAGAATAGAATAGAATAGAATAGAATAGAATAGAATAGAATAGAATAGAATAGAATAGAATTTTTATTGGCCAAGTGTGATTGGACACACAAGGAATTTGTCTTGGTGCATATGCTCTCAGTGTACATAAAAGAAAAGATACCTTCATCAAGGTACAACATTTACAATACAAATGATGGTCATGGGTACAATTTAACACTTAATGATACAACATTTAATGATAATCATAGGATACAAATAAGCAATCAGAACAATCAATATCAATATAGATAAATAAATATAAATATAAATCATAAGTTGCTCTTGTGGATGAACTAGTGCATCTTGTAGTTGAACTATGCAAAATCTATATGGAATCAAAGACATGCAGCCTTCCTCGTCTTCTTAGTTCTCTCAGTGGTATCTCTTACTATCACCCTTGGCCTCTTTGGCCTCCCTTTGAAGAAACAAATACAGGCCCTTCATTAATTTTGGTTAAAAAAAAAATCCTTAATACTTTATGTTAATAAGATTTATTTATCTCTATCTCTATACCTAGGAGATACCTAGGAGATGCAATAGATGCATTGATCTTTTGCATAACTAGGGGTTCACAACTAGGAACTAGGGGTTCACAACCCCTAGTGATCACAGAAAAGGAAGTGCAGGACCTATTTCACAGACAAAAGCCAGGAAAAGCTCCAGGCCCAGACAAGATAACGCCTTCTTGCTTAAAAGTCTGTGCTGACCAATTGGCCCCCATCTTCACCCATATTTTCAATAAATCACTAGAGATGTGTTATGTTCCTTCTTGCTTCAAACGCTCTACCATCATCCCAGTGCCAAAGAAGCCCTCCATCAAGGAAATGAATGACTACAGACCAGTTGCTTTAACATTTGTAGTCATGAAAACCTTTGAAAGGCTAGTGCTTTCCTACGTGAAAACCATCACGGATCCGCTGTTAGACCCCTTGCAATTTGCATACCGAGCAAATAGGTCAACAGATGATGCTGTTAATATGGCTCTGCACTACATCCTACAACATCTTGAGTCTCCAAAGACCTATGCAAGGGTCCTTTTTGTAGACTTTAGTTCAGCATTCAATACCATCATTCCAGACATTCTTCTAACTAAGCTAAACCAGCTACAGGTACCGGAACAGACTTGTAAGTGGATCACAAGCTTCCTAACAAACAGGAAGCAGCAGATGAAGTTAAGCAAGATCACATCAAATACCTGTACAATTAGCACAGCCCCCCCCCCAAGGCTGTGTGGTCTCCCCACTTCTCTTCTCTCTGTATACCAATGACTGCATCTCCAATGATCCATCTGTTAAGCTACTGAAGTTCGCAGATGACACAACAGTGATTGGTCTCATTCGAGACAATGACGAATCCGCATATAGATGAGAGGTCGAACGACTAGCCTTGTGGTGCAACCAAAACAATCTGGAACTGAACACACTCAAAACCGTAGAAATGGTGGTAGACTTTAGGAGAAACCCTTCCATACTTCCACCTCTCACAATACTTGACAACACAGTATCAACAGTAGAAACCTTCAAATTTCTAGGTTCTATCATATCGCAAGATCTAAAATGGACAGCTAACATCAAAAACATCATTAAAAAAGGACAACAAAGAATGTTCTTTCTGCGCCAACTCAGTAAGCTCAAACTGCCCAAGGAGCTGCTGATTCAGTTCTACAGAGGAATTATTGAGTCTGTCATTTGCACCTCTATAACTGTCTGGTTCGGTTCTGCAACCCAACAAGAAAAACACAGACTTCAGAGGATAATTAGAACTGCAGAAAAAATAATTGCTACCAACCTGCCTTCCATTGAGGACCTGTATACTGCACAAATCAAGAAGAGACCGTGAAAATATTTACAGACCCCTCGCATCCTGTGTTAGATTCGGGCAATAACGAGGCAGGAGACCAGGATAGTGACAACAGCTCTTTACTATATGGTGAACCCAGCAACTCGGGCTGGGAAAAACCTCTCCTTATATACAGTTTAGCCGGAGGCTTCAACCAATCAGCAACATGCTTTTTTCCCGCCAAAACATTTAAAGATACATTACACTCCTTCCCTCCTAGAAAACACTTTACCATTATTTACATGAGATTTACATATTATTTTTCAACGTAATCACGCAAGTAGACTGGGCGTCTCCTCGGACCTGCGCAATTCATTCTCTGGGAGTGAGTCGAGCTGACCGGAGGGACTGTCTGTCTCTCTCAGCTCCTCCTCTAGGCCATCCGGCCCTGGATTATTTGCAGAGTTGTCCCTGCTGTTTTCTGACGGAACCTGTTGGCGTCGCTGGACCTCCTGGAAATCAGATAAGTCCCACGTTTGCCCCGGGTTTGAGTCAGCTGTGGATTCAAACATTGTATAGTCAGGGCCTGTTTCCTGATTCTGATTGTTCGGTTATCGTTTCTTATTTGGTCTATGTGGCGCTTCCATACCCGGCCATCCTTTATCTCTACTAGATATGATTTTGGTCCTGTTATTTCTAGGATTTTCCTGCTAACCAGGTCGGGCCTCGCTGTAGTTGTGTGCCCACACTAGGTCGCCTATTGCCATCCTCTTGTTTTACCGTGTGCCCCTTTGTAACCGTCTGGTGTGTAGTTTGGGTTTAAACGGTCTAGTGGGCACCTGAGCTTCCGACCCATTAATAACTCTGCTGGGCTTCTGCCAGTTGTGACACAGGGGTTCTGTGTTGGACTGCCAGGAAGATATCGATTTTGTTTGCCAGTCGCCTGGCTTGATTCTGGACAATGCTCTTTTGCGCTCCGGACGAGCGCTCTGCAAGGCCATTTGTCGCAGGGTGGAAAGGCGCCGAGAGGACATGCCGGATGCCCTCTTCTGCCAAGTACCCTCAAACTGGGTTGCCGTGAATTGCGGGCGTTATCGGAGACTAAAGTGTCGGGCAACCCATGGGTTACAAATAGGTGCCGAGGACTGAGATCACGGCCTCGGCTGTCATGGATCTCATGAGAATGATTTCCAGCCATTTGGAGTAGGCATCGACTACTACCAGAAAGGTTTGGCCGTGGAAGGCCGGCAAAATCGATATGGATCCTAGACCAGGGCCCTGGGGTCTCTCCCATTCCCGAATCGGGGCTTGGGGTAGCGGTCTGACTCCTGGCAGGCCTGGCATTTCCCTACCCTCTCAGCAATTTCCGAGTCCATTAAGGGCCACCACACATAGCTTCTCGCTAGACCCTTCATCCTCACGATCCCTGGGTGACCTTCGTGAAGGAGATCCAACACCTTTTCCTCAATTTCTCTGGGATCACCACTCGATCCCCCATAGCAGGCACCCCTTGAGCCGAAAGTTCCCCGTTTTTACAAACTCTTTAAAACTCGCCCGCGCTGGCCACCTCTTGTACCCAACCAATTACAGTTCTTATTGTAATGTCCTTATACGAAGCCCGAGCCACCTCTTTGGATGTGACTGGGCCAGAGTCCAAAGAGTCAATTAGCAGAACTGGTATTCCTGGAGTGGGGTCTTCAATAGTCTCTGGTAACTGGCATCTGCTCAGTGCGTCTGCATGCCTAAATCCTTTCCTGGCCGGTGTAGCAATTTGTAAGAATACGCTGCCAGGAAGATAGTCCATCGGGTCAGTCTTGGCGAAAGTGCCACGGGCGTTGGGCGATCGCCTGCCAGCAGACCTAGCAAGGTCTATGGTCCGTGATGATTTCAAAATCACGACCAAATACATACTCATGGAATTTCTTTACCCCTGAGACTATAGCCAAGGCTTCCTTATCAAGCTGGCTATAATTCCTTTCAGTTGATGACATGGTTCGGGAGTAGTATGCAATAGGGGCTTCTGTGCCATTAGGTAACCTGTGGCTGAGCACAGCCCCACCCCATAGGGAGATGCATCGCAGCTTAACACTAGAGGTAGTGTGCCATTGTATTGGATAAGGAGGCTATCACTCGTTAGGAGATTCTTACCCCTTGAATGCCCTAGCTTCCGCCTTTCCCCAAGACCATGCAGCCATCTTAGCTAATAATTTATGCAGCGGCTCTGCTACTGTTGCCTTATTCCTTAAGAATACTGCGTAGAAGTTGACCAGACCCAAGAATGCCTGTAACTCTGTTTTGTTCTTGGGCACCAGGGCCTTCCTGATGGCCCATACCTTGCTCTCAGTGGGGTGAATCCCTTCCCTGTCTATCGCGCCGGAATATAGCCCAGGAATTCCACAGACTCAACCCCGATCTGGCATTTGTTTAGTTTAACCGTGAGACCGGCAGACCGGAAAATGCCCAAAACTTTTCGCAGCCTCGCCCCTAATTCCTCTAGGTTTTCAGCGGATACCAGTACATCGTCAAAGTATGGTACCACCCCTGGTAATCCCTGCAATAGCCGCTCCATCAGGTTCTGAAATAACCCTGGAGCCACACTAACCCCAAACTGTAATCGGGTACACTTAAAAGCCCCTCTGTGCGTCACAATTGTCTGCGCTTCGGCTGTGCTGCTGTCTACGGACAGCTGTTGATAGGCTTGGGCCAGGTCTAGCTTGGCAAAAACTTGCCCTTGCCCCATTGAGTGCAGTAAGTGCTGTACCACGGGCAGGTAAGCACTCTTTGCAACGCTTTGTTAAGCGTTGCCTTGTAGTCAGCGCAAATCCGGACCGATCCGTCCGGTTTGACTGGGGTGACTATAGGGTCTCCCACTTAGCATGGTCAACTGGCACTAGAATTCCCTGGTTTACTAGTTTGTCCAGTTCGGTCAATCCTGGGCTTTAGGGACGGGACCCTCCTAGCCTTTAGGCGGATAGGGGCAACTTGGGGTCTAAGTTAAAAGGATATAGGGGTCCCTTGTACTTGCCCAGGCAGTCTTTGAAAACGTCCCCAAACTCCTTCATGAGTCGTCTTTGAGGTCGACTTCGTTTCTGAAGATTCCAGTCACTCCCATGCCCAATGCTCGAACCAGTCCAGTCCCAACAAGCTTGGCAGGGTCCCATCGACGATGGTGATGGGCAGAGTTTTCTTGTAGTGTCCATACTCGGCGTGGACGGACGTTACCCTCGAACAGGGATGCGATTCCCTGGTAGTCCTGTACTTTAATTTCTGTGGTTGCAGCTTGCGCTTTGCGATGGCGGGTAAGGCTCTCACGAGGTTGTCCCAGGACATGATCGTGATCGATGAGCCGGTGTCCACCTCAATCGGCACGGCACCCCTCAATCTTTGCTTTTGTGAAGATTTTCTTTTCTAGGCGTGTTGATGCGTGACCCACTCTCACGACAGTTTGATTCAATTCGCGCCTTTTTAAACTGACCACTCGCGGGCGCTTGCGTTCCAGCGCTCTGATTGGCGGTTTGAATTTTTGGCGGGAAGGTTGGGGAGCTCGACAGACCTGTGCTAGGTGCCCTTCCTTTCGCATCGCCGACAGGTTGCATCTTTAAATCTGCATTGTTGTCGTTGGTGTTGCCCTCCGCAACTCGCGCGTCGCTTTCTTCTTTCTCCGGCCTCCCGGTGTGGAAGACTCCTTCCTCCTCCTCCCGTCCGATTCGGCCTGGACCTCTTCATTGTGGACCGGGTTGATTTCGCACCAGCCGTTGGTGTGACCTGCTTTTGTAAGGTTTCCGCTGCTTGGGTGGACATCTCGTGAGCCCTGGCCCGTCCAGGCGTTTGCCAGCGTTAGGTTGCTTTTAGCCAGCAGCCGCCTCCGCAAACGGATGTCCCTGACCCCGGATGAGTTGCTCCAGCAATGCCTCGTCCAAGTCTCGATACTCGCAATGTTTTGAGGCTTTCCTCAGGGCGGCCATGTATGCACTGATGGACTCGCCTTCTTGCTGTCTCGCTCCCAATTCAAACCGTTGCACATACTTGGATGGCATCGGTGCAAAATGCTTTCAGCAGAGTCTGCAGAGTTTGCCACGGTACCGACTGTACGGCGTTGGCTCAGCCAGGGATTCTGCGGTGTCGAAAACTTCTGGACCGCAGTGGCTCAGGAAATAGGCTCGCTTCCTGTTGTCTGAAACTCCTTGAAGTTCGTTTGCTCGAGGAAACACTGCGAGCCATGTATGACCCCATTTCTCCTTAGCTGGGTCGAATGGCGCTGGCGGTGTGTAGCCGGACATCGCTGCTTTCCGCCCTTGTTTTGCTGGGTTCGCGTCTTCCTGGTGAGTTCAGCTCTTTTCCTGGCGCTCTTAGCCTCGAGATCCCACCTTCGTCGCCAGTGTTAGATTCGGGCAATAACGAGGCAGGAGACCAGGATAGTGACAACAGCTCTTTACTATATGGTGAACCCAGCAACTCGGGCTGGGAAAAACCTCTCCTTATATACAGTTTAGCCGGAGGCTTCAACCAATCAGCAACGTGCTTTTTTCCCGCCAAAACATTTAAAGATACATTACACTCTGGACACAAACTGTTTCAACTCCTACCCTCAAAACGACGGTATAGAGCACTGCACACCAGAACAACTAGACACAAGGACAGTTTTTTCCCGAAGGCCATCACTCTGCTAAACAAATAATTCCATCAACACTATCAAACTATTTACTGAATCTGCACTACTATTAATCGTCTCATAGTTCCCATCACCAATCTCTTTCCACTTATGACTGTATGACTATAACTTGTTGCTGGCAATCCTTATGATTTATATTGATATATTGACCATCAATTGTGTTGTAAATGTTGTACCTTGATGAACATATCTTTTCTTTTATGTACACTGAGAGCATATGCACCAAGACAAATTCCTTGTGTGTCCAATCACACTTGGCCAATAAAAATTCTATTCTATTCTATTCTATTCTATTCTATTCTATTCTATTCTATTCTATTCTATTCTATTCTATTCTATTCTATTCTATTCTATTCTATTCTATTCTATAAAAAGACTGTTATAGACTGAATAGGTTGGAACATGTTCAGATTAAATCCCAGCAGAATGGAGTTACTATTAGTGCAGAGACATGTAGTGCCCAAGATATTCTATCTGTAGCTCTTCATGGAGACTCACTTTCTTCAAAAGAGCAGGTACACAATCTGGGGGTTCTCCTCAGCTTCTGGGTCCTTCCTAGAGTAGTAGTGGATGCTGTGGCTAGGAAACCTTTTGATCAGCCAATCTTTTTTTATGCCTTTTTCTTGTGAACTTCTTATTTTTCAGACCTACTATTCCAAGTAGTATCTGCTTGCCCTCTGTAAATTAGCTGGAAGGGAATATTAGAAAAAGTTGAAGAGAAGAGATATGAAAAATGGTTTTTTTTAGTGGCAAACCTTTCATTCTTCAACACCTTGTTACCAAGATCAAGATGACCTTCTCAGTTAACATTTAGAAAAGCAATAAACTACTTTTCCACAGAGTTTTTGGTGAAAAGAACCTCAATTAGATGATAAAAGGTATGGGAATATAACGAGACACCGATTCTTCATAATCAGTTGATTCGTGATTTATGTTTTTGTGTAAATGTGTAAATACCTATGAGTGCATAAAATCCAGAAAAAGGTAGCATTCAATGATTGTGTAAGTAATAATCTTTTTTAAAAAGTGTTATTCATTCTCATATAATTGTGGTAGAGTTCAACTTGATGTTGTTTTTCTTAATCATTATCATTTTGTTTTCCTACAATGATCTGGATATTGGCAAAAAAGCAGCAACTGAGAAATATGGAGGTCTATCATTCTTTCTAATGGTAGCCACCTTTTTTTTCTCGATGAGAAAAAATAGTAAAAAAAGAAGATAAAGAAAATGGATATTTTTTTCCTCAGTAAATACAGAAGAAAGCCCAAGAAAATTGGGAGTAGGATATCAATTAAAATGGTTCATCTCAGCTCCCTTACTGGACTGAACTTTTTCAACAGATATTTGAGTATGTTTTCCCAGAAATTAGTCACTGGCAAAAAGCAGCAACCTGGACATTTGTCCTAATTGTCCCAGGTGTTCTTCTCTGTTGGCTAATTCTGGATAGCTCCTTGGTTTACCTACTGAGTGAGACCTACCTACTGATCTCTGAAACTCAAATGGCCAAAAAGTCACAAAGAACATTAGTGGGTGAAGACTGAAACGGAATCTGACTTGGCACGAGTACTTATTCAACCTTAAGTCTTTGTAATGATAAGGGAAGTAAAATATAACTACTTATCCATTCTTATTGCTTCAGTGGACATTTAGAAGACTTATTTAGGGTGGGTGAATACCCAGTTACTATGATCAGTTACCACAGCATTCTGTAATTGAAGTTGTTCACTTTGGCAAAAATCTTCAGGAGACTTCATGAGCACAGTGCATTGTGGTGACTAGAGTGATGTCTATCAATTTATCTTGGATAATTTGTAGACTATGAACTCTGATGAAATACACTTTTGCATATACCTGACTATCTGTGGGCTTTATTCTGCCCCTTGTGGGAGGTCTGGAGGAGTTATTACAAATTGGATCTGGAAGGTGGTCAGTGCTGTTCTGGGGAAGCGATATCAGCTGCCTTGCAAGAAACTATGATTCACCCTACCATAGGAAAGGGGTGCATCTGTATCTTCTTATGTCCAACCTTTCTCTTTTGGGGAAAGATACTGAGACTGTGGTTGGGGTTCAGCAATAGAGTATCCTAGGGGAAGCAGGTTAGCTGTATATACTTTTTCAGTCAAGACCTTGGCTTGGGACTAAACCAGAATTAGCTGCTCTGATGAATGACCACTGTCATCCATGGGGAAGTGTACCTTTCATGGTCTTACTACAACAACCACCAGTGGTTGTTGAAACCATCAACCATGGTTTCCTTCCGAACCATTCATAGAGGTTTGAGATTGGAAGCACTGATTTGCACTTCTCAGTGAAGAGTTCCAGTGAGTGATAGTTGTGAGGGAGAGATTATCCTGGTGACCCTATCATTATAGGAGGCTCTTGCAAACTACATCGTATGGGAGGCAATTCCACTCCAAATGAAGAATCAAACAGACCGAAGACAATAAAAAATGCTAGATGTCCCACTTTGTAAGAATGAGAAGAAAGATGATTTTCAAAAAGCACTGTGCCTTTGAAAGTGAGACTGTTCAATCAATTGTGTTTATATGTGAACTGTGAGTGAGAGAAAATATGGATTTCTAGTTTCAGTCCTTCACAGCTGTAGCTGAAGATTCTGCAGCTGACTTGTCTAAAATTAATTGCCATAGCAGCTAGAGAGAGCTCCTGCTGGGAGCTCTTATGTGAACTAACTTCTCAAAACCAGGTTAGTTTCTGTGTTAAAACAATCCCTACAAAATATTTTAAGTAAACAGTAGACACTTCAATTTTCGGTAGGTAACAGCACTGAGGATTTAAGAGAAAATGTCCATTAAATGCCCTTCCTTCTTAAAGAGAGAATTGACATCTGCTATGGAAAAGAAAAATGTAAAAGGAACAGGTGCTCAATACTTCATTTCTGCTGAAAATATTGATTGCATTTCTGCTTGTTGTGCAGACATGTCATTCAAAAAAGGCAAATTCCACAGCCTTCCCCCAAAGTGTTTAAACACTTAAGAGTTCTAATCAACATCCTAGTTGGTGGAAATTTATTTCTTTGCTTATTTATTCATTTATTTAATTTTACGATCAAAGACCAAAGCACAGTAGAAAACAGTAAAGGACATTATAGGTAGCTGAAATTATAAACAAATCCTGACATAAGAAGGTAACCTATTCAAATTTTTGAACAAATATTTGCTAGAGATTGCAATTGCAATGAATAAGTGTTGTGGAGATCTGCAGTGACCAATTAGTTAACAGGAGAAAAGTATATGCCTCATATGAGCTGGCTAATGAGACTAGGAAAGGTTTTTCCCCCCACCTCCTTCCCATAATCCTCAAAAATAGGATAATAAAAAAGCAAACTTTCTTTTGTAATCCTAAAGTAAGACATAATCTTGTAATTGTATTTATATTTGCTGCAAAGGAAATTGGAAACTTCTTTAATTCTTTCTTTCTGTACTTCCACTTTTTTATTTCTTCTTCTTACTTCCTTTGCTCCTTTTATTCTTTATTATATTGGCTTAGTTTTTATCTTCTTTGTAAAACTTTCAATTAAAAAGGACATAAGAAAGTCACAATTTTTAATGTGTCTATGACTGTGAAACACTGGGCTAGAGTGAAAGCCATCATGTGGGACTGGCAGAGAATGTTTATTAAGTATTTAGTATGAGAGAACAGCCTCCTGAAGAAGCCCATTCTTAACGGGAGCAGGATTTTGCTAGAATTGGGCTAAGCCAGTTTGATGTGTGAGTAAAGACACTGAAGGGGAAACTGGGAGAATCTGAGTTCCACTCCTGTAATAAAAACATGAAGCCAGTGACTATGAGTCAATCTTTTCTCAGTTTAGGAAGAAGTCACTGGCAAGGCATTTCTGAAAATGCTGCCAAGAAAACTCCATGAACTTTTCTGTGTAGTCATCAGAGTCAAGAATGACTCAGATACATATTCACATTTACAAAATTAGCTAAATATTGGTTTTGAGGGTTCTTTGTTGCGGAGCAGACTAGATTTTCTCAGAACCAAATAAAGTCAGATTCTAGGCTGATAACTAATATTTTAAAGTCATGAGAAAGCCTGACTTTCATGGAGATATACAATTAACTGTAAGCTCATGGAGGCCTAAGTATCCATTTAAAGTCATTTAAACCAATATTCTAACCAGCAAAGCATATAGGTCACCCCAGAAATTAGGTCAGTCAGGAATTTAATATGCAGGAAGCACTTACAATAAAGCTCTAAAAATTAGAGTAAACTAGTCATGTACAGCTTAAAGAACAAGCCTGCACATCATATAATAATAGCTAATAAAAGGATTTTTTTTTAAAGGTATGGCAGCTGGGATATAGTTATTGCCACTGCAATTAGCAAAGTGCAAAACTGTGCTTTAAAGTTTATGGGCTCTAGGGGTGACCTACTATTGCTGATTTTTCCAAGTCACCAAGGCTTGGAAAGATATAACCAAATACTTAAAAGACTTTATTTTGATTAATGCTAAAAACATTTTCCTAGAGTGAGGAAAAGCCCTTTAACAAAATATGACTACTTTAGATTTATTGTAATAGATAACCCGCCGCTGCTCCTTGCTGGAATAAGAAGCAAGACTTCCAAGAGTTTATCTCAGACTCACTGGTATTTAAGAAAGAACTGCTACAATGCCACCAGACTTGAAATCCTGGGTTTAGAAAATTTAGAACTCCGCCGCCTTCAACATGACCTGAGTTTACTCATAGAATCATCTGCTACAATGACCTTCCTGTCAAAGACTATTTCAACTTCAATCGCAACAATACATGAGCACACAATAGATTTAAACTTAATGTGAACTGCTCCAATCTTGATTGTAGAAAATATGACTTCAGTAAGAGTTGTTAATGCCTGGAATGCACTACCAGACTCTGTGGTCTCTTCCCAAAATTCCCAAAGCTTTAACCAAAAACTATCTACTATTGACCTCACC
Organism: Ahaetulla prasina; assembly: GCF_028640845.1. Classification (NCBI taxonomy): domain Eukaryota; kingdom Metazoa; phylum Chordata; class Lepidosauria; order Squamata; family Colubridae; genus Ahaetulla; species Ahaetulla prasina. Next base: position 41,464,023 of record NC_080542.1, on the reverse strand, counting down.
CCATTCCTAAGAGGCCTGTAAGGGGCGTGCATAAGAGCACCAGCGTGCCTACTGTTCCTGTCCTAATGTTTCTTGCTTATACTTAAATATACTGTTGTGTTTGACAAATAAATAAATAAAATAAATAAATAAAATAAAACATTTACATATAGAAGGATGGAAGGATGTCAGTTATTTAGCCAGCCAGTAACCTGGGACGGGGAATAAAACCCAGGGTTTATCAAAGCTTGAACCAATAAGTTAATATAGAAATAGAAAATGGGGGAGAACACTAGAATGCAAACTTTTCTCACACCTTGTGAATGTGGATTATTGATGAGAGGTGACTTGAAGCATCAGAGTAAATTCATATAGTATTCTATTGCTTTCAAAAGGCATCAGTTAGTAGAAGCAGCATTCTGTTTCTCCGTGGAGCATAGGGAGCCAGAAGCTGCCTTTGAATCAATAAAACAATGGAGAATCCTGCATGGATGAACAATATATTTTTCTGTAGAAGATGAAGACTAAGACATTGACTGAGCTGTAACTGCTCCACCTTGAAACTGGCTTGTTTTTCTTCCAGGATGTTATGTTGCACCAACCCGTTTATTGGTTTTCCATGTAAGTGCTTGACACACATCTTGCTAATTACACTTAATAGGGGCAGAAGAAACTTGGAGGATTCTTATCTCCTTTTCTGTAGATTGAAATAATGATGGATTTGTTTCAGTCTTCAGGGATCTAGACTCTCTATATAGAAAGAAAGCTATCAGAATTGGGGCTCCCATTTTTCCTTTAGCCTTTTTGTATGATTAGATCCTTTCAGGCTGCTTTGTCATTTTTTTAGTTGTGAGATAAACATGGCTATCTCAAGATGAAACAACGGGGCCTAGATTGCTATGTCAGTGAAGCAGTGATCTAATCAAATTAGAAGTTTGGGCAAACAATGCTAAGCAAAAAATATCCTGTCTATACCTCAGGGCCTCAGGCAGTAGTACCTTTCAATGCAAAAGCTGTAGAACAGTGATTCTCAACCTTCCTTCCTTCCTTCCTTCCTTCCTTCCTTCCTTCCTTCCTTCCTTCCTTCCTTCCTTTTTTTATTTATTATTTTAATTTCTATACCGCCCTTCTCCCAAAGGACTCAGGGCGGTTTACAGCCAGAATAAAACAACAGATACAAAAATTAAAAACAAATTTAAAAGACTAATTCAAAATTGGCTAAGAACTATAAAAATCCAATAAAAACCCCATTTAAAAACTATTAGGCCAGTCCTGCGCGATGGAACAAAAATGTCTTCAGCTCGCGTCGAAAGGTCCGGAGGTCAGGGAGTTGGTGAATCCCTGGAGGTAGCTCGTTCCAGAGGGCTGGGGCCCCCACAGAGAAAGCCCTCCCCCTGGGGGTCACCATTGTCTGGCCAATGGCACCTTGAGGACACCCTCCCTATGGGAGCGCACTGGTCAATGGGAGGCCACAGGTAGCAGCAGGCGGTCGCGTAAATAACCCGATGGCACCCTGAAGAGACCTTCCCTATGGGAGCACACTGGTCGATGGGAGGCCCCCGGTAGCAGCAGGCGGTCCCGTAAATAACTTTATAGTGCTGCGACCCCTTTAATACAATTCCCCACGATGTGGCGACCCCAACCGTAAAATTATTTTCGTTTTGAATTTACCGCGCCTGTAGCTGTATTGGCTAGCGATCTGAACTGCTTGCGATTGCCTTGAGGATGGAGGCATTAAAGCGGAGACTCCTCCCCTATTAAGTTTATCGCGCCTGAAGCCAGATTAGGCTAGCGATTGGGAGTGATTGCAGCTGGCTTGAGAGGGAGACATCAGAGCAAAGATTTCTCTCTTTTTAAATTCATCACGCCTGAAGCCGAATTCGGCTAGCGATTTGAAGAGCCTGCAGCTGGCTTGTGGAGTCAACCATTGGAGCGCGAGTCTTTGACTCGCAAGTATACTTCCCATATTTCTGATGGTCTTAGGCGACCCCTGGTAAATCGTCATTCGACCCCCAACGGGGTCGCGACCCACAGCTGCTGTAGAATTTCATTTTATTACCTGGGCAATTAGTTCTATGAGCCTGTAACTGCACATTCATGGTGAACCAATGAGGGCTTGGTGAGGGATTTGGATTCTTGGGCTTTAGGTGAAATTTGAGCATGGTGAGGGACTTTCTGGATTACTGATTAGTATCTCAGAATTATTCAAGATAGTCAAAGTGGGCTGTTCACTACAAATAGCATATGGATGATGGCTAAGATTAGGAAATACAAGATGCACATCTGAAGGCCATTCATTTGGGGGAAATTCATATAAGGCAGCCCCCTTAAAAAAGAAAACAGAAAACTATGAGGAAAGAGGGAACGCTATTAAGTTTGACAAGATGTAATGACTGTATTATGACTTCATAATTATTTTCCTTCATTTTATAATCAAATAATGATTAATTAATTACATTATAAAATGTTAATTCAGTAATAAAATAAATAAAGGAAATATTTAACAGAGTAAATCAAGAAACTCTTTGCAAAGAAGGCATCAGGGTCTCAAAAAAGCACTATGTCAATCAAGCAAATAAAACAGGCTCAAGAAGTGTGCTAATAAAAGAAATACACAACTGTAAAAAATTATCTAAAAAGCACCAGTTATTTTTATTTGGAAGAAAAAACAGACACAGATCACCCTTGAGAAGCAAGATCTATGCACATTTCTTGGTCCAATTGTTCCCTCCTCTGGATACTCCCAAATACGTTGCTTGTGGTCTGCAGTCCGCTTGGGGCAAATAATACTGTAGAAGTCCATGTTGGAGCTAGGGTCATATATTAGCCTTTTCTTCAAAATTAAGAGAGAGGGGGAAAGTAAAATGAGTAAGGATAAGTCCAGTTGGACTCTCCCAATATTCTGTATGAGTATGTGATCAGGATAAACACATACTTTTGTTTAGTATGTGTTAACAATACACATTAATACATATGTGTATTGTGTATTTATTAAATTAGAATTAATTCTATTTTAATAAATACACAATACACCTTTTAATAAATTTAATAAATCTTTTAAACAGATTTATTAAAATAGAAGTGATGAATAGAGTTCCTGGAGAACTCTGGACCAAAATTTGTGATGTTATTAAGGACAAAATGATAAAAATATTTTGCACTAGAAATATCAAAAGAAGAAATGGTTGACAATACAATCTACAGAATCTGAAAGAACAAAAGTGACAAGGAGATATATCTAAAGACACCCAACAAAGAAAGATAAAATACTTATTTAAAAAAATTAAAGTCAAAGAAAAGTTTTGTGCATAGATGGGAACAATCATAGATAAGACAATTCTACTTGATACAAAGAAGTATTAGAACAAATTTATGAACTATACTGAAAAAAAAATGCCCAAATCACCAGTGGGTCTCCACTAAATGACACCAGACAATTTGAAAAATGAAATGAAATGGCTTGCAGAAAATATTGTTAACTGTATTCTACTATAAGTGTAAATGAAAAGTGTAAATGAAAAGTATAGTTTAAAATTTTGTAAGATGGTTACAATTATTAGCATGTTGCTTGCAGGGTTTTTTTAGCAAGTGTGAGAACCGCAGCAGCAGCCAAAAGACTGGAACAGATCCAACTATATTCCAATAACAAAAAAGATGGTATTAAACCAAATACATTTCCACGGATAATAGAAGAACTTGAGTTCCAAAACTACTTTAAATTTTGTTTACTGATTACAGGTAGTTCTCATTTAATGGTTGCCTTTAGAACAGTGGTGAAATTACAGACTTGATTTTATGATCTCATGGGTTTGTAAAGCAAAGGAAAGCTGAAATAAGATCATAAGCACAACTGTGATTTCACTTACTGACTGCTTCTCAATTTTGGTCATTAAGTGAGGAATACCTGTACATACCGGTAATTTTTTTCCCTACTGCATGAATTAGAGCATCTTATGCACATCAGAGAACCTCATTTCTATTTATATGCTGATTAGAAAGTGAACATTAGAATGACTTAAGGAACAACTAATTGATTCAAAAGTAGAATAAAGAACTGTGATAAGATTGTGTACTGCCATCTTATCTACCCAGTTTATATGCGGAACCTATTAATGAGAAATGTTGAACTAGTAGAAACAAAACTTGAATTAATATGGCTAAAAAAATGCTGTTATGTGTATCTTGTGTATCTATACACAAGATACACTTGTGTATCTTGAAGTGAAGAAGACTTGAATATCTATTGAAGAAGGACAAAGAACGGTGCTCAGCACAAACAAACAAACAAACAAACAGAGAGGAGGTTAACAGCAGGTGCCAGCCCAAAGCAGAAAAGTGAAGAAGTATCAGTACATACTTAATCTTCCTGGGCTCAATAATTCATAACAATAATGAAAAGATATATAGTTTTTGGAAAAGGGCCAGGCAAACCTAGACAAACTATTAAAGTGCAGCTGCTCTGTAAAAAATGGAAGCAGCACTCTTCCATAGAAGCATTATGCATAACTCATATAACGTCATATACAATTTATTCCAGACTTTGAAAAATGTGCACAAATATAAACATACTAGCTTTGATCTTCGGCTTTGATCCTATTAAGAAAACAGTATGACATAGTTTGTCCTGCCATACTCTGATTGGCTAGAGTACAATTCAGAAGAACTTTTTAGACTTCTTGCAGCTGGGAACCTGAATCTTTTTGGAGGAAAAATAGATGAAACTTTAATTTCACTTCCATCGCTCAGTATAGTCATAGTATTCTGGAAGGAGAAAATTGCACAAATTATCTTGACAGAATTTCTAGCAGAGGAAAAGTGCTTACACTGCCACTGGTCTCACACTTCTCTCTGCTTTCCTCCTATTCCCCATCTCCTTTTCTTAGAGAGAAAATAGTTCTTTAGTATCTACAAAAATATCTTTTAAATAAATTCAAATATTTTTAGTTAATGTTGGCAATGCAACACCGTGGGCATGAGAGAATTTACAACCGTCCTAGATGAACCTCTAATTCTCCCCCAATAAAACACAATAATAAAAATGTTGTTGAATTATAAATGGCTAAATCATGCAAGACTGCTAAATGTCAAAATCTCTGTGCTTTCATTGGAAATCTTTCAAGATTTCATAGGAAATGTATAGAATCTGGTGAAATTGGGCCCTTTTAAATTGCTAATACTTTTAAAAATAACGGTTATTTTAAAACAATAGTTAAGCCTTGAAGCTGTAAAGTTGTATACTGCGTAAAACGGTCATTGATACAAACTGAGCAGTATTAGTTTCCTCTCATTAGGTTTGATTTGACTTTTCTAGCTTACATTCATCTAGATCAGTGTAGCTACAGCTTAAAGCTCCCAAGTTGAGACATTGTAGTAAATGGCTGAACTAACATTAAGCCAGTGCTTAAGTTAACAGGGGAAAAAGACTCCATAACTCCACCTGCATCAGAAAGTTATGATGGGAATAATGAAATGTTTCTGTGGTCCATCCACTGCATCCTTACCTGAAGCTGGTAGGACATCTGCTGTGACTGTTCCAGTGGCACTTAGGGGTGGGGGTGGGGGTACCACTTGTCTAAATAGATATAAATTAAAATGGAGTATTAATATTACAAAGTGGTGGATAACTCTCAATATCCATGGGAACTATCTTACACTGATAGTTCTGCTTATTTTAGAGGACACTAGTTTCAAGGTCCTCCCTGTTTTGTTTAAAGCAAGTTTCTTCCCTTTTATTAAATTAGCAGAAATTCCATCTGACCTTTTCTTTGAAATACCTAATAAAATACTAGGAGCCAACTGAAGCTTCCAGCATTGCTGGATTTTTAGTTTTCCGTAAATACCATTGTTTTTCAAGGTTTGAAGTAATTGAATAAATTCAACAATAAGCAATAATAAATATCTGGGATATTTACACATTTAGCAAAAATTTATATGCAGAATATAGGAATACAAACAATAAATAATGGCAATAGTGACATAGGATATTAGTCAGTGGTGAAATCCAAATTTTTTTTACTACTGGTTCTGTGGGCGTGGCTTGGTGGGCATGGTGTGGCTTGGCTTTGTGGGCATGGCAGGAGAACGATACTGCAAAATCCCCATTCCCTCCTCACTCCTGGGGGAATAATATTGCAAAATCTCCATTCCCACCCCACTCTGGGGCCAGCCAGAGCTGATATTTGCTGGTTCTCCGAACTACTCAAAATTTTTGCTACCCGTTCTCCGAGCTGCTAAAAATTTCCACTACCGGTTCTCCAGAACCTGTCAGAACCTGCTGGATTTCACCCCTAATATTAGTGGTGGTGACTAAACAATGCATGTATGCTTCACTTGGTTTACCATAATCTAGAGAGTGTCCTGAGTCCAGGTGCATCTTACTTGGCATTTTTTATGATGAATATTATTATTTTACCACTTGCCTTAGCCTTACATGTTTAAATGCAACATTTGGATGAATTATGGCAATGCGTAGTAGAATACTGAAATGAAACACTTCATTTGATTGTTTATATTCCTTTCCCCATCTGCACAGTTTTGCTCACCCATCATCTTGTCTCCCCGTTGACTGAAGATCTGGGCCCACATGACGAATGATGGGCTGCTGCTGGGTCAAACCTGAAGACTGAGATGGAGGCTTCCATGTTCTGAATGGAAGGGTGCTTGGATAGGGTGCATAATAGTAGTGGAATACCGTGTCAATCTCATCTTCATCCTCTGTCTGCCAGGGGATAAGGGGTATCTGCTAGAAAGAAAGATTAGGACACCAAAGGCAATGGTCCTTATCTCAAGGATCATAAATCCAAAATGGTTTTACCTGTGGCTGCATTGACATAGTCCTGTTAATAAATTGGTATTTCCTTTTGCAACAGCATGAGGTGAGCAATAAATTGAAGTGAGATGACTCAACAAATCTAAGTCTACCTTTAAGGAATAGTAAAGACCTACTTTTACCTTGATAGGCTAGCTATCTACTATTCTCCAGCCCCTTCCAATTCTCAGTACTGTTCCTCTCTCCTTCCTACAACTCACAGTGGCCTTGTGTTAGAAATCTGTTTATACTCAGATCTATTAATATTGCTGTTGTGACTGTTTTAGGCAGAACATCTGGCTTCATTATGTAAAAGAGACATTGGAAAGTTGAGTAGTGAAAATAATAATTTATTATGCATAATAATCGTAATTATTGGTCATGAGGTTAGCCCCAGAAATATTTTGGATGCTGTTCAGAAAAAGTTAAAAACTTCTGAGAACTGACTTGGTGCATCACATTTCTCTATTTCTCCTGTGTGGCTGTCAAATCAGGGCTTTGAAGCTATCAGCTTTTGAAGGTAGACCTTGAAGTAATGAGTACTAAAATCACTTTTATTATAAGTTATAGTAACAGAATCTTGCAATCTAAACATGCTTTTCTTCTCTCTGCCTTTATCCTAAGAGACCTATGGATGGTCATACCTGAAATGCTTTTTCAAATTCTATTTCTGTATTGGACTCAGATTTGTCATATCTGACTCTTGCCTTGGCTGCAACTTTTCCTCCTGTTCCTCAAGGTTATTCCCACATCCAATTACACGTGCAGAGTCTTTCAGTATTTTATGGACTTCAAATATATTTCAGAGGATGTGTCATTGCTTCATACATATCTGTTCCTGGCCCTATTCATTAGTAGCTACATTTCACATGCTAGGCAGCCAATTAGCTTCAGAACAGCAAAATCATTATCCATCAGAGATATCTCTTTGTAATAGAAGTAGGCACATTCATTCTCACAACAGATTTAGATTTAAGAATGGAACTTTAAGTTCCATTGAAAAATGGCAATCTATTCCAAGGTGGCTTCTGGTACATACGATGTGACATCAAGACACATGTTTTTCTGCTCTCCTGCCCATTAGTTGAAGCCAGTAGAAGGCAAGATATTGGCATAGAAATGCCCTCTCCCCCCTTTTTTTCTGTGTTCTCTGTCGTTTATAAAATCCACGTTGGATCAACAATCTACCTACCTGATTTGGACTGGATTCAAAGCATGCTGCTGCTGACATAGCCAGGTTGTTCATTATCACTTGATGCATCTGGGCATTTTGTATCATCATTAGCTCTATTAAATCTTCCAGAAGTTAAGAATAAAATCAATATGCATTGGTTTATTTATACAATATATACAAACAGAAATATCTAACATGAAAGAAGGAATTGCAGAACCATTAGAGCAAAGGTGCACAGCCTGAACTCATGGCATCATGCACAGTCCCGCAAGCTGTCAGTATTTTCAAACTCCAATGTTCATGAGAGAAAGTAAAACTACCCAATTACTAGACTGCAAAAATGTATTAACTATATTTAGTTTTAATTAAATACAAGTGAAATGGAATCAAAATTAGTTTTAACATTGCACTTCCATATGTTCAAAGGCCAAGTCTGATTTTCAGCGTAGGAGAATCTGTGCACTCTTGCCTATAGAGCTTAATGTTTAAAAATAGTGGCACTTTTAATCCATTAAATTTAATTTGAATAAATCAAATGAAACTGCAAAACAAACATGTGGCATAAAAATGAAAATGGCAAATATAGAATATATTCTATATTAGAATATAATAAATTATTGCATTTCAGGCAAACTCAGATTAAAATTGAAACATTTTCAAGTCTCAGTCCATGTTTCCAATCTTTTAATACATCTGCTCTCAAAGTAGTTACCCATCTAATCCAGACATCTAAAAACAAGAGAAGTAGCTGTTACTAGACACATGGCATAAGATTCATAAAGCTGTTTCAAATTATTTTCAAGTGGTATCTGTTAGCCACTTATTGTAAGAAATAACAGAATATTATGCCATTGCACTCTGCATTGCTCCTCCAGATAATCATGTGCCAATTACATGGCTTTATGTATCATTGGAATCAGTTTTGAGAGAGTGACTGGTACCTACTGACCAATATCTGTAACATCACTAGTGAACATGAGCATTTTAAATGTGGTAGAGATGTATGTCTAATGGAATTACATGCCTCACATACATTTTGTTGTAATTTCTCATCTTTCTTTTTTGTTTGTTTGTAATAACTGATATTGACAATAGTCTATTTTATAATTTAAAAACTATCCTCATTATAATAGAATGGCAGAACTGGAAAGTTATTGCTGCAAGATTATCTTGCAAAAGCACCTCCGTAAGTTCCTACATCAGTTGAAGTCTAGAGAGATTTCATAAGTTAAGAAAAATATTTGGATGATGGGTGGATCAAATTTATATCAGAAATATAAAAAGCTAGATGCTTGCATTATAAATGGCTATCAGATTTTTTTAAAAAAACCATTATTAGAATATATTATCTATAAATATAATAGATGAAAAGAGATTCAAAAATAATTTAAGCTTTAAAATATTCTGAATTTATTCATGTTTAGATAGTAGTATGGGTTGGGATGGAGTTTTTTCACACTAGTAACACATAGATATATTCCAAGATAATCAGCTGTTTCTTTTAGGATCTCTTCCTTCTACCAATCCTCAGTAACCCAGCAAATTGGTAGACCTGATTTCTTACTTTCTTTGATGTGGCTTGTGCAGCTAGACTGAGGAAGTGTCCATGGCATCTGTTGGAGAATGGTCACCTCTGGCTCCTGAGTAATCTGAGAAACAGTGGAAGGAAATTCAGAGAAGACCAGGCTGTCTTGGGGACCTGTCTCTTACCACTTTTTCCTGGATAACGTTCTGTCATTATTGTGGTTTTATACAGAAGTTATACATTTGATTGAGCTAGATTAAAACTGAAACTAAATGCACAGCTAGACACCCTGGCTTCTTTCCTCCCAGTGGTATCATTTAGAATGGATGGGATCCAAGTTCTTCTGTTAAAAAATTGCAAACAGAACTGTTGGCCTATATACTGTGGATCTCCAAAGGAATCTTTTGGTAGATCAGAGGCCGTTTGGCCTCTCTTTCACCAGGATGACTTTTCAGGGTCATTCTCTGCAAGGATGCTGTTGCACCTTTCATCATCTCCTTAAAGTGAAGCTTTATTCTGATATCTGATCATGGGCAAAACTAAACACTGGGGGATTTAAGGATTCCATAGAGCAGGGGTCTCCAACCTTGGCAACTTGAAGCCTGGAGGACTTCAACTCCCAGAATTCCCCAGCCAGCAAATCTTCAAGTTGTCAAGGTTGGAGACCTCTGCCATAGAGGGCCCACTTGCTATAATCCTCTAAGACTAGATTTTCTCCAAGATTCCCAGAATAACCTGATCTAATGCCTACTGATGTCATCCCTTGCTGCCCCTGTCTTTCAAGCCAGCATGTGCGACAAATTCACGACAATCGGAACAACAGTTTAAGTTATAACATACAGCATAAGCAGATTGCCTAATTAAATTAATTAGTTAAGATAATAATGAGTACAATTAACATTTAAAAAGTTTAGTACAAATTAAAACTGAGACTACAAATGGGTAAACAATGTTTGTTTTTCCAAATCCCCCCTCTGCCCTTTAGCTAGCACTGCCCTTCTCTGATCTTCAGTCATTCAGCTGTTTCCCTCTGCTCAAGACACCTTCTTGAATTTGAGCCAGAGACTCCAGATTTTTGTTCTTATTTCTAAGTTGAATTACAGAATTCCTGCTGCATTGCAGGAACCCCCTCAGTTGGACAATTTGGCAGAAGTCTCCTCCTATTGCACCACACAAATTCCTCTGCGGTGTACAGCATTCAGGAGGAAATGGCATACTTTAGCAGAAGGGAGCCTCTTGCTGCATCAAACAATCTACAGCATGCCTGTCAAGCTATCTTTAGACATGATTTAGTGTTCTTTCACTTCACCTAGAAGCTGATGAATGATGGTGTTGCACCACAAAGCATGATTCCTTCTCCTGTGGCATTGCACAACCCCTTTCCCGTGCTTGTCAGCAGTTGGATTAGTTATTTTTAAACACAATTTTGGTGATTTAGAGAAAGAACACCTCGGCCCATATTTAAAAATAGCCCACCTAACAGCTGACAGGGTGATAGAAGTGCTCCTCTGGTTGTACTGCAGAGCCCTTCCCTTCATCCCCATCATTTATTCATTATGTTAATTCTTCTTTCCAAGACTGGAAGACCTAATGAGTTCAATGGGGGAGTATCATTTGGAATAACTGCTACAGACTCCCCTGTAGCTCACAGCAGAAAGGTTCTGGAGAATGTGGAAATGTCCAAGGAAAAGAAAGAATGAGGCAGGCTTGAACCATCCCAAAGTGGCCAGTGGCTGCTGATCCAGTCCCAGGCCTGGAAGATACTAATGTAATGATTGGTGAGAGATGTCCACATATATTTACATGTATCAGGAATTTACCTCAACATTAATACAGCTAAGGACAACTTGAAGGCCTCTCAAATATGGGCTACAGATGAAGGCAACGTTGTCATGATATGGCAGAAAAAATAAGTCATGTTTCTTCATAAGTAGATGATGATTGGGATGTGTGTTTCAGATGCCTCTCATGGTTGTTGCCCAGGTGAAGATGTTAAACAAAGCTACTTGTCAGACAAAAATCTCTAAGGGCAATTGGGCATGGCACAACTATTTGCCATCTACCGGTATGTTCTGTCAGCGTAGGTCTACACAGGGTTTTTCTATCCTCATTTTCAGTTAGCAGAGAGGTGGCCAGGTTGGTTTTTCACTGCAAGTGCAAAAGAGGTCTGTGTGATTTAATTCACTTATTACCACATAAGCTTTAGTATATCTCTATCTATTTCATCAGCTTAACTAAGCCAGGGATATTATACTAACTCCTCCAGCATGGGGGTGGGGCTCTGGTGGCTCAACAGACTAATGCAGTCTGTTATTAACAGCAGCTGCTTGCAATTACTGCAGGTTCGAGTCCCACCAGGCCCAAGATTGACTCAGCCTTCCATCCTTTATAAGGTAGGTAAAATGAGGACCCAGATTGTTGGGGGCAATAAGTTGACTTTGTATATAATATACAAATGGATGAAGACTATTGCTTGACATAGTGTAAGCCGCCCTGAGTCTTCGGAGAAGGGTGGGATATATATATATATTTATAAATATATAAATAAATAAATAAATAAATAAATAAATAATCGATGGCTGCGGTATATAACACTGCTCTCTCTGTGACTACTCCCTGCCTCTGAGGAAGTGGATCTAGATATATTAAATTTTATGCAGTCATAAATATGCTAGACTTTTAGATGACACAGGAATTCTTGTTATATTTTCATTTTCTGTTCTCCATTTGGGACTCAGGAGGGGTGTTACAATTAGTTATAGCATATAAAATATATTGCCTCTTCCATTACAGTCTAGGCCAGGGATCTGCAAACTTGGCTCTTTTAAGACTTGTGGACTTCAATTCCCAGAATTCCTCAGCCAGCAAAGCAAAGCTGGCTGAGGAACTCTGGGAGTTGAAGTCCACAAGTCTTAAAAGAGCCAAGTTTGCAGACCCCTGGTCTAGTCTATCCCACAGACCACACAGAATTTGGTAACCACCCAGAACTTTTCTTGGTTGGAACTGAATTAAAAAAACGTGTAGGACTCAAAAAGATTCTTCTTTCTGCTGCTCAGCATGATATACCTTTCAAAATTCCCACCCACTGCAGTGACTTACTGGTTGCTGAATGAAGTAGGCTTGTGGGGAGACAGCACTGTTGCTCCCTGGATCCATAGGAAGGCCTCACTGTTCAGTAGAAAATACCAGCAGGAAGAAAGTTGTCAGACTGGTTGCTAAGGGAGCTGTGTTTAAACATACCTAGCCTTCCCTTCCTGCAGGTTTTTTTCCTCCTTCAGTTTATAATTAGCTTATCACAAGCATTGAGTTTACCCAGCAAATAATCTAATAATCACAGTACTGTCCCAACAGTTAACGCTAAGTCTCAGTAATAATTCTAAGTGACTTGATTTTATTTTTAGATTTTTACCATTCCACTATGCCTGTCAAATACAAATGGATTGGGAGGGTATATTTTCCAGATAGACATTGACTTGATCACCATGTGAAGATAAGGTTGTTTCCTGAGAAATAATATTTGTTAAAGAAAGGGGCTGGCAGAAAAAATAAAAGAAGGTACCTACCAGTTGTCTAAGTGCAGCACCTTTTGACTTGACTTTTCACTTGAGACCAGCCAAAATCTAGCTAAGGTCACAAGTGGGGTCCCTATTGGAAAAGTCTGGGTATACCACGCAAATATCTAAGCTTCCTTTATGAAACTGCTTGTCTGCTCAAAAGTTCTAAATTCATAAAACATGCTCAAAGCAATTACTGAACTGACCCCTCATTGTCTAGGTTTACACAATGCATTAAATCACAGACTGGATTAACTGGCTGGATTGATGCAACACAGAAAGGAAGGAAGAGGGGAGAAAGGAGGAGGAAGAGAGAAAGCTGCTACTAACCAAAAAAACATGTCCTGTGAAGGCAGTCCCCCAAGATGTAGGGAGAACATAGCAGCCATATGTGCTATATGCAGCCACAGCAGCTGCTTCTCATCCTGAGCATGGGTAAACAAATGGCATGAAGTAAAGTGGTGCTAGTGTTCTGGATTTTAATCTACCAACCTTGTAATGACTTGTGTGAAGAAAGGCCTCAAAAGTAGAGCCTCACCTTTCCAGAAAAACTCCTGCTCCACTACAAACCTATTGAGCATCCCATTCCCATCCCAATGTGGAATTGTTTAATGAGATCTGATGTCATCAACCTCTTCTCTGTTCTAGAAAGATTAAATGCAAACTTTTCCAATCAAATAAGGTGAGGCAGTGTGCATTTCAGAAAAATGAAAATCAGATAAAAAATGATCTACATTTTATAATTGCATAATGTTTCCCCTAATTAAGCAGAGTTTTTTTTAGGAATTGAAAATATTCTGCAGTGTCAGCCAGTCGTTACTACGTTGATACAAGTTAGGGGAACATTGCTAATCAGCTGAAAAAAAATAAGCTTAGCCAGAACAAGGAGGTAAGTGAATAGACTATGACCAGTTCATGCCTTGAGGGCTTGTTGCACAACAGTCATAGAATTGGAAGGCTACATAATGTTATGGCATAAATTCAATTAAATCATGATTTTTGCTTTTATGACCTGTTCATTGGAAGATTTTTTTCCCCTTCCACATGTACCAACCTGTGAATCTATTCTTTGCATCAAAAAGACCATATTTCTCCCATCTCTCTTTACAGAAGTGTAGCTGAGGAAGATTTTCTGAGTTTTGCTTTGTTCTAAATTAACCTGCCTCCTAATAAGGTTATTCTTCTCACTAAGGAAAAGCTGGCTGTCTGATTAAGTGGATTGATGGATAGGCAGACACATGGATAGACTTAAAGTCTGATACTCCATGGGGAAAAAAATCTCAGCTTGGAAGAGTGGAAAGATTTACAGGCAAAATAAATTAGAATCAAGATCTGCAATTTGTTCTCTTATTCAAAAGAGACAGAATTAAAGTTATACAGGATAATTTTGTACTCAATTTGGGGAGCCCCATAGAAGAATGGCTAAGGCATGTACATCCTTTTCCAACAACCTAGCTGGTCATGGAATGATCTATGTTGAAAATACGAGGGATATGAATCATACTCATATCAAATGTATTAGCCGATGGTGGGATGAGTTTGTAGGTTTCTAAGGAGTTTCTAGGTTAGAGATCCTAATTTATATGTAGAATTGCAGGAATATTCTTGGTGAATATTAATAAAAGATGTCCCAATTTACTGGTGTTATCTTCACTATTATCAGGAATGCTTCCTGTGTCATGTTTTCAGGCTGTGTCATGATTCAACCTAATCTAAAATATGCTACTTGAAAATCATGATATATCAAAGTTATGATGAATGGCAAAGTCGGTATTTATAGGCTTATCTGTTGGCAAAACCGGTGTCAGGGTTTGGTTTTTTATTTGCATTTATATCTCGCCCTTCTCTGAAGACTCAGGGCGGCTTACACCATGTCAAGCAATAGTCTTCATCCATTTGTATATTATATACAAAGTCAACTTATTGCCCCCAACAATCTGGGTCCTCATTTTACCTACCTTATAAAGGATGGAAGGCTGAGTCAACCTTGGGCCTGGTGGGCCTTGAACCTGCAGTAATTGCAAGCAGCTGCTGTTAATAACAGAGGCCCCCAATTCCAATGGATGCCCTAATTAAATCAAGAGCCTCAAGCCAAGCTTCAAAAAAAATCTATATTGGACACATATGGAAGATTGTAATGTGGAATGTAAAAGAAGTAAATGGTAAAGAGTGTGCAAATAAAATGAACCTATTTTTGTCTGTAAAACAAAAATAATAGGAAAAGATGTAACTGCTTTGAAGAAAGATAGTCTGATTATATGGACTAGAATTGATTAATGCACACAGAGAAGAGAAGGTAGAGGTTTAATTATAAGTGAAGAGACTGACATTCATGTCAGAAAGCATGAACTGATCTTTTAAATTGTTGTGGGTTCAGAATGAAATAAGAATGCATAAGTTGGTGATAATTTGCATATTGTCGTAGTGTATGCCCATGAGTAATGCTAATGGAAGAACTAAAGATGAGTGTTGGGAAAATGTGTGCAACTTTTTAAACAAATGCTATGTAGGGCAGTGACGTGAATGGATGGGAGAGGTCAAGGCAGCTGTGTGCAGATTGACTGAGCCATTTGAAAAGCCATGAATAAGTAAGGATAGGACTGTGTGATGGGTATCTGCTTAGAAAAAGTCATGCTTGTTTCAAATACATGATTAAAGCATTTGTTTCTTCATGAATACACATGGAAAAGGAATGATTTGAAGAACATGATTAATTTGATTGGTTATGATGAAACTCAAGTGAATTAATGAAGGATATAAAAGTGATAAAAGATTCTGAATTACTTGGTAGTGTTAAAAGTAGTTGTAGGGGGGTAATTATACGTAAAAGAAAATGAAGAAGAGAAAACAGTTTGAATGCAGTTGAATGCAAATTAATAATTACATTAATCTTCCAACAATAAAAATAGAAAATGGACACAATGGATGCGAGAGCAGCTTGAAATAGATGATGAAAATGGAATCAGAAAACATATGTGGAATATATATGGAAAAAATAAATGGGATGCAAGGAAGGGGAAGCTTAGGTTGGATGGAATTAAAAAGAGAGGAGAAATATTAAAAAACAAGACAAAAGGCAATAGGTAAATCAACAAACAGCCATGGTGAAGCCAAAGAGGCTTTGCAAGTATAGAAGGAACGAATGGGCATGAGGTGCTAGTGTGTGTGTGTGTGTGTGTGTGTGTGTGTGTGTGTGTGTTAGTCTTATTTTTGAGTAAATGTGCCAAAGATTACGATAACCATACATTGGAAAGTTCATATTGTTTAACTTACTGTAGAAATATCTAGAGACATACCAATTTATTTTTAATTTTTGAGAGATTCAATAAAGATCCTATAGATTGCAACTTAATAAGTGGAAATGATGCTAGACATTAAGAGGACGAAAAAGTGGGATTTTGTTTGGATAGAAGTTCACTTAGCACCCAGGAGATCAATAGGCCTCTGCCAAATAAATAAAATAAAATAAAATTCATAAAATATTATTTTATAAAATAAAATATAAAATAAAATAATAAAATATAATAATAAAATATTCTGATATCCTGGCTGGTGGGACATTTGATGAAGGAAGGCAGAACATATTGTATCTGAAACATATTCTTTCTGAAGAGCAGTTGGTGGTTATTACCCTGTTAATAGGTAAAACATTTTCCTGTTGGCTGACAGAGGAAGCGAAGATGGAAAATCCACTAGCTGCTGTCTTGAAACTATTGCACATCACAAATGCAAGGGTAGTGTTACTCCTTGGGCTACTAAGGGTGTACACTACTATTTCCTAGCACAATAAAAGTCAATAATGGAGAGGGTACAATTTAGGGCAATATTTCTGTTCTCGGTTGGTCAAGGGACACACATGAAAAAGGCAGAGATTCCACTGCACTGATCCCTATTCTTTTGAGTTTTTTGACCATATCTGATAAACACCTCTGCTCCAATTCAAGAAATATTAACAGCCATGAGAAAATATTCCAAGTTATTTTAAAGTTCTTCTCTCAGTTTTTCATTAAATGAAAAGTTATTCTCAGTAGAAATATTTGTAGGGCTTGCAGAACAGGTATATCTCAAAATGCAAGATTTTGCATTAACGTCTCTGATGGATTAACTTAGCTTTTATTTAAGTATTAGGTTGTGAAGCTTTCTTCTAAAAGGGGATTATTGGTTGTGGAACAATCTTGTCATATATTTCACCTGCCACTTGAAAAGACAGCTCACTGAATCCAATTTTCATTTTTCCAGTTTTGAAGCTGCAGTTTTAACCCCAATGACTCTTAGTCCTACTTTTATAGTTTTATGATCGTAGCTTTTTTTGTATTTATTTATTTGACTTTTAATATATAAAGCTAGTGATTATAAAACCCATGGCTGTTTGTAATGTAAATTAACTCAAATACATTTTTTTATGAAAGTGAGCCAGTTGGATCAGAAATAGATGGTCCTAGGCAGTGGTAAAATCATCTGTGGTTCACTGCCTGAGCAATGCGTGGTGCACGCCAAACGCACGCTGCATGTGCATGCATGCGCCAAACACACACTGCACATGGAAAAGGGAGCTTAAGAAAGTAAGTAGAACAGCGAGGGGGGAACAGCTGTGCTGCGCAATTTATATTTGCTAGAAAGCAGAAAATGCGAACTGGTAGCATTTCACCCCTGGTCCTAGGATTCCAGAGTTGGGAGACAATCTTGCTATTCATTCCAAAGAAGCAGTGGGAGAGCAGGAAGAGAACCAGGTGATCCACAACAGGCTCGCTGGTAATGATGGACAGTGGTGTCAGGTTCAAAAGGGAAACAACAAGATATCAAAATCAAGAACTTCAGTCCAGCCTGCCTTTTTAAATCTCTCCCAGGGAACCACTTAGTAGTTCGTGTGGCTTTTGAACCTACGAATTTGCAGGCTTATGTTTCTCTATGTGGTTGATGAGCTTGATCTTTGGCTTCTGACATATTATGTATGCATCAATGAAGTGGCACTGCCTCTGTCAGTGGTATTGGGTGATCCTCCTGCCGCCCACACCAGAGGAGCAGAGAAAGGGTTGCTTTAACAAACTGAAGACACAAACCAATAGCTATAGTATTTGAAGGAGCATCACTGGACCCTGGAATTAGTTTATCTCTTTTTAAAATGCAATTTTAACACAAATGACCACCATCAAAATAATGATTGAATGGAGAAATTTAGGTGGACAATGATGATTGACTAGAGAAGTGAATTCAGGTCCATCTTAATTCAAGTCTGACATGTTTTCCATTACACATCACTCGCTACAGTTTTGTCCACATAACTAGCTTCACAATATAGTTTTGTCCACATAACTAGCTTCAGGAGATACAGTAGATTGGGTAAGAGATGACTGGCTCAAGGTCAAATATTATCTGTTCATGAGAGTCTTTTAGTTAGCTCCTTCCATTCCTTCCATTCCTTCAGAAGTTAAGAATTGGTTGTCCAAATATTGTTAAACTACACTGTGCTCACAATTTTCAGTCAGTTTGACCAAGAATTGTAAATTATAGTTCTAAAATGAGGACCTATCCATGCTGAGGAGAAGAAGGAGAAGGAAAAAATAGAAGAAAACAGCTTTCCTATCTTCTGGAGAAGCTACTTTTAATATTCCCAGAATCTTGAAGAAAAAGCAGATCCCTGCATCCAATATCAAAGTGACTTAATTGTTCAACTTCAAGTCATCAGGTGCTTGATTCTCTTCGTAGAAGAAAAACTATCCACACAATAAGAAGCCAGGGGACAAGAAAATGGCTGCAGGCAATTGCAGAAATAAAAAGAGGATGCCAAATGCAATTATCACACTACGCAGCCAAATGCAAGTTGTTCTGAGCCACCAGGAGGAGCTGTTCGCTTTGCATTCCCAGCTACAGTACTTTTGTCTTTTTTAAACAAAAATAAAAATAAAAAAATAAATTCCAAGTTGGCATTATTTGGTGATTTGCCTGCCTGACTTTTCAAGCATATTGAGGGGGGAAAAGGGGAGTGAATGTGCTCGTTGGGAATGGAAGGTTGATGTTTGGAGTGGGAAGAAAAAAATTGAAAGCTGCAGCTAATAGAAGAAGATAATGCAGACAAGGAAAAAAGGAGGAAAAGAAGAAATAGAGCGGCTTGGACTGAAACAAGTATTTATTATATATCCTAGTTCTGTATTACAACTTATTTGCCCAGGTACTGGAGGAGCCATCTTCTGGAAAACATATGGCACTTGAAAATGGCATATGGTTCTATAGAGTCCATTAATCTGATCCAACTCATGTCTACTTTTATATCTGCTGAATCTGCTGAGATTTATTTTTGTAAGTCACTTTTTACTTTGTGAAGACTTGGGACACAGAAATATGCTAAGTTGTTGCATTCTTCCATTTTGCAAAGCACTTACATTTAAAGCTTCTATAGTTTAAGCTGAGAAAAGTGGCTGGCTCAAAATGAAACAGTGAGCTTCATTTCCTAGCAGAGATTTTGAATCCAGCTTCAAGTCAAAATTGTACCTATTACAGTATCATTCCCCAGTTTAGGCCCCTAAAGATTTGTTGGAATCAATCTCTCTCTCTCTCTCTCTCTCTCTCTCTCTCTCTCTTTCTTTCTTTCTTTCCTTCCTTCCTTTCTTTTTTCTATCTTTCTTTCCTTCCTTCTTTCCTTTCTCTATTTGTTTGTTTATCTCATATGCCACTCATCTCACCTGACAGTAGGTGGCTTAGAAATAGAATTGCTATTAATCATAACCTGGAATTCTAGGGATAATAACAAATGTAATTTTGCACATCTGCAGAACGTTAGGATAAGGGAATCTGATGCTGATGTTGACTCAAATCTTGCAGTAGCATAGTTACCATGGACACAAAAAGAATTTTTTTGTAATAATACCAGAGGTGGGTTTCAGCAGGTTCTGACCAGTTCTGAAGAACCGGTAGCGGACATTTTAAGTAGTTCGGAGAACTGGTAGTAAAAATTCTGACTGGCCCCACCCCTATCTATTTTCTGCCTCTCAAGTCCCTGCTGATTGAGAGAAAATGAGGATTTTGCAGTAACCTTCCCCTGCCATGCCCACAAGCCATGCCACGCCCACTAAGCCACACCCACAGAACCGGTAGTAAAAAAAATTGAAATCCACCTCTGAATGGTACTGCACATATGTCAATCTAGGCAACTGAGATTAGTACTTGGTTTAGTACTTGACATGTCATGACATTTTTGATGACACATCAGGCTTCCAAAATCTGTGGAAGTTGTGTGAGAAGGTCTTGCTTTGTGGGCCTCTGAGGCTTCTAACAATCATGCAAGTGTCTTCTCGTGTGATTTTCTAAAGCTTCAGAGGCTCCTTGAGAACAGGGCCTTTGTGTGCAACTCCCATGGAATCCAGAGAGGAGAGTCTGAGATGGGGTCTGGAGAGGTCTCTTTTGATCGGGGTGAGATATGTGTGTGCCATGCCAGCAGAGTCAAGGTAGTCATTTTCTGAATTTTTAATATTTGCGAGCTCAAATATTTGGCTTAACAAATTATACAAACAGCCACTGGCTTCCAACTGCTTCAAATATGAAGTTGATTTCAAGTGTTCTTTCCTTACTTAATGCTAATTTGCAGGCTAGGAATGTTTAATTTGACAATCAGGAATCAATGTCACCCAGTAGTTACAGGTAGTCCTCAACTTACAGCCATTGTTTATTGACCAAAGTTACAATGCCACAAAAAAAAAGGTGACTTACAACTCTGTGTTTGCACTTACAACTGGCATCCCCATGGCCATGTGATTAAAATTTGGGTGCTTGGCAATCAGCATCTATTTACACCAATTGCAGTGTCCTGGGGTCACTTGATCATGATTTGTGACCATCTCAGTCAGTTTCCCACAAACTCAGAAGTTGGATACACTGAAAGGCTGTGTGATTCACCTAACAACTTCCACGATTCACTTAACAACTATGATAAACAGTTATAAAATCAGACACAGCTCACTGAACAACTACCTTACTTAGCAACAGAAATTCTGGTTGCAATTGTAATTGTAAGTTGAGGACTTCCCATCACTTCTGCACCCTTTGCCCATAGAGGGCTACCAAATTGATCTAAATAACAGAAACCAAACAGATTTTTCCTCCAAACATTTCTGGCAAACTTCCAGCTTACCAACAATGAAAAGGCTCTTTTTGAAATATTCTATTCTGGCAGTGGATAGTTATTGTAAGGCAAACTCTTGGGACTCCAGCTGGAGAATCACAGATGTTGCAGAGGCAGAAAATCTGCAGCCTACAAGATGTTAGTAAAGTCCAATTTCCATCATATATGCCCACTGTGGAATGCTAAGAATCATAATCAACATTCTCATTCTTTCATTCCTTTTATTCCCAAAGAAATGTGTGTGGATCTGCCTTGCACATGGTTCAAAAGAAAAACAGAAATCTCAACAGAGATAAATCTCTGTAGTGTTGATTAATTCAGTCCTCTCCCCAGAATTGCAATTCTTGCATATGGCTCATAATAGAGCTGGAGAGTTACTTTGTCTTTCCTGAAAACAAAAATTCCTCTAGAGATAAAGAAAAATGTCCTTGAATGTGTTAAAATAGCGAGGGATCCTATGTTGAAAAGGAACAGAAGATTAATCCAGTCTCAATGCTGCTTCGCTCAGTTTACAGGGTCCTATTCATCAGTGTCACAAAGAAGTGAACAGATTAGTTGGACCTCACAGCTCTTTCCTAAATCCAAAGCCTCTTTGACAGATCTCTTAGCTCAGCTGGAGAAAATGCAGTTTTATAAGAAATCAGGTATGAAAATGCATCTCCCTGAGATGAAGCAGTCCCTTCAGGTAACACTGCTGAGAGAACAGAGCAGTCGGACAATGTGTTCCTTAGTACATAATTTACCAAACCTTCTGCCTGAAAGCATCTTTTGGATATTGTCAGGAAAAAATGGTGCCACATCTCCTTAATTCACTATGGATGCTGGAGACAAGGATTTGTTATTTTGAAGCCAAATGCTTTTCTTGTTGTATTTTTGGGGCTGGATGGCCCAAAGAAAAGCCTAGGATTGTAAACTAGACTAACATCCTAGAAGAAGGGAACGATAAACCATTTCTACGTTGTTCCTGAGCAAACCTCATCCATATGACCGCACAGCCAATAAGAGTTAAACTCGATTTAAAGGAGGGTTCACCGTTTTATTGTTTTATGGATTGCACTGCTGTCTGAGAGCCACTGACACAGACCAGCTTAAAACCACAACAATCATGTTAAGATACATAGTTGCATCAAATATGCAGTGAGACAGACATCTTAAGAGGAAAATCTTGTTTCTGATTCAACAGAGCAGCAGAGCTCCCACTGCTTGTAATAATACTTCTTGAAATACAAATTCTCCAAACCAAAAGATCTGCGATAACCGTCAACATAAATATTTCCTGCAAATTACAATATTATTATCTATGCTTATTACAATTCTCTCTCTCTCCCTCTTTTTACTTTTGCTGAATTTAATCCTGAAGTGTATTTTACATGCAGCCTACTCTTGTTTATATTCGGGTAGTGGTGAACAACTTCTGCAAACCTTGCCTCCCCAGCATTTGTGACCAGATGGCCCAAGGGTAGGGCTGGCATTGCAGCTTCCTTCTCCAAGACAAAGCAAGAGCAATAGAAAACCAGCGTTGCTGTTCATTTTGCACCTGCTTTGCCTTATAAGATTTTCTTTTCTTTATTATATTATTATTTTCATCAGCAATTTCTAGTATTCAACAAGAGTTCGTCTTCATGCTTTTTTAAAGCAAGCCATGCATCATAGAAATCATGAGTCCTTCGGGAGAAGGGCGGTATAAAAATCTAAATAATAAATAAATAAATAAATAAAATAAATAAATGCTTGGGGTTAAGAGGATGGCGGTAAAACAGGTAAAGCAAAACAAAAACAAAAACAAAAAACACCTGATGAGCTTTTCTGCTACATGATTCTGAAGGTGACACCAGTTCCTATAGGGGGCAATACGTGTCTATGAAAGAACATTCAGAATACAGCCTCCCTATTTCTGTTTTCCCCATTCTTCACTTAAAAACTCATTATTTGATTAAACATTTGGGCATCTCTAATCACGGTGTTTTATGTTTCTCTAATTTACTTTCCAAGAATAGTGGGACAGAGAGGATTTCATATTGGGAGTTTAAATTGGCTGCATGAAACTAATGGCCTTTTTAATGAGTCTGGATCATGGGGTGGGTAGGGGAAGCATTCACATGACATTTTAAGGGTTGCTGTGACTAGTGAGGAGTGCTTCAACGATAAGACATGATCTTGGGGTTAGATGACGTAGTGGGGACTTTATCCTGGTTTGGTAATTCAAGAACCTGGTTTGGAGAATTCCAGAAGGGATCTGATGTCAAAGGAAACTAAATGTTTACTAGAATAACAAAAGTCTGATAAATAATAGGACTGTGGGGTGAATCAGATTGGCTTTGGGATATGTGGAAGTGCAAACCTAGTGCTGCCTGCAGTTTGAACCAGACACATCTTTCTTCTAAAATCACCTCTGCACCTGCGATGGATCCCAAGAAAAGAAGTGGCCATGTTAAAGAATTGTAGTGTTATATTTACACAAAGCAACTTTTTGGAACAAAGGCTGAAGTCCTAATAGGAAATGATAGAGTCACTTAAGTGAGATGGGCAGAATAGAAATTTAATAAATAAAACGAAGAGGAATTGTACCCCACGGTTTTCAGAAAGCTCATATTTGCACCACTTGCCAAATTACTACAATGTAATATTCAAATGGTCAGATTGGGCTGAGAGAAATATAAATTGTAAAATTCTTCACCTGGCATTAAATTTGCTGCTCCAGTCTCCCCATATGACATAGAAATGAGCAAGTCTTACCTTTAACCTTATAAATAAGTAGCCTGCAATAAATATGTAATTAAAGATATAATAAATTGGTAGGCACTTGGAGCGTTCTGCCTACCCCACAACAGATTTATCTTTATATCCCATCCCCAAATGGATATTTAGGCATAAAAGGTAAAGGTAAATGTTCCCCTTGCACGTATGTGCTAGTTGTTCCCGACTCTAGGGGGCGGTGCTCATCTCTTTCAAAGCCGAAGAGCCAGCGCTGTCCGAAGACGTCTCCGTGGTCATGGGGCTGGCATGACTAAACGCCAAAGGCGCACGGAACGCTGTTACCTTCCCACCAAAGGTGGCCCCTATTTTTCTACTTGCATTTTTTAAAATGCTTTCAAACTGCTAGGTTGGCAGAAGCTGGGACAAGGAGTGGGAGCTTACCCCGTTACGTGGCGCTAGGGATTTGAACCACTGAACTTGCCGATCTTTCAATCGACAAGCTCAGCCTCTTAGCCACTGAGCCACCACATCCCGTTTATTTAGGCATATGTATGTCTAAATAAACAATCCAATAAAAGAGCATGCAGGAAACTTTAACAGTCAGCCTTAGTTTTTAATTCTCGCAGGCTTTAAATTTTTAAAAAAATATCCATTTCATTGAACTATGTTTTGTATTTTTAATTCTCGCAGGCTTTAAAATTTTTTAAAAATATCCATTTCATCGAACTATGTTTTGTATACCTTCCCATTTTACTTATGGAGTCAGAAAAAATTGCTCTTTGCCCCCAACTGTGAGGTACAAGAACTTCCTTCTTCCAATAGCTCACCTGCATCCTATGCCAGATGCAGCTGAGGTATGTCATTCTCCCTATTACTCTTTTGTGCCGTATTACTCATTGATCTACCTGCATGCAATTCTAGATTGCCTGAACTAACAAGGGCCTAATTACAGTAAAGGAGCGGCTTTCCATCAGTGATCTGTTCCTGGAATGGGCAGTAAAATAATCATTCTTTGCTTGCACCATATGAATAATAGCAACATCCACATAATGAGGCTCTTGTAGAAGTGAATAAAATTAGTGGAATAAAAACCTGAACTTTTAATTCATTGGGGAAAGATAGTCAGAATGTGAACAGAGGTTCTTTATTATCTAGCAATATATCATTTATTTAAATAAGTGTCACAGCAACATGTGGGTAATAGGAAATTATTAAATGGCCCCCAGGAAAGTGCCATAGGAGTTTTACCCAAAGGTGTGTTTTCAAAAGACAATTTCCTTGAGGAAAAAAACATAATCCAGTTGTCTTTTGAAAATGCACCTTTGAGATAACCGTGACCTGGATGACCGAGAATCTCCATAGACATACAAGCTTTAGTTTGGAGATGGAAAGTGTGTCATTTTTACTTTAGAACCTTGAGACACACTTGTAGGTCAGAATGTTCTCAACCATGTTTTGTTGAGTTCCAAGTAGGAGAGTTGGGTGGGATCCATCTTTAGAAGCCCTTTCACACACCTGTTGCTCAGTGGTGGTTTGCTCCCGGTTCACTCTGGTTCTGCAGAACCGGTAGTAAAAATCTGCGGACATTCGGAGAAACGGTAGTAATGGTGGCTGGCCACGCCCCCGAACTGGTCCCCCGGTCATCAGAGGTGTTTTTTTTTAACTTTTAAAAGCATCTTTTCTTCAGCCAAAAAAAAAAGGCTTTTAAAAGTAAAAAAAAAAACCTCTGATGATCACGCAGCTCAGCAGGGATCATCAGAACCCTTTAAAAGTTTTTTTAAAAAATAACTTCTTTGGCCAAAGAGGTTGTTAAAACAAAAGGTTTTAAAAGGCTCCTCTTGTGATCCCAGCTGAGTTAAGAGATTCTGGGCTGCTATTAAGCAACTTCAGCTGGGATCATCAGAGGAGCCTTTTAAAATCTTTTTTTCCTCTGGCCCACCCAATCCCCCCTCCTCACTTACCTAATTACAGCTTCTTTCCGGCTGGCAAAGCCATGCTTTACATCAGTTGCATCAGCTAGCAACTGAATCTTACTGCCTGCCTGCCTGCCATCCATCTCCTCAATGCCTTTGCTGGCTAAGGAACTCTGGGAGTTGAAGTCCACAAACCTTAAAGTTATTAAGGTTGGAGACCCCTGAGCTAAAAAGTATAAATAAAATAAAATAATAAAATATTTGTGCAGCTTTCTGAGATTTGGTGTGTTTCTGTAGTGTTTTACTCTTAACTACACAAACACATAGAATCTCACAAAGCTGTATGTGGCATTTTGTGTGTGTGTATGAGTCAGTTGTGTTGTGTTGTGTGTGTAATGTGAAAGTTGGTTTTTGAGCTTTTTGTGGCTGTGTGAGGTTCCTGCTGTTGCAGGGGCCATTTTGGGTGAAGTGCAGCTGCTTTTACATTGTGTGTGAGTCAGTTGTGTTGTGTTGTGTTGTATGTGTGTAAAGTGTGAAAGTTGGTTTTTGAACTTTTTGTGGCTGTGTGAGGTTCCTGCTTGTTGCAGGGGCCATTTTGGGTGAAGTGCAGCTGCTTTTACATTGTGTGTGAGTCTGTTGCGTTGTGTTTTGTGTGTGTGTGTGTGTGTGTGTATATGTGTGTCCCCTCGCAAGGACTTGGAGGCAGCTCCTCTGAGGAAAAGAGGAGGCAGCGAAGTTCTGGCTGTCCCCCGGGAGAAATCGCCGTTTCTGCAGCATTGGTCATGTGACTGAGTGGGTGTGACCAACTTGATGTCACTCAGCAAGGTGCCGACCCATCTTGCCCTCAGTACCAAGCCACGCCCACCAAATAAGCCATGCCCACAGAACCAATAGTAAAAAAATTTGGAACCCACCCCTGCTGTTGCTTGTTTTAGAAGAAGAGAAAAACCAGCCTGCTAGCACTGAGCACTCCACTTGCTTCCAGATATGTCCCAAAGGAGGGTCCAATGTAAAAGCAAAGTAGGAGCTAGGAAATGGGATTCCATCTGTCTTACAGCTTGAGGAACTTATAATTAGATCCTTCAAATATCTGGGAACTGAAGTTGTCTAAAATGTTTTCCCCCTCTTGTTTACGATGTTATTTCCTTAAAAGTTACATTAAGGAATGTATTGGCATCTCCACAGCTGGACAGAATGTTTTGTAGATCAAATTCATAGTTACCAATTTTGCAAATTCCTCTTTATGTTTTCCTTGGCATTTTTCTAAGACCTAGTTGACCTGTTCACTGCATATACGACCCGCTTTCTTGAAATGGAGTTAAATCTCTGAAGAGAGCTTTGGAAACAGAACAAATTCTTTCTTGCTTGCTTTTTGAGTCATAAGAAGATGGCCTTTTCGACCCACTTATCTGTTAATATATTACCTAGGTTCAACACAGGGAGGTGGCCAGTTTTCCCACACTATGCTTAGTCTGTAATGTAAAGGCAATGAAGATAAATGGACGTAGCTGAATTCTTCTGACAGCTGCACTGAAATCTGACTTTAGATTTTGCTGTTGTTATTGTTGGATAGAGCTTTGGTAGAATGAAAACAGAACCCTGCTAATTGGCTTGGAATTGGATGTAGCATCTCACAGCAGTGCCTATCCTCAGCTTTTCATTTGTTTGACTAGAATGATTCTGCCTGAGAGAAAAAGAGAGAGAGAGAGAGAGAAAGAGAGAAGAGAGAGAAAGAGAAAGAGAAAGGGAAGAAGGCAGGAGAGGGAGACAGAGTAGGGAACTGCCAGGAGACTTTTGCACAGAAAATCCTTGGAAATTTATATAAGTACTTTAAAACTAACCAGATTATCCTTTGATTAGCTGGTAAGATCCACTTATGAAACTGTCATAGGCAAAGCACCAGAGCAGTATGGGATTTTGTGAATTGATGTCTTAAAGATGCCAAAGTTGAGAAACACTGCACCAGAGGGAAGGTGGCAGCAGGAAGGCATCTTGATCTTCTTGCCCCACACCGCATGCTTCTTGCCCATTTATGACCCAAAAGCACCCACAGACCCTTTTACTAGGTGGGACCATTCTTGCCACATCCACCATTTTGTTTTGTTTTGGAGCGAATTAGGGCAAAGACTTAAACCAGAGACTGATTGGGAACAAAAACGTGGAATAACGTGCCAGATATAAAACTAAAAACATGTAACTATGTATTGCTTCTTGTAACACACGCACCAATACAATTTTCCTTGGTTTCAAGATATATGGCTCAGCGTCAGCTCATAAATTTGAAGATGAGATGATGTAATTTCTGTGTTTAAAAGTGATGTTCCCGTGAGACTCTTAAAGGCAGAGGCAGCAATATTCGCAGGAAAACACGATTGAAAAAGGATGCATTGTTATGCAAATGCCACCATTACCTAGATGTATCTATTTTGACGCCTGACCTCAAGATGTCATTCACAGTATTTACAGTACATGATGATGTCACACACGTCTCAGCATTGGCTTTTTTTCCACTTCCCAGTCCCTTCTCCATCCCATAGATAAATGTTCACCGCTCTTGCAATAAAGTAGCATATATCATAGGTAATAGGTTCCTTCAGAGCCAAAGCCATGTTCTGTCTCTGACCGGAATAAGAATTCATCTCTGGCTTGTGGCCACACCTACACTTCTAGTGAAGTTGTTTTGCAACTGCTCTCAGTGAGATCATGATAAGCATGCTAGTTTTATTCTTCCCTGGAAATAATTTGCATTCCAAGCAGATTAGATTCAGTGTGGATGTTAACACTGTCTACTGATCATATGCTCATCAAGCAGTCATTAGGGAGCTTTGTACTATATAGAAAGTGCTACGGTGTAGATCCTGCTGGAACTTATAAATAAAATAATAACATCCACATGGGGGGGGGGTGTATAGTGGGCTCTCACACAGCCAGGAAGATGTCATTAGTTAGCAGTATCTTCATTGTGTCTGGCTGCAGGACTGCTCAGGAAAAAAAAATGGACAAAAAGCAACCAAAATGCTAAAACAATGTGACATTAGATTTTGCAGAGTAAGTCTGTTTCATTAGATACCTACAGTATAGTGTGAGATTCAAATATGCACATATTTAACTGAAGGCATCGGTGGAAATAGAAAACACTGTGGTTGGAAGAAAATAAAATGCAGAAGATGCAGACAATGATAACTGCACTCTTGTTTACATTTGCAGTCTGTCGAGTGGCAAAGATACTACATATTTCATTGATCAGTTGATAAATATTTGTAAGCACAGTGTCTCAGTATTTATTTTAGGAAGAGCATTACAGAACTTAATAGCATCATTCATAATATGAATGATCTATTACTTATCTTCCGATGTCACCTATGCCATTGTTTAAAAATGCTATTTTACTACATTCTGCATAGGATACACAATTTCTACACCGAAGACAAATGTGCAAATAACTACCCCCATAATTATAATTGCTTGAATCTTCTGCATTTAGTTTCCATTTAGCCTCACCAACTACTCATTCTAGAAATCTACATGTAATCTATCTCAAGATAATATTGTAGAGATATTATAAAGTATAGTCCATAAAAATTGTGTGGTTTACTTTAACAGGCTGATTGGGCATATCCTGAACTATAAACTAGACATCCATGTTGTGACTTAATATGTTGTATGAATCTAGTTTATGTGAGTATTTTACATGTATTGTGCAAACCAAAGATTTGGGCCCAGTCAATGGTCCTCGAAATGACTTACACAACCCACCAGAGTTATCATTCTGGAAACTGCTAAAACATTGCTCATAAATAGCCTAAAAGGACATATATATATATATATTTTTAAACTCTTTTTAATGCTGGTAGTTCCCAAGTTGAAGTAAAACATCCACAGAGGTGGAATAAGCAGAAATGACAGTTTATCCCCTTCCACAAGATCACTTTTAATAGTGCTGTTAAGAATGGGGAAGCAGGGCAAGTCAAAAAGGTAACTGGACCCCACCTCCCCCAATCCTGGGACACACATATGTTGCATTACACGCCAATCTAGACAAGACAGTAGCTGTATGGCTAACTAGTGTCAATGGGGCTGGTGCATTCATGAGTGCCTGCATTTAGGAAGTGGTCTATAATGGTACGTAAGGTGAGCCATTCTATTTGAACATGCTCACCTTGGTCATAAAAGATCTGGCTCACCCAACGATTTGACCAGAACTTCTGAGACCCTGTCACATTTAGCATACAACAAAAAAGAATGGTGACCCTTGCTCAAAAATGGACCATTGCTTGTTTCTAACTCAGCAGTGATGTTGTTAAACAATGATAAACTCTTGAGCAGGAAAGTCTGTGCCATGACTTCCACTTTTGTTGTGGCAAAAGAAAAAGAAAAAGGGAGCAGTTGTTGGATGGAGACATGGCTTGCAAGGAAAAAGTGAGACTGCCATCAAAAGGATTGGCATGCAGGCTTCTTTTGTATAACTTGTAGGCTGTCTATGAAGGAATGGTTTCTTGGTCATCACACTTCTCCAGTTCAGAAACTGAGATGTGTTGTCCGCTGGTGGAGATAAATCTTGCCCCTTCCTACACCCTCCTCCACTCATCCTGGTAGGACAGGCTGATGCAACTGAGTCCATGAAATCTTTCACTGATTTTGACAAGAAGAGAGAAAGAGAACAATTGGATGCATAGCGAATTCCTCAGTGGTTCCCCCACCCTGTTAGTGAGCCTGAGTAGGATTCCCTGGCTTTTGTAGGTTCTGCCATCCATAGTGCTGAGGAAGCATTGTCAGCACGCAATTTCTTCCAACGTGCCAAGTGTTGTCTGCAGTGGGACTGTCACAGTGTGGCTCGTGGGATCAGAGTGGTTTGACAAGGGCTCACACGTGCTCTGTGAACAGAAAAAAGGAAGACGACCAAAGGAGAATAAGCGGACAAGTCCATTCTTCAAATCTTACCTCAATTAAGAACTCACTAAATAGTTTTAGGCAGTCATTCCTCTTCTGGCCTTAGCTGTCTACCTCCAAGATAACAGTATTGGCATAACTTTCAGAGATACAATATTGTAGGACCTTTGCTATGTTGCAGAAATGCAAGGTATTATTAAAATCACTATATGCAGTTTTAATATCCTACTACAACAGGCCAAAAAGATAGGCATTTCAAGGATATAAATAAAGCTGATTTCCCATTTATATTAAGCTAGTCCTCTCATATTTTTCTCAAGTTGTGATAAAATTCAGATCTGATGGCTCCAACACCAGCTACTTCTCCCCACATTCCATCCAGGGTTTATTTGCTTACTGTCTTGCTTATTAAATTTTATGGAGAATGTAAAAGCTTGCACACTATTCTACAACTTCTGACTTGTCCTAATAAATTGCCTAAACATGACGGTTCTCAAAATACAAGTTTGTTTCAACCTACCATTTTCAAATGGTGAATCCTGAAAGCCCCAAGGAAAAATTCAGAAAGGGTTTTGATGGCTGAGGGAATCACATTCTGTATTTGTACGGACACGGCTTATTAATGACACAACATATATTTGTGCAAAAATGCATGAACGCATGCATTTAAAATGTTTAAATCTTGTTCATATTGGTATGGGAGTTACAACACTTCTTTAATTTATCTCATTAAAATCAATGGAATGTGAAAGAATTTAATTTGGGCTAGGTTTATATACACCTATGCACATGCACATGCATGTAGACACTCACACACGCACACACAAATGAAGACAAATATCCGTGAAGCTTGACATTGGAAACAATTACACTTTGAAATTTGAAATAGGATTCATTGGGGGGAGGAAGAAAGTGTAAAATTTTGAAAAACAATTTTTTTTAGGATTTCAAAGACTAAAGTCATATGCCTTCTTAAACCCAATTAAAAACACTCCCAAATAAAGATTGAATTATGTTGCAATTGTTTCCTCATAAATGAATTCTGTTAAGTTCAATAGAACTTACTCTCAGATAAGACGTACACAAAATTACAATATCCAATTTCACTGTTTTTGTTGCATAAAAAGAATCACTCTTTGTAGCCGATAAAGTATGCTTAGAGGGGCACAGTGGCCAAGCGGTTAAGACGTTGGGCTTGTTGACCGGAAGATTGGCAGTTTGAGACCAAGTACTGTGTGACAGAGTGAGCTTCCATTACTGGCCCCAGCTCCTGCCAACCTAGCAGTTCAAAAGCTTGTAAATGCAAGTAGATAAATAGGTACCACTTCGGTGGGAAAGTAACAGTGTTCTGTGTACCTTCGGCACATAGTCATGCTGGCCACATGACCACAGAAGCGTCTTCGGACAACGCTGGCTCCTTGGCTGTGAATCGTCGGAGATGAGCACCGCCCCTTAGAGTCAGACACGACTGGCAGGGGAAACCTTTACATTTATCTTTTAAGGTATTCTTAATTTCTTTCTTGCAATGATGACAACTGTAAGATTGCTAAAGCCCTGCCTATAACAAATCAGGTTGTTAGAAGAGGAGGGAAAGGAGCAGGAATATTGCATCTGGGCTGTAAAAATCCAGACAACCAATAATGGCAGCAAATAGTTAAAATTTTGGACATCTGATAATTATCTGGAGTTTTGCACACCAGATTTGGTAGCCTACCAAAGAGACACGTGTATCTCTTTTTCCTTTAGGATGCACTTAAAACAAACAAAACAACCAACAATAAGATGCCTTACCATTGAAAGTCAAAATCTTTTGAATAAGGCAGACTTCTAACGAATAAGTTAATAAAATTATTTTGAAATAACTGTTTGTGAAGCAATAAGATAAAGTGGTCATTTTAAATCATGCGGGCACACTTCCGATCTGCAGCATTTATTTTGTTGATTATGAGATCAGTTACGGTAATTGAAGATAGTAAGAAAAGCCTCGTTTTGGAATTGGAGGTGGAATTAAATAGCCATTGGAGTTCAGGGACTTGATTTAAAAAGTCTAATTTTAACTGTTCCTTTACTCCTCACCCATTTCCATATTGCTAATGTTTCTACCTCCTCTAATCCCCTTAACAAAGCTGTCTGAATGTTCACATTTGTCAATCTCAAAAGCCGGCAACATACAGGGAACATCAGGAGCTAATCAAGTTTCACCTTTTCCCTTCAAGGGGAGACTCCAAAGAATTTCATGCTATTGGTATCTAATGCACTGAGCAATAATCCCCCTCACACTCGTATAGCCACTGTCCATGCAAAAAGGAAATAAAATAAATTGTATAATAAACAGTAAGCATTAAAATTTTCCAAAAGCTTTCTACATGCTTTGCTTCCATTCCTCTGTGACATTTAACACCCCCCCCCTGTGAGCTATGAAGGTGAAATGTTGCCATGCCTGCAATTTTGCAATCCATTGAAAATGGGGGAAGGGGATTTTAACTAATGCATATGGTAGACACAAGCTCCAGGCATGGAACTTCTATTGGCTGGGGATGGGCTGGAGGTGGGGAACCTAAGACCCAGGGCGACTCAAGAGTTCTGCCAATGGGAAAATGTATTCTCTACAAGTTTTGCAGAGTTTTAGTAATTCAAAGGAAATTTCCAATTTTGAAGCAATAAATCCTAGGAGTATCAGAAAAAAAAAAACGAGTCAGCTTGCCTTAAGAGAAGATTTTATGGAATCAATCAGGATCAGAGCTAATCACAAAGTGGTGCAAAATGATAATTTCAATTGGCTCTCAGGAATCCACCTTTTGGAAGGTTTCTTCATTTAAGTAGCATTACATAGGGCAGAAATGGGATCTATTATTCAGAAATCCTTGCCAAGCCAATGCAAGGCAACTGGAGATCTAGAAATAAAGCTATCCAGAGCTAACTTCTGCCCATCCCTTATTTAATTAACTGATTAACCATTTGCTCCAGGGCTCACTCAGAGCTTTTTTGTCAAGCCAGAAGTCAATCTGTACAATGTGAATTTAAAAAAGGACCCTCTGAGTAAATGCAAATGACTTTGCCTTCTGCATACAAATAGCTACAAAAAGCTGCTGCATCTGAGATTGGAGGATAAACTACTGAAGCAGAAAGCATAAACTCGAGGCCCGGTGCCACTCTGTGCAGAAATTAAGGTCATCTCCCCTGCCAGATTGAAAATAGACTCTGCCAAGGAATATGCCAATGTGCTTGCTATATGTTGGCTTCTGCTCTTGTCAGTCCTGGCAGGGATGTGGGCCTACTTACCACATTCTCATCATGGCTTCCTTCTTCCTCCTCTGGGCCAAGAAGATCAAACAGTTTCTCTTTGATCAGCTAAAAGAAATCGGAGAAAGGATAAGATCCTCAGTTCCAGTAAAAATCTGATACATCCCAAATCCTCTGGCAGCAGAAAGAGAGGTCCTCTTCTTTGCACAGCACTATGCTGGATTAATTATTAATTCTTAATCCATGTAGTAAATTTAGGGGCAGTGAAGTCTGTTTGCATAAGAAGTCTGACCCAGTACTCTTTTTTTTTTTAATTTAAAATTTTATTCAGCTTTGTTCACCTACTTCTAAGGCTGCTCTTGCTTTCTAAAAAGCCTAGAAATACATTTTGTTTAAAAATAAAAATAAAAAGAACAATGCTAAAATTTAATTTTAATGTTGTGAAATTCTTCTTTCCATACTCTCATGAGGGCAATTTTCAGCAAACGATTATTATCTTGGTTTTGGATAACTTTCCAGAGATAATTATATTAATTTAACCAGGAAAAAAAAAGGGGGGGGGAGGGGGGAAGGCATTTTTCAAAGCCCTGCATCTGAATTATCTCTGAGAAAGGCAGATGTTGCAAGGCAAACCTGTATGCAAAACAGGTTCTCTTGCCAAATTCAACCAAGTGAATCATGCTATGATTTTCTAATCTGTTCCCAGAAACTGCTTTGTTTAACAGGCCCTATGCGCTGGAGAGGTCCTACCCCATACTATGTTTGAGCATCCAACTAACTGCAGTCCAGGAACAAGACCTGAAAAATGGATACCCATTTTTTGGAGTAGTATTTATTCATTTTTGCTTCTTTTGCTTTTGCTTGCAGGGAAAAATTTGATGCCAGCCAAAAGGCTAGCTCAAATTCTACTTTTCATTGGGCTGGTTGTATATAGTAAGGTTAGGACGTTTTGGCTACTGGTATATCTTACCCCAACCCTAAACTGTGTCTTTTTGAGG
Source organism: Ahaetulla prasina (assembly GCF_028640845.1). Classification (NCBI taxonomy): domain Eukaryota; kingdom Metazoa; phylum Chordata; class Lepidosauria; order Squamata; family Colubridae; genus Ahaetulla; species Ahaetulla prasina. The sequence continues at coordinate 41,429,126 of NC_080542.1, read as the reverse complement.
ATTCCCCAGTATGGAGAGAGCCAGCCATAGATCTGGGAACCAAGATCCCAAGTCACTTTTTCCTTCCAAGGTTTATTTATTATTCACTTCTTCTTTTGTTAAATTTATATCACACTTTTTCTCCAGGATCCTAAGCAATGTATAGTCATTCTTCCACAAGAATAACACTGTGAGATTTGAAAGGGGATTACTTCTGCATATAAGAATCCCTGCTTTTCATAAAGTAGATTTCAGGTTCAAGTCCCACCATCTCCATGCAGAAAACTCTTTTATTCCATGTGGACAATAATGAGAAAACTACACCCATCACACTTGTAGAAAGGAATCCCTTGTGTGATGTTGGCATTAAGGTGCTTCATGTGGATTAGGAAAATCCAAATTCAATCTTCACTCCAGCAACATAATCTTAATGGATAACTCTGGGTCAGTTTTTATCCCTTTCTCTCTGCATAATCTGGTACCTCAGATGGTGAAAGCATGAGGCATTCAACATGAGGATCGTGCTATTTGCTGTTGTTGGTGGTAGGCATCCAGAAGAAGCAAGGAAAACACCCCCAAATCAGTAGTGGTAGCTTAGAAAACAGGTAGCAGTTGTGGTATTGCTTTCTATCTATGCTGCAACCCCTCTCCCCTTAATCACCGAGTGTGAGCAAATGTTAACAGCTACCAGCCTAGCAAGGTACATGCCTTCTTATAACAATTCTGCAAAGCAGGAGGGGATAATCCACAGGCTGCTTAGAGCTCCTGGACACCTTTTCCTGTTCTCTTTCTGCATGCCTTTGGACAGATGCAATTTTCTGATGCCAAATGATGAAAAGCAAAGCAAAGATAAAAGCTGCTTAATCCTTCAGATAGGTTCAACATACCCAAAATTTTCATAACAGCCTCTAACCCGTCATCACTTTATCCCAAATCAGATAAAACCTTAGGCTGTGGTTCTGCCTTAACCACTGGAATGTGTGTGTGTGTGTGTGTGTGTGTGTGTGTGTTGAGTACCCAATTCAATGAGTTTCAGAGTGATTGAGTACCAAGGTACCATACGCACACACACAAGTTCATGTTAACATAACATGAAAATACATGGCCACTGGACTACATTATTTGCTACTTCACGGAAAGGGCTGGAAGTGCAACTTACCTCATAAATATAGTCAAATACTTCCAGAATGGTGAGGATACTAGCACCAATAAAAAGACCCATCTGACCCCCAATATCACCTGGGGAAGAAAGAGGAAAAAACAGAAATAAACATTTAATAATAAACAGAAATAAACAAATAAACGCGCAGCTCCCATGTAACACCGCTCCTGCGCAGACTGCACTGGCTACCTGTGGCCTTTCGAGTGCACTTTAAGGTGTTGGTTACGACCTTTAAAGCGCTCCATGGCTTAGGGCCTGGGTACTTACGGGACCGCCTGCTGTTACCACATGCCTCCCACCGACCCGTACGCTCTCACAGAGAGGGACTTCTCAGGGTGCCGTCCGCCAAACAATGTTGGCTGGCGGCCCCCAGGGGAAGGTCCTTCTCTGTGGGGGCTCCCACACTCTGGAACGAGCTTCCCCCGGGTTTACGCCAAATACCTGACCTTCGGACTTTCCGCCGCGAACTGAAGACACACCTTTTCATCCGCGCGGGGCTGGCTTGAATTGAATTTTAATGTCAAATTTTTATCAATTTTAAATGGGGTTTTTAATGTATGGTAAATTTTAAATTTCCGGGCTAATTTAAATAAGTTTTTTAAATCGCATTTTAAATTGTACTTTGTATTGTTTGTTTTATTTTGCCTGTACACCGCCCTGAGTCCTTCGGGAGAAGGGCGGTATAAAAATCAAATAAATAAATAAATAAATAAATAAAATTTTAATCTTTTATTTTGGTGCACATCTCCAAAATAGTGCAATAGTGAAATCTCCCAGTTCGGACCAGATCGCGTGATCCGGTAGCGATCTTGGCTGGTAGTTCGGAGAACCAGTAGCAATCACGGTGCAAGGCTCCGCCCATCCGCCCAGCTGTCATTACTTCCTGGTTTTAACCAGGAAGTAATGTGTTTTGTACCCTCTGCATATATGCAGAAAGGTTTTGCACATGCGCAGAGGGTATGCGTGCGCATGTGACATGTACGCGCATGCACTTCTGAACCGGTAAGGAAGGTAAGTAGATTTCACCCCTGTGCACATCAAAGTAAATTGCTGGGACTGGGAGGCCCTATCTGGAAATTAGGCCCCTCAGCTATGTAAATAAAAATATATTTTGAGCAGATTTCCAATTACAGCTGTGTAAATTCTGCATTGATTGGCTCCTGGGGCAAGATCAAAGCCATTCTTCTTCTCTTCATTAGAATTTCAACTTACTTCCTCCAATATTCCAATCATTCCTGTTCCTATTCTTATTTCTGTAGTACCAGTTTAACAAAGAGCTAAACTAAATTAAACTGCCAGGTGCTGGAACATAATGCCTCATTTTAACAGGTCAAAAGCCTATCCAAAGCAAGATCTCAGTGCACAAGATTGCCATAAGGTATTGGTGTCATTTTTTTTAAATAAATGAGTTGGATTAAAGAAAAGAAGTAATAAAAGAAAAAAAAACACCCTACAGCTGTTGTAGAAGTGTATGCACAGAAACATACACACCCCTTCTTTTTCCTGCCATATCACAGTTGATCTCTATACAAACAGGAAGAAATCTCTCTGTCTATGTTTTAGAAACTAAAAGACTTACATCTCCATGACAACAGGGGATATGATTAAATGCACACACAAGCCAAAACAAATGGACACACAAGCCAAAACTCAAACTGTCTTCTTTTCACCCAAACCGCATACAAGGTTTGGGATTTGACTTCCTAAGCCAATATTTATTAGATGGATGGGCGGTAAACCAGAGCTATTATCACGGCAACCCATATTTTCTCATCTTCTTCAATATTGTTTCAGTTACTGGTTCTATGATTTGAGGTGCAATCCCATACCTAGGATACCTAAATAAGGGCCAGAGGATCCAGAAAGAGACTTGATACATTAATGGAAATCCATATAAAATAACAAATATTTCAAATATTAGCAACAGAGAGATATGGCTCCTTTAAGAGATTGGTGCAATTCTGTATAAATCCAAGATCTGATGCAAGAAACTTTCCTGTTGTGGATTCTAGTCTCACCTTTTTTTGCAGGCTTGGCAAAAAAAAAGATGTTTCATTTTTGTTTCATTTTTCCCCCTTTATTATTTCATTATTTTCTAAGAACCGTAGCCTCCTTGCCATCTCAAATAAGCCTTATTGTGCCTTAATTAAGAAAGCTTCACATCAAGACTGGATAAAGCCCAACAGAGAAAACAAGAATAGTGGGCATGGCTGATACTCTTCTGACAGATAGATTCACCTTGAATATTTAAAGTGGTTCAAGCAGATAGATCTTCATTTTCCAACGTTCCCATTTTCCCTGCACAGACTGGCATATAAACTTCATGAATTCTGAGCTGGTGGAATCAAGTCTTTTTCTGAGCTCAGCACAGAAGCCTCATAATAATGCAGGTAATCCTTGATTTATAACCATTTATTTTGCGACTGTTCGAAGTTACCACAACACTGAAAAAAACTGACTTAACAATGGGTCCTCACACTTATAACCATCATAGCATCCCACAGTCATGTGATCAAAATTAAGTACTTATGATGATTGCAGTGTCCCATGGGGTTGTTTTGTGATCTTTGCAGCTGGTTTCCAACATGCAAAGTCACTGGGGGAGCCTTTGGATTCGCTTAATATAGATGTGATTCACTTAACAACTGCAACGATTTGCTTAACGAAAGTGGCAAAAAAATGTCATAAAATTGGCCGTGATTCACTTAACAATTCCCTTGCTTAATAATGAAAATTCTGGTCTCAATTGTGGTTGTGTGTCAAGAGCTACTTGTAGACCAGAGTGTAAACCAGAGATGCTAAAGGCTCTTACATCAGATTTATTCAGTTGTCAAAATAATACGGAGAGCCATTTGCTGCCTATGGCATTTCTTAGGGCTTGTTAGGTTTGTCTCTCTTTCTCTCTCCCTGTGCCCCTGTTGCTTTGTTTCTGCTTCCTGTCTTTCCTCACCAATTGACAGGAGCTCCCTGGGATTAACTCCACATTGCCTACAAGTTTCAATTGTGTTGGGTAAATGCACAGAATATTTACTCACCAAGTAATGCTGCCACTTCATATGCTTTCCTCTGCTCAATGGTCTCATAGTTAAGAGCTTCGAAGAATATATCCAGTACAAGAATATTCTCCCTAAGGAAAGAAAACAGGTAGCCCAGAGGACATCAAGAGGAAGCAATTCATTCCTTGAGAGTTAGTAATTGGTGGAGAACATGTCAGTGTTCCCAATGTTGTTTACCTGAAATTCCCATTGAACCAAACCACTGCTATAATTCAAACAGTAGAGAGGGTCCCATATATCCCATTCCTCCCTTATAGTTTCTTGATAACCAGAATATTCACTCTTCTCTTACCCACTTTTTCCTGAATACTTGTTCCAAATGTGCAAGTGATTAAGAATAAAAGCTGTTTACAGACAACACTGATTCCCTTGGAGAAGAAAGATGCCACAAAGTCCCAGTAAACAATAGACATGCCTCACTAGGTTTGATCTCCCTTCTCAAAACTGGCACTTTCCAGATATGCTGGTGGTATAATTCACAGAATGCTTAAAATTACAGTCCTACAAAATTGTACCAGCTTGGGAAAGGCAGCCTGTCTTTCTGTTTCCCACAATAAACAATGATATGTAGGCAGGGCTTTGAAGGCAGTAACTCTTTGAAACTATTGCTATTCTCAAAACTGATAGTCAGGTGCAGACTCTAATGAACCTGGAAGATCCATGCTAATAATTTTACCAATGGTCTCTAAAACATAGGGTTTGGGGGCTGTGGATTTTGAGTTGGCCATTTGTACAAAGCTCTTTGTCTTCAAGGAATACTGATTGCAAAAATAGCCTACCAGGACACAACAATTGATTGTAGGGACCAAACCCAAGATACAGTGTCCTGTAAAATCTTGACTTCCAATATATCTCTTCTGAACAGTACATTTGCATCTTTCACCCATCTAATTTACTGCTTGTTTTGACTGTATACCTACTTCTGGATCTCCTGACCTTTATTTAACTGGAGACTTTAGATTGTGTCTTCTGCCTAAGTTTGATTAGGCACTTGCTTCTAGCACTGAACCTCATTTGATACTCTGGAAACCCTAAGTTTTTCTGATTCCAAGTCCAGTTGGGTGGTTTATTTAGTGGCCTTAGTAGCAACACATCATTCTTCTGAAATTCTGAAATCTAACAAATCTGAAAACTGATACCTGAAAGAACAACTCCTAACTGATACTTGACAATAACCACTAAAAGTTTTGTTATTACACAACCTCTGTTTGATTTACTTTACTTTATAAAATGATTATTCCACCCCTGTTTAAACCAGGATTACGTACGAGATATATTTCTCTGACTTGTTAAACTTCTTCTCAAGGTATTTAGCTGAGGTCTTGCTGGGGATCTTAACCATGGACAGCTCCTTGTTGTAACGGGTCAAATTGCATGGAGTTTGGCACTCACAATAATCATTTCCCTTTTCACCAAGAAGCACTATAAGGCAAAGCAAGAATCAGATTGGTTGATTAGAGTTTAAGATAGACCTGCATTATCTAGCATGATGCCTTTCAGCTGAGGTTGACTATAACTTCCATGATCCCACCCAGGCTATATAAGAGGGGTTATATGCTCATGAAACTGTAGAATATGCTTTTGGAGAAGGCAGATTTATACCCACACAATAATAGCTAGGCCAATGTCCCAAGAATGTTTTAAGTAACTCAAGGCAGAGATAGCTAGGAACCCATTGTTCTTCTTTCTATTCATTAAAGATGTTCATTGAAGTTCTATTGTTAACAATCATAGCTAATAAAAGCCACTGATAGGGTAATCCATTATGAATTCTCTTCTCCTTTTGAAAAGTCTATCAAAAGTCCAATTTATAAGCTGTAGTGATAGTGTAGAGATAGTGATAAGCTTGCTGCCAGAAATAGCCTCTGCCTTCCTTCGCTTTTTTGCAGTAATATATGAAAACTTGTTCTTTGATTATATTCCATGCCCAGCTGTATGTAACTTTAGAAATGAAACAGAAATTTACAAATTGTTCCATGTTTAATATATATCAAACTCAAAAACATCTGATTTACATTCAGAATGCTAACTGCTGAGTTTGAAACAGTTGTCCTTATCATTCCAAATGTGCGCCAAGCTCAAATTTGAAATATCCCAAGCTTAAAGCACTCCATTTTGAGTTCAACATGCACTGATCTGAGGTCAAAGGAACAAAATCAGCTTTGGGAGGTTATAGTGTTAAGCAGAGGTGATGATTGCCTAATCCTTTCCTTTCCTACCCCAGAAATCATCTGTCTTGGGGAACAAACCACTACATGAATAAAGATACCATAGAAGAATGAAGAATGAGTGAGATGTGAATCTAAATAAATACCATGTTAATACTGCAGCAGCAGCTGCCCAGAGGTGTTCACAAAGTAGAAATGTCAAAAATAAAATCTTGCTTTTGAATTGTGTCTTGATGAGAATTCTTTACAGTACATGACCGTAGAGATTCTCAGTCATCCAGTTCATGATTGAACTGCAAAGGTGCTTTTTCAGGAGGCAACTGGACTTTCTTGTTCTTTCTTTGAAGACGTTTCGCTTCTCATCCAAGAAGCTTCTTCAGCTCTGACTGGATAGTGGGGAACAGAATGGAAGGATTTATATTGGTCATTCAGCTGGTCATCTGCATCCTTATAGAGGGTCGTTGAAGCACTTGGAGGTTTATCTGTGTCCTCAGAGTTACCTGAGTAATAATCCCGGTTCCTGTAATCTGCAATTTTTCTCTCTGGAAATCCATTCCTACTCTCACACCATCCAAGAGTGTTCTCTACAGACTTTTGGGATTTGGGATGGACACCCTTGGAACGGTGTGGGAGCAGGAACGTATTTCCAGAGAAAAAAAATTGCAGACTACAGGTACCAGGAGCACTGCTCAGGTGACCCTGAAGACACAGATAAATCTCCAAGTGCTTCAACAACCCTCTAAAAGGATGCAGATTACCAGCTGTCTGAAAACAATATAAATCCTTCCGTTCCCCACTATCCTGTCAGAGCTGAAGAAGCTTCTTGGATGAGAAGCGAAGCATCTTCAAAAGAAAAAACAAGAAAGTCCAGTTGCCTCCTGAAAAAGCAGCTTTGGGATTTTACAGTACATGTTTCTAATGAGTTTCATGGCAAAAATGTTCACCTCCTTAGATCAACTGAGGAGAAAAAGTGAATTTGAGCACTGCAAATATAAACATGAACTTAGAGGAACTTGTGCGAATTTCATTCTTCAGATTCTTCCCAGTTTTTCCCAAGGGCCATCACAGGCAGAAATGGCAAGTTCTGGGAAAACAAGTTACATTGCAATTGAACTGAGTCATGTCATTTCTATGGAAGGTTTGCACAAACCCTCCTTCAAGGGGGCACCTGACATTTGCTTGGTTGTGTGCAAGACTCCCTCTGTGTGTATGTATGCAGAGGAACTTTCATTCTCAGGTAACATATTCTGTAACAATACATCCCCAATCTGAAATGCGATCCTTCTGAAATATCAGCCTAGAAGAAATAAACCGTCATGATGGTGAAAGAATTTACCTAGTGCAGGTTCTGCACACTCTTTATACTGCTCCGGTGTACAAAATGGAGCATCCCCTGTATAAAAAAAAAATGGGGTCATTTTTATTATAAGCTTAGAAATGATGGCTTTCTTTCTAAAATGCTTAGAAAAAGCACTCTCAGGTTTCAGTCACATAGTGGCAAACAAAATTCCCAAGGGAAACATGGCAATTAGAGATTCCAGGGATGAGTATTGCATTTCCTAAGTTTTTTTCTTCCTTTGTTGGCACTGTCACAATAATATAATGGAAGAAGATGGGTGTATATGTCTCTTCTTGTTTTCTCCTTTCTCAAAATGATTGGATTCTTAAAGGTCTACAACTGTTTGGTGAGTTTTCAACATTATGATTTGAATTAGGAAAGCAGGAAGTGCATTCAGTGTGTCTGCGAAACGTAAACTACCCTGTTTATAGAGATCTGGAGATGTAGGTATGCATGAGTGTGAATATGTGCATGACTGTGTACAACAATTTTCATGCATCCATGCAGATGAACAGCCACAATTAACATCCATCTGTGAAATCAAAGACTACTGTTAGAAAGTTATCTGCATCATCTTCTAAATGCTTATCTAAAACAAATTCCATCAAATTCATTAGGCTTTCTGTGGAAAAATATTTTCGGTTTGATTTTTTTTAAAAATAAGGTTTTAAAAACTGGACACTACGGTAGAGGGACTTCAAGATTACAATTAAAGGAGAAGAATATATAAACCCAATTTAAAATTACAGAAAATTGGATATATTGAAGGATATTTTTGTTGTATATCAGGAGAATCGCTTGTGAGGTGGGTGGTTATTAGATAAAATTTGGTAAATTATATGGAATTAGATAATTGAAATAAATAAATATTTTTGAACAATGGTCTCAGACGTTAGTTTTAATAGTGTCAACAGAGACATTTGCTTCTATGGCGATTGTGTCTAGAAGATGTTATGGAAGAAGAACAAATTCTACTTGACAAGATTGAGACAGAATCATAAGAAGAAAGATGTTACACTGGACATAAAAAAGCAACCAGTTTATGTGTTAATAATTAAAAGGAATATGCAAACTAAACTAAGAGAGAGACCTAGATAATTTTCCTCTATTGGCTTTACAAGAGTTTTGCTAAAGTTTTTAGGAATCCCATGAGAAAGGAAAAAAAAAAGATTTTTTAGAAAAATCATATGACATTATTTCAATGAATTAAAGATTAAAATTGTTAGAAGTAAAAGGAAGGAATATAAAGTTGGTTTATTTGACCAAGATCAAAATAGATACATTATTTCTGGTAGCCTTTAATGGACTTTTGCTGACATCAGGATTGGAAAGACCGCCTTTTATAGTTTATAGGTAAGAGATGGGATATAGGAAGAGGAGATCATGTTGTATTTTAAAAGGAGCTGATCATTTACTAAAATTGTTTACAGTTGTTGTGATGAAGTAGATAATCACTTAGGCATTTCTCTTCTTTTTACATATTCTTCCTTTTTTATTTCTCTTCCTATTTTTTTCCTTTTCCCTTTTCTATACTTCTTTTTATTCTTTTTTATGTGTGCATCAGTTTTTACTGTTGCAATAAGAAATCTCGAATACAAAGAAATCTCTAATACAATTACTATTAAAAATGAATTCATTAGGGCTTACCCTTAAGTGTGCAGCTTAAAACATGCAGATTTACACAAAAACAGTGTTTTTGTCTCTAAAAATAAATAAAATGAAGGTAGGAAAAGATTTGAAATAAAAAAACCAGGCACATATTTTGAAAGCTCTGTAATTATTGGATATAAAAGCTCTTTATATCTAGCTATAAAGGTTTATCCCAATTACTTCAGATTGGAAAATAAATCTCTATTATTAATACACTACTATTTTGAGGAACATAACATTATTAACAGTAGAAACCACCTCTGAGTGATTAAGGTTTGTATTCTTTGTGCTACACCCTACAGAGCATCAGACTTGGTTACTGAAAATAACCCTTATAGTGATAACCTGAATGTAAGACTTACTAATTCAAAGAAGAGATTGAAGGATGGATGCAAACCAAACCACAATTACCTCTAGAGCCGCTTATCCTCCAGATAAGTTGGAGAGTTCAAAGATAGTTTCTACATGCATTTTGTGTTCTGGCAGAACTCATTTCAAAAGACATACCTGGCATGTGAACCATTTTGCAATTGCAATTCTCTACAACGTAACGGGTCTCACAACTGATCCTGCATGCAGTGATGCTATAGATGGGGAAAAACTCCAGGCCGAAATCTGATGAGTGGCACTCACCCCATGGAGGTGGAAGGTATGTCAGCTGTAAGAAAAAGGCAGAGAACTGGGTGGCAAATAATGGTGTTTGTTCCTAACTATAACAATTCTAGACACTCAGAATTAAGTAAAGGTATACATTTCAGCTTTGCACTATTGGCAAAATAGTTTAACCTCACCTGGACTTATTCATTTATTTTATTATTCTGACTGCACAGTACTGATTTCTGGGTGATGTTTCTCTGGGTGAAACATCATCCAATTTCTCGGGGTGATGTTAAAAAATGCAGACAAAAAATAATAGTAAAAGACACAGATGTTTTAAAAAGCCAATTGTAGTGATAAAAACAACGTAGATAATATGGTTCTTTCTTTTCCGGCCACTTCCCTTGATTTGCTATAAGCATGGATAGTGTTTTTCAAACATTTTGTAATTGTGAACATTCTAAGAAGCATCACTCTCTCTATATTTTTGCTATTAGGGAATTTGAATTTTTGGTGAGAAGAGTCATGACTACGGTTGCATTTGTGTAGATCTGGCTTTCTCCCTTTTAAAAATTGTTTTAAAATTAAATTTCTGTATCCCATATACAAATCTGTTAGTATCAACTGAATTATTTTATGTACCCCATCCCATAACAAAATTTCTGCAAACTCAAACTTCCCCAACAGAAATCTCTAGGTATTAAAGAGCGCAGAGAAAGTTCACTCAGTAAACCTATCTTTATTCTTCCTAACCAAAAAGAAAATGAAAAATAAATGATATATAGACAGTCAGGATTATGCTGGTCTTCAGACAATGGACAGAACAGGATCCAGCCTGGTGTGGGGAAAGGAGCAGGCATAAGTAAGATGGAGATTGAGAATGGCTTGGCTACAGTCAAAGGCACTGAAATTTTTTTTAGAAAAAAACAACAACCCACCGTGCATCCCCAGGCGAGAAACTTTTGGACAGCTTTGGAAAACCCTCAAATGCTTCATTTTAAGCCCCCACCCCAATCTGTCAAGATACTAAGCCGAGTGTAAGTAATCTTCCTAATGCCCAAAAAATGACAGAGCATGAGGGGAAAGCAGAAATGCACATACATATAGAAACAATATATAAGCACATACACAGAGAGAGATCTGTAAAGAAGAGGCCATAAAAAGACAAGATGATGATACAAATCCCACCATCACTATAAGGGGCAGGCTGTTAAACTGAAATATTATCTGTACCATCTTGCTTCCACTTATGCCTGGATGTGGCTTTGTTTGCACATATCCTGATTAATCTCTGGAGAAAAAGTTGCCTATACAAATGCAGAGACTTAATAAGTTTCTTTCTGTGGGTTGAAGCCATACTCTGCTTGTTTCTCCTGTCTTGATAAATCAGTGGAAATTACATATAAGGACTCCGGATTCTAACAATCTCAAAAACATCATTGAATCATAAGATTGGAAGGGACTTTGGAGGTCTTCTAGACCAATGATATCAGATTTGGAGTAAGGATGAACAAAAAACCTAGAAAAGAAATACCAAATTCAAAAATGGGCCAAGGGCTACTGGGAAATTTAATCAGCTCATCCCTAAAGTAGAGGCAGGTGAGTGGCACTAAGAAAATTGATGATGGTTTTTTCTAAATCCTTTTCCTTTCTGGTTAAATGACCCTGGTTGTGTGTATGTATGTACCAGTTTATCGCTGGTGCACACATACACACAACCACAAAGATCAATATTAGAGAAGAACACAGACAGATGCAATGCATTATTGTATTAGACAAAAGGCAAATGCAATCACCTCCTATGGAGACAGTTGATGAAAGGTTTGGTAAAAAAAATGCTAGAAGCCATGTCTGCATATTTTCCCTACCTTGTTAGATATTTATTACTGTATTTCATTTTTGCACTTTTTTAAAAAAGTGTGTAAGAACACAGTTCCACTTAGTACAGCACATGTAAATTCCAACTTGATAATTATACTAATTTCCAATAGATAGCTTAGTAATGCCATAACATAATCACACTGGCTATTCTCCACACATATATATATCTTATTTTAGAATAGCTGCACAATTTCAAGGGCAGGATTACATATAATATACTGAAATAAATGTTTTACCAGATCTTGTCATAGGACTGTTTCCAACTAGGATAGTTCGTAGTATTATCACCCTAAACTGAGCTTAAAAATACTTGCTAATAATCATGATAGATCCCAAAATCTCCTAAATTTACACAATTTACTTTTTAGGACTGTAGGTCACTCTAGAATAGAACAAATCCCATTCAGTCACACAAGTGAGTATCCCAGAGAGCATTTTAATTATTACAGTAAGCCAAGAAATGAAGGAAGACAAAAGAAAAATAATCTATAAAAGCATGAATGACCCAAATGCAAATCAAAGCCATTCTTAAATGCATATTCTGTTATATAATTAAATTATTGATATTTAGTTCAACTGCTCTGGAAAATAAGTTGAAAATTAAATTTTTAATTGGCATATGCATTACCCAGTTAGGATTCCCAATCATAAAACACTTATTTGAATATAGAAAGAGAAGTACATTCTTCATTCCATTGGGCAATTGGTGGCAAATGGGCATTCTCCCAACCCTGTACTATTAATTACTTTCCAGTCATAAAAATGCCCAATATCCATTTCAATTGACCTCTTAGCTTCCAAATCACTGGTATATATTTTAATGGAACATGAGATTATAAAAATCAGTGAGTTTTCTGGAACATAATTAATATGTGAAATCTTTTCTCTGAAAAGAAATCACTGCAGCACAAGATCACACCAAATGAGCCAATGTAGCATTCTAAGTATCACATTTCCATAATTAGCTGAACCTATCAATTTCTTTCTTGAAAAGATTTGCAACAGCCATTAAATAATAGTTTTTGTTAAATTAATCATCATTTAAAATTTGAAAGTCACATAAATGTGTCATAGGGATGACAAATGCTCTCGCTCTGACATTTATTTACTGGACACTCCAATTCCATATTCTAACTTTAAAGAAAAGTAACAGAATGAAAAATAGCAACCTAAGGTAGTCCTAAAATCATTTTTGTATATGCCTGAATTTCAGAAAAAGGTTTTCCTTCTGTTAATTTAACCTTCCCAACATGTATATATATTGAAGACTTTTAGGCTTATCAATGACAGAGGATTCCATAAAAGCCTATATATATTCTTGGAATTTCAAGATAATTTGGGTAGATTGTGTTTTATTTCATGGGACAACAAAGGTTTGGTTCCTGAAAATCTCTGGGTGTATCTTATAGATTTTTGGCTGATAATTATGAAAATCACTTGTAATTTAACATGTCATGTACTATTTTATAGAAATCTTATATTTTTACATAATGGCAACATACACTCTTCAGTTATTTTTGTTCAGTGACTAAGTTGTGTCTGACTCCTTACAGTCCCATGGACCATAATTTTGATAGCTCACCTATCCTCCACTATCTCCCAGAGTGGCCCAAATTTATGTTCATTGCGTTGATTATATCATCTAGCCATCTCATCTTCTGCTGTTCCCTTCACCTTCTGCTTCAATCTTTCCCAACACCAGAATCTTTTTCCAATGAGTCCTCTCTTCTCATTAGGTAGCCAGAGCATTTTCACTTCAGTTTCAGTATCTCTCCTTCAAAACAATAGTCAGGATTGGTTTTCTTTATGATTGACTGATTTGATCTCCTTGCAGTCCAGGGGACTCTCAAGAGTCTTCTCCAGTAGAACAATTTGAAAGCATCAATTCTCTGACGCTCAGCCTTCCTTATGGTTCAAGTATCACAGCCATACATTACTATCACAGCCATACATATGTGCAGGATAGTTGGCTATCCTGCACATATGAAAGAAAGATATGAAAATTGTTGCTGACACACATCCAATACACCAAGTTCAACTGAAATACTTAGGGAGATCAAGAGATAGTGGATCTTCCGCTTGGAATGCAACTTGGATATACCAAGTACTGTTGTTACATATGTGAATGAAACAGCTGTGCAAGAGAGTTGCAATACAATAAAAAGAAATAGCTACTCTGAATTTGGTTCAAGACAGAAAAGAAACATGGCACATGAATCATTTGTTGATCTGACAAAGATGTTTTTGCCACTGCTTCATGTAAAACTCAGACTGATAATTTTTTTTGTGAAAGTGATGAACAAGGAAGATCAACATTTTTTGTTTTTTTCACACAGATGTTTTCAAGAATAACGGATGCCAAAATTAAGAAAGGTATTTTTGTTGGTCCACAGATCAGATACTTTATCAATGAGAAGTGGTTTGAAGATTTGTTAGTGGGGCCAGAGAAAATTGCTTGGACAGCATTCAAGAGTGTTGTTGAGAAATTCAACTAGTTGACAAATGTCTTATAACATATAAGACCATGAAATGTAACATGTCAGTAAATATTCATTTTCTGCATTCACACAGGAGTTTTTCCCCTGAAAATCTTGGTGCAGTCAGTAACAAACTTGGTGAAACGTTTCACCAGGACATTACCACAATGAAAAAACAGTAACAAGGCAAATGGAATCTATCAATGCTGGCTGACTGTTGTTGGACACTGCAGCAAAATGCATCATATACTGAATACAAACAAAAATCAGCAACAAAATGCTTGTAGTTCTGTTGAACTCATTCAGTATGTAGGAAACATTATGTGATTTAATACATTATAGTTATTAAAAGTTAATTTCATATTTCTCACAATTCCTACATGATATAGTCATTCTGAAATTATATTTGTGTTCAGTTTGAAGGGGTCTATCATAATCACCCAAAGTTTTTCAGGAAGCAAAACTTTTGAAAAAGTTGCTAGCCAGTGATTTATTTTCATAAAAATATAACATGCTATTAGCAATCTTAAATGGTACATATCCAAATCACCAGGGAGACAATCACTAAATTCATATGAGGAGCTCCAGTTGAAGCTCTGTTAATCCATTTAATGGCTATTGAAGCCAGCATTCTCTGTGGTTGTCCCAGATCTTGAGAAACATTTCTACTGAGGGTGGGGGTGGGGAGACAACCATAATTGATACAGTGGTGGGTTGCCCCTGGTTCTATAGAACCGGTAGTAAAACCGGCAGGAGGCTCCACCCACTGACCCAATGTCATCAAAACTCTTCTGCACATGCAGAAGAACGCGGGCACGATGCGAACTGGTAGTAAAGGTACCTGCACTGATAGCTTTAAAGCTGAATTTCTGTAGGCCAGTATTTAGCAAATCTGCCTTTTTTTTTTTTTTACATGATTTAAGTATTTTGTTTTAAACTATCTTTGTTTTACCTACTTTTGTATCCTAAACTGCCTACAGGAAAGAAATTATTGGTAGTGAAATGTGATGCAGGCATAAATATTAACAATAATTTCAGCTGAAGAAATGTGAGTGTTCTTCCTCAACTTCAAAACCCAGAACGGTTGAGAAACAAACTCTGTGCCAAAGAAGCTGCATCTGGAATCCCTCACCAAATGGTTGCAAAAACCATACTGAGGGAAGCATGATATAGCATCAGAGAAATTCTTCTAGAAGACAGAATTATCAGTTTCTTTGTGACAGGGGCAAAATGCCATTGGAGGGCCTCCCTGCCTCAAGTGCCTCATTTACATTCTTCTATTGAGATAATAGCACAGCATCTGCCACCATTTAGTCATCTGGAGAGGAGAGCAACACCCATATGCTGCAGATACTATGATACTGGTGAATAAATATTCGTCAACCCTGATGACCTGGCGTCTGTTCCAGACTGGCTGCTGTGCAAATCTTTGAAGTTGTTTAAAGTGTGCTGCAATGTAGATGATGAGCTCGGCAACGATGGAATAAATACATATTTAATTTCAATGTTTCTCAGGAAGCCAGGCCCTGAGTTGAAGTCACATGGCCCTTGAGCTGGCCTAATGTCTGCAGGAAAGGCATAGCTTGAATACATAAAATATTTAACCAGTGAGAGTGAAAAGTGAGGTTCCTAGTGTTTAGGCCAGTGTTTCTCAACCTTGACAAGTTGAAGATATGTGGACTTCAACTCCCAGAATTCCCATTTGAAGTCTTCACATCTTAAAGTTGTCAAGTTGAGAAACACTGGTTCAGACTGATCCAGAGAGATTTTTCTTTGCTATCAAAACTTCTGGAAGAGAAAATGGGATAGAGGAAGAATGATATTATTTATTTGGATCTGACCAATTTAAGTACCGTATATACTCGAATATAAGCCGATCCGAGTATAAGCCGAGGTCCCCAATTTTACCCCAAAAAACTGGGGTAAACTGGGGACTCGAGTATAAGCCGAGGGTGGGAAATGAGGCAGCTACCGGTCGGGGAAACCCTCCCTCCCTCAGCTGAGAAGGCTGGCGGCTCCCCCGCCTCTCACTGCACCGCAGGGCTTCCCGCTAATGCAAAAGCCCGCCAAGTTTGCGCCATCCGGTATAATGTGAAAAAAAGAAGAAAAAAAAAACTCGAGTATAAGCCGTATATACTCGAGTATAAGCCGAGGGGACGTTTTTCAGCACAAAAAACGTGCTGAAAAACTCGGCTTATACTCGAGTATATACGGTATGTGTTTTTCTTTCTTCAGAATCATGTAGATTTATTGAAAGTCCATAGTTCAATTCCTATCATCTTCAAGGCAGATTATTTTTGTTTCCTTGCTGCTGGCTAGCAATGCTCAGTCCACAAATTGTTCTTTTGCTTTCGCCATTGTATACCAATCAACGGACTGAATACCTTTCATGTTCTGGCTTATACAATCAAGATTATTTCTGAAGTGTTTCTCATTACCCACTCTTAAACAAGTACAGTCGTGCAAGATTAGAAGCTTAATTTCCTTGGTGGCCACTTGCTTGGCCCAAGTAAAAGGGGTCAGGGCCAAACAGTTCTATTTCTTCAATTTTCTTTTCCTTCCTAAGAAATTATACGTTGTCACTGGTGCCAAATGAGGCTTATTTGCTGAAACAATAATAGCAAGATATACCAATTTTCTTGGTATCTTAGAACCCCCAAACTGTTTTGGTATGATAAGCATATATGACACCTGGTAATATAATTGTAGTCTCTCTCCCTTTAAAATACTTTAGTCTCCCCACCCCAATCAAAAGGATTACAGTGGTTACCCATCAATATATATTACTTCAATAGCTTTGCAGCAATCAAGTAAAAGAGACTTAAAGTTTCTATCCCTTAACTGGAAAGAGACTGAAAGAATTTTGGGAACTCCAATTTTATAATGGAAGTTGTAATCCAAAAATCTGCTAGATTCTGGTCAAAGGAAAATAGATAGATTGTAATCTCACATTTATCATGATTAATTTGTATCAGTATTTATCAAACTTGGCAACCTTAAGATGTGAGGACTTCAACTCTCAGAATTTCCCAGCTATCCAACTGAATGCTTATAATAAGTAATATTGTCTCTGCCATGTGAAAAAAAATCATATTAAGAATTAATATGGACATTATCTTTATATGTTATGTATCTGTGCAGAGATACTCTGAAACAAGAAAAAGTATTCAAATGCCTGGTTTCCACATGGAAGAACTTTGATTCTATCATCAACATAAACTGGTCATTTCTATCTGTTCAACAAAATCAATCTGGTTAACAAGCAACATGAAATAATTTTAAAGAAGAAATGAAGGGAGTACATTAAGAAATGTATCAGTTCCTACTTGATGGTTTTTGCAAAAGAAAAGGAGGGAGAGAAATCAGAGGCAAGTGCTAAGCTCAACAGACAATGAGAGCAGATGGACAAAAGGGAGTTTGGGTAGGCTGAAATGGAGAAGCAATTCTACTTGTGTGATCTGATGTGATGTCTCATTAAAGAACCATTATTTCTTGCTCTTATTTCAGTATTCAGCAAAAGTCAAGGGTCATATATTCTTTCCACATTATGGGGAGGAACTTGCAGATAATTATTTGGAAAATAATAGATTGGAAATGGCTGCCAAAAAAGTAAGAAAAAGGATGGATCTAATGCATAGCCAAGGGATCCGAATTTTATCAGATATGTATTTCTATGTAACGTTTAGCTATCCCTCAGGACTGAGAACATCATTTATAAAAGGCTGTATATGAATTATTTCAATAAAATAGATAATGAAAGTTTTTTTTTCTATAAAGATTGTGAAGGAATCAGCTGTGTTGGGCAAGAGAGAAAACCCCCTGAATGTGCTGGGACAATGCGCAATGTCACTTTCTGATCAGAGATGGCAATCCTGGTCCCAACTGCCATCAAAACCTGAAGAAATAAGTGGTTTTGCTCACAGAGGAATAAAGTGTGGAATTCAATAAGCCCTGATAGATAACATTAAGTGAAGTCACTTAAAAATTCCATTGAGTCAATACAGGAAGCTAGGCTACATGGGAGTTCCTTAGTGAAGATACTGTATATGGGTTCCTGTTTAACATTCATCTTTTATGGGAAATACTTATTCCTAAAAAATAAGGATGATAGCCAAAGTCTTCTGAAACAGTACCAATCCAAGGTATGTTTTATCTTAAATCTAAATTCCCCCATCTGCTGCAGCCAAAACTTATTATGTCACATTCCTTCCACTTTATATTTCCGACTTCTCACATGATGATCAAAATTACCTCAGTCATATATTCAATAGCAAACTATTATTTCTGCTGGGATAATGTGAACTATAGTGCAATGCTTATAAAAAGCAACAACAGACTGGGAATGTTGGTTGGCATAGACCGGAGAAAACAAGCAGCTTCCCTTCATATATCTGGGCCTGCCATTCTCACAATCTTCTTCTGTTGGCCAGGTTGATTTGGGACTAGTAGCAACTGATGGCCAAAAGATTGGAAGGACACCAAGTTGTTTCCTCCTGTTTTAGTTGAAAAGTCTTTATTGCTTTCGTTTCTAGAGAGTAACATTTTGGGACAGTCATCCAAGAGCTTTCACACATCCATTCCACAACAATCCTTCTACTATTGCCTCTGTTTCTCTTGCCAGCTGACTTCTGTCTAATGCTCTCTGTGCCCTGCGTCAGCTGTTGCCTCTCAATTCACCAACACTCTATTCTCTGTTATTATAACCAATATACCACATATGGCTCCCAAGTCACAGAATATATAATGGGAATCCCTATTTTCTTTTTCTAAAACCAACCTCAGATATTTTTCTCTTATTTGGATGCTCTTTCTCTTTCCACATTGCCTGATCATTTCACACAATGAATCTCAAAGGCCCACTTCTGCCTTCCTACCCAGTATCACATTTCCAACCTTTTTGCTTAATTGAAGCTTTTTTAATTTTTATGGCCAAATTGACAGAAATGGTTGTTTCAGGGAATATTTCATCTTCCTCAGCATGCTGCCTTTGGCAGCATAATAACCTGCAAAGGAAGAAAGGTTCTGCAGCTTCAGTAATTACTTCCATAATACTATAGTGTGGACTAAATATGTACCAATCCCACAAAATGTCTTTCGGAAGATATTATAAATACTTGCCATTCCCTTATTTCAACATTGCTGGACTTGAAAAAACCTCATTTATGTGTGCAGAGTTACTTTTTTAATATATGATCTAGGACCACGGCTGACGGGCAAAAACATGAAAATGCTATTGCTGTGCAATTATTTATAAGCAAATAAAAATAAGGACAAGCTCTGCTGAAAGAGTCAATTAATCAGTGAGCTGACAAAACCTTGGCTTCTCCTTGATCTCAAGTAAGGCTACTTCTATGCTTACATTTGAAAAAGCTGTAGGTTATGCAACAATGCCAGACTATATACTAGAAGTATTTCATAATAGTGTTTCTTTTGTGATTTTTTTCACATTCATATAAACTGCACAAGACAGACTGACATACAATTTAAACCTCACATGAAAAAAACCTCTTTCTTAAAAATCTATTTACACAGTTCTTTTTATGAATGATTCAGAATGAATCAGGCTACAGAATTCTGGGAATTCTTATAAAATGGCAATTTTCAGGATTCTTGAAAGTATAAGTTAAACTATTATAAATCCAATTCAAGTTTCTTCTGTAGCTATGATCTTTTTATTTTGTCTTCATCATAATTCTCAACCCATTCTCAAAAGTCAACAGATGAGACCCAATCTCAAGATCAGTCTGCTTTTGTTAAGGTTGTCTTCAAAGCATTCAACCAAGGAAGCTTTTCTTTTCTTTCTGCCTTAGAAGTAAAGTAGGCAGGTACCTAACCTACTTGAGAAAAATAACTTACCCTTTGTTCTTGCATGGCTACAAAAGTTTGGAAACCAGGTGCCACACCAAACCCAAGTTCTTGAACAAATGGCGGCTCAGTCTGACTGTGGATCTGGACTTTGACTCCTGCTTCAAATGTTGTTTCATCTAACAAGAGAACAGAATATATGAATCAAGGATTATTCTCTTTACTATTCATGTTGTCTTGAATTTTCTGTTATGGATTGCACCAGTAGAGGCTAAACCAATTTCATTGTACACATGATGTACAATGACAATAAAGGCTATTATTATTATAACTAGAGAATACTGTGTTCTTTCAGAATTAGTGCTGCATAGATGCTAAGCTATATCATCACCACCTATCACCATTATGATTGGAATCTTGTAAAATCTTATAGTCTTTTTAATTTTTGTGGGTAAAATATACTATGATGCCAACTCATAGGAAGAGTCCAAATGCTACTACAGAAACATAGGGTGGCACCAGTAGATACGCAATACCAAACTCAAAAGGAGATATCTTAATTTCTGTGTAAACTATAGAGAAATAGTTCTCTTAAGTCCCAAGAGTTTCCTCTGGGAAATCATTTATAATTCTATTTTTAATCTCTTGGTGCAGATATTATATCATGATGAAATCCATACTATATCAATTCCCCTCATCCTTTTTTAGTATAATAAGACCATTACAGAGTTTTTCTTGCTAGTTACCCATAATTAAACTGTCTCCCATAAACTGGCTGACATTAATGTTGCAGCTCAGTAAAGCTTCTAGGATAATTAATCATTGGTTTAATTTTTTTCTGAGTTTGGAAACTATGCAGATTTAACTCTGTTGCATAGACAAAACAGCAGTTTTCAATTTTGTTTCTGCATAGTTATATCTAAAATTGTCCACTCTGTATTACCTGAATTACTACATCTGAATTTGTTCAGATATAACACATATATGAAGAGTTTTTGAAAAGTGGACTCGAAGCTCAAACTAAATGCTAGAGGAAAACACAGCTAACCTCCCTTTCCTGGCAAATACCACCCTATCTTGCAAGAAGTAACAAACAAATTGATGCATGTATTACTGATACATGACAGCATTGAGAATCCATTTTTCCCTACAGATTATCTGGGAATTGGGGTCACTGAGCTGTCAAACACATCCTCTACCTGTTTGGGGACTACCAGCTAATAACTCTTTATGGCATTCTCTGCATGTTTGTTCACATTTCACAATACTTTTCCATATTCAAGAGAGCATTTTGTCTCCCTCTGTTCATTTCAGCTCACCTGACAGCAGCCCTCTAGGAACTCAGCTGTCTGCCTGAGTTGCAGATGGCAGAGCTGCACAGGTAATTCCAATACTTCCTTCGTATTTGGCAAAAAAAATACCACAGCAAAAAAACAAAAACAAAAACTTTTCTAGTTTAAATCTCCTTGACACCGAGGTCATTTTCTTCATTTGGTTAATTTTACAAGCGGAATCTTTTTCACTGAAATGTTTTAATGCTGTGGGTTTTTTTTTTAGAGATACAGCAGAAAACACAGTGGATTTGGTCAGATTGTTTCAGCTTACAAGTGCTGTACACTGTTATTTTCTGTTGCTGCCTTTCTTTCTTTAGAGACATCTAAAAAATAAGTATGATTTTATTTTTAAGAGCACACACACAGAGACACAAGAATTCCCTTATATCATGCTGAAAAGCTTCTTTGGCAATCTGTGATGTGTGGTAAAGGAAAAATGTTCAGCTTGTTTACTTATATACTTTAAGATCTATACAACTCCAAATAACTCTGGGCAGAATGTGTGTGTGTGTGTGTGTGTGTGTGTGTGTGTGTGTGTGTGTGTATGAAAAAAGGCATGCTTCTTAGTTCCAATAGACTATATTGCTTAACTTGAGTTTCATTGATCGGCAACAGCCATATTTCAAGCTCAGCCCTGTCTGGTCAATACTCCTACCATCTGGGCTGATTATTTTGTTAGAAGTTTCACTTTGTGAGCACATCTGTGAAAGACAATCTGGCACATTTCATTCAAGCTGGCAAAGGGTGTGTGAATAGAGACACTTCGATTTATCATTACAGCTTCCCATTGTTATTTCTTCATGCTGTTTTTATGGCTCTCCAATGTGCAAAGAACAAAGCCTGCTATTTGTCAAGGAAAGTACTAGGAGAAACAAGAATACAGCGGAGAAAAGGCGCAGTGAAAGGCCAAAACTGGGGTTGAGAATGAATGCTGAATTTCAAAACTGTATATACTGTACTGTTTGCCAAGACTTCAGTGGTATTTAAGATCAGCTGTTTAGTTAGGTCTTTATAGGGTTTTAAAAACAGTTGAAAATGCACACATTGTGCAAAATGTAAAATTACTGTTATCTCCAGCTGCAAGGCTATGCTCAGCAATACTTTCGAGTAAGACAGTCCATTTTCAGAAATATGATAACAGAACACAAAGATCCATTTGCAGAGTGGACTTGTAATATACCCATTATTACTAGATCCCCACTGCACTTTGTTATTTATTGTGTTTTTATTCTGTTGCCATAAATAAAATGACTCTTAACAGTTTATACAATATAAAACATCATCAAAATATCCACAGCATAAATTGAAAACAATTAAGCAAAATCATATCATTAAAAAGTCACCTATTCAATTAAATGGATTTCAGATCTAAGCTAAAATGCTTTATGAAACAAACTAACATAAATTGAATGCAATCAGCGAGAAGGTCAGACAATTGGGAGACTTTCAGGAGGCCAGCACTGCTACTGAAAAGCAACAACTTTTAACTTCAGCTCATTCAAATTTTCAAAAATGGAGAACCATAAGCAGTTTCTTCTCAATGACCTTATGGGTTGGTTCTACTCCAGTTGAAGTTAACAATCCTGCAAGTACTTAGGTAATGAACTGTAATGGGCTTGGTGTGTCAAACCCCGCCCTTTAATTGCAGCTGGAAGTCAATCAGCAGCTCAAGGATAATATCCTCCTGTGTAAGCTAATACATTGCATTTTACATTTAGAATAGAATAGAATAGAATTTTTTATTGGCCAAGTGTGATTGGACATACAGGGAATTTGTCTTGGTGCATAGGCTCTCAGTGAACATAAAAGAAAAGATACCTTCATCAAGGCACAACACTTACAATACTTAATGATAGTCATAGGGTACAAATTTAACCCTTAATGATACACTTAATAATAGTCATAGGCTACAATTAAGCAATTAGTAAACAACCAATTACAGTATAAATGTAAGGATACAAGCAGTTTCCAGATACAAGTTGAAGGTAGTCCCATACAGACGATGCTGCAGTAGTCTAACCAGATGGCAATGATGACACAAGTTAGGCCGCAAGTTCTCTTGCACTAGGAAAGGCCACAACTGGTATATCAGCTAAAGCTAGGCAAAGGCCCGTTTAGTCATGTCTTCTAACTACTGCTTCAGCAGGAGCCCCCTTCAAGATAATGCCTTCCCATTAGAAGACAAAGCTGGTGTTAGCACAACCTTAATGGACAAACAGTATGGTCTTTCCTGGGTTCAACTTCAGATTGTTCTGCTCCATTCAGACCATGATATGTTTTTGGCAGATCTATCTCTTACCCAGTTTAGAATAGAATAGAATAGAATAGAATAGAATAGAATAGAATTTTTATTTGCCAAGTGTGATTGGACACACAAGGAATTTGTCTTGGTGCATATGCTCTCAGTGTACACAAAAGAAAAGATATGTTCATCAAGGTACAACATTTACAACACAATTGATGGTCAATATATCAATATAAATCATAAGGATTGCCAGCAACAAGTTATAGTCATACAGTCATAAGTGGAAAGAGATTGGCGATGGGAACTATGAGACGATTAATAGTAGTGCAGGTTCAGTAAATAGTTTGACGGTGTTGATGGAATTATTTGTTTAGCAGAGTGATGGCCTTCGGGAAAAAACTGTCCTTGTGTCTAGTTGTTCTGGTGTGCAGTGCTCTATAGCGTCGTTTTGAGGGTAGGAGTTGAAACAGTTTATGTCCAGGATGCGAGGGGTCTGTAAATATTTTCACGGCCCTCTTCTTGATTTATGCAGTATATAGGTCCTCAATGGAAGGCAGGTTGGTAGCAATTATTTTTTCTGCAGTTCTAATTATCCTCTGAAGTCTGTGTTTTTCTTGTTGGGTTGCAGAACCGAACCAGACAGTTACAGAGGTGCAAATGACAGACTCAATAATTCCTCTGTAGAATTGGATCAGCAGCTCCTTGGGCAGTTTGAGCTTACTGAGTTGGCGCAGAAAGAACATTCTTTGTTGTCCTTTTTTAATGATGTTTTTGATGTTAGCTGTCCATTTTAGATCTTGTGATATGATAGAACCTAGAAATTTGAAGGTTTCTACTGTTGATACTGTGTTGTCTAGTATTGTGAGAGGTGGAAGTATGGAAGGGTTTCTCCTAAAGTCTAAAAAAACTCTACTAAAGTCTACTAAAGTTTAGTAGGATGGCTGAGCTGGGTCACTCATTATAAAACTTCTCTACTTTGAAAATAGTTTATATCTTATTTTAAAAGGATGGGGAGCTCTGTACAATATTCAGGTTCAGGGTGAGGAAGAAGGATTGTTTCCATCATGACCTAGTTTGCACAAATGTGGCAAAGTATTAATGGTGAGGTGGATTTGAAGCACAGTAACACAAACATCCCATTAGAAATAATAGCTATAACTGGGTGCACATCTGAATATGAATGTCCTCAGTTTGCCCAATATTCCAATGAGATGCATATACTTGTATGTTTCTTGATCTTATTAATCATTCATAACAACATCCATCTAAACGTATAGTGAGAGAAAAGTATTGTTATCAGTGCTGGCAGCCCATGAAGTTCCAAGTGCATTGACAAAAGGTACATTGTCCTCAATAGATGAGAATATTTGTAGCTCAGGGTTGAACTGTGAGGTCCTTGGTGCTTAGTTTTTTTCTTGCAGATGTTCATTACTGAACTAGGTAACATTATCAGTGCTAGAGGGAGTGAGGTTTGCTCTCTGTTTATATACAAACAGCTTGCTCTGTCAGTGTTGGTGGGACAGTGATGGTGGTTCCTTGATTAGGGTACTGTTTACTTACCTAAACAAAAGGAAAGTATTAATTCTCTTCAAATCTGAGGGAAATAATCAGAGCAGCTTATTTGTAATGAAATCTAATTCAACTGTGTTGTTGTGTGCTAGTATCTATGCTAGTAGATTCTTGAATACTTGGATTAAAATAAGTAATCCCACCCTCAACCTCTGAACTGCTCTCAAATCTGACTCCTGCATTCCTGGCGGTCTGGGCTTAAAATAAAAATCTGTTCAAGATTTCCCCCCCCCCTACACCCACTTGTGTCTCAAAAAAGAAATTGGGAAAAGAAAGGTTATTTCTACATCATACAAAATATGCAGAAAAGTAACAATAGAGGAACTTTTACTTATTTCTTTTACATTATGAACACTCAACAATTTACTAGCTAAATGAGGTTTAACTAGTATCTGCTATCTTTGGCGGCTCTTTAGAACCAGCTCAGTATTGGATTCAACAAACATAGGTAACTTCTGATTCTGTGATATTGTAAGCCAATAGTTCCGTTTGTTTCTGCCTAGTAGCTTCAGATTACAGAAGCATATACCCAACAACTTGTATCAACTGAAATTCCTTTTGCAGTCATGTGTCTCCGTATAACTATTAACAGTCTTGCTCCTCAAAACTCATTTCTGGTTATCTGTTCTCCTCTGAGATTGAATTTCAAACCTAAAATTGGAAATATGCAGATCAGTTCTCTCTTCAGCTGGCCAAAGTCCAGTTTTGGCTGATAAAACAGCAGGTGTATTTCTGGAGCTGCCAAAAGAGCAAATTATAATAAAAACCTATAGTACAATAAAGCTCAAAAGCCACAGATATATACATTTTCTCCAAGCTGATGATGGCCAGATGCGCTACAATGCAACTTCCAACATTCCCAGGGGCAGGGCTACTAATCATCCTTGTTGTAGATAGATGGGAGCCAGAACAGGAAGGCTAGTAAAAATTACAAGCCTAAAACGTATAAAACTATTTCAGGACAGAAGATAAACTTTCCAGGCTCCTTTTCATTTTGAAATAAACAAATTCAACAATTTTCTTCAACTGCAATTTATATGAGGAAGTTATTAGTGTGTCCAGATTTTCAAAACATAATAAAAAACAGAGGATAGGATGGAAGAGTAACATCACATCAAACATGCCTGTTCTGTGCAAGATACTCCTCTCCCAGTCTGCTCCAAAACAACAACGTTTTGACAAGCCTACTTCTTATCTTTCCTCCTTTAGGTTACTATGTACCATAAATCTGTGATTTCCGACCGCTAGAATAACAGAAGGTGTTGCAGCCAAGTATATTACACTTGTAGAGTATTTTTAGCAGAGCAGATTGTGCTCACAGCCAAAATCCAGAGGCCATATGCCCTGATGTATATTATTAAAAAGTATATTATAAAATATCTAGGACAGAAAGAAGTTGTCTCTGGATCCCTAGGGAGAACTCACCTGCCACAACTGAAAACTAAGCATGTGGCTTCTTGAGCATCCTGCCAGAAAACCAAATGATAACTATGAATAGCATAACTAAATACCAATTTCTTGAAGTATCCTTTGATGCTGAATGGGGAAACAGGTTAGGAAAAGGCTGTAGCCCTTTTTTCTTTCTTGGCTGTGGCCTTTTTCTGAGGACACCCCATTTTCGAAGGAAGAGCGCAGACATGTGAAAAGTAACTTCATGCTTCTTCCATGCTATCTGCTTCCATGCTTAAAAGAAGTATTGGACAAGTTCTAGGCATCAGTTTTAAAAACTGGTTCTTGTTCCATTAAAATTCATTTTTGTGTTTTATTTCAAAGGTTAAGAGAGATTCAAAAGAATCGCCTAGGTGCATTATGGCGTACTTTCTGTCATTTAGTTATGAGATGATAAAGGATAAATGTATAAATGTATAAATGAATTAGCCTGTTGTCTGCATGAAAACACAGAAAAAAGTATCATGAATGAGTGTTACACTTTTTTTTTCCAGATTGGGAAATGGAATGGCCCCAAAATCTAGCATGATAGAAAGAAGCAGGATGCATTTTCATTGCCTGCAATACAGTAGGCTGCAGCGCAAATTCTCAAGTTGTTTGAATATGGAAGAGACACGTAAGTCTTTCACAGAGGAAAAATACTTCCCCAAAATTGCAGTGTTTAAAACTTCTCAGCTCTTAATTCCCATCCCATCCTGAAAAAAATCTATAGATGCTTAACCTAACTTGCTTTCCATTAGACGTTTCTTGTGCATTCCTGGGGATGGGATGGCACTCTGTCCATCAACACAAAAACTCTCCCTGTTGCTATTCTAGAACTTACTTTGTTTATTGTTTGCAAGCCAATAAAATGTTGGAAAATGTAAAGAAGAAGCTGACAGCACGACAATTCTCAAAAAACCAATTGTAGTGTGTTGAAAGAAGCCAGTTTAAGCACGATCAAACATCAAGATGGGTTGGTACAGTGGAGAAAAAAATACAAAGCAAAAACAAAAAAATTCCATTGTTCAACTGTTTCGGTTCAGGAGATATATTGCAAAGTCCAAAATAATTCAAAAACACTTCTTAAATTTTTGCTGGATTTATGCCTGCTTAATTATGAAGCAGATTGAATTTATTAGTGTCAAACAGTTCCACTCCTGTGGGCAAATTCAGAGTTCACTTTCATAATTATACTGTTACCAGCTACTGCCTCTTTTTTTAATGCATTCTTTCCATGAACAGGTAGTAATAATTTTTAATATTAAAGTTTCCAACTTCTGAGAAAAAGACCCATCTAAAAATATCTCAATTAAGATGTTAACCTCTATGATTATAATAAAATTAGGATCATTTGAACAGAACTGCTTAATAAATATATGAGAGCAATATTGAATGCAAATAAAGTAAGAATTATTAGTTTTATCACAAATGAGGGCTTTTTGGAAATTAGAAATCTGACTACCTCAATTAAAAATTCTGATAATTGCAATTGATTCGTCTAGCTTGCAGAACAGAATAGGCGAAGATAGCTTGAAGCATAAAGTTATGAGGTCAAGCAAAACTAAGAGATGCATGTTATAACCAAGTTGATCACTCTCATCTTTCTTCTAGGTAACATAAATTAAAAGGGATTATTAGACACTTTAATACCTTACACATAAGAAAGATCAAGAGCTCTAATTACTTTTAATGTTTCTTTAAACCAAAGTTGAAATTATTAAGTTTAAAGAATTTGAGTATTGTCATAGTTTGCTTACTAATGTAGTTATTTAGTTTTTAAAATTATGCAGTTGTATATGACTTTTTAAAATCTCCATCCCAGATTCCAAATTGTGTTTCAGTAACTGTTCTGATCAGTTGTAGGAGGTCTAATTTAATGAGCAATGAAGCTGAAATTTGAGGGTTTTGTACCATATATTCTGATGTTCATTAAGGATAGCTGTCAGCTGGTTCAGCAATTTTAAACCAGGAAAGCACCAGGCAGGGATAACAAACTAACTGAACTCAGTATTAAACAATACTGAGAGTTATGGATACTATTACACTGACAGTGTTGGTAGACTTCCCTTTGGTTATAACAGAGATCCTCACATATAAAAAGAGTGAGAATGCACTCCAAATAACTAGAGGCCTTTAGACTACTATGTATTGCTATTACGTCAGATTTTTAAGTAAGGTACTATCATAATTTTTTACTTAGAAACTGAATTCCTGAAGCCTTTAAATAAGGTTTCTCAACACTAGATCACTCATGCACTACCTAGTTAAGAAATAATTCTCGTCTTCTTATGGGAAAACTATGTGTGGTGCTAAGGATTTAATGGCTGCATTGGATTCTGTTCCAAAGACTAACCTATAATTACAATGAGAGGGGTTTCCTCTGGATAGGTTGCTAACTTTATCAGTGACCCATGATACTTAAGATGAGTTCACTTTCCAGCTTTGGGGCTGAATGTAAAATCTGCCTTTATTTTATTAGATAGATAGATAGATAGATAGATGATAGATAGATAGGTAGATAGATAGATGAAAGATAGATAGATGATAGGCAGACAGACGGATGATGGATGGAGATCTATCTATCTATCTATCTATCTATCTATCTATCTATCTATCTATCTATCTATCTATCTATCTATCTATCTATCTATCTATCTATCTATGTAGGTCTTTGGTTTTTCGGGTTTTCTCCCACGTAAAATTGGAAGTGTCTTGGCAACGTTTTGACGAAGTCTCATTCATCATCTTCAGGCTGGTGTCTACAGCTTCGTGCTTCTAGGAGCAATGCTCCTAGAATTTTACGTGGGAGTCTTATCAAGACTTCTCTTCAAACACAAGGAAGGCAGCTAGGCAGACATAGCAACTATACCTACCGTGCAACAGATTCTGCATTCCCTGCCTTGGATTTAACAGTCCCCCCAGTTCTCAATAATTTGAGAGGATAAAGTTAGAATGTGATGAGTGACAGCAACTAAGTCTCAGAGTCACCAAGAAATATCTGATTTACATAGAGCTCCTTTGAAGTAACCTGCTGAGAGAAATCAAGTTTGTTCAGGGCAAATTGTGCTCAAAGAAGGGCAGAGCATCTGCTACTTAGGAAGCTCCCGGGGCAGTTCAAAGGTCCTGGAAGGATGTAGCTTTGCCAAGGCCAAATCTGACTTCCATAGAAGCTTTGCTACCCCAAAGTTCCTAGCATTTGATTTCAGTTCATATGTTTAAATTTAAGTTCATTTACTCCTTCAGATTCTGTATCCACAGTGAGCTTGCTTTTGATGCTGATCTTGGATTTATGATAAGAGTAGCTTGATGAGTTTATTGAAGTAATAAATAGACAACAAGATGTTGCTTGAGAGCCTGGGATAGTCAGCAGTCTATACCCATGAAAAAGAAACTATGCACAATTTCTTACAATGCTAGAAATATTTGCAAAGTATGAATCAGAGCTTAACACTCTTTCCAATATCTCAAGTTTCTCAGTGACAAAGGACTAGAGGAGTCATGCTGGACACCAATAATTTTACTGGCTTGAGTTGGGGCCAAATAGATTCTTCAATGCGCCCATTGTGGCAATCTGTGAATGTTGTCAAATATTTAGCAAAGAGAAACTGCCAATTTATTGAGAAGCCAGCTGGAGGCAAATGTTATACACATGCATGACCGTGTATTCCCTGTTTCTTAGCAGATGGAAAGCTCCACCCTTTAAATTTATTCCTGCTCATTGCTCTAAGGCAGTTTTGTTTAACCAGAGAATTACAGTTCCCCACATCTGGAAGTTGCCAATTGTGAGAGACTGCTTTGATGTATACCTGAGATTATAGGAAACATTTCAGGGAAGGCAAATATAATTTTATCCTAAGATACAGCTGTGTTCCACGGTAGGTTTTACTTAATTGTGCTTTTCAGTTTTTGTCTTTCCAATTATGACACAGTTTATCTATGATTCTTTCTGTGGCAGTCAATTTTTCTTAAAATAAGTTGTGGGCTTCAGCTTTTCTTAGTCCAGAATGACTAAGAATGATTTAATGATTTGACTGGTTTTTGCATAAGAAGGGATCCAACTCTTTACACTTTTGGGAAATCACACCATTTTTAGCATGAGTTTTTTATCTATAACTTGAAGTGAACCATAAGATATCAATGTTGCAGATTTAAATTTCAGCCACATTTATTTTATTATTTATATTTATTGAGAACTTTACATACAATAAGGATAAATGTAAGCTTCTTCCAACATGTTAAAAACAAGAAAAAAGTCAAGGAAACAATTGGCCCATTGCTGGGAGAAAGTGGCAAGAACATGACAAGCAACAGGGAGAAAGCAGATCTACTTAACTCATATTTTGCATCTGTCTTTACACAAAAGGAAAAAACAATCCAACCTATCAAAAACAGCACTACAAAAAACAGATTAGAAACACAAGTTAAAATAGGGAAGAAAATGGTAAGTGAACACCTGTCTACCCTAGACGAGTTCAAATCACCAGGACCGGATGGATTACACCCCAAGGTTCTGAAGGAACTGGCAGACGTGATCTCAGAACCACTGAACTATATCTTTCAAAGATCCTGGAGCACAGGGGAGCTGCCAGAGGACTGGAAAAGAGCTGATGTAGTTCCCATCTTCAAAAAAGGAAAAAAAACAGACCCAGGAAACTACAGACCTATCAGCCTGACCTCAATACTGGGGAAGATTCTAGAAAAGATAATCAAGCAACGAATCACCAAACACCTAGAAGCAAACAAAGTAATAACCAAAAGCCAACATGGGTTTGTCAAAAACAGATCATGCCAGACTAATCTTATCGCATTCTTTGACAAAATGACAAAATTAGTAGACCAGAGGAATGCTGTCGATATAATTTACTTGGACTTCAGTAAAGCATTTGATAAAGTAGACCATAACCTACTACTAGATAAAGTAGAAAAATGTGGGTTAGACAGCACCACCACCAGATGGATTCGTAACTGGCTGACCAACCGCACTCAACGTGTAGTCCTCAATGGAACTACATCCACATGGAGGGAAGTATGCAGTGGAGTACCCCAAGGCTCTGTTTTAGGCCCAGTACTCTTCAACATCTTCATCAATGACTTGGACGAGGGGATAGATGGGGAACTCATCAAATTTGCAGATGACACCAAGCTGGCAGGAATAGCCAACTCTCCAGAAGATAGGCTCAAATTACAGAAAGATCTTGACAAACTTGAACATTGGGCGCTATCTAACAAAATGAAATTCAACAGTGAAAAAAGTAAGATTCTACATTTAGGCAAAAAAAACAAAATGCACAGGTACTGTATATGTGGTACCTTGCTCAATAGTAGTACCTGTGAGAGGGATCTTGGAGTCCTAGTGGACAAACATTTAGATATGAGCCAGCAGTGTGCAGCAGCTGCTAAAAAAGCCAACACAGTTCTGGGCTGCATAAACAGAGGGATAAAATCAAGATCACGTGAAGTGTTAGTGTCACTTTATAATGCCTTGGTAAGGCCACACTTGGAATATTGCATCCAGTTTTGGTCTCCACGATGTAAAAAAGATGTTGAGACTCTAGAAAGAGTGCAGAGAAGAGTAACAAAGATGATTAGGGGACTGGAGGCTAAAACATATGAAGAACGGTTGCAGGAACTGGGTATGTCTAGTTTAATAAAAAGAAGGACTAGGGAAGACATGATAGCTGTGTTCCAATATCTCAGGGGTTGCCACAAAGAAGAGGGAGTCGGGCTGTTCTCCAAAGCACCTGAGGGTAGAACAAGAAGCAATGGGTGGAAACTGATCAAGGAAAGAAGCAACTTAGAACTAAGGAGACATTTCCTGACAGTTAGAACAATTAATAAGTGGAACGACTTGCCTGCAGAAGTTGTGAATGCTCCAACACTGGAAATTTTTAAGAAAATGTTGGATAACCATCTGACTGAGATGGTATAGGGTTCCTGCCTAGGCAGGGGGTTGGACTAGAAGGCCTCCAAGGTCCCTTCCAACTCTGTTGTTATGTTATGTTATATGTTACGTTAAGCAAAAACAAAAGAAAAAAGTGCAAAGAAAGCAATGAAAGCAACTAAAGTTATGAAATATAACAACTTCCAACCTTTTCTTCAACAAATTAGAATCTTATAGCTCCTCACTTTTAGATGTTACACAAATCCTTTCAGTCCCTCACCGAATACCTTTTTAAAATGTGTAAATTGTAACATTTTTTCTTCTTTCAGTAGAAAAAATCCAGATCAGATTTTCAGTCTTTCAAGAAATTTTTTTTGTTATTTTTTCTCAGGTCAGCTTTGCCATTTCATCAACATATTTTATCTTGTTATTGAATTTATGTTCTGCCTTTCTATTTATTCCAACCCTACAAAGGGCTACAATTTTCTTTTAAAAAAATACGGACTATAAACAACAGCAACAACAAATGCTTAACATGCCCTATTAAAAAAAATTACATATTGGTAAAATATGTATTTTTTAACCATCTTCCTAAACCCTAAGTCAAAAATACCTTCTTAGCACATTTCAGAGCTTGGAAACTTCACAGAAGGCCCTTTTCCATTTATTTGATAGTTGATAGTTCTGATAATAAGAGTATCTTCAGAAGGGCTTCTCCTGGGCTCATAACTGGGTAGAGGCTTGCAAGATAATCAAAACAATTTAAAGGTCAACACTGGTTCCTTCATTTGTGCTCAGTAGGCAATTAATAGCCACTGCAACTCTTTCATATAAACTTCGTAGCCTGCACAGCTAGCAATCTAACTGCCTCATTTTGCAAAGATTTCTGGATACTTTAAAGGGCAGCCCTATGTGAAACTCCCTGCAACAGACAAGAAGGACTGCAACCAAGACATGGATAATTGTTACTAACTCTGATACCTTAGGAAGCAATTCAGATGATTGCTAACTATAACTGTACAATAATAAACACATTCACTCCTACATCCAACTACATCTGAAGATAACAAGCATTTCCAAATTGTGAACTCAAAAGAATATCAATCACAATGACTGAAGGGATATGCATATCTTCTGGGAAGGATGTGTAGGTTATAGACTGTATAAGATCACATCTATCTATTGTAGAGAAGACAACGTCATTTCAAAACTTCAGTTTTTTCTTCTTGCACTTTTCCCTTTTCTCTTTAGTTTTCTTTTTACTTTATGTAAAATTCTCAATAATTTTTTTTTAAAAAAGTTGATCGCAGGGTGTTTTAAATAACAAGGTGTCCCGAAATACTCCTTACTATTTGTGCTATTTGTATAGGGTCATGTTATTCTGTCTCCCATGAAAATGGGGTAGCATGTTCATCAGGGACAATTTTTACAACAATTCCAATCTCAGGGTCTCACTTTAACAAAAGAGCATATCTGGTCTAGTAGCTTATTCCTGCAGTGATCAGCCAAATGGCTTCAGTGATTTGAAAACTGAATGAGAACAGTAATGCTTTCCCTGCTATCCTCTGAAAATGGTATTCAGAGGCCCAGTGGTTCTAAATAGTAATAAAAGGCAACTCAAGCTGTGTAAAACCTCTTTAGGCCATCATATTGTTATATGTGACCAGTTCCACCACAGGTGAAATTACTCCTCGTGATTGCCATGTGCTCTTTATTCTGAAAAAAAATAAATAGGGTATACACTTGGTACTCCTGCAACTGTGCAATAATGAACATCTGTAAGAGTAAGCATGCTGTTTTCCTATGAAGACAGCTTTCCAGATTGAACTATTAAAAGTGTTATAACTCCTACCTAGCTCCTAACTCCCACCTATACTTCCATCTCCATATAATCCAGCACATATACAGTAGAAGGCAACAGGTTGTGGAGAAATGATGTAAGAGTTGTTGCACACTTAAGAGAGACACAGAAACAGCTCCATCTGTTATGTTCAGTTCATGTTTGGAACCTTTTCTCTATCCAAAACTTGTTCAAAGTGAGACAGATAGTGATACGAGAAAGAGGTTGATTGGCTGCAGTGCTCTCCTTATGAAATTATCCCCACTGGAAAGCACTAATGACTTTTCATGCAAGCTGAGGGCCTTCTTATGGTTACACTGATTTTCATTTTATGAACCGATTCCATGATTATTGCTGCACTTGGCTCTTGTAATTATTATCTATCATAACAAAAGAATGGCATCTGGGAAAGTAAAAAATAGAAATCTATGCACTGCTTGGCTAAATTATATTAAATTATATTCATGATCTGTGTGGTGCATTAGAGACAGTCACCCTTGCTTCTCCATCCATTGGACTGAAGCTCATATACTACTCAAAATCTAGAAATATACTTTTGTCCAGCAGATAGAACCATTCCATTAACAAGACCTCTGTGTGAAAACTTATCTAACTGTTCCCTTAGCTTCAGTGCCCCTTGCCTCTAAAACATTATCTTTAAAAAAAAACAAGTGTGCAAGCAAATTTGAAGGACTTGTCTACCATGAGAGACGAGTTGCTCGTCTACCATGAGAGACGAGTTGCTCGAGAAGCAAATAATATTGTGGGAAAGCAGTGATTTTTAACTGTTTATTTTCATTGCATTTGTTTCTAGCCTGAAAGGGAAAGTGTTGTTTGCATCACAAAGTAATTCAACTGCATTCTTTGATTTGCAGAGGAAGAAGTACCACTCTCTATACCTTGGAAGGCAAAATTTCCCAGATCAGTTCTACAGGTTGCAGAAAGGAGGGGATGGATGAATTGAGATACAGGAGCCAACATCTTTGCATATATGAGTTTTTGAAGTTGTATTTTATTTTCAGTCGTTTTTTGCATCACCACAACAATGCTTAATTATTCTTGCAGCAAGCAGAATATTTATAGGTTCTTATAATATCCATGTAAATAACCAATTCAGGCAGTTATGATTGTTATGGATATAAATATCTGCTGCCGGCAGCTTTCAAGATGAGACAGCCAAGATGGATTGCTGCTAACGAGTTGAAGGTTAGTTTGGATAAACACTGACAATCTCTTTCTTACAGCCTGAGAAGCAGGACAATTCATACAGGACAAACACTCCACAAAAAGAGCCTTCCTGTAGACTCCTGCAGTGAGTAATCTCTCTTATCAATACAGTTGCAACCTTGACTGCTCATACAAGTCCGTGATCATTGCAGCACTCATATTATGCAATCTTAAAATCATCTACAAAGCATTCCAAATCTAAGCACAGATTTTAAGATAGTGTTGTAAGAATGTGATTTTGAGTCTCTTTTATGCTATCCATGTAAGTGTGAGAATGTCACTGATGCAGGACAGGATGCAGTGGAAGAGAGACATTTTAAAACTGAATATATTATATTCAGATATTATTATGTCTGAATATATGTATATTATGTCCACTATATACTGAAATTTAGTCAGTGTTTGATTGGCATAAAGAGTGGTGATGAATCTTACTTAGAAACATTCTAATTTTTAAAAACCTGGGATAGTTACATTTTGCACATATATAAGCATTTTTTTCCATTTCCCATGTCGTACATTTAATATTTTGTTACTGCAAATGTCTATTCTTCTCCCCCAAGCTGAGTATTTGACTCATGGTCTAACTCAGGTGTTGGCAACCCGCAGCTCCGGAGCTGCATGAGGCTCTTTGGACCTCCTTCTGCGACTCCCTGTCCCATCACTGCCTGGCCCCGCCCTCGCCCTCCCCTCCCCTCCCAGTCACTCCTGGTCTGGTCTAAGAAGGTAAGAGCGATGGCAGCAGATGGAGAAGCCTCCAGGGCTGATTCTCCGGTGCCTCACTCTTTCTGGACTTCTTCCAGCCCTTGTTGGTGCTGGGCATGCCTCGGTCGCTTAGAGAGATACGCTACCTGTTCTCCACAGGTTGAGAGAGAGATACACAGAGAGGGAGAGAAAGGGAGAGAGAGGGAGAGGGGGAGAGTGATACAGAGAGAAGGGGGAGAGAAAGGGGGTAGATAGGAGAGAGACATAGAGGGAGGGAGAGGGGGGGAGAGAGACATAGAGAGATGGAGAGAGAGAGAGAGAGGAAGCGAGACATACACAAAGAGAGGAGGGAGAGAGAAATATAGAGAGATAGGGGAGAGAGAGACATAGAGAGATACAGAGAGAGAGGGGAAGAGAGGGGGGAGACAGAAGGGTTTTATGGTTCCTGGTGGTTTTTTTTAAACAACTGGTTCTCTGCCCTAATGACCTGCTAGTAGGCATGGCTAATGTCAGGCCTGGAAACCATATTAGACTTTAGGTTTCCAGACGCTGCCACATTTTTCCCCTGAGGGGAAGAAGGGGGGCTGAGGGGTATGGTAACATTCTTTAGACGGTCAAGGTCGGATGGGGTTCACATCTGCAGGAAGAGTGGCAAGAAGATATTCGAATGGACTGGGAGAACGTGGGACCATGTGACCATCAAAGGGGTCAGGGGGGTGGGACTCTTGGGGTTTGTATAACTGGGGAAAAGAATCCGGAACTTCAGTTTTGGAATTGCACTCATCGTGTGCCAGTCTCCTCATGCTAGTAAAGAACTCTGGAAAAGAAATGTCTCTGAGTTTCTTTTACGCAGAAGAGGTATTTCTGGAACCTTGACATTATTCCAAAACTGATAACTTTCTTTTGCTAACGGTACCCTCTCCTCCTCTCAGAGGGGGCCCGTTAGAGGGGTGCTGGGCCCCAGTCTCCGCAACCTCCACAGCGGTGCAAAGACCCAGTGAAGATGGAAGAGCAGCAAGTTGAGAGCGTAGAAGGAGCGGCGAAACATGATCCTGACAATTTAGTTGAAGTCACCTATTTCCCATCTGACGAGAGGACCCGAAACCCCGAAGTGGTAGAGCCTGCTTGTCAGCTTGGAGCACGGCCCAAGGACTCTGATTCATGGGTAAGCTGCCAGTCGGGAGAAAACATTTCCCCGGGACGGAATGGAGAGCCCCCTCCCTCTTCTCAACCTCACTGGAGGACAATAAAACCTGGAGGATCGGGAGAGTCACTGGATTGGGACCTAAGAAACCCCCTGAAATCCCAGTCCCTATTAGACCTCCCTGAAACTTTTGAGCGCCTGGAAGTGAAACCTCGAGAGCCTTTAGCTCAGCCTAGATTCACCTTCCCTCCCACCAGAGAGAGAGAAATTACTGAAGCTCGAAGCCGTTCCGATGAACGCAGGAGGACCCCCCCTCCCTCTTTCAGACGGCAGGAAGTTCAGGCAGCACCAGGGGCTTGGGGGGAATCACAACTCCCCCCTCCAATTGATCTTTCCCGCCAACAAAGGCCTACGCTGCCTCCAGCAGTTTCTATTCCTCCTGGCTGGGCGTTTTATCCTGGACAAGGGTGGATCCAATGCCAATGGCAACCAGCTAGTTCAGCCCCTTTCTTTCCTGTGGGCCCCACGCCGATGGTTTTTTCATCAACTGAAGCATTTCAAGGACTTCCTTCTCAGCAGCCAGGGGGAATTCCACCCCCCTTTACAGCTCAACAACCAGCCACAACAGCAGCGGCCCCGCCCCCGCAAATCCCTCTGCAGCCGCAAGCAGGCCAGCTAAACCCCCCTGCACCCCCTCCACCAACCCCTCCCCCTTTCAAACCAACCTTTGATGGGAATCCACACCACCTGGCTTACTTCCTCAGCAGAATTGAGGCTTACGTTGAACAATATAGACATCAATACCCATCAGAAAGAAGCCTAATCAACGCCATCTCAGATGGAATGAATGTGGGGCTAGCCTCAGAGTGGATAGTTCAGCTATACAATGAACATGCACCAGAACTAAACAATGTTCACGGATTTATAGCACTGCTTCGCAACCGGTTTCAAGATGATGACCTAATTGCAGAATGTGAGACCACCTTAAAAACAATGAAACAAGGTAACAAACCACTAAAACAATTTGTATGGGATTTCAGAAGAGTTGCTGGCAATCTTAGACATTGGCCAGAACCCATTATTCTTCATTACTTCAAAGACGCCATTGATCAAAACATCAGAAGAGCCTGCTCCACCAGAGGAATCCCAGAACAACTTAATGCCTGATACAACGTGTCCATTACTCTGGACAGAGAATTCAACCCCCTCCAGACCCAATCACCAACTACGACTTCACAACGACCACCTACAAGATCCTCCCTCTCAAGACCAACCACACCTTCCACCTTCCAACCTTCAACAATAATCAAATGCTACCGTTGTGGAAAACAAGGACATCGGGCGTCAGTTTGCCTAGCCCCCACACCCCTCCCACAGTATCGACCACCAACTGCTACCCGACCACGCAACCCTCCTCGAAAGAATCCTAATACCAGTCGCTTTGCAAGGCAAGCCATAGACCTCCCTACTGACCTTCCATCATCTGATTCGCCTCCCGACGACTCAAACCAAGCAGAAAATGACCCAATGGTGAGTGCACCTATTCCTCCTTTTGCCATCAAGGTAAACTTAATAATTCCAGGGGGAGGGGCCAAAAAACTTTTAGACGCTATTGTGGACACAGGATGCACCAGATGCCTGATTTCAACCTCCACAGTCGCCCAACTCCGTATAAAAACATTTCCCTTGAAGCACCCAATTAAATTCCACCAGGTAGATGGAACCTTGATTGGTGGCGTTCCAGCAACCCAAATCACACAACTGGTTCGCTTAGAAATTGGTGCCCATCATGAACTTATAAGATTCATAGTAATTCCTAAAATGTCAGAATCCATCATCCTGGGTTTAGCTTGGTTGGACAAATGGGAACCCACAATCAAATGGGAGGATGGATTCAGGAAAA
The DNA here is from genome assembly GCF_028640845.1 of Ahaetulla prasina. Lineage (NCBI taxonomy): Eukaryota > Metazoa > Chordata > Lepidosauria > Squamata > Colubridae > Ahaetulla > Ahaetulla prasina. Next base: position 41,389,733 of record NC_080542.1, on the reverse strand, counting down.
TTATATGGACTTTCGGACCCTTAGACCAAATCCCCCCCCACCAACAAAAAAAACCCTTATCCAAAATGACCACTAGAGGGATCCAACAACCAACATATCCAAGCCATCTCCTAATGAACCCCACATCCCTAAACCATACATGGATTTATCAGACGTTTTTAGCGAGGATGAATGTAACCTCTTACCCCCCCACCGGCAAACTGATTGTGCAATTGAATTGCACCCAGGGGCAAAATTACCGAAACCCAAAATGTACTCAATGACACCAGCAGAAATGTCTGAACTAAGAAAATACATTGACACTAACCTAGCCAGAGGGTTCATTGAACTAGCAAAATCACCTGTAGCTGCGCCTGTGCTATTTAAACAAAAGAAAGATGGCTCGCTTAGATTATGTATTGACTTCAAAAATATCAATGCGATTTGCATACAAAACACTTACCCTTTACCACTTATGCACGATTTGTTGAACCACCTATCAAAAGGCAAAATTTTCACCAGATTGGATTTAAGTTAAGCCTATTACCGGGTCCGCATCAAGGAAGGTGATGAATGGAAAACGGCTTTCAACTGCCCCTTGGGTAGTTTCCAATACCGTGTCATGCCCTTTGGCCTCCAAGGGGCTCCAGCTGTTTTTATGCAACTAATTAATGAAACCCTGCACCCCCATCTCTACAATGGGGTTCTTGTCTACTTAGATGATATTCTTATCTACACAGACAATATGGAACAACACATCAAATTGGTCAGACAAGTTCTTAAAAAGCTCCTAGCCGCCAAGCTATATGTCAAACTTTCCAAATGCGAATTCCATAAGGAATCCCTGGACTACCTAGGTTACCGGATATCAAACAAAGGTATTGAAATGGACCCAGCCAAAGTAAAAGCAGTGTTGGACTGGCAACCGCCACGCACACGTAAGCAACTTCAAAGTTTCTTGGGATTCGCAAATTTTACATAAATCCATTCCTTCTTACGCAGAAGTAGCTCTACCATTAACAGAATTACTAAAAACTGGGCCATTACCTGCCAAACCCAAACCTAACCAACCCCTACCTTGGACAATGGACTGCCAACGTTCCTTTGAACACCTGAAACGCCTCTTCTCGATGGAACCGATTCTTCAACACCCGGATCCAAATAAACCTTTTGTGGTCCAAGCTGATGCAAGTGATGTAGCAGTAGCCGCTGTCTTATTACAACGGAATACCGAGAACAACCTTATGCCCTGCGCGTCGTATCTAAAAACTGACCGACACTGAACGCAGATGGGCAGTTTGGGAAAAAAGCCTTTGCAGTACGTTGGGCACTCCTCTCCTGGAGACACTTCCTTGAAGGGCAAGGAACCGTTCGAGGTGTGGACGGACCACAAAAACCTCGAATACTTAAAAAAAACCCGAAAGCTTTCTCCCAAACAAGTTCGATGGGCTCAGTTTTTCAAGCGCTTCCATTTCACCCTCAAATACATCCCAGGCGACCAAAACCTACTGGCTGACGCCCTATCTAGAAAACCACAATTTGACAGCAAACGCGAAGAGGTGATACATGCGATGATCCCCGATAGCGAACCGGCTAGCCAAGCACTTACTCGACCGCGATCACGCCGCAGTACTAACATCCCACCAAATAAACTGCTAGCGGACTTAAAATCAGCACTCACTGACGATGCTTGGTTTAAAGAAAACTTGCCAGACCTCACCTTGAGGGATGGGGTACCCTGGAAGGGCACCAAAATTTATGTACCCGTCGCTATGCGGTTGCCAATACTACAGAGAAGCCACGACTCTCGCCTAGGAGGTCACTTTGGATTTTTAAAAACTCTCCACTTGGCTAGAAGACAATTCTGGTGGCCGAAAATGAAATCAGATGTCGAAGACTATGTCAGGAGCTGTGCTACCTGCGCCACCATGAAGTCCAGACCAGGTAAACCCCCTGGACTCCTACAACCCGTAGCCGAACCCACCAGACCCTGGGAAGAGATTGCCATGGATTTTATTGTTGAACTCCCATCTAGTGGAGGAAATACAGTGATATGGACCGTGGTGGACTTGTTCTCTAAACAGGCCCACTTCACTATGTGCAGCGGATTGCCATCGGCTAGAAAATTAGCAAAGCTCTTCCTCAAACACATCTACAGACTGCATGGAGTCCCTAAAAGGATAATATCTGACAGGGGTGTTCAATTCACAGCCAAGTTCTGGAGAGAGTTCCTACGGTCCATTGGGTCGTCTCAAGGACTTAGTTCTGGATTCTATCCGGAGACTAACGGAGCGGCTGAAAAATTAAATTTGATGGTGGAACAATACATATGGTGTTACGTAAATTACCAACAAGAAAACTGGTCCGACTTGTTACCATTTGCAGAGGTTGCATATAATAATGCCGTACACAGCAGCACGGGGTTAACCCCTTTTCAAGTAACCAGCGGCATGGACTTCGTTCCAATGCCTGAACTCCCCGTGCAACCCCCCACTTCGGTTTCCCTAACGGACTGGATGAATTCGTTGAAGAAAGGTTGGGAAAACACAAAAAAGGCCTTAGCTGTGACAGCTCGAAATTACAAAGCCCAAGCTGACAAACACCGTTCCCTTCAACCCCCTTTTCGCATTGGAGATAAAGTCTTTTTTGTCTACTAAGTATCTAACATTAAGGATACCCAGCAGAAAATTCGGTCCAAAATTTTTGGGTCCTTTCCCCATTGTAAAAATTATTAATCCCGTTACTGTCCAACTCAAGCTCCCTCGAATGTTGGGGAAAATACACCCGGTATTCCATACCAGCTTATTAAAACCTGCTAGACAGTCTGGTCTGAGACCTCAACCTGCCGCTCCCCCACCACCCTTGATAATCCAAGGTGAAACCCACTATGAAATCAAGAAAATCCTTGACTCTAGACTATATAGAGGTCAATTACAATATTTAGTCCACTGGAAGGGATATCCATTATCTGAATCTACTTGGGTCAAAAGTTGGAAAGTAAATGCGGACAATTTGATTAAACAATTTCACGACACTTTCCCTGACAAACCTAAGAAACCTCTTAGGTTGGGGGGGGGGGTAGAAGGGAAGTGTGGACCACTGACACTCTTCTTTATCGACTCTTTGTTTTCTTTCCTAGGATATAGCTTCTTTTCCAAGAGGGGACGCCTGTCAGGCCTGGAAACCATATTAGACTTTAGGTTTCCAGACGCTGCCACATTTTTCCCCTGAGGGGAAGAAGGGGGGCTGAGGGGTATGGTAACATTCTTTAGACGGTCAAGGTCGGATGGGGTTCACATCTGCAGGAAGAGTGGCAAGAAGATATTCGAATGGACTGGGAGAACGTGGGACCATGTGACCATCAAAGGGGTCAGGGGGGTGGGACTCTTGGGGTTTGTATAACTGGGGAAAAGAATCCGGAACTTCAGTTTTGGAATTGCACTCATCGTGTGCCAGTCTCCTCATGCTAGTAAAGAACTCTGGAAAAGAAATGTCTCTGAGTTTCTTTTACGCAGAAGAGGTATTTCTGGAACCTTGACAGCTAAGGGGTGGTGGTCACATGACTGGGTGGGAGTGAGTGATGTGGAGTTGGCCATGCCCACCCAGGTTTTGTGGCTCCTAGTGTTTTTTTTCCCTGTGGGAAACAGGTCCAAATATTCTTTGAGTGTTTAAGATTGCAGATCCCTGGTCTAATTCTAACTCATGGTCTAGCCTTCTAACTCACAGTCTCCCAGTTTCTAGCCTGGTGTCTTAACCACAACAATGTCAAGCACAGTATATCTCTGATTAATAGATTCAAGGGGATAAACAAACGAGAATGACTTACATAATTCAGAGGTTGAGATATTGAGAACAGAGGAATTACAATGAAACATTGGGGTTGTGAAAAAGTTTTGATTAGCATTTTACAATTTATCCATGGAATTTATCCCTGCCTCAATCTGGATGCCTCCAGGTAAGGATATATGCAGCTGTTTCCTTCAGAGCAGAAAGTTCTTGCTTCCTGGATTCTGAGCTGAGGGGAAAGACACCTGTTCTGAGAAACAGCAATTCAGAATGCTAAAAAAAACACATTTCTAAAGCTTATTACTAAGATCGGGTGATCCCAGATGTACTCCTGGATCAAGAATGAATCCATAGAATCTTGCTAAACTTATGAGCAGCCTTCCCTGATTCTGAAGCATTGGGATTTGTAGTCCCAATGCTTCAGGTGTTCATAAACCCCAAAAGGGCAAGAAGCTGTGCACAATCCTTACGATTTATATTGATATTGATTGGTTCCTGATTGCTTATTTGTACCCTATGACTATCATTAAGTGTTGTACTTTAGAATTCTTGATGATCTTTTCTTTTATGTACATTGACAGCATATGCACCAAGACAAATTCCTTGTGTGTCCAATCACACTTGGACAATAAAAAAATCTATTCTATTCAATGATTTGCCCTAATAATATATGTGATAGTAGCAACCCTGATCTTGAAGGTTAAACCTCAGAGTTGTCTCTTCCACTTTTTCTTTTCTCCAATATTCCCTGCCTTGCTTTCTGTCAGATTAATTCTGCTGTTGTTTCTAGTCAGCTGTTCTTTCACAGCTTCAAAACAACAGTGCAGCTTTTTTGGCTCTGTGTCTTTCTATTCTGGCACTGCTATTTGGAACACCTCCAGAGCTGTATGTTACATTTCCTCAATTTTCCCTCTCCATCCTATTCCTCAAAACCTCATTTTTCTTGCTGGATCTCACTCTGGCTCCAGCCAGACTCTTTTTAAAACAGTCAAGATGTTTGACTGTGACTTTACTAATAGCATCTCCATGGCAACCCTGCTGAACTCACACTCTTGTCCTTGGACCACAGAGCCATTTGATCACCTGGGTTCTCTCAAACCTTTTCCCAAACAACAGCTATTGCCCAGAGCTTTTACATTCTCACACTGTTCTGCCAGCAGTGGGCTGAGGGTCTTCTAGGGCCTTCCCCCGCCTCCCACAGCCATACTAATTCTTTATTCTTGGTCACCTTGCTCTTAGCAGATCATTTTGGAGAAGGTAACTATGAGTTGCAAACCCTGACAGGAGACAGAACTCAACTGGAACAGAAATGTGGTTAACAACCTCTATTAAGCATTTCTTGACAAATGAGTCTGAGAATATATTAAAATGCTGAGAAAACAACACTCATGCCTACCAGAGAGCTACACTAGAGTCACTACAGTGTTTTTAAAGAAATGAAGTGGTGTTGTTGTCCGCTAGCAGCCTGCAGAGCTGGCAAGGCAGTGAAGTCAGACAGCGATGAAGCTGAGGAAGAACATGCACCAGTCCTGGAGGCTGGGGAAGGCCTGGATGAGGGCTCTGCGTCGGAGGCAGAGGTGGGGCCAGGGTCATCGGGGAGTGATGTGTGGACTCCAGAACCTCCAGAGGCTGACAGTAGTGAGGCAGAGGAACAGGAGGAGCCTGTTCCTAATGCACGCATGAGAAGAGCTGCCAGAGGGCAAAAGCAGCTAAAGCAAAAAGGACAATTCGGGAGTAAGGCCAAGAGATGATTGGCCCCTCCCATAAGGCTTATAAGACCAGCAATGGCATTTGGACTCTTTGCCGAAAAACAATGTTGATAGCTTTATCTTGTTGCATTTGTTTCGTATCGGTGTCTTCTGAACTTTTGCCAAGAAAGGCCTTTGGCAGTTTGCCTAATTGGACCAAGGTTGGTGATAGGACTGAGGAATTGTGTTGGGAGAAATTTGCTTTAATTTAGTTGGACTATGCTGAGAATTAGTTAATTCTCAGCTGTTCTAATAAAGTTTGTTTGTTTTTACACTGACTGAGTTTCCTACTACCTACTTGGGCTTGGGTCACAAGTGGGAAGAGTTCTTCCTCTCTCCCCCCCCTCCTCCTCCCTCTCTATTTGCTGATGCCTTAGTGGCAATTGCTGAGATGATCAAAACAAACTGATTCATTAGGACCACTAAGTTTATGTATTTGTTATAAAGGCAAAATATAAGCAGTCATTCCACAGTGTTTTGTTCCAGATTCCCCAGACCCTCTAAAAGGCTCTACTGCTATGGCAAATTTTGCAGTAGTAATTCTGCACTTATTTAAAAAAATGATTTTGGACTTCATGAAGGTTAGGCATCTCTCTACTATTCATAAAAGTGATCCAACATTTTTCATATTCTCGTGGAAAGAAGAAATCAGGTATTTACAAAGAATAATAGGGAAATGCTGCATTTGTGTGACACATGAAGCTTTTCTTTTTAATCATTTTTAAAATGTGTACATCCCCACAAGCAAAGGTAGAAGGGAAAGTAGATAGCCTCACCAGGGAGATGTAGCTGGTCGCAGTATAAACAGATAGCCCCCTAAGGGAGGATAAGGGCACACAATCTGCAATTTGTAGCAAACATCTTATCTGTTTGTTGTAAAAACAGACAATGCGTAGACAGTATTTTCTTATCACTTGAAACACAATTCCCATCAATGGTTTTAAGTTCCAACACATTCAGTTTTTAAGATCCTAACAACAATGTAAGTTTGGTTAATACAGAACGAGATGGTATGAAACTAAGGTATTAAATGGACTGTGAGACACACTGTAGATAATTCAACGAATTTGTGAAGCTTACCTAATTTTCTTTAAAAAATGTATTGCCATTTTGTCAAAACCAGGTATAATATCTGCGCTACTTTTCCATTTGCAAATTGTTTTGTAGAGGGAATAACACTCAAAACAGAATTAACAAACTGCATTCTATCATTTCCTTCGGTAGTAGGTGCAAATCAGACTTGAGTCCAAATGTAGAACAATGAAGTAAAGACATGTATATGTAAAACATCTTCAGTTTATCAGATCCAATCCATTTTATAAACCAGTGGCATGCTTAACAAGGCAGAAACATAAGAGCTTCAGGCCCTGTGCCTTTGCTATACTAAACAAACAAAAGGTATGAATATAAGAACATTGATATGCGTTCACTCTACATTGGACTCTAGCTTATAGTAGAGTCAGTGGAGGTGGTGGGGGTTGCATCTTGCAAAATGATCTGGGAAGAGTTTGAGTTGTGGAACCTGAAGAATAACAGAATAACAGAGTTGGAAGAAACCTTGTAGGTCATCTACTCCAACCCCTCCCCCCCGCCCAACCAGGATCCCCTACACCATTTCTGACAGATGGCAGTCCACCCTCTTCTTGAAAGCTTCCAGTGGTGAAGCTCCCACAATGTCTGAAAACAAGCTGTTCCATTGGTTGATTGTTCTCACTGTCAGAAAATTTCTCATTTTTAGGTTGAATCTCCACTTGATCAGTTTCCATCCATTATTCCTTGTCTGGCCTTCAGGTGCTTTGGAAAATAGGTTGATCCCCTCCTCTCTGTGACAGCCCTTCAGATATTGGAATATTGCTATCATGTCTCCCCTGGTCCTAGCCATGCCCAGTTCCTGTAACCGTTCTTCATATGTTTTAGCCTCCAGTCCCCTAAATCATCTTTTTTGTTCTTCTCTGCACTCTTTCTAGAGTCTCAACATCTTTGTGATGACCAAGAACTGGTGAGGAGCCTCTCAGCTGTTAGATCTATGCTCCTCCTAGCAAATTAAGGCTTTGCAGGAGAGGATTTGTGAAAGGGCCTGGGCAGTAGTTAATTCACCCTTGAGAGAATGCGTGGATCTGCCAGTCCTTAAAGTGTCAGTGGTGTGTTCCCTCCTCAAAGGACCATTCTTCAGTTCAGGTAATCTGGATAACTTTTATCCAGATTTGTTGTTCTATTGTCTATATGACAATAGAAAAAGGCAAGGGTTACAGGTAATATTAAATCCTCTGAGATGCAAAAGAATAATTGGGACTACCTGATTTAAAACTGTATTTTACAGCATGCTGCTTAGTCTGGATGAAAAAATGTGTTTTCTTTTCCTTTTTCTGACAAATAACGAGAAGAGCATAACCTGAGGTTTGAATGACATGACTTTTTTTCGTACAATAAAAAAATCACTTCATTAGAAGTGTCAAATTGGAATATGGAATATATATTATCCCAGATAGTGCCTGAAAATGTATTTATGGGTTTCAGCACAAGAATCGTTTTATAAAAAACAAAACCATCGCTCTTGGTTAATATAGAGAGAGCTGTTAACAGATAGAGAGCTATTACAACAAGAGCTTGGAGACTATAAGATGAAATGAAGAGTATTAGAGTGACTGACTCCCCTAACCACAAAGGATTTAGTTTTTTAAAGGTTTTCATATGCACAGTTAAGAGAAAGATTTAAGATAGATAAGAGGACATTTGGTACTGAACAGCCCAAGGCAGAATTTGAAGTTAAATTATATACAAATGATGATTGTGTAATTGCTAAAATATATAAACTCGTGTTGAATTTTTAACTCAAAAAGAACAAGTAAAGTCGTGTATGATAAAATGGGCTAAGAATTTTGGACATACTGTACTGAAGGCACAATGGGAAAAATGTGGTTGAAAGGACTGAAATTTATATTACACTATAATTTAAAACTTGTATAAAATGATGTACTTGCTGATACATGACTCCAGGAAAAAATACCTAGAATATATAAAGGTAGTTCACATTTATGTTGAAAATGTAGAAAATATGAAAAGTTGTTTTATTATGACTGGTATATTTGCAAAAAAAGTCAGAAAATGTTAGCTCAAATACTCACAGTAATACAAGGTATTTTAAAGATTAATATTCAATTGAAATCAGAACTTGTTTTTGCTGGGGACTAATGAATAGTCAATTAGTAATGAAATTCTGTTTTTATATATCACAACTACTGCAAGGTTACTATATGTATGCAAATGAAAATACTCAATAAAGAAATAGCTGGAAAATGTGGCAGAATTAGCAGACATAGCAAAATTAACTTGTTTGATTAGAGAAAGGACAATAACTGCATTTATTTGTGACTGGAAATTCCTTATGGACTTTTTCACTCAAAAAAAAAAAGAAAAAAATGATCTTGTGATTTATAAGTTTGATGTTTAGAAAGGATAGATTATAGAAAGAAGAATTTATGTTTCAGTGATATTAGAAAGAGAGGGTAAAATATAAATGTACTTATAACTGAAGAACAGAAGCCTTTATTTCTTTGTATCTTTAAAATTTTACTTATTCGTTTTCTTTACTTTCTTATATTTTTCTTTTATAATTTCTATCATTTTTATTCTTTTAAAAATCTCTTTAATAAAAATTATATATAACAAGGAGCTATTATTTATAATAAGGAAAAAAAAGTTTGAATGCTTTGCTTAAAATTGCCTTCCCGTAATCAATGTATTTTAGGGATGATAGACTACAACTTCCATGACTTTCTGTAGTGACTAAAAAGATCAGCATCAGGAAAATGATTTAAAAATTTCCGCACCTACTGCCTCCAAAGGGAAATTTAAAACATTTGGTCAAACGTAAAGCATTTAATAAAATGAAAAATCAAGTTGATTTTGTAATATGGGATAAATGATACAAGTGGCTGGAGACTAGAAAAAATGAATAGTGATGAAAGGGGAGGAACAAAAAGTGCAAGATGTATTCAAGATAGTGTATAAAATGTACAAATTTAATATTATAAGTGATAGGAATTATAGAGTAATAAGGGATAAATGCAGTGGTGGGATTCAAGTAATTTAACAATCGGTTCTCTGCCCTAATGATTTCTTCCAACAACCAGTTTGCCAAAACTGGTCTGGATGGGGAGAAACAGGCTCAAGCTCAATCCTTCCAAGACAGAGTGGCTGTGGATGCCGGCATCCCGGTACAGTCAGCTGAGTCCTCGGCTGACTGTTGGGGGCGAGTCACTGGCCCCGATGGAGAGGGTGCGCAATCTGGGCGTTCTCCTGGATGAACGGCTGTCTTTTGAAGATCATTTGACGACCGTCTCCAGGAGAGCTTTCCACCAGGTTCGCCTGGTGCGCCAGTTGCGCCCCTTTCTAGACCGGGATGCCTTATGCACGGTCACTCACGCCCTCGTGACGTCTCGCCTGGATTATTGCAATGCTCTCTACATGGGGCTCCCCTTGAGGGGCATCCGGAGGCTCCAGTTAGTTCAGAATGCAGCTCGGGGGGTGATAGAGGGAGCCCCTCGTGGCTCCCGTGTTACACCTATCCTGCGCAGACTGCACTGGCTTCCTGTGGCCTTCCGGGTGCGCTTCAAGGTGCTGGTGACAATCTTTAAAGCGCTCCATGGCATAGGGCCGGGCTACTTACGGGACCGCCTACTGCTACCAAATACCTCTCACCGACCCGTGCGCTCTCACAGAGAGGGACTCCTCAGGGTGCCGTCAGCTAGGCAGTGCCGTCTGGCGACACCCAGGGGAAGGGCCTTCTCTGTGGGGGCTCCCACCCTCTGGAACGAACTCCCTCCAGGACTTCGCCAACTTCCGGACCTCCGAACCTTTCGTCGCGAGCTTAAAACACACTTATTTATCTGCGCGGGACTGGATTAGATTTTAAAGTTATGGGTTTTAAGGGTTTTTTATTATTTATACTATTTTAAATTTGGGGCAATAGAATAAGTTTTTTAATTGTTTTTTAATCTGTATTTATATGTATTTTAACTGCCTGTGAACCGCCCTGAGTCCTTAGGGAGATAGGGCGGTATATAAATTTGAAAAATAAATAAAATAAATAAATAAATAAATAAATAAATAAATAAACTGCTCAGAAAGTTCCAAAGAGCCCAGTAGTGAAAGTTACAGTATTTAAGGTAAAACTGTATAACTGTATCCTAGCCTTCCTTGTCATGCTTGAAACACCTCAAGTGCAGGGATGAAATACAGTAAGTTTAGTGCATAAAAACCATGCACTAAAGCAGGAGTCCAACTTTGGCAGCTTTAAGCCTGGCAGACTTCAACTCCCAGAATTCCCCAGCCAGCAAAGCTGGCTGGGGAATTCTGGGAGTTGAAATTTTCCAGGCTTAAAGCTGCCAAAGTTGGAGACCCCTGCAATAAAGCACATGCAGAATGTTTTTTTTAGGTGACTGAAGGTAGCTTTTTAAAAATATCTTGTTGTTCAGACAAAAAGCTTCCAGTGAGTTTAGAGATTAAAGCAAACAAAGAAAACAAAGTATATACAAAAAAGAGATCTCCCCTTGGGTTTACAACCTAAAAGACATGGCACAAATGGGATAAAAGAGAGGAAAGAGCCAAGCAATCCCAGGCATCAGTTCTAGTTCCATGTTACACATAATAACTAGATGGGACAGAAACAATTCAGGGAGAGGAAGAGCCAAAAAAGCTCATTTTTCAGTGGAGCAGATGGAATGGCCTGTTTTTCCTTCTTTTATTGCACTCTGATGGAAAAGCTGTCACAAGATGTTAGCTGAGAGGACATTTCTATCAATGAGGTCAGTTGCAGGCAGTCATATAGGAACGGAGAGACAAGAAGCTAATCTGAAGAAGAAAAAGAATGGGATACTACCAATCTCCTAAAATCATTTGCATGCAAATTCTGTAGTTGCAAATGTGGATTTGTCGACAACTACCTTGCTTTTTGGTTGGTGTTGAGAGATGGAGGATTTGGCTCTTCAAATCAGTTGTCTATAGATAATAATAATAATAATAATAATAATAATAATAATAATAATAATAATAATAATAATAATAATAATAATAATAATAATAATAATAATAATAATAATTTTTTAATTTGTATACCGCCCTTCTCCCGAAGGACTCAGGGCGGTGCACAGCCAGAATAAAAATACAAAGAGAACAATACATATAATATTAATAACACCCCTTAAAAAACTTATTCAATTGGCCAAAAATTTAAACTACAATAACACCCTATAAAAATTTACAAAAATTTAAAACCCATAAAAATAAATAAAAATTTTTTAAATCAAGCCAGTCCAGCTAGACGGAATAAATAGGTTTTAAGTTCGCGGCGAAAGGTCCGAAGGTCGGATAGTTGACGAAGTCCAGGGGAAGTTCGTTCCACAGGGTAGGAGCCCCACAGAAGGCCCTCCCCTGGGGCTGCCAGTCGACATTGTTTGGCTGACGGCACCCTAAGGAGTCCCTCTCTGTGAGAACGCACCGTCGCTGGGAGATAGAAGATGGCAGTAGGCGGTCCCGTAAATATCCTGGTCCTAAGCCATGGGCGCTTTAAAGGTAGTCACCAAAACCTTGAAGCGCACCCGGAAGACAACAGGCAGCCAGTGCAGTCTCGCAGGATGGGTGTTACATGGGAGCTCGAACCGCTCCTCTATCACCCGCGCAGCTGCATTCTGGACTAACTGAGTCTCTGGGTGCTCTTCAAGGGAGCCCCCACAGAGAAGGCCCTCCCCCTGGGGGCTGCCAGTCGACATTGTTTGGCTGACGGCACCCTAAGGAGTCCCTCTCTGTGAGAACGCACCGGTTGCTGGGAGATAGAAGATGGCAGTAGACGGTCCCATAAATATCCTGGTCCTAAGCCATGGAGCGCTTTAAAGGTAGTCACCAAAACCTTGAAGCGCACCCGGAAGACAACAGGCAGCCAGTGCAGTCTGCGCAGGATGGGTGTTACATGGGAGCTCCGAACCGCTCCCTCTATCACCCGCGCAGCTGCATTCTGGACTAACTGGAGTCTCTGGGTGCTCTTCAAGGGGAACCCCATGTAGAGAGCATTGCAATAGTCCAAGCGAAAAGTCACGAGAGCATGAGTGACCGTGCATAGGGCATCCCGGTCCAGGAAGGGGCGCAACTGGCGAATCAGGTGAACCTGATAAAAAGCTCTCCTGGAGACGGTCGTCAAATGGTCTTCGAAAGACAACCGCCCATACAGGAGAACGCCCAAGTTGCGCACCCTTTCCATCGGGGCCAATGACTCGCCCCCAACAGTCAGCCGCGGCTGCAGCTGACTGTACCGGGGTGCCGGCATCCACAGCCACTCCGTCTTGGAGGGATTAAGCTTGAGCCTGTTCCTCCCCATCCAGACCCGTACGGCTTCCAGACACCGGGACAGCACTTCGACAGCTTCATTGGGGTGGCCTGGGGTGGAAAAGTACAGCTGAGTATCATCAGCGTACAGTTGGTATCTCACCCCAAAACCACTGATGATCTCGCCCAGCGGCTTCATATAGATGTTGAATAGGAGAGGCGAGAGAATCGATCCCTGCGGCACCCCACACATGAGGCGCCTCAGGGTCGATCTCTGCCCTCCTGTCAACACCGTCTGCGTCCGGTCAGAGAGGTAGGAGGAGAACCACCGATAAACGGTGCCTCCCACTCCCAACCCCTCCAACCGGCGCAGCAGGATACCATGGTCGATGGTATCGAAAGCCGCTGAGAGATCTAATAGGACCAGGGCCGAGGAGTAACCCTTATCCCTGGCCCTCCAGAGATCATCCACCAACGCGACCAAGGCTGTCTCTGTACTGTATCCGGGCCGGAAGCCAGACTGGAACGGGTCTAGATAGACGGTTTCATCCAGATACTGGGGTAATTGACGTGCCACCGCACTCTCTACAACCTTCGCCGTAAAACGAAGGTTGGAGACTGGATGGTAATTTCCTAAAACAGCTGGGTCCAGGGAAGGCTTCTTGAGGAGAGGTCTCACCACCGCCTCTTTCAAGGCAGTGGGAAAGACCCCCTCCCATAAAGAAGCATTTGTAATCCCCCGGAGCCAGCCTCGTGTCACCTCCTGCGTGGCCAGCACCAACCAGAAGGGGCACAGGTCCAGTAAACATGTGGTGGCATTCAACCTTCCCAGCAACCTGTCCAAGTCCTCGGGAGTCACAGGATCAAAACTATCCCAAACGGTCTCAACAAGACGAGTCTCGAAACTCTCGCCTGGATCTACCCAATTTTGATCCAATCCATCCCGAAGCTGAACGATTTTATCGTATAGATAACCGTTAAACTCCTTGGCACGCTCTTGTAGTGGGTCCTCCCGCCCCTCCTGTTGAAGGAGAGAGCGGGTGACCCGAAACAGGGCGGCTGACGCAATGAGGGAGGAAGCATAAGAACGCTTCGCTTCCCTCAATGCCACTAGGTAGGTCCTACTATAGGATCTAACTAGTGTCCGGTCAGCCTCAGAATGGCTGGATCTCCAGACACTCTCTAGGCGTCTTCTCTGGCGTTTCATCTCCCTCAGCTCCTCGGAGGACCAAGGAGCTGGTTGAGACCTGCGCCGGGTGAGAGGCCGCAAAGGCACGACACGGTCCAAAGCTCCAGCCATGGCTCATTCCCAGGCCGCGACTAGTTCTTCAGTCGTGGGCCAGGTTCTCAGTCATCCAGGTCATGGTTGTCCCAAAGGTGCTTTTTCAACAGGCAACTGGACTTCGCTTTTTCCTTGAAGAGGTTTCACTTCTCGTCCAAGAAGCTTCTTCAGTTCTTCAGTTAAATTCCATCAGAACTGAAGAAGCTTCTTGGAAGAGAAGCAAAACATTTTCAAGAAAAAACAAAGTCCAGCTGCCTTTTGAAAAAGCACTTTTGGGACTTGACAAGAACATGGAAACAAACAATAAGTGATAAGTGAGCTGCTGTGTCCAAGAATACTCTCCAAGTTGGGAGCCATTTTCTTTGGCCCAAATCTTTTCATTGCTTTCAGAAACATATATGGTCAAGTCATTTCCTGATTTTACCTTTCGTTAGTTACCCTATAGTCACTCCTTAGTCTGCCCACATTTGAATCCTTGTAATTATCTGTAATACAGGTAATCCTCAATTTATGACAATAATGGAGCCTGCCATTTCGGTCGTAAGATGGGAGCATGTTAATTGAAACTTGTTAAGTGAAAGATCCCTCATCCTAGATCACCCCAATGCATACATTAAACGGATGTAGATGTGAATGCAGTGGTCATTAAATGTGTATGGGGTACCTCAGAGATGCTTCCCATGCCCTCCCCATCCCCCGATAAATTCCCATGCTCTGCTTTCTTTCCTTGGGGTTCCCACAACCATCTCCACCCCTCACAATTTTCTGCTTACTTTTGGCCATCTGCAGAACTCAGTATTCTGGGCCATTCTTATTGGGCCACACGGAGCAACCATTTGCAATCTCAACAAATCAGCCTTTCATCCGCCTTTTGGCTTTCTGCATGGTCTCTTAAACTCAAAAGAGGATAATGACCCACAGATTGTGCTTTGCAGTTTCTATATTTCCTCATGAAAAAGTTTTAAATGGAAGGGGGAGAAACAAGAGCAGTGAGACAGAGAACAGACAATGAAGGGTTAAGTATTAAGTGTTAAAAGGGTGATGCAAAGGAGCTGCATTCCAGGTCAGGTTTTAAACAAGGCAAAGCATGCCTTGTTTAAAACCTGACCTGGAATGCAGCTCCTTTGCATTGCCCTTTTAATACTTAAATTGGAAGGGTAGTTGGAGGTTCTAGTTGATTCTAGTCCAAAACTCTGCTCAAACAGGAGACTCTATACCAGCGGTGTCCAAACTTGGCAACTTTAAAATTTGTGGACTTCAACTCCCAGAATTTTGGGAGTTGAAGTCCACAAGTCTTAAAGTTGCCAAGTTTGGACACCCCTGCCTTATACTATTTCAGACAAATGGCTGTCCAATCTCTTTTTAAAAAACCCCAGGGATGGAGAATCCATAACTTCTGGAGGCAAACCATTCCATTGATCGTTTTCAATGTCAGGAAATTTCTCCTTAGTTCTAGTGTTGGATTTCTCCTTGACAAATTTGTATCTGTTACTTCTTGCCCTGCCCTGCCCTCAGGTGTTTTAGAGACTACACCAGAGGTGGGATTCAGAAGGTTCTGACCAGTTCTGGAGTACCAGTAATGGAAATTTTGAGTAGTTCGGAGAACCGATAGTAAAAATTCTGGCTGGACCCACCTCCATCTATTCTCTGCCTCCCAAGTCCCATCTGATCAGGAGGAAATGGGATTTTGCAGTAACCTTTCCCTGGATTGGAGAGGGAATGGAGATTTTACAGTATCCTTCCCGTCACGCCCACCAAGCCATACCCACCAAACATGCCACGCCCACCAAGCCACACCGACAGAACTGAGTAAAAGTTTTGAAACCCACCACTGAACTACACCATTATATTTTGGTAGTAAAACCAACTGCTTAATTGGGGGTTCAGAGGAAGCATACACATACTAGGAATTCTGTATTTTTGAAGGGCCCAAGAGTATATAATATCTAAGATGATTCCAGAGGACAGCAATACTTCAAATATAAAGAATGGTTATTGATTTAGATGGGCTCCCATCAGGCTGCAAGGAAATTTAGGAAGCTTCCAGATTTTACAAATTCATTCAATCACATGTTTAGTTCAGGGTTAATACAAATAACCAAACAAGTAAGCAAAATGCTTTTTCAATCTAATAAAAATTATTACCCACTGCAGGCAATGAAATGTGCCCTTTACCTTCAGTTCTTCTTCATCAAAGTATGAGGCAAAGAGATGATACTTTGAATTCTTCTTTAAATGTTCTTTCCAAGTACCAAAATAAAGAGGGGGGGAGGGGAATCCTCAAAGTATGTAAGGGAAGCGGAAACAGCCTGAGGTCTTAAGAAAAGACTGGTGGATTGGACCAAAGTATAACACAGTAGAATGAAAATTGGCTAATGGACAAAATAAATGTCAATAGCAGCACTTTTTCATTCAAGTGCATCAGCGATCACTTTGTGCTGCTAAAACAAAACCTCACCAAAGATGCAGCTCTTGCTTATTCTTAGAGCAAAAGTTTAAGAGGAGTAGACAAATACATGCAGAAAGAAGACTATCACAGAACATTAGCTGCAGCTAACCAAAAGAAAATATTGTTTTCTTTTGGTTTACCAGGGGCTGGATACAAACAGATGAAATAAGTCTAGCCAAGGGATAAGGCCTAGGTCATACTCCAGATGTGAGTGAACATAATTTCCATCTTCCATGACTACTGGCTGCATTGATTAAGATACAAGTTGCAGTTAAAGAGTAGGAGACCCCAAGGTTTAACAAGTTTGCATTGTAGGCATGGTGGAAAGATCAGATAAAGATATAGGCTAACAATAACCAGAAAGCACCACATATAATACAGCAGGCTCATATGTAAAAACCTAGGTGAGACTGTACACTTAGAATATTTTACAGTGGTTTTTTTCACTGACAATTATGAATGCTAATTCAATTAGCCTTTATGTTTTGAAGTACCAACTGATCACATATTCTGAATATTTGTCCCTGACACCATACTATGAAATGGCTTTAAAAAACAGTTTTAAAATGAAACACATTGTGTAGCATTTCTGACATACAGTATCTCTCAATTCTCCCAAGTATAACATAAAGGCGACTGAATTATATACTTTTGTTTTAAAAGGTAAATTGGTTTTAAAAGTGGAATGAAAATTCTCCAACTCTCTCTCCTGCTCATGTTCAATGAGAGTTCACTGATATAACTGTAGGTCAAAAATTAAACTGAATTAAGGTGCTTCATACAATGTATGAAGTTATAACATTTACCACAGGCAAGATGTGATAATGTTGCCAATTTGCTTACCAGGCTTCAGAGAGCATCAGACAAATTGATGGAGGATAGGTCAATTAGCAGCTATTCATTAAACTTATTTCAAGTTCAGAGGTAATATGCCTTTAAGTATCATGTTATGAAGAGTAAAACAGCAAGACTTGATTACAGGTTTGCTAACTGCATTGATCATTTGGAAGCAATGGCTGAAATGCAAAGCCATATATAACTGTTGTTTGACTATGTCCATTCAGCCTCAGAAAAGGGTCACTGAAGAAAATCCAGTAATATCTGGAAGACCCAATGGGTGAAGATAAATTTAAAGTGAGCATGCCACAAAGAACAAATTTATGCCAACTTTCTTCCAATGAACTTAGTATTAAAGATAAGGGTGTCAAATTCAATCACATCATGGGCCGAATCGTGATGTTTTTGCCTTTGTGGAGCTGGGGTGGGCGTGGCCTGTATGTGACATATCCAGTCCATGGGCCGCCAGTTTGTCAGGCCTGCATTAAAGAGTTCATTTAGCAAAACTCTGAAGAAGGTCATGCTAGAAAATGGTGAATGCTACAGTGAGTGAATTAATATAACATTATATTGTTAATCCATTTTCTGGGTTTGTTCAGTACACTACATCTTAATTAGAATCGTAAGATTTTAGTTTAGTTTAGTTTAGTTTATTTAGATTTTTATACCGCCCTTCTCCCAAAGGACTCAGGGCGGTGTACAGCCAGAGTAAAACAATAATATACAAAGTTAAAATAACAATTAAAATACATATTCAAAAATGGCCGAAAATTAAAACCGTCAAATTGACCTATACTAAAATACTCCAATCTAAAATTATTAAAAAACCAGAAATTTGAAAATTTAAAAATCAAGCCAGTCCCGCTTGAATGAACAAGTATGTTTTCAATTCACGGCGAAAGGTCCGAAGGTCAGGTAATTGGCGTAAACCGGGGGGGAAGTTCGTTCCAGAGGGTGGGTGCTCCAACAGAGAAGGCCCTTCCCCTGGGGGCCGCCAGCCGACATTGTTTGGCGGATGGCACCCTGAGAAGACCCTCTCTGTGTGAGCGTACGGGTCGGTGGGAGGCATACGGTAACAGCAGGCAGTCCCGTAAGTTTTAGTCTAACTCTCTTCCCAGGGCAGGAATCCTTAAACCACCTCAGACAAATGGCTATTCTTACTTGAAAATCTCCAGTAATGGCACACCTATGATTCCAGGAAGCATTGCTGAATATATCTTGGGAAATTCTTCCTTATTTTGAGTTTTAATCTCTCTCTGTAAAGCTTCTTCCCACTGGTACTTGTCCTAGTCTATGGAGAATAAGTCTGCATTCTTTCCTGGGACAATTCTTCAAGTACTAGAAGACTGCTATTGAGTCTTTCTTTAGGTTAAACATACCTAATTCTTTTCACTAAATCACAGGATTCAGCCTCCTTGATCCTCACCTTCTTTAGTGTTTTCTTCCACACTCTTTTTCAGTTTCTCAAAGTCCTTCTTGTATTATAAAAACCAGAACAGCATACCATATTTCAAGTGCAATCTGACCAGTGCAGCATACAGAAGAACTATCATATCGCATAATTTCAACGCTACATTTCTTTTGATATAGCACATGATTATATTTTGGTTATTAATTTATAATCTGTTGTCTACCAGAATGCTGAATTCTGTCTCACAAGCTGAGTCAAGCATCACCACCTATTCTGCACTCATTCATGTCTTTTACTACTTTCACGTAGAACCTACATTTCTTATTACTGAACCTCAGATTGTTGGTTAGGTCTCAATACCTATCCAGTTACTTGAGGGACTGTCACCTCACTGGGATTGGCCCGCCCCACTCATGTCAGCAGAGGAGGCATGCTACGGGTCCCATCAGCCTGATTACTCCAGCTGGTGGGGTCTAAGAGAAGGGCTTTCTCTGCTGTTGCTCTTGCCCTCTAGAACATCTTCCCCCCCGCAACATGAGGTTGGTCCCTACCCTCCTATGCTTTCATAAGGGCCTAAAGAACTCACTCCCAATGGGGAACGATACAGTGGAGGTAGTTGATTAACAACAGATCCCACCTCTCCCCCACATTCCATGCCCCTCCCCTCCCCATGAGTCCTTAAATTTTTATCTTTGCTTTTAATTTATTTATGTTTTAAGGTAGATATATATTTTTATGCCTCTAAGCCACCCACAGTTACCTTGTGGTAAATTGGGCAGCTAATAAATTTTATAAATAGGTAGGTAGGTAGGTAGATAGGTAGGTAGGTAGGTAGGTGGATAGATAGATAGATAGATAGATAGATAGATAGATAGATAGATAGATAGATAGATAGATAGATAGATAATAAATACTGAAATTATTGATGGTTTGAACCTTGAACTTTTCTGAAGTGTTAGCAATCCATCCCCCTTTTTGTGTCATTTGCAAATTTAATGACATCCCTTCTTTCCCTTTATCTAAGTAATTTATGAAAATATTTTTTTTTATTCAAAAAGTTTTACAAAAATTTTCCCCCCCCTTTCCCCCCAACCCCTCTCCCTTCACAAACCCCCTCCCCCCTCCCCCCAGTAATTTATGACAATATTGAAGAGCACTGGGCCCATTGAACTATTGGAAACCTTATTCCATGTTGATATAAAATCATAAACATTAGCTGTGGTTGTTAACTAGAATTGTAATAGGGAGCCATTCTTTCCACCATTCGTTCTTTTTGTACTGTTTTAATTCAGTCTAAGTATATAACATCCATAGCATTCCTTTTGTCTAATATTTTGTTTAAAAGGAAAAGCAGAAGTTTTATCTGGCATGTCCTATTTTTAACAAAATCATGCTGGCTTCAAGCAGTCACCTTTTCATTTCCAACTGCTTGCAAGCCTAAAGGTCAACTTTTCTAATGACTCATACTAAGCCATTAAAAAATCACTAACAATGTTTAAATTGATCAGGACTAGTTCTGTGAATGTAGCTATTGAGTTTTCAATTGTGTTGGTTAAGTGTAATAGGAATGAAGGTGGTGATTTTCAGGAATAAATACAAGATTAAATTCAGGCCATCTAACACTACAATGATTAGATTAAGATAAAACCAAACAAGTCATACTGTGTGCTACTTTGATGTGTAAAGCCTACTGCTGTCTCTTAGGGCTCATGAATTGGGTCATTTTGGGGTCATGGAATCCTTATTTTGCATTAACATATGTCAAGGATAACAAACTTAAGCAACAACTTGATGTTGAACCAAAAACTCCAGCTAACATAGCTAATAAGGAAGCATGCTCAAATTGGGATTATGTAATATTGTAATTAGGGGACCAGAAATTATTCATTTCCTACTTCTATGAATGGAGCAAGGTAAAAGGGGAAAATCAGTTGGTTATTAATAGACAAGCCATGACTTTTAGGTCCAGGATGTAGTGAGTACATTGAAGTTCTTTCACATCAGTTGAGTAAGTGCATAAAATAGCCTAAGGCACTTTGTTTTCTATGGTCTCTGGGCCACTGGCAGAGAAGGGAAATGCCAATGACCTTTTCTCTCTGGAAAAACATAGCTAATTGCTTGTATTTCTCTGTTCATTAGGAAAAGGTCCAAAACATAATGAAATGAGAGAACATTTGCATGTTCCTCTGGGTGACATCTCTTGCTGTCCTTATGAAGGTCAAGGGCAGCCAGAGCTGGCTTAGAGACAAATTCTTAGGCCAACACTCTCTCCTCCATCACCTCTGAGAATTTTATTTATTCTTCTGCCTTGTAACATTTTAAGGATGTTACTCATCCAACAGCACTTTTAGCATTCCCAGCAACATAAATCAAGAACCTTGTCACCTTTTTATGGCTACAACTAAATACTGCTACCTAGTAATACAGCATCTTAAAATCATTTAAAAGAAAGCAGTGTCCTTCCTCTTGTAAGACTGTTTGTCTCTGATCCAAGGTTGTTTTATGGAGAAGTTGAATAGACGGATCCAAGATGAAGTCCTACGTTTGACAAAAGAACTGCCACAAAGATTTACAAGACTAAGAACCAGTTCTGGTCACAAGGAAATGTGAAAAAGTTATTTTTCAGAGAAAGATATTGGCAAAAACATAAACAGAACAGCAATAACTACTTGACACTGTCCAAATGTTAGGGATTTCAGTTCCCATCAGCCCCAACCAAAATAGCCAAAAGAAAATGGGCCGTGGTAGCTCAGGCTGGTAAGAAGCCTGTTATTAGAACACAGCAGCCTGCAATTACTGCAGGTTCAAGCCCGGCCCAAGGTTGACTCAGCCTTCCATCCTTTATAAGGTAGGTAAAATGAGGACCCAGATTGTTGGGGGGGCAATAAGTTGACTTTGTAAAATATACAAATAGAATGAGACTATTGCCTTATACACTGTAAGCTGCCCTGAGTCTTCGGAGAAGGGCGGGATATAAATGTAAATAAAAAAAAATGCTTGTAGGAACTGTTTTCCCAAACAACTTGAGGGTCAAATCCTCTACTCCAGCATATATGCATAATGTTACATGGAATTATAGTGTGATTTATATTAATAATGCAAATTAAAGAGATTTGTGTTACTTAGTTTTCAATCTGGGTCTGTCCTTGAAGAAGACCCAGAAGTTACAATTGGTTTCACATGTAACATACAATTTTGGGCACGTTTATGTTTTATTTGTGTTAAAACACTGCTGCATTAACTTCATTGGCTTCCAGTTATTTTCTGGGTGAGATTCAAGATGCTGGTTATCACCAATAAACCCATAAGAGCTATGGTGCTAGTTTATCTATGGGGATTGCCTGTCCCTGAGAGTATTTGCTCATTTCTACCAAGTTAGATAGGATATGGTGCATTCCATATCCTTTCCCTTAAATGTTGCAATCTAGTTGGACCTCAGATTTGTGTTTTTTCCGTGGCTCCCCTGACCCTTTAGAACAGTCTGTTCTCCTGACATTTGGAGGGTCCCCCTTTTCTGAAGGGATATGAAGACCTGGTTCTTCACCAGTACTGTGCTAAAACAGAAGTAAATCCAGCAAATGTAAATATGAAATTAGTGGAATGTTGTAGCACTATGATTGGGATATATGGTGTTGTTGTCAGGTTCATATTTGTTCTTTTTTTACTGAATGTTATTGTGAGTCCCCTAGGATTATCATGCATTGGATAGGTACATTTTCTACATAAAAATTGTTTGGGTCAAGGGGAGATCTTTGGTGCATTTTCTTTTGCCAGATTCCTTGTTTTTTACATGTTATTTCCCCTGAACACAATTTAATCTTTCAAGTTTCAGCATACTTTACTCATTATCTTTTAAAACCCTGAAAAGATGTATCTATGTAGTTCAAATCTCAATACTAACATTACTACAGTAAAATCTGCACTTGCCATAGCATGTTATTTTTTCCTATGAATCAGAGTATCTTCTTGTGTGTATCCCAAAGGTGCTTTTTCAAAAGGCAACCACAGTTTGTTTTCCTTGAAGATGTTTTGTTTTTCATTCAAGAAGCTTCTTCAGTTCTGGGAACAGACTACGCATCTTGTGCATAGTACCTTCCACTATGCAATCTTGAGGCCCTCCCCAATTGGACTACTGGTCATCAAATGTTTTCCACATATAAGGCAAAGGAAGCCCTTCCACAGCCAATCCAGGAACCTCATCAACTATTCTCTGACTAAGCTTAAAGACTGTTCTACTGAAAGGGCAGATGAGGAGGTTGGAGAAATTGGGATATATAGATATAGATGGTGAATATCAGAGCATGCTGAAAAGAGAAGCCTGCAGAGGAAGTGCTGGAAATCATCCTTATCAAGGCCTATATAAACAGACTCCCCATCTGCCTTAACTGCTTCATTGAGGCCTGGCTTATTTGTCAGGGGCTAAATAGAGTGGCTTCCTCAATTGATATTCCTTAGGAAAGCAAAGGAAAGGGCCAGAAACTTTATAGATTGCAAGCATCAAATCCGCCTCTTTCCAAACAAGCTGTAGATCATCAGCAGAGATACAAACCAAGGGAGCAATAATCAAACCAGCCCAGATGTTAAAACATGGTTTTCTGGTAAAATAGAAAGCTACTTCAAATCAAACCAAACCAATCAAGGTTTATTTAGGTCACTAACACCAGCAGCAATTCTCTGGAGATAGCAAGAACAGAACTGGAAACTTTCTATATGCAAAATTACAACTTGGTAACAATTTTAGGTCTCATTTTTCTTTGAAAAGGAAGCAGAATCTAAT
Organism: Ahaetulla prasina; assembly: GCF_028640845.1. Taxonomy (NCBI): domain Eukaryota; kingdom Metazoa; phylum Chordata; class Lepidosauria; order Squamata; family Colubridae; genus Ahaetulla; species Ahaetulla prasina. Next base: position 41,366,144 of record NC_080542.1, on the reverse strand, counting down.
AGGTTACCTATTTTCAGTCACATATTAAGTCACTGGAGCTATAATTGCCAACTTTTCAGGTATTCAGTCTATTCCCTGCCCTCAAGGATCAAGAAAGGATCAAAAATGGAAATTCACATGTGCGGCTTTTTCCATTCCAGCACAAACACACTGGAGAGAAAAAAAATCAATAGAATTTTTGCTTTTCATCAGACAGCACAAAAGCTGTTCTACATAAATAATGTAATTCTTTATAGACTATGACACTGTATTATTATTTGTGCTGCACAAGCCACATGTTCAAAAAATTGTAAGCACCAACTAGCATTTCCCCATACTGATACAGTGTATGCATTGACAGTTGCTTTTCAATATGTATGGACAGAGGGAATGAGGGAGTGAAGATTTATTATGTTGGGTTCTTTGGAGTTTGCTAAACATATCATTGGTCAAGTAGGCTGAAAATATTGGGATTTGTAGTTCTATAATCTTAAAGTGGTTAAAATTTTCCAAACTGTACTGACAGACTTATCTCCAAATACTGATCTCCATGACAAAAACAAATAGCCATACCAAGCAAGCTGGGGAAAAATAGAAACTGAAGCAGAAATTATAATAGCCCCAAACTTTGAATAATCCCTTCCTTTGATAACAATATCAGAAGACATATATCGCCACGCTGAAAATTCCAGGGTCCTATATATTATCATCTTCCTTGTATTTTTAAGAGATTCAAACCTTATTTTGCCCCTAAACCAGCACCTAAAATCTCAGGAGGAGGAGGGAGAGAAAAAAAGGCCTAGTTCTCATGATCTATTTTGATGCTAATATTTGGATCTCCTCAATTCTGTGCCAAATTATATGTTGTTATGGCAACCAAAGCTGCTGATTACTTGCTATCACTATGTGCATGTGTACGTGTAAGTACATGTGTTGCATATACTGTATGTGACTTAAGACAATCAAATATGCATCATTTGTAAGTTTGGAAAGAATGCTTGTCTCTGCAAAAAGATAGAAGATCCAATTTGGAACTTCTTCACCTAATAGAATTTTTGATGAGCCAGATTTAGGACACAAAGGATGGCTTTAAGAGTTATAGACCTAGATTAGACTGTACAGAAAGCAGTTTCCAATGGTAGAGGGTGGAAGATAGCACTTTAAAAAAAACCAAGAACCTAATGGCCTTCTTTGCAAACAAGCTGTTCAGACTGAAACACAGCACAGTAATTTTAGAGCCATGGAACAGATAAGGAACTGATTCCAGAATCATTACATTTCCAGCCCAGGGAGACTTTATATTTTACATTAAATTTCTTACCCCTTGAAAGAATAATCATATATTCTGGAGTTGCACAGGGCAGATGGCTTGAGAGATGGAATGCCTGATTTTAGTCTAGTCTATAGTAGCTAGAAAGAAGGAATTCATGGCTACTTTACAATGTAGAGCAAAGACGGAGTAATTGATAGGATTCTTGTACTGAATCATCAGCCATCAGTGTTGCTAGCCTAAATTGCTTCTGGAATCCTGCTGGGAAAATATTCCATCCTGGTTAATTTTTCCTTAGCACAAGGACAATTTAAAGATATTGAAGATCTATAACTGAGCCTTTTGATTGTTTATACTGCTTTTAAGAGAATGCATCTAATATGTTTTTGTAGCATAACACGTAACACATAACTCAAAAAGAGAGAGGCCAAAGTTACATCCGGAAAACAGGATGAAGAAAGAATTAAATTGCTTTTCCCTATAATGCAAGTCCCAACTCACCACACATATACTCCCTTAACAGCTTTTAAATAAAATTAAAGAAGTGGGAGATCTGATCAAGTACTTTCAACATCTCATCTATTCCTAATATTTTCAATCCCTGTGGTGAGTTGACAAGTTGGTGTCATCAGCAGAATAAGCACAGACAGGAAAGATGTGAAATTAATTTTCAGCTCAGTCATGAAAGTCATTGGCAACTTGGTCAAATAACAGTCAAGTTCTAATCTATTTCTCTTGCAAGTGTTTTCCAAGAAAGGGCAAGGCAAAATGTAACAAATAAGACAATTACTACTATGTCTATCCACACACTCATGTTTAGGTTCTCCAAAAATACTCCTTTAAGCTTGACTCTTTGCATATGTTTAGGATTCAGCTCTTCTTTGTATATGACATTTTCCTCTTAGCTAAGAAAATGGCTGGGTTTCCATCTTCTGAAGAAGAAGTAAGGATAAAAATTTATTTCATACAATTTGGCTGAGTTTATATAATGGTTAAGCTATGATTTTTTTATTTATTTTTGTCGCACAGTATATATAAGCATAAGCATGAAACAACTATAGAACACATAAGCATACATGAGTATGAGTATGTAATAACTATATTAATTGGATATAATGAAAGGAAACAATAAGTCATGACGAAGGCAGCTGAGTTCTAAATTTTCTAAACCCAGGATTTCAAGTCTGGTGGCATAAGGTATTTTGTTGTATTCGGAGGAGTGAAGTACTCTTCTTGTAAAATATTTCTGGACACGTTCAATTGTACTGATGTCAGACATGTGGTATGTGTTCCAAAAAGGCGAGCTGTATTCAAGAATTGGTCTAGCAAATGTTTTATATGCTCTGATTAGTAGTGTAGTGTTTTTGGAGAAGAAGCTACGCAAGATTAGGTTTACAACTTTTTAAGCCTTTTTTGCGATGTAGTTACAATGGGCTTTGGCACTTAGATCATTTGATATGAAAACTCCAAGATATTTAACGGGGTGGGGGTCATCAGTAAGGTAATGTCCATCAAGCTTGTACTTAGTGTTTAGGTTCTTTTTTCCAATATGTAAGACTGAGCATTTGCTGATTGAGATTTGGAGTTGCCAAGTTTTAGACCATTCAGATAAGAAGTCCAGGTATTTTTGGAGGATAGCTGTATTGTTGGTGGTGTTAAATAGTTTAACATGGTCAGCAAAGAGAACACAATTACTTGTAATATGGTCACAGAAATCATTAATGTATAATATGAAGAGTGTTGGTCCAAGAATGCTGCTTTGGGGAACGCTACTTTTAATAGGAACAGGGTTTGATAGAGCACTGCCAATTTTGACCACTTGTTGTCTGTTTGATAGAAAAGCTGTTATCCAATTGTGGAGGGGTCCTTAGATGCTGTATGATTTTAGTTTTAGGAGAAGTTTATCATGCACTACTGAGTCGAAGGCTTTACAGAAGTCTATGTAGATTGCATCTATTGCTTTGCCCTGATCAAGATTTGTAGTCCATATGTTTTTGCAGTGAAGAAGTTGTAAATTACATGATAATTTTTTTCTGAAACCAGATTGTTTATTAGAGAGTAGGTTGTTTGTTTCTAGGTGGAGGGTAATGGATTGGTTGATGATTGATTCCATTACTTTGCAGGTGACACAACAAAGAGAGACAGGTCTGTAATTTTCAACTAGGCTGGGGTCTCCTTTTTTGAAAATAGGGATGACCATGGCAAGTGACCAAAGTTTGGGAAGGGAACTGGTCATGAAAGCTTTTTCAAAAATTATGCTTAGGGGTTCTGCTATATTAGTGGAAATCTTTTTTAAGAAGTATGTACATTTTTGCTTAAAGATTGTTGACTAAACTATAACTGGATGGGGCTTTACAACATATTGAACCATAAAACCATACTTTGCAAATCAGAATCCTTAATCCAATATCAAATAAATCTCATTAATGTGACAAAACCATTATTCCTTACTTTCCTTCTCTCGCAAAGATAAAGCTATAAATGACCAAATAGACCTGTCATACAGTTTACACTTATGAGTGTGTTATATGTGTTCATGGTATTGTTTGCTTCTTTATAATTGAAATCTAGTTCCCAGGGAGATGACAAACCCATATTTGGACTATATCATTTCAAATTACCAACTGGTACCAAAACCAGTAGAATTTGCATGCTGGTAATAGTCCACCTGTCTCCTGTTTACAACATAGTCCTTTCAGCAGTTGCAAGAAGGTTCCACACCCATTTGCACTATTAGAGTGAACATGATTGTTCTTGTGGCATGCTGGCCAAAATGTACCCAGGATAACCAGGACTATTTTGCCATTAGTGGCTAATGCTTCATATGGCACAAATATAACGTAGTCTTTTGACATCATATTAAAAGTAAGCAAGCCAAAGAGATTTGAATCCATTTGGAAATGATCATGCCATATGAAAGATTGCTGCTTCGAATGTAAGAGAGATAAAAAATATAAGGATTATATTCTTAAATTAATAAATGGAAGAAAAGAAAGAAAGAAAAAGGTACATGGCTGAGAAACTTTAAGAAAATGTATAATTGTATAATAGAAGAATGAAGGTGGTCTGATCATACAAAGTGAAAGCATATAATGGAGGTATCATGTAAAAGTGTAGGCTTACTTACAAATGAAGGAGCTAAATAAAATGCATGTCAGAAAATATATATTGGTGAAATTCTTGGTACATATGAAAATACAAATTCTTTTCTTGGTACATATGAAAATACAAATCACAGGTTGAATGAATTCCTTATTAGGATCATATGTGATAAGGGTTGGGAGTGCTACTTTGTGCTGGGAGACTTTAACAAACAGAAAATACAAAGAAATTAGTTCTGTTCATCTAAGGAAGCACTCATATTTGTTTTGCTCTTTTGGAGATAACAGCAATGAAAGTATTAATTGTTAGAACTTTATATAGTGCTTTCCATTATGGCCCTGAATGAGAACTGATAGAAAGAGAACTGATAGAAAGAGAACTCCTCCTTCCAAGGAAATTTTCTCTAGCAATATTCCCACATTTGGAGCTCTTAGCTCTATATAAGTATGCAGCATGGCCATTCTGATTTGGGAAGATAAAAACTCTAATCTACCACATTTAAAAAGTGTAAAGTTGCGGATGGTTGCTCCTCAACAAAGTTTTAGACTTGGTGGGATATGGTATGAGCCAGTACAGTTTTTTAGTTGGCCAAAATAAATGATTGTGCATTCTTGAAACTTATTTGTTTGTTAGCTTAATTTATATAGCTGACCACTTCAAATACCTGACTTTGGGTCGCTTATAGCAATTAAAACTATATAAAAACAAAGAACAATATAAAATCAAATATACAAACACATATAAAATTCATGCAAAAAAATCAGTTGTTGACGTATAAAAAAGCCACTATCAACAATCAACATATAACCATTGTAGAGGTTCTACTGCATTCTCAAATCTCCAGTGGTAAAACCATGTTTTTCAGGCCTTATGAAAAGCCGGTAGGTTCAGGCAATCTAATCTTTGGGAGGATTAATTTTCAAAGATAGGCATTACGACAGTCTCTTCTGGGCCCCACCAGTGGACATTCCCTAACAGGAAGAACTCAGAGCATGTGTCTTCTGCCAGACCTAATATGACAGATTTAATTGGGAGACTAGTTCCTTAAATAATCTGGTACCAAGACATGAAGAATTTTGTAGAACATCAGCACCCTTGAATTAAAACCGGAAGATACTGGTAATCAGTGAAGCTCACAGACCAGAGGTATAATGTATACTGACTGAAGAGTTCACATAACTGTCCACATAGCTGCCTTCTGCACCACCTGCTCTTCAAGGGCAGCTCCATCTAAAGCATATAGCAATAATCCATTCAACACCCTCCTGCAACTACATAAGAGGAAGGGAAGACAGCGGCCAGAATTGGGAGAGCTGGATAGGCCACCAGAATATGCCACATTAGCAGCTGCAGAGACTGCACTAGCAATGCCCTATTTGCCTCATCCAGAATTTGTTTTGTTTGAAGCTCAGCATGTAAACATTTTGGGTTTCAGTTTTGATGTTTGAATTTTTTTTATTTTGTGAACAAGCTAATATTGCAAACATAGAAATCTAAGATAAAGGTAAAGGTTCCCCTTGCACATATGTGCTAGGCGTTCCTGACTCTAAGGGGCGGTGCTCATCTCTGTTTCAAACCCAAAGAGCCAGCGCTGTCCAAAGACGTCTCTCCATGGTCATGTGGCCGGCATGACTAAACACCAAAGGCTCACCTTCCCACCAAAGGTGGTCCCTATTTTTCTACTTGCATTTTTAGTGTGTTTTCAAACTGCTAGGTTGGCAGAAGCTGGAACAAGTAATGGGAGCTCACCCCATTATGTGGCACTAGGGATGCGAACCGCTGAACTGCTGACCTTTCAATCGACAAGCTCAGCGTCTTAGCCACTAGCCACCGCGTCCCCTATAAATATAAGATCTGGTAATAAGAGTGGTATAAATTAGATTTTAGCTGTATGTCTTTTTGCTGAATTCTGGTTTTTAATTTCTCTCTTATTTTTTCTTATTCCCTTCCTATGCTTTTCATAATGTGGTTTATCCCAAAAGGGAACTGTATGATTGAAATATATGATAAATGATTAAATACATGACTGCAGTATATTTATTTTAGCCATATTTAATCAATTAATTATAAGTGAAATATAATTCAATTTTTGTTTTAGTCTAAGCCATTCCATTTTGGACAACATTCCTTAGCCAGATAAAATTCTGTAGCTTGTCACAAAAATTATTTACTAAGTTTTTTCCTATCTTTGAATATCTCTTCTCCAAGTCTTACCAACATTCTCAGGGTCTGATTTTGTAGTTATGGCAATTCCAGATATAACCTTAAAACAAAATTCAGCGAAATGCTAACATTGCTTCTTAAATCTCAGAGACTGTGTTTTTGCTGGTGGAACAAAAGGAGCACTCATTTTTTTGAATCAGATCCCCAGCTAAAGTCATCTCTATATGCTGATATTCTTGTACTACTAATATTAAAACCTGATAGCTCCTCCGGCAGAGCAGAGAGATATCTTAAAGTGAGCATATGCCCACCATCACTTTCAAATGCTAACTACTACCTTTACTGAAGAAAGAGTCAATATAAGCCTGATATATATGAAACAATTTCGGATTTCTCCTTTGAAATCTAAACTCTATTGATGATAATGTGTAAAATGACAGTGCTGCATTTAAAGTGGGAAAAAACGGATTCAAATTCTTGTTCCTCTTAAACAATATCAAATAATCGTAAATCATTCAAAGAAAAAAATAGAATAAATAATAGCACAGAGTAATTTTTGTTTACAGGTGGTGTTCAACTTACAACCATTCTTTTAGCAACCATTTGAAGTTAGAATGGCACTGTAAAAAGTGACTTATGACCAGTAATTGCACTTATGAACACTATAATATCATGTAATCAAAATTTGGGCACTTGGTAATCAAGATGTATTTGCAATGGTTGCAGCAAACGGGTCATGTGACCATCACTTGCTACCTTTGCAGCCAGCTTCCGTAAAGGAAAATCAATGGGGAAGCTGGACTTATTTAATGACTTCATGATTTACTTAACAACTGCAGTGATTCATTTAACAACCATGGCATAAAAAGGTCATAAAACCAGGAGTAACTCACTTAACAACCATCATTTAGCAACAGAAAGAACATTGGCTTACCTGAAGGTTCCTTCTATGTACGCTGCGTGAGAGTCCAAAGCAATGGGTTATTAACTTCATCTGATTGGCCTGAAACTGAGTTGAATTTGTTTAAACACACTTCCTCTTCCTGTTTAGCTCCAGTTTATTAACGAAGAAGCGGTATTGGAGAAGACGAACTCAATTTGAAAACTGGAAAAAATGGAACAATAACCTCCAGCTTCCTGTATATAGAAAAAAACAATAAGTGAAATAGGGAGGGGTTGGACTCTCACGCAGCGTACATAGAAGGAACCTTCAGGTAAGCCAATGTTCCTTCTCCTGTACGCTGCTAAGAGAGTCCAAAGCAATGGGATATACCCAAGCTAAATATCCCTAGGGCGGGAAAGGAAAGATTAGGAAGACTCAGCAACAGGAAGAACTCGCTGCAGGACCCTCCGTCTGAATGAGGCCTCGGCTGAGGCAAATTGGTCCATCTTGTAGTTTTTAATAAATGGCGAAGGAGAGGCCCACGTGGCTGCTCTGCAAATGTCCAAGATAGAGGCCTGGGTGGCCCAGGCAGCTGAGGTGGCCGCGCTGCGGGTGGAGTGTGCAGTGATGCGGCCTGGAAGATGGTGTTTCTGCTGGTCGTAGGCCATGGAAATACAGGCCTTTATCCACCTGCCTATGGTGGATGGGGAGACTTTGGTGCCCAGAGCCCTTGGTTGAAAGGAAACAAATAGGGATTCTGTCTTCCTGAAAGGAGCTGTTCTGTTGAGATAAATACCCAGGGCCCTTCTTACGTCCAGCGTGTGCCATCGACGCTCCGATGGATGCTTGGGATGAGGACAAAAATCCGGTAAGATGACTTCTTGAGACCTATGAAAGCTTGTGTTTATTTTAGGAAGAAAGGTAGGGTCTAATCGGAGAATGATTCGGTTAGAGTGAAAAATGCATAAGTCCTTCCTGACCGAAAGGGCAGCGATCTCGGAGATCCTGCGGGCTGAGGTTATGGCTATGAGAAAGGCGACTTTAAAGGTTAAGAGCTTGAGACTGGAGGAGCTCAAGGGTTCAAAAGGGGAAGACGTAAGCTTCTGAAGGACAAGGGTTAGGTCCCAGGTAGGGTATCTGTGTACCGGAGGCGGTCACAGATTGTAAGCTCCCCTCAGAAAACGTCGGATACGGGGGTGTTGAGAAAGCGTGGAGGTCCCGTCACAGAATAAAACAGTGGCAAGAGCTGCAACCTGCCAGCGGATGGTGTTGGTGGCTAAACCCTTGTCCAATCCGTCCTGGAGGAATTGCAGGATATGTCTAATGGAGGCAGAAGTAGGTTCTATTCGATGTCTAAGACACCAGCGATGGAATGATGACTATGTGGCTTCGTAAATACGCGTTGTGGATGGGCGTCTAGAAGCCAGAAGGGTGGAGATGACCCCCATGGAATGCTTTTCTTTCCTTAGTATCTCCCTGTCAAGTGCCAGACGGCTAGTTGGTAACATTGAGGTTCTGGGTGGAGAATGGCTCCTTGGCGTAGAGAAATCTGATCCGGTGGAATTCGCCAAGGTGGATTGATGGACAGGCTCACCAGATCCGCAAACCAACTCCGTCGAGGCCAGTAAGGGGCTATGAGGAGAACTTCTGCCCTCTGTTCCAAGATCTTTCGTATGACCCTTGGTAGAAGGGGAGTCGGGGGGAAGGCATAAAGAAGGCCCCGGGGCCACTGACATCGTAGGGCATCTGTTCCTTCTGCTCCTGGGGTTTGGAACCTGGAGAAGAACCTTGGAAGTTGTTTGCTGGTCGGGCTGGCAAAGAGGTCTACTATGGGTTGCCCGAATTTGATCGTGATTGTGAGAAACAGATCCGGATGCAGTTGCCACTGATTGATCGATGGTCGTCCTGCTCAGCCAATCCACTTGTGTGTTGGCGACTCCGGATATGTGGGCTGCCTGTAGTGAGAGAAGATGTTTTTCTGCCCACAGGCCTATGGCTGCAGCCTCTTTCATCAATATGCGGGATTGGGTGCCTCCTTGACGGTTCACATGGGCCTTTGTGGTAGTGTTGTCCGTCAGCAGTAGCACATGATGGTTTGATAGCTGCACTTGGAAGTACCTGAGAGCTAGATGAGCAGCTCTCATTTCCAACCAGTTGATGTCGTTCTTGAGGTCATTGGGGGACCAGCGACCCTGAGTTACCTGGTCTGATAGGTGGGCACCCCAGCCGTAGAGGCTTGCATCCGTGGTGAGGACGAGACGGCAATGTTCCTGGAATGAGCAGCCCTTTGTCAGGGCTGGAGACAGCCATCACTGTAGAGACTTTCTGACCTTTGGGGGCAGAGGAATTCTGATTTCGGTATGGCTGTTGCCTGTTCTTTGGTATGGGAGAAGAAGCCATTGTAGGGGTCATGAGTGAAGACATGCCCAGGGCACGATCGACAGACAAGAGACCATCTTTCCCAATAACTGTGAGAGCAGTGAAAGTGGAGCTCTCTTGAGTGCCTTTACCTTTTTTGTCGTGTCTCTCAAGTTGAGGAGACGGTCTCGAGAAAGAAACACCTGGCAGGATCTGGTGTTGATTCTTGCTCCCAGATGGACAATTTCGGTCGTAGGCACTAGATGGCTCTTTGCTTTGTTGACCGAAAAACCGTGATCCTGTAGGGATTGAATTGTTACCTGTAAGTCCCGTAACGCCTGCTGGGCGGAAAACGACAGAATCAATATATCGTCCAGGTAACATTGCATTCTTACTGGAATTGTGCGAAGGTGGGCCGCCACAGCATCCAGAATCTTGGTGAAGGTACGAGGAGCGGAAGATAGACCGAAGGGCAGGGCCCTGTATTGAAAGTGGGCTCCGGCATAACTGAACCTGAGAAAGCGTCTGTGGGCTGGTCTGATGGGTACATGTAGATAGGCCTCCTTGAGGTCGATGGATGTTAGATAGTCCCCTCTTCTGATGCTTCCTAAGATTGAATTGAGGGAGTGCATCTTGAATCTGCGATATTTGATGTGAAGGTTCAGTTGCTTCAGGTCTAAGATGGCTCTGGTGCCGCCTGATTTTTTGTCCACTAGGAAAAGAATTGAATAGAAGCTGGTCCCCTGGTGAGGCGTGGGAACCGATTCTATGGCACTGATGGACAACAGGTGTTGAATCTCGTCTTCCATTTGAGCCCTCTTGGTGGGTTCTTTGGGAATCTGGCATTGGATGAATCTCCTCGGAGGAATTGAATTGAATTCGAGGGAGAGACCAAGGGTGATGGTTTGCAGTACCCAGGCATCGGTTGTCGTGTGGGACCAGGTAGGGACGAACTTGGTGAGACGACCGCCAATGGGATCCTGGCCGGGATAGTCATTTGTTCCTGCGATAAGGTTGGAAGCCGGATCCACGGTAGGGACGTCTGGTCTGGGATTGCCTGGTCCTGTCACGAAAGGACTGTCTGTCCTGAAACCTGTCAGGGGGAGGTTGGAAGGAACGTTGATAGGCCGGGGATTGGAACCCGGGATCCTGGGTGCGAAAAGGCTGTCTGCGGTAAGGAAGAGAAGGACGTCTATCTGAACGTCTGGAGACGTAGGGAAGGATCTTACGTTTGTCTTTTCCCTCAACTAAAATAGGGTCTAGGGCTTCACCAAAGAGAGATCCACCCTTAAATGGGGCAGCCGCTAACCGCCATTTGGTCTTCATGTCGGCTTGCCATTGTCTGAGCCATAACAGCCTCCTGGAGGTGATGCTGGAGGCAAGGGCTCGGGATGCAAATTTTGCAGAATTAAGGGTGGCATCCGCAGTGTATTCAGCAGCCGCTATCAATTTATTTATGTCCTGATGTAATCTGGAGTCATCCTGAGGAATCCTCTCCTGCATTTGTCTGACCATATCAAAGAGGTTCTAGCAAAGAATGAGGCTGCTGTGGCAGATCTGATAGCCCAGGCAGCCGCTTGATGGGTTTTGCGGGTGGAGAGTTCCGTTCTGCAGTCCTCCGTTCGGAGACCTTCTGCTGCATCTGAAGGTATAATGTTGGAGGAAGAAGCCAAAGTGGCAATTGGGGTGTCTACGGTAGGAACCTTGAGGAGGTCCTCAAGATCTTGATCCGTCAAGTACATCTTTTTGTCTGAGCCACTAGGAGAAGGAATGGCACCAGGGTGACCCCATTGACGTTGGATGGTGTCCAAGAAGAGCTTGGGTGAAGGAATTACCCGTTGCTCTGAGACTGGTTCAGTAAAGAGGAATTTGTTGGGGTCTGACGGATCTGAAGCTCCCTCAGATTGGCGTAAGGCAACCCCCATGTTGGCCGTAACTTTTGCCTTGTGTAGTAATGTGTAGAAAAGCTCATGGCGAAAAAGGCCGGTGAGAGCAGGTTTGTCTGGGGCAGACTCTTCGTCTTCAGACAGATTATACTCTGCTATGTCTTCCTCCCCCAAAAAGGAGTCCTCACTATGGTGTGAAGGGGTTGGAGAGCGTGTGCGCAGCGCGCATAGTCTGGGTGGGTGGCTATCAGAAAGGAGTCTTTGGTCAGAGCTGCCCGAAGGAGATGGCGCTGGGAAACCTCTCTGCATGAAGGCACTGTCAATGCCTTGAGAAATGGTTTGCATGATAAGATGACGTATATCCTGAGGAATGGCAGGATTACTGTCCTCTCTGTGGGAGACTCCCGCTGCTGTGGGAGTGAAGGTGGCAGAAGGTGCCTGATGTGGAGGCTCAGGTATGGCTCTAGAAGAATCTCCAAAACTGTACAAATTGTTTCCTGGTTTTCTCCTGAACCACTAGGGATAGTGGGAGACCATCCAGGCTGATTTAATAGAGGAGAATCTTCAGTTAGTGGAACAGAAGTTTCCCTGCCTTCCTCTGCTAATCTTTGTTTTGCTTTATCAAATTGCCTATCCAAGGCCCGTTGTCTTCTGGAGGCATCTCTCTCTGCAGCAGCAGAGGTTTGGAGAGAAGTAGAAGACTTGGATTTGGTGGCAGAAGCCCTTGATTTGGATCTGCTCTTGTGAGGGGGAGGAGCCACACTAGTAAGGTGTCCTTGGGAGGGCGAGGCAGAAGCCCGGGAAGGAGATGTGCTGCGATCCGCCATCTTGGAAATGAGGCCTAGTGGTTATCAGAGGCCTTGGAATATATGCCCAAATAATATATGGCCCTGATCTGAGAATCCTGGAATAAGGTCAAACAATAAGGGCCAGTTAGCACCAAGCTGACACCACAGCTGGATTCAAAGCATTCAAAGGCTGCATGGGGGGTTGCTTTGGGGGGGGGGTCCCCAAATGGCACGAAGCAGGCACCACTGCTCCTATAGCGCCCTTTTTACTGCAGCGTTGGCAGGGGGAGCTAGCCTCCGACACCACGGATCTTTTTCTCCAGCCCTGCAGGCGCGAAGCCGACACCACGGCTTCTCCTGCACTCCGCTGGGCTCCACTTACAGTTTGGTGAGGTCCAGCGATGTCCGTTCCTCAATCTGGCGATTCCACGAGGCTTGAGAGGCTTGGAGTGTGAAAAAATGGCCGCCGGCCTTGGGGCGGCTCAGCTGAGCGGCGCTGGGCTGCGCGCGAAGCGCAAGCCTCTTTCCTTGCCACTCCGGCTCCCAGCAATCAAGAAAAAACAATTGGGCAGTTTAAAACTTTTTTAAAGAATTTTTCCTAATTTATTGAAGTCCTATGAGCTGATTAAAGAGTCAAAAGCAATGGAGCTAAAGGAGGTAGTCTCCTTTAATAAACTGGAGCTAAACAGGAAGAGGAGGTGTGTTTAAACAAATTTAACTCAGTCTCAGGCCAATCAGATGAAGTTAACAACCCATTGCTTTGGACTCTCTTAGCAGCGTACAGGAGAAATTCTGGTTCCATTTGTGGTCATAAGTTGAAAATTTCCTATATATAAGACAAAATGTTACCAAACCCCAGCCATGGTAATAATTAGAAATAAGAACAAATTTCTCAAGTTTGTTTGTTTTCATATTCTACATTTTCTTACCATCAAGGTTATTCTTAGTTTATTTTCAAATCAGCTCATGACATAATAATAGCAATAAAATTATTTAATGAAATGCTGTGTCCTTTTTCAGAAATGCATGCACATTTATGTAACCTTTTCCATGGATGTTTTATTCAGAGAACTGCACTGAAATAACTAACTGCATTTCAATTTGGCTATCAGTTTAATGGGAGAAAGGGTCTAACATTTAAAACAGGATTCTACCAGTTCCCCGTTTTTTATTTATACCTTCCAATCAGCTGGAATATATTAAGGAACCAATTGGTCAAATGGGCCCTAAGTCTATCAGTATTAGTTGTGAAAGCAGTATGCTGTTAAATATGAAATGCTGGAGATACACAAGAAGCATTTGTCTCTGTTTCAGAATTTCCCATATATGTGTGATATTCATAGCTGGGAATAGAAAGAACAGATTTTACATGTCCTCACTTTAATTTTAATGGCATAAAAATGGGAGGCTGTCTGAGCAGTAGTAGCATCAGTCCGATCTTGTCTAATTTGGAAATTATGTGGGATCTGACCTGATTAACACTTAGACGAAAGATTATCAGGGAGTACCATGGCTATAGCAGAATTGGAAATATTTTGAAAGAAGACACTGGTGAATCATGTCAGTACTATTGCCAAAAAAAAAAAAAAGTTTATTGAGAGCAGGTTTGGAGAGAAGTAGAAGACTTGGATTTGGTGGCAGAAGCCCTTGATTTGGATCTGCTCTTGTGAGGGGGAGGAGCCACACTAGTAAGGTGTCCTTGGGAGGGCGAGGCAGAAGCCCGGGAAGGAGATGTGCTGCGATCCGCCATCTTGGAAATGAGGCCTAGTGGTTATCAGAGGCCTTGGAATATATGCCCAAATAATATATGGCCCTGATCTGAGAATCCTGGAATAAGGTCAAACAATAAGGGCCAGTTAGCACCAAGCTGACACCACAGCTGGATTCAAAGCATTCAAAGGCTGCATGGGGGGTTGCTTTGGGGGGGGGGTCCCCAAATGGCACGAAGCAGGCACCACTGCTCCTATAGCGCCCTTTTTACTGCAGCGTTGGCAGGGGGAGCTAGCCTCCGACACCACGGATCTTTTTCTCCAGCCCTGCAGGCGCGAAGCCGACACCACGGCTTCTCCTGCACTCCGCTGGGCTCCACTTACAGTTTGGTGAGGTCCAGCGATGTCCGTTCCTCAATCTGGCGATTCCACGAGGCTTGAGAGGCTTGGAGTGTGAAAAAATGGCCGCCGGCCTTGGGGCGGCTCAGCTGAGCGGCGCTGGGCTGCGCAAGCCTCTTTCCTTGCCACTCCGGCCCCAGCAATCAAGAAAAACAATTGGGCAGTTTAAAACTTTTTTAAAGAATTTTTCCTAATTTATTGAAGTCCTATGAGCTGATTAAAGAGTCAAAAGCAATGGAGCTAAAGGAGGTAGTCTCCTTTAATAAACTGGAGCTAAACAGGAAGAGGAGGTGTGTTTAAACAAATTTAACTCAGTCTCAGGCCAATCAGATGAAGTTAACAACCCATTGCTTTGGACTCTCTTAGCAGCGTACAGGAGAAATTCTGGTTCCATTTGTGGTCATAAGTTGAAAATTTCCTATATATAAGACAAAATGTTACCAAACCCCAGCCATGGTAATAATTAGAAATAAGAACAAATTTCTCAAGTTTGTTTGTTTTCATATTCTACATTTTCTTACCATCAAGGTTATTCTTAGTTTATTTTCAAATCAGCTCATGACATAATAATAGCAATAAAATTATTTAATGAAATGCTGTGTCCTTTTTCAGAAATGCATGCACATTTATGTAACCTTTTCCATGGATGTTTTATTCAGAGAACTGCACTGAAATAACTAACTGCATTTCAATTTGGCTATCAGTTTAATGGGAGAAAGGGTCTAACATTTAAAACAGGATTCTACCAGTTCCCCGTTTTTTATTTATACCTTCCAATCAGCTGGAATATATTAAGGAACCAATTGGTCAAATGGGCCCTAAGTCTATCAGTATTAGTTGTGAAAGCAGTATGCTGTTAAATATGAAATGCTGGAGATACACAAGAAGCATTTGTCTCTGTTTCAGAATTTCCCATATATGTGTGATATTCATAGCTGGGAATAGAAAGAACAGATTTTACATGTCCTCACTTTAATTTTAATGGCATAAAAATGGGAGGCTGTCTGAGCAGTAGTAGCATCAGTCCGATCTTGTCTAATTTGGAAATTATGTGGGATCTGACCTGATTAACACTTAGACGAAAGATTATCAGGGAGTACCATGGCTATAGCAGAATTGGAAATATTTTGAAAGAAGACACTGGTGAATCATGTCAGTACTATTGCCAAAAAAAAAAAAAAGTTTATTGAGAGCAGGTTTGGTGTAGTGGTTAAAAGGAAGGCTTGGTAGACTAGTCTTACATAGGCATGAAAACAGGTTGAATGACTTTGGGCCAGTCATTCTCTCTCAGCTCAACCCAACACATAGGGTTTTTGTTATGGAAAAAATAGGAGGAGGAAGTAATATTATGTATGTTCATCACTTGAGTTACTTATAAAGTAATACAGGTGGGATAAAAAAAGATCCTGCATAGAATTCATTAAATCATAAAGAGGCAAGTTTGATTTAAAACTTTATGTTTGCCAGAATCTGGGAAGTATGGGAACTGCAATTCCATTATGCTGGACTATGTTGATTCAACTTCTAGTTATTTTTAACACTAAAGATCAGCAAGTATGAATGAAAAATATGCCAACAGATAAACAGAATTGTTATTCTCTTACCTGTTTCTCCCCAAATTGGCAAGTACTCATCTTGCTGAATGTCCAGCATTATCTCCAGTCCATTGCCTGTCCCACCCTTGAACGTAGTCAACAGTGGATGCCCCTCTTCTCCTGAGTTAAACATGTAGCATTTCCCATATTTCGTAAACACCTAGGGAAGAAAGGGAGAAAAAGGACACTCAAAAATCATAGCTGATAAACATTCTTAGGGTTTGTGAACTTGATTTCAGAAAGTCTAAGTATATAATACTTTACTTGATGCTATTTAATAGAATTTAAAGGACATAATTCTGGGTGGCTTAAACTTAAAAAAGCAGAAATAATTAGAGAGAGGGGGGGGGGAGAGCGAACTGATAGTATACATTCAAAAGGCAAACTTTCTATAACAAGCAACAAGACTCAACTACCACCTTGCCCAAGGCCTGGGAGATCAGCCAAGTTTTCAGTGACTTTCTGAATAACACCAGGGTGGGAATCATACAGATTTCTGTGGGGATGCTGCTCTCTCATTGAACCATCTTTCAAAGCATAATTAACTGATTGAAACCTTTATATAAAATATTCCCTACAGTTCAAACATATGGACATACATTAACTACGAACACCAAGACTTATACCATTTGATTGCTTATTTTTAAATTATAGCTTTGCTAAACCAGCTCCTAATTTTAAAAAAGCCAAATTAATACATGAATAAATGATGAACTTTGAAACTGTAAGTAATGTAATTAATGCCATTACATGTGTAATCATTAAGCAGTATATAAAATGTAGATAATGTAATATTACAGAATGTTGTACCCGTGTAGTAGTGGCTAAAACAGCAAATAAATAAATTGTGAAATATTTTTACATCTGTCTCAAAATCCCAAATTAATCATCTAAAGATTCTAATAAAGACAGATTCACAAACATCTTGTTCTGCATTAGCATAGGGAATGGTGTTTCTTGTAGATACCAGCCTTATCTTGGAAGAAAAGTAAGAATGTACAATACTCAACTGCTTTATACACCTATGCACTAAGAGGTCTTTCAGCAAATTTATGCATTATAGTATCTATGTCTTTATATTTTACAAAAAAAATTAAGGACAGCCAAAGGATATGGAATATTGTAACATTAAAAATGTTACTATAAATATATGTAACTTAAATTCAATATTTAAGGGGAAAAAAACTACTAGTAACAAATAAAATGCAAAAAAACCCTAGTAAAACATTCTTTGTTTAGTTATATATGCATACCCTTTTATCTTCCCTCTTTTCCAATTACAGCCAATATTTGCAATCCTTATATGTAAAGCAGTGTGAGAAAATTTTATTATTTTTGCATAATATATTCTGCTTTTGAATAGCCCTAGAAAGGAGTGAGGAACTAGGCCTGGCATTTATACCTCACTTCTTTTTCCTTACTTCCTTTTAAGCCTGAAGGTAAAGAATAAAAAACTTTTCCATTTGAAAATTATGTATATTCTGAGGATTCCCAACACACAAAGAAGTAAAAAGTTCATAATTTAAATGAAAAACAATGTTGCAATAAATGCTATACGCAAGGAAAAAGAGGTCAACGAGAAGCAGCTTAATGAACTAGTCCACAACTATAATAAATTATATTATAAGTCATGACAGTCACAAGTCAAGGCACACATTTACAACTGTTTTTAGGTGAATCCATTATGTGCACTTTTTGCCAGAAACCATTTAAATCAAGGGTCTCCAACCTTGGTCCCTTTAAGACTTGTGGACTTCAACTCAACTCAGCCAGCAAAGCTGGCTGAGGAACTCTGGGAGTTGAAGTCCACAAGTCTTAAAGGGACCAAGGTTGGAGACCCTTGATTTAAAAAGGCTGAACACTGGAAAAAATGTAGTAAATTGTGGTCACATGACTATGGAATGTTGCAACCAGCCATAAAGGTGAGCCAGTTTCCAGCACTGAAATGTGGTCATGTGACCACAGGTAAAGGATATGTGTTTGTGCCACCATCAGAACACTGGAACTGGTTATAAATAGCTTTACTGGGGTCCATCATAATATCAAATGCTTGTCAAACAACTCATCGTTAAGTACAGACTATCCATTATAGAAATAGGAAATTATCAATAATATGGAATGGAAGTGGGATATATCTTACATGCTACTATTTTTTGAACATTGGCTCTGCTGCCAACTTTTGCTCAAAGACAGGAACAGCAAAACAAAAGGGTTTGTGAGAGGGAATTAATGCAGGCAATATTATTTATAAACTAATGCAGGCAATGTTATATATAAATGAGAGAGAAAAAGAGATAAATCAGAATATTTTCAGCCTTTGAGCATATCTGGAATCTGGAAAGAATTAGGGGCTGATAAAATGTTGATGTTAAAAACAAATGCTACTCACAAAATCCCTCAGAATGGATGTAGCTATAGGTAATTCTCAACTGGTTACTTAGGGACCATTTGAAGTTACAACAAACCCTGAAAAACCTACATACATCCTTGATTCAAAATTCTTATTTCAACCCGACCACTGTCATATGACTGCATTTTGGGCACTCAACAAGCAGTTTACATTTATGGCTATTTGTACCATCCATGTCATGTTGACCGCAATTTTTGCCAGAACCAGCAATTATTTTCAAATAAAGTGCACTTAAAGACCACTGCAAAAAAGTTCATAAAATCAGGTCTAGTCATGTGGTTTTCCCCCTTTATGACTGTCACAGCTTGCGACTTAAATTGTGGCTCAATTATGGTCCTAAATTGAGAACTACTGTTCTCACAAAGTTAAATTCATAAGATTACTCTGTATTACCTCTTTATGCCTCATCACTCTGCTCTCCCAATCAAAAGCTTTCAGCTAGACTGCTTTTAGTTTTAACCAGCTGTCTTTTACAAAGCATATCCTACTTGTGAATATCTTTAAGTTCATTTTGTTTAATGATATGGTCATTGTTGCATTCTATTGTGAAAAATACTGTAAGTGATCTCTTACGCATTGCTTAAATCTGCATCTTCCATTGAGATTTTTACAAGTTATATCATTTCTGGGCCCCATGATTGAGTTCAGTCAATTACACTGCGTCATTATTTTACACTATTTAAATACTTTATCTCAGAAGCAACTTTTTCCAATCTCATAACCTTTAGGTTGTGAATCTGTTGGACTTCACTTCCCATAATCCAAAGCCAGCTGTTTATCTGACCAGACTTTATGGAAAGGGAGGGCCAAGATACTTGGAGGGTATCAGATTTATTTATTTATTTATTATTCGAATTTTTATACCGCCCTTCTCCGAAGACTCAGGGTGGTGTATAGCACAGATAAAACATGGATACCAAAACACTTAAAATCCAATATTAGTTAAAAATTTAATTCAATATGCTGAGTTATTAAAATAAATATGTAAAAATTCTAAAAATTGCTAAAAACCCCACTAAAACCCTCAATAAAATCGTTAGGCCAGCCCTGCTTGATGAAAAAAGAAAGTTTTGAGCTCGCGCTTAAAGGTCTGAAGATCAGGGAGAAGACGTAGCCCCACAGGTAGTTCATTCCAGAGGGGCAGAGCCCCCACAGAGAACGCTCTTCCCCTGGGGCCGCCAGCCGACATTGTTTGGCCGACGGCACCCTAAGGAGGCCCTCTCTGTGAGAGCGCACCGGACGATGGGAAGCTGTAGGTGGCAGCAGGCGGTCCCGTAAATATCCTGGTCCCATGCCATGGAGCGCTTTAAAGGTGATGACCAAAACCTTGAATCGCACCCGGAAGACCACCAGTAGCCAATGCAGCCTGCGCAGGAGAGGTGTTACATGGGAGCTGCACGACGCTCCCACTATCCCCCGCGCAGCCGGGGGATTGGGGAAAACCTGATATAATAAAAATACTGAACTCCTTTTTGTAGATCTTTCAAGATTCAATATTATATACAAATGAAAACAAAACTGGTTAAAAACCAAGATGGGCCATTTGTTCCTAGTAAGATACGGAATTTTTTTTTTCTGATACCAATGCAAATAGTATGATAATGGGCATCATTTAGATGAAAGAAACACAGCTTCTCATGGGACGTTAAACATCTGGAAAGCAAAGAAGTCAACCAAAGCAACAGACATGCTAAGAGGGGCAGAGAAACTGTAGAAGCCCTCACCACTTTGACCAGAAGGGGCATTGGTCTTGCCTGATATGCACCTTCTCATTGGGTGGAGACAGCATCCAGGAATGAGTCGTCCTCATCTGTTCAGTTGAAGGATTGAATCTGTCAAAGTTGCTAAGCTCTGCCCCAGTTGTTAGGGCTTCCCCGCTTTTGATGAATATGAAGTGACAGACTCAACGTGTTGTCATTGCAATAGTCTCATTAAGTGAAAGCCAGACAATGGCAAGGGTGGGGCTGGATGCTCTCTTCACCCAATGAGAAGGTGCGTATCAGGCAAGACCAATGCCCCTTCTCCCTCTAGGTGGAGACAGCATCCAGGAATGGGACATACCAAAGCTGACTGTCCCTTGCATTACGGGCAGGCCCCAGTCTGGTCAGAAACCTCTCCAGCCATATGGACCCACTGAAGGACCCAGCGGCCAAATGCCGCCTCTGCTGAGGCGTACATATCTAACTTATAATGTTTGATAAATGGAGAAGGTGACGTCCAGGTTGCTGAAGATCTCTGCCAAGGAGGCCTGCATGGCCCATGCTGCCATTGTAGCCACATTTCGGGTTGAATGTGCTATCACCCTTAGCTGTCTCGGTAGAGATTGCAGCTCATATGCCTTGGCAATGGTCAGGTGAAGCCACCGGCCAATGGTAGAAGGTGTGACCTTGGAACCTAAGGAAGCAGGCTGAAAAGAAATAAACAAAGATTCTGTCCACCTCAAGTTAGCAGTGTGTTTAAGGTAGATGTGGAGGGCCCTCCTCACATCCAAGGTGTGCAGGGTTGGACAGAAGTTGGGTAAGATCAACTCCTGCGCCCTATGAAACACAGTATTGACCTTGGGTAAGAAGGAAGGGTCCAGTCTCAGAACAATACGATCTGCATGAAACACATGCAGATCACTCCTCACTGACAGAGTAGCTAGCTCAGAAATCCACCTGGCTGATGGAATCACCACCAAAAAGGCCACCTTGCAGGATTATAGGCAGAGGCTGGCAGATCGTAATGGTTCATAAGGGGCCCCAGTGAGGGATTTCAACACCTTAGACAGGTCCCAGGTAGGGTACTTGTGTTTGACAGAGGGGCATAGATTAGCCTTTCCCTAAGGAAACGCCGAATGATGGGATGTTGAGAAAGTGAGTCCAGAGACCAGCAAGTTAGGACAGAGGACAGGGCCGAGACTTGTCTCTATATGGTGTTGGGCAATAGCCCAGCATCTAGTCTATCCTGCAGAAAGTTCAAGATCTGGGCTACTGATATTGTAAGTGGTGACACCCCTGACTTGCTGCACCAGGCACAAAAAGTCCTCCAAGTCATGGAGTAGTTATGCTAGGTGGAAAGTCGTTGGGAGGCCTGGATAATTTTGATGACCATGGAGGAGAAATTGTCCCCTCTCAGAGCATGTCACTCAAGTGCCAGGCAGTCAGTTGGAACCACTGTGAGTCTGAGTGGACCAATGCTTCCTGATTGAGTGACACCACACCCTGAGGCCCCAGGGTGGGGCCACCAAGAGAGTCATGAGAGTCATGAGAGTCATGAGGTCTGCGAACCAAGACCTCCTGGGCCAATGAACTTCTTCCCTCTCCTCTAGGACCTTCCGAATGACTGGGCAGGAGGGGAAGAAGAGAAAAAGCATAAAGAAGGCCTGGAGGCCACGGGGCACAGATGGCATCAACCGCCTCCACCCCTTGAGTTGGGAACCGAGAATAAAATCTCAGGAGCTGTGAATCCTCTGGGGTGGCAAACAAGTCTACCTCCGGGGTGCTGAAACAGACCATCAGTTCCTGAAAGAAGGACAGATGCAGGCACCACTCAGCGTTGTCGATGACTGTCCGGCTAAGCCAGTCCACCTGCACATTGGACACCCCAGAGATATGCTCCACCATCAAGAAGTGCAGATGCCACGCTTCCCACAGGCCCAGCCTCTTGGCATTCAACATCAGGGATTTGGACCTGGTGCCCCCCTGTCGGTTTATGTGGGCCTTCATGGCCACATTGTTGGTTAACACCAAAATGTGCTTGCCCAAAACCAACTGATGAAATTGAAGAAGGGCCAGGTGTACAGCTTGTAGCTCTAGCCAATTGATGCTCCACTTGAGATCTAGGTGGCCCCACCTGCTCTGAGCTATGTGTGACTGACAATGCGCCCCCTCCCCCCAGCCAAAAGGACTGGTGTCTGTTGTCACTACAAGGTGCTGGGACTTGTGGAAGAGGCAGCCCTTGGCAATGGCCGCTGACTGCCACCAGTTGAGAGACTGGAGGACCTCACTAGAGACCTGAATCTTGGCAGTTGAGCTGCTTCTGCCCACCCTCTGGAAAGGTAAAAGAAACCACTGAAGATCCTTGGCATGTAAGTGTGTCCAAGGTGTGATGGAAATGCTGGACACCATTTTGCCCAGGAACTGGAAGAGCAGTACCAAAGGTCCCTTGAGCTCTCTCTGAATTCTACCTGCTAAGTCTCTGATACTGTCCTGTTGCTCCTGGGACAAATACACCCTTCCTTCAATGGAATCTATAATTGCTCCCAGATGGAGGAGACGGGTAGATGGAGTCAAATAGCTCTTCTCCATATTAATGGAGAAGCCATGTGGGTAAGAACCTTGATTGTTACCTGGAGATTCTCTTTAGACTGAGATATTGAGGAAGACTGGATTAAAATGTCACTCAGGTAACACTGAATACGTATCAGCTTGGCCCCTGAGATGAGCTGCCAAGGCGGCTAGCATCTTGGTAAACACCTGAGAGGCTGATGACAGTCCAAAGGGCAAAGCTCTATATTGGTAGTGATTACCTGAGTAGTAAAATCTAAGATAATGCTGATGTAAGGGCAGAATTGGGATATGCCAATAGGTTTCTGTTAAGTCAATTGAGGTGAGGAAGTCACCCGGCCACAAGCTGGCAAGGATTGAAAGAAGAGACTGCATTTTAAACTGTCGATATATAAGATAGCGGTTAAGTCTTTTGAGGTCTAGAATAGGTCTCCACCCACCCAAATAAGGTTGAGTAGAACCCCTACCCTAGTTGTTCCTTCAGCACCAACTGTATCGCTCTAATGTCGAGCAGATGTTTAATGGCCGCATCCATAATGGCTCTTTTAGAAGGGTCTTTTGACACAGGGCAGTGAAAAAAAAACCTCGGAGGTGGGCAGGTGGAGAGGAATTCTAATGAGACCAGATCTCACAGTCTCCCTTACCCAAGAGTCCGATGTAATCTCCTCTCATTGTGCGGCAAAAATGGTCAAAGGGCTACTGAGGGGAAGGATGGACATGCAATTACTTGTGGCGCTGGAGTGAGAACTTCCTCCCTCTCGAAAGGGCCATTTGGCTGGGACTCTGCTTGTCCTGTCCTGTTGGGTTCTCTGTTTTGGCCAAAAAAGCCCTGCGAGCGGGCAGGCCTGGCACCTAAATAAGAACCCCTAAATGGCTGGCGCCTGTAGAATGGGGAAAATTTATAGTCGCCTCTGCGCTGGAAGAAGGCAAGACTCTGCACTTGCCTTGCATTTCAATTAACAAGGGTTCCAGTGCCTCCCCAAATAACTTGTCCCCTGTAAAGGAGGCAGAGGCCAGTCACCATTTGTGATGAGCATCAGCTTGCCACTGCCTAAGCCAGAGAAGACATCTGGCTGCTAAAGAGGAAGCCATGACTTTCGCTGCAAACTGGGCAGAATTCAGCGTCGCATTGGCAGAAAATTGAACTGCGGCCACAATCTTATTGATATCCTGCTGCATTCGGATATCTGAAGCCGGGACCCTTTCCTATAGTTTGCGGAGCCAAAGAAGTGTGTCTCTATTAAAAAATGATGCAGTGGTGGCTCAGTGGATTGCCCAGACATTTCCTTGGTGGGCCCTCTGCAGGGACTGATCTGAGCACTTATCCTCCGGTCGCACACCATCTTCCGGCTCCCCAGGAATATTGGATGATGACAGCAAGACCGCCATCGGTGTGTCCACTGAAGGTGTCTGGCACACCTTAGCCATGTCCGGTTCAACATTGAAATATCTCTTGTCAGAGGAAAAGGGAATTGGAGCTGACCTGGGAGCCGTCAGGGAATGGAACAGTGTCAAACGCCCTACCCAGCTCTGAAAAAAGTGGGTCAGCTGGATCCTGGGTAGCGGATACTTCAGGTCCCACTGATCGTGACCCAAGATGAGCCACCTTGGTTGCTCTGAAAAATACCGGGTGGGAATAGCCCGGTAAAGGCGGGCTGCTCTGGGATGAAAACTTCGTCATCCGACAGGTCCAACTCCCTCTGTTCTACTTCCTCAGAAAGCGATGGTTGGCTCTCGTGAGAAGGAGTAAGAGAACCGGGCTCCCTAAATGAAGGGAACTCCTTCTGACCAAGATCAATGTAATCGTTGGAATATCCAGAGGTCTCAGAATATGCCCGACTGGGTGGTGGAAAGTCTCAGGAATGCCTCTTATAATGGCCTGTATATTGCCCGGCAAAGGAAAGTCTGTGCTAGACCCTGAGCGCACCTCTGCAGTTGAAGAATGTAAGGCGGCTGAAGCAGTTGTAATGGGAACCTGAATGATGGTTTCTAATTCCCTTGTTGAGGAGCCCTATAGCTCTGCATTTGAAACAGTTAAAGGGAAATTCTGCAGAAAAAGCTAATCTGGAGCTCCCTCTGGAGACAATTCTCTGCACTGCAGCCTGTCAATACCATTGGTTTTAGGCAGCTTGTCTGAGGTAAAGGCTTTTTCTTTGCTGGATTTATTACAAATCTTCTGCAGAGCCTGATCCCTACGCCTCTTATCCCTTTGGGATGCTTTGGAGGACTCGCTATGCCTGATTATTTTCTTGTGAGCCCTGGAATACTAATCTCTGGCTCGGTCAACTGAGGATTCAGGTTGGGCAGTCTCACTGGAGCTGTCAACAGTCGCAGCCTCTGCCATTTTGTCTGTCACAGCTTTCCTGCCGTTTTTAGACTTGAACAAGACTTGGGCATTTGGGTGGCTAATGTTGCAAGCTTCTCAGTTGTGCAAGCCCATAAATAGACTTTAGCACCCTGGCACTTCAATTTCAGCTGCCAGTCAAGAATCAGGCAGAAAGCCCTCCAAGCTCCACTCCACCTCTCAGCTGATTACTGGAACCACGCTCCTGTCAGTAGCGGCGCCCCGGCAGTGGTGGTGAGGCCAGGTGCATGACGCAGAAGGCAGGGCAAATGGCGATCAATTATAAAAGGAACTTCCAAGCGCCGTTGCCTAGCATGCAGGGGAAGCGCAGGGTGAAGCCAAACTGTAACAACATCGCCAAAAAGGCATTAAGAGTTGTAAATCTAATCTTGCGTAGCTTCTTCTCCAGTAAGATTACACTACTAACCAGAGCATACAAAACATTTGCTAGACCAATTCTTGAATACAGCACATCTGTCTGGAACCCACACTGCATATTGCACATTAATACAATTGAGCGTGTCCAGAAATATTTCACAAGAAGAGTCCTCCACTCCTCTGCTTGCAACAAAATATCTTATGCCACCAGACTTAAAATTCTGAGTTTAGAAAATTTAGAACTATGTCGCCTTCGGTATGACCTGAGCATAGCTCATAAAATCATCTGCTACAATGTCCTTCCTGTCAATGACTACTTCAGCTTCAACCACCACAATAGATTCAAACTTAAAGTGAATCACCCCAATCTTGATTGCAGAAAATATGACTTCAGCAACAGAGTTGGTAATGCCTGGCATGCACTACCAGACTCTGTGGTCTCATCCCAAAATTCCCAAAACTTTAACCTAAGACTGTCTACTGTTGACCTCACCCCATTCCTAAGAGGTCTGTAAGGGCGTGCATAAGAGCCCTAGCATGCCTACCATCCCTGTCCTAATGTTCCCTTTAATTGTATTCATTTCATGTATTCAATTCATGCTTATATATATTATTTAATATGTACTCAAATAAATAAATAAATAAATAAATAAATACATACATACATACATACATACATACATACATACATACATACATATATACATAGGCTTGCTTGGCGGGACTGCGAAGCTCCACTATTAAAGTCCTTGAAGTGTTGGGTGGCGCAGCTGCTGTCACTGTGTTTTTAAAATGGCTGCCCGACTCGCCCAAAATGGGAGCATAAGACTCCACTAATTGCACTTCCTCTCTGTCAATTTTGCAGCACAAGGCTCCTGTATAGCCAACGTTCTTTGAATGTGAAGCGTTAGACTCCACAGGAACGCCTGCAGTTCAACAGAAGGCACACCGCAATGCATGACAGGTAGCTCTCTCTCTAGCAAGAAGGCCCTTCCAACATCTGGGGCCAAAGCCCATGCCGCTGGGAAATACACAGCTCCTCTACCCAAAGAGAGGAAGCTGTCAAAGTCACTATTTGGAATGGAAATGAATACTCATCCACAAGCAATCTCATCAAAAACCAAGAAGCATCCAGGAATCAGTAGGATTGCAAGAAAAACTCTCGACACGTCTGTCCAGGCTGAAGGACTGAGTCAAAAGTGGGGAAGCCCTAGCAACAGGGGCAGAGCTTAGCAATTTTGAGACTCAGTCCTTCAACTGAACAGACGAGGACAACCTGTCTCCACCTAGAAGGAGAATCTCCTATCACATGCTTAGAAGCAATGGCATGGGGTTGGGGTTAAAAATGCTTGTGACACTATAATTGAGTTTCGATTTTAAGTACCACTGTTTTTTAGTTTGGCTTTCAACTTGTTAACATTTCTTAGGAGAATCACCAACAATATTCATGTTACTGGCTGTTGTTTTAAAATGAATTTTTAATATTTCCACATTAGACAAATGTTTAAATTTCTCCATTAAAATCTGCCACAGTGTTAAAAACATCAATACCATTTTCTTTAAATGTATTTTGTGGATTGGAACTTTTAATGCAGTTGAAGTGGGCAAAATCTAATTTCTGTACTCCTATTAATGTGACCAACTTAAGCAAATATTGCCTAGCCACCAACATTGACCAGCAATGTTTTGATTTCTCTTAGAAATGGATGCATTTGTCCATTATTTCTTAGTATCTATTCAAACTACAGAACCATTTCTATATCAACTCTTTTGAGAACTCTTATAAAGCTATCACAGGGGCTCCAGCTACAAAAACAGAATATTTTCTGACTATGCATGAATGTTGGTCATGCTAGTTAAGGCTACAGTATTGGTCATACTGCTTAAGGCTAGTACTACATGCTAGTATTTTGGTCATACTAGTTAAGATTAGTTATGCTCCTTATACAGAGCATATGCAACTCTTCATGCATATTTTTAAATCTTATTGAAGCTACACTCTGCAGAAAGAAACTGATAATAATGGATCCACAAGTCTTATAATATTAAAACCCTCATTCCAAGAAGCTGAATCTGGATTAAAATCAGAAAATACTATTAACAAATGGAATTCACTACCATAAGAGAACTCAAAGTAAGAATAGTCAGACAGTATACAAGCTTATCAATGGAGTTCCAAGCATAACAGATGAAATAAGGTTTTAAGTAGAGAAGAAATATGCCTCTACTCTATACTCAATATAAGCAAATGAAGTTTGACCTTGATACCCTGTTTGAAAGCAACCCAAGGCTTCTGTCTGACTCTTGCTTGATATTGGAAATAGAAACAAGAGACATGTTTTGTATGACAAACATGCAAGAAAAATTAGGACTAAGGTCATATTTTCTTCTATGGGAGTATGAACAGATTCCAGGGATTCCAGAATACAGGAACCAGGACCACTACTCAGGTGATCCTGAGGACCTCCAAGTGCTTCAATGACCCTCTAAAAGAATGGAGATGACCAGCTGTCTGCAAGGAATATAAATGCTTCCATTCCCCACCATCCAGTTAGAGGTGAAAGAAGCTTCTTGGATAAGAAGCGAAACATCTTCAAAAACAAGAAGTAAGCCTCCTGAAAAAGCATCTTTCGGACAACCATGACCTGGATGACTGAGAATCTGTCAGTTTGTTGCAAAATCACTTCCAGATACACAAATAACTGATTCAGCAGGATTCATTAACTTCTTTATATACCTAATAACACATGAGTAAATGTACAATACCAATAGCAGATTCTTCCAACGTGGTAGCAGTTACAAGCAAAACACAAGCAGAGTAGAGCAGACTAGTTTCAGTTCTCAGCACACAGACTAGACCAGACTTGTTTGTTAAGCCATGCCCAGGCTCCGAACTGGTTTCAGCTCCCATTGGCTGACTTAGTTGCTATGTCTATTCATTGGCTGATCTTGTTACCATGTTTTCCCAGTCTTGAATATTCTGACAGAATCTTTACAGGCTGTCATACTTTCTTATATGGTTAGTCCTTGACATACAATTATTCATTTAGTGATTGTTCAAAGTTACATCAGCACTAAAAAAAAGGGACTTATGACTATTTTTCATATTTACGACTATTGCAGCATCAACCATAGTCAGGTGATCAAAATTCAGACGCTGGACAATGGACTCATATTTATGACTGTTGCAGTGTCCCAGGCTGATGTCAAAATGTTTTATGGCCTTCTGACAAGCAAAGTCAATGTGGAAGCCAGAGTCTTAATAACTATATTACTAATTTAACAACTCCAGTGTTTCATTTAATAACTGTGGCCAGAAGGGTCGTAAAATGGAGAAAACTAATTTAGAAAATGTTTCACTTAGGAACAGAAATTTTGGGCTGAATTGTGATAGTAAGTTGAAGACTACCTGTACTCTATTGTTCACATCCATATTAGTATCACATAATTGAGATACAGGTGATTAGGCAGAATTTCCTACACTGGAAGAGAATGTAACTATTATTGTACAGTGGAGGGCTTGAGCTCCCTCTGCTCTTCATTTCCCTATTATTCTTCATTCCAGGCAATTAGAACTTTGGGGAAACAGCCAAGATGACAACAGTTTCTTTAATTTATACCTCAACTACAGTGAGTCATAGTTATTCAAAGCCTGACCACTACCACTTTATTTCTGTATTGCCTGAATATTAGCTATTACTTTTGAAATACCCTATCAAGCAACACTAAATTGTTCTGATTGTTGGGCAGATGATTTAACATACCTCTAAAGACTGCCTAAAGCAATCATCGGTGAAACACAGCCTCCTGCTCATTTGTGGTTATGGTTATGGCAAACAACAGTCTAAATCAAAATAAGGAATCTTTGTTTTCCAGATACTGCTATTTATGGCATCTCAACTGAGATGAAGAGGGCTGCTAAACCACTTTTATGACTCTGTCTTGTGCTTGTTTTCATTTTCTGCTCAAATGGAGAAACAGAGAACTTCAATTTTGCCTTAAAATCTCAGACCCTCCCCCATGTCCTTCTCACCTAAATTCAGTTATGTACCTGGTAACTTATGTTTCTCCTCTAGGGAGGGAAGTACAGTCTGCATGCTTTTTTTAACAAGTCCCAATCCCAAAAAAAGCCTTAGCATTAAAATAGGCTTTGACATCGGTATAAAATTAATCTTTCCCCATCACTATCCTCATTCTTTTTATGCCCCTCCTTTCTTTTAGATTTTTATATTATTTAAAATTCCTCCGTGGCTGTACACCTTTAGCAGTGGTGAAATTCAAAATTTTTCCCTACCAGTTCTATGGGCGTTACTTGGTAGGAGTCATGTGACTGGGTGGGCATGGCCAAATCAAAATC